>NC_086321.1:110388281-111588281 GCF_036172605.1 Pelobates fuscus | reverse complement strand
TATTTACTTTGTATCACACAGCCTGGTTACAATGCTGCTACCCATCCCATGTGTTCCCTATTAAGGGTTAATAAGTAAAGGGGTGTATATAAAAAATACCCCTTTCTGTCTCATTAGAGATATCTTTGCCAGAAGCTCAAGGAAGCAGGCTGAAGGGTCAGTGTTAGGCTCCATGGTATGGCTATCTGGGGTATCACATTCCCATAAAGTCTGGTCCATAGTCCAAAGGTAAGAGGCGGGCAATAAGCCCCCTCCAAGGACACGTGGCGAGGTCGGTTTCGCCACACTTCTCCCCTTTACCCCCCAGACTAACAGGGTACTTGACCTCCTGCCGGTCAGTGGCCTTGTTAGTCCAGCAGCCCACCCACAAGACAGAAACAGCAGTACAGCCCACCCACAATAAACCATTACTACACCTGGGTAAGGGAGAATCTTGTCCATGTCCAGGTGCCTTACCACGTCTGTGTGGGGGACTGGTAGGCTGCCTTGGTGGGTTGCTGAGGGTGCAGAGACCAGCGGTACTCTGTCCTGGTGCCAGCACTACCCCGGGAGTAGCCTGGTTGGAGCCTGGTTGCTGGAGATTGACTGTCTCCACTTTGGATATATCGCTCTGTGGCTGGGGGACAGGACCGACCGTCCCTACCCCTGGTGCTGTAAGTGCAGAGACTACAGTCCCATCTGCACGGATGCGGGGCTTAACATCTCCCCTTGGTGGGTTAGGCTGCCGCTGGAGAGAGGGTGTAACAAGCTCCTCTCTCGGGACGGTAAACTGCCGCTGGGGAGAGAGGCTAGCAGGCTCCTCTCCCTGCCATTCTCTCTGCTGGTGCAAAGGGAGACCAGCTGTCTCCCCTTTCCTTCTCTTGTCCTGCTGCTGAGGTGCGAGACTGACTGTCTCTGCTCCCTGCAGGACACACTGCCGCTGGGGAGGATGGACGACACCATCAGCTCCCTGGGGTACACACGGCCGCTGGGGAGGAAGGACGGCACCTTCTGCTCCCTGGGACACCCACTGCCGCTGGGGAGGGAGGACGCTGCTCTCCTCTCCCTTCACTTCACACTGCCTTCCTGGCATATCACTTTGCTGCTGGGGGGCAGGAACAACAACCTCTGCCCCCTGTAACTTAGCCTGCCGCTGGGGAGGGAGGACGACACCATCCGCTCCCTGGGTTACACACTGCCGCTGGGGAGGATGGATGACACCATCAGCTCCCTGGGGTACACACTGCCGCTGGGGAGGAAGGACTGCACCTTCTGCTCCCTGGGGCACACACTGCCGCTGGGGAGGATGGACGACACCATCAGCTCCCTGGGGTACACACTGCCGCTGGGGAGGAAGGACTGCACCTTCTGCTCCCTGGGACACACACTGCCGCTGGGGATCTGGGCCGACTGCCCAACATCCCTGTAGGGCCGGTAGAGAGATCTCGGTCCCATCTCCCCCGGCCATCTGTGGGTCTCTCCAGGGCCAGTCCATGAGGTCCCCCACTTCTGCAGCTGGTAGTGAAGCAGGAGGTACCTCGGCCCCGTTTTCCCAGCTGTAGGCTAGCAGGTCTGGGTCTGCCACCCAGTTTTCCCGGTCTGCGTCCCTGCTCTGCGGCTGGCCGGAATTTAATAGTTCTACATAGTCCATCTCCAGCCCTTGTTCCATGCCAGCGAAACGGCGGAGGTCTTGTCCCAGTCCAATAGATCTCGGGCCCTGTAACATCTCACTCCGGTAATGCACGATAGCCCAGTACCGTGACTCTGCTGGACTGCCGAAGTCGACGTCTTCTGTTAGGGCCTTCCACAACAGGCCAGGGCTAGTGTAGTGATCCCCCTCCGGCTGGATGCCCTCTGCCCTCCACGTCTCTGGCTGGACAGTGCACCACCACAGTGCCCGGTATGAGACGTCCAGGCTCAGTTCCCTTTCCACGAGGTACTCAAGTTGTCTTACCCGCTCCCCTCCGGGTTGGTCCCCCAGAAGCGGCATCCGCCAGGCCATTTGTTCCTCCAACTGGTATGCGGCACCAGGAAAGCGCTGCTGCCATTGATACTGGACTTCTTCCAGGGCATCATACCATAATTCTATCCGGGCATTATCTCTCCATTCTAATTCACTCTCTTCCTCAGGTGTGTGTGTTGCCCAGGTGTGCGTGTTGCCCATTTTCCCAAACTCCTTCGTAGATAGGGTCGCTGTACGGGTACTGGCGTTGCCCTCACTTTGTAATCCAGGAATGGTGTTGTCTGTAGCTGTCCCTCTGGTTGTAGGAACGATCCCACCGCTTGCCACCAATTGTAACGGACCGTTTCACTTACAAGAGGATAAAACCCAGTTTAGGCGATATCCCCCTTTCCAGATGCACAGGCAGCTACTGCAAACACCACTCTCTAGACTGGAGACACACGAACACTGGATCCGAGAAACCTTTTAAATTCTCCCAAGCATATGAATGTTGTAGACCATTGAATAGGAACCATACGAATAGGCTTGTACTCCTAGCAGTCAACTGGAACAGCATGCAATAAATCCTTCCCCCCAATAATGAGACGACACATCACTTTGAGGGTAAAACAGGAACTCTGGACTGGCTCATCCAGCCTGGCTTTTATTTCCAACTCACACATACAGGCCACACCCAGGGGGAGGCATAAAAGAACCAATGACATAGATGTTACCTCCCACACATCCCCTCCCCTTAGTGTGACACATAATCCCATTATGCATACAGTGTAAAATATACTTTTACACAACTTTCATAACTTTAAAACCATACATCACATTCACATAAAAATACATATCCACAATCAATCCATTCAGGGGAACAACATATTTAAAAAATGGCATGAATCCGACCAGGGGTTCAAAAGTTACTAAAAGTATATTTTGTCCCTCCTGTCTGGCAGAAAAACATCCCCACAATGCACCCTGGTTTCCTCCCTTCTGCCCTGGAGTTAATTGGAGAAGTAATCCAATTATCCAGGACTAGAGGCAGACTCCATTAACCACATGGTTGCAAAACGACATAAAACACTTTAAAATACATAAAGTCACATTTATACATAACACACAGACATTTCACCTATCCCCAGATAGCTGGGATCTGCGCGTACAAAACTACCGAATAGCGCGCAGATCCTACTCACACAGTACAATTGCCATGGAGCTAAAGTCTTTCCCATAGTCTTTCATTATATGAATAGGCTCCATGGTATGGCTATCTGGGGTATCACATTCCCATAAAGTCTGGTCCATAGTCCAAAGGCAAGAGGCGGGCAATCAGCCCCCTCCAAGGACACGTGGCGAGGTCGGTTTCGCCACACCCCCATTTGCCTACTTTTTGGCGGGAAAATGCATCTATTAGTATATTGTAAAATATATACATAATATTATAGTATATTTTGTAGAACACTGATTGGCCCAATATTGCACCTGTTTTTTTTCTTCTGCTTCGGGTTCCCAAATTGGAATCCTGGTTCCAAAATTCTACTGAGCCAAACCATCATTCAGACAAAATAGGGGTGCACTAAAAAATATTTTATTTTTGGAAAAAAGTAGTTTGGCAAAGCCGAATATTCTCATCATACACAAGTTTATTAAAAATGTACTTCTCAATAAATACAGAAAACAGAGCCTATTATACACATCTCTATACATTTGGAATGTTTTCTTTAAAAAGTGGGCTGTGGTCCATTTAAAAACCCAGACTTACATTTTGTCCCATTCTCACCCTGGCTACTACTACATTCTGACTGTCTGCCTCAAAAATAAAACCGCTGAACTACTGTTTCTTAGGGGCTGACCTGTCATGAAATTTGACATGTATTAGGAATGACCTCTTTTTTATCCCATGCCCTAAGCATATTTATCAGAAATATAAATAGGTCACAAATGGAGAGGTGCTATTGTTTTGGAGGTGTTCACATTGTAGCAACAATTATCCATAGCGATACAGTAGTCCTTTGTTAAGATGTACTGTTAAGCTTGTAGGGACAATTAGTACCAATGCCTTAAAATGAACAACCCTGCTCTATCTATCACTGTGGTTAAATTAGTAAATTAGTTACAGAGCTCACTGGTATTGTTCTACATATAAGTAAACGCACACACATGGCAAGACTATGTACTATTGCTGCTTAAGAAGCCTATGTTTGTCTTTTTTTTTGTCAAAGGGATTCTTTTTGGTGAATGTTTTTCTAATGAAATGTATTAGTTATTTGATTAAAGTAAAACATTGGGTACAAATAGTTTATATTTTAATCTAAATAATAAACGTGAGAAAAACAAATAAATAAAGTAAAAATTAAAAAGACACACACTTGTAAAGTTCCTGCCTTTTGTGCATATCCATGGACAATATACATCATATCATCATTCCTGAACTTTGACCACTCCAGGAAGCAGCTTGACCAATCAGGAGCTTCTCATTCTAGCATGTGGATTTTAAACTAGACAAGTGTAGCTCAGGACTACAGTGGCTAACAAGCATAGCGGGCAATAGTTGTTTAACTTTTTTTTGCAGAAATCTGCCAGTCAATACCCTCAATATACATAACTCAGCTGGTTTCCTTAACACACCAATCAAGTTACCAAACCTCTCCTCACCTGAATTCATTTAACACACTGCATACTTACACTGGTTTAAACACTCATTGATATTTGTGTGTGTTTGTATATATGATCTACATATCTATATAATACACATTTTCTCTAATGTTCTCCCTTCTATTTTTCACTTTAACACTAACGTCTCTGATCACTAAAATATCCCTATCCTTTCACTCACCTGTCCCTGGCAACACAATCCTCATTACTTCCACCTTACTCCCCTCCCCTCTCTATTCATCCCATGCACTCTACACATACCTTTCCAGCCTATCTCCACCAACTCCTCCCAAATCCTCTACATACATACCCTCCTACAAAACGTTCAAATCCTACTCCCACCTTCACTTCCTTTCTATCCTTCTGCTCCTAGCAGCTGGTGATGTATCTCCAAACCCCGGTCCCCTCTCAACAAACACAGCACATACTAACCCAAGGACCCACACTAATCTCATACCCATCTCATGTTCCTCTAGATCCTCCTTCAATACTGCCCTCTGGAACGCACGCTCTGTTTGCAATATAACTAAATCCACTGCTGTCCATGACTTCTTTATCTCTCGTTCAATAGATTTACTAGCCTTAACAGAAACCTGGCTCTCCCCCTCTGACACTGCCACCCCTGCATCTTTGTCATTCGGTGGTCTCCAACTTACCCACAACCCAAGAAACTCTGAATGTAAAGGTGGTGGTGTTGGGTTTCTCCTCTCCCCTCACTGCTCTTTTAAACCTCTTCCCACCCCCCTTCCCTCTCTTTCCCGTCATTTGAAATACACTCAATTCGCCTTTTCAACCCTTCTCCGCTAACATTGCTGTTATTTACCGTCCCCCTGGTTCCCCTCTTCTCTTCCTTGACCACTTTGCTGCCTGGCTACCCTATTTCCTCTCTTCTAACATTCCATCCCTAATTCTCGGGGGCTTCAATATTCCTATAAACCCACCTTTGACCTCTGCAGCCACTAAACTACTTTCAATGACTTCCTCCCTCGGGCTATCACAGTGGGCAAATTCTCCCACCCATGTAGCTGGCAATACCTTTGACCTAATCTTCACTTATGCATGTACAGTAACTAATATCTGCAACACTCCATATCCACTCTCTGATCACCACCTCTTATCGTTTGCTCTTGCATACCCCCTCATCCAACAACCTCAGCCTAACCCCCCTCAACTCAGGAGGGACCTTAATTCTCTGGATCTCCAACAGTTGTCAGCTGACATTGATTCACAACTGCTGTCCATCCCTTCCCTCTCCTGTCCTTCACTGGCCATCTCCATATATAACTCTACTCTTACATCTGCCTTGAACACTGCAGCGCCACTCCAAACAAGCACCTCAAGGAGGACCCGCCCCCAACCATGGCATACTAAATCAACGCGCTACCTGCAAAGATGCTCCCGTTGTGCTGAACGCTCCTGGAGGAAGTCTCGTACCCAATCAGACTTTCTCCATTATAGATTCATATTGTGTTCATACAGTGCAGCCCTTGCCCTTGCCAAACAGTCCTATTTTTCCTCACTCATTAGTTCATGTTCCCGCAACCCCAGGCGTCTCTTTGACACCTTTAATTCTCTTCTTCGCCCTGCTGTGGCCACCCCCAAAACTAACCTTACTTCTGATAACTTTGCATGTTACTTCACTGACAAGATTGAACAGCTAAGGAAAGAATTCTCCCCTCCTTGCCTTTCTGTTTCTCAATCACACATAGATCATGCCTTTCCTACCCTTCAGACATTCTCCCCAGCTACTGACCAAGAGGTGGCTGCTCTTCTTTGCTCCTCTCGCCCCACCACTTGCCCGCTCGATCCTGTCCCATCTCACCTTATCAGATCTCTCTCCACTTGTCTCATGCCTTCTCTAACACACATCTTCAACTGCTCGCTCTCTTCTGGCATCGTCCCTGCTGACCTTAAACATGCCACTGTAGTACCTATACTAAAAAAAACATCCCTCGACTCATCCACCCTCTCTAACTACCGTCCCATATCCCTGCTCCCTTTTTCCTCAAAGCTTCTGGAAAGGCTTGTCTTTACCCGTGTGTCTCATTTCCTCAATTCCAACTCTCTCCTTGACCCCCTTCAATCTGGCTTCCGCCCTCTCCACTCTACAGAGACTGCCCTTATCAAAGTCACTAACGACCTAATCGCAGCTAAATCCAAAGGCCACTACTCCATACTAATTCTTCTTGACCTCTCAGCGGCCTTTGACACCGTTGATCATGCTCTCCTTCTTCAAACTCTTCAATCGCTTGGTCTCTGTGACTCTGTCCTCTCGTGGTTTTCCTCTTATCTCTCCCAACGCTCATTCAGTGTCTCCTTTTCTAATGATACCTCCTCCCCTCGCCCTGTCTCGGTTGGAGTCCCCCAAGGCTCCGTCCTTGGTCCCCTTCTATTTTCTCTTTATACTGCCTCTCTTGGCAAACTTATTACCTCTTTTGGATTCCACTACTACCTGTACGCTGATGACACCCAGCTATATCTCTCCTCCCCGGACCTCTCCCCTGCCATCCTGCAACGTGTCACTGCTTGCCTTTCTTCCATCTCTGACTGGATGTCCTCCCGCTTTCTGAAACTCAATCTCTCAAAAACTGAGCTCCTTGTCTTTCCTCCTCCTAATACTGATCCTCCTCTTTCACTCTCCCTTCAAGTTTGTGGTACCAGCATCAGTCCATCCTTGCAAGCGCGCTGTCTTGGCGTCATACTTGACTCTGGTCTCACCTTTGAGCCTCACATCCAGCATGTTGCCAAATCCTGTAGATTCCATCTTAAAAACATAGCCCGCATCCGCCCCTTTCTTGCACCAGATACTACCAAGGAGCTTGTCCATGCTCTGGTAATCTCCCGCATGGATTACTGTAACCCTCTCCTGATTGGTCTTCCCAAAAGCCTTACTGCACCCCTACAGTCCGTAATGAACGCTGCTGCTAGACTGATTTTCCTCTCTAGTCGTTTCTCTCACACCTCTCCCCTCTGCCAGTCCTTACATTGGCTTCCTGTATGCTATAGGAGTCAATTCAAGGTACTAACTCACACCTATAAAGCACTGAACAACTCTAGCCCCTCTTATATCTCCTCACAGATCCATAGGTATGTCCCTTCTCGGTCTCTCCGCTCTGCCCGTGACCACCTCCTGTCCGTTGTCCGCACTCGTACGGCCAACTCGCGCTTGCAGGACTTCTCGCGGGCGGCTCCCTTCCTATGGAATAGCCTGCCTACCGCCATCAGACTCTCCCCTAGTCTTGCATCTTTTAAGAAGTGCCTTAAAACCCATCTCTTTAGGAAAGCATATGGCCTCCAAGACTAACCCTTACCTCACATACCTGTCTCTTGCCCTCTCCTAAAGGGCAGTCCACCTTATTTGATTGCAAATTCCTGTCCTAATGTGTTTTACACCCACCTCCTATAGAATGTAAGCTCGATCGAGCAGGGTCCTCTTCAACCTATTGTTCCTGTAAGTTTATTTGTAATTGTCCTATTTATAGTTAAATCCCTTCTCATAATATTGTAAAGCGCTACGGAATCTGTTGGCGCTATATAAATTGCAATAATAATAATAATAATAATAACTTGCATCTGCGTTTAAGTCATCTATATATCTACAAATTGTTGGATTTTCTTCATAGGGTGTAGAAGGGACCGACTAGCAGATGTTAAAGTTCTCTTCCCACGGCCTCAGCATTGTTCAAGCCAGGAGTTTGAGGGACTTGTAGTTCAGTTATTAATATTTTAATTATCAATGCTGTTGTTGCTGAAATAAATCTCCCAGAAATGTTTCCTGTGTTTCCTCATGACACGTTAAATGGTATTACACTACAGGTTAGAGTGGGAGACACTGAAAGAAATTGTGTCATCACATACTGAATGCAGGTACAGTAACCAGCAAGAATGAAGTGTTATACAATGGGGGATGTGGGACTGGGGAAACGAGGTGGTGACGCAGAATGCTGCAAAACATGCATTGGTTTCATATGCAAAAAAATATATGAAATTGGGCGTGCAAAAAGGCAGAACAGTTGCACTGGTGCTTGAATAGTTGTTTAAATACAGTAAAATGTGGTGATGGCAAATTAACTTTGCTTAACCTACCATTTGTAAGAAAATTGATTGAAAGATAAGACAACAATGCTTCTAGTGAAGTGTAGCAGTTAACATTGAAGAGTAAGATAAAAGTACTGTGTATTTGAAATTGATAAGATAGTGACAAGAGGCATGGCGCTTTGATGTATTTTAATCAATCCATACAACATTTTATTTGTCTGAAAATTCAAATGGAGAGTTGCAGTGACAGAATATCTTGCTACACCAACAAGGATAAAATATGTTTTAAAGTGCATCGAATTAGTTATTAATTAGCAGGTGCTGAAAAATAATAACAAAGGTTGAGGGTTGGTGGCCGACCGAGCTGTACGAAGCTGTACGATATCCTGCTATTTAAGTTGACTTAAGTATTTAAGTTGAGAAATCTATATTGTATTTTAAGTGGGAACACTCTGACCCTAATTTGGAGTCCCTTTTGGAATAGTCACTGTTTGCATGGCATACCTACCTGCAGTTTGCTAGCAGGAGTGAGACTGAGGACACAGACATATTCACATGCTCAGACACAGACACACAGACAGAATTCTATGCCTACAGGGGCTTGTGACGTATATATTGTCACGATTCGGGGAACCCAACACGCTAACACACACACAGACACACACACAGAAAGTGTGCAGTACCGGACCTTAGAGTGGCCGGGCTAAGCACACACAGAATAGTCAGGAGATAAGCCGAGTAAGGGGAACCAGAAAACAGAATAACAATAAACAAGCCGAGGTCAAAGGGTAGGAGAAAGTCACAAAGTCAGTATAACAAGCCAGGGAATACGTAACCAGAAAGCACACGTTAAGTATCAATACTCTAAAGCAAAGACCACAACAGGGCACTGAGAGACAGGAAAGGTAAGTATAAATATCCTTGCCTTAATTCTGATTGGATAACTTCCAATCAGAATTAACAAACACACGTGGGGGGTATCTATACCCCCCACTGTGATTGTTGTACTGTCGCTTTAACGCCGGGTCACGTGAGTGACCCCGGCGTACTGATATGGATGCCGGCTCCCAGCGTGCAGCGTTAGACATGCTGCCGCTGGGGGGAGGAGGAGGAGAGGACGCGAGCGGCGTGTCAAGAGGAGAGGACGCCGCTCGCCGCCCGGTAAGAGGAGGGGGGACCGCGGGCAGCGACGGACCGAGGGTGAGTGCTGCAAGCGGATTGCAGCCTCCCCTCACCGCTGCCCGCGGAGCCCTGACATATATGGCCCTGGGAAAAATGCCAACTGCCACACAGGCCAGCAGGGGTACCAGAGTGCAGTCTGTGTGACATTTCTACTGGCTCTATAGGTCCTGTGCAGCAGATAAAGAGAGATGAAGGGCTGGTATTATGGTGGCAAGCTCTCCACTGCAGGCAACAGACACAAATGGCAGTGGTGGCCGAGTCCATCACTTACCGCCCATACTACTGCAGTATATTGTTACTACTCCCCCAGCTTCCTTTTCTCCTCTTTCAGTGCCTGAAAGGTGCTGTGTGTATGTGTGTGTCTTTGTGAAGGCTGCAGTGTGTATGAAAGGTGCTGTGTATATGTGTGTGTCTTTGTGAAGGCTGCAGTGTGTATGAAAGGTGCTGTGTGTATGTGTGTGACTGTGTGGAGGGTGCAGTGTGTATAAAAGGTGCTGTGTGTATGTGTGTGTCTGTGTGGAGGGTGCAGTGTGTATAAAAGGTGCTGTGTGTATGTGTGTGACTGTGTGGAGGGTGCAGTGTGTATGAAAGGTACTGTGTGGAGAGTGTAGTGTGTATGAAAGGTGCTGTGTGTGTTTGGGTGAAGGGTGCAGTGTGTCAAGAGTGAAGTATGTGAAGGGTGTAGTTAGTGTGTGTGTTTAGTGTGCAGTGGGGGGGGGGAGATGAAAGTTATACATAAATGTGTTGTTTTTTATTTTAAAAAAATCTATACTTTATATCCCCCCTCCCTTCTTACCTTTGCATGGGAGGGGGCACATAGAGGTGAATCCCTGGTGGTCGTAGTGGAGGGGAATCCTTGGTGGTCGCAGTGGGGAGTTGACTATAGCGACATCGGAGCGTTGCCATGGTAACCACGGCAACACTCCGACCTAGCGAGAGGAACCTGGCAGATCTGCATGCTAGAGCTCCCCGAGTCCTTCTCTCCTTCCCCAGCTGGCGGCCACTTGTTAGTGCTAGTGGGCCGGTGAGGGAGATATTTGATCTCCCCACCGGCACATGAAGGCACACATTAGGCCCTGGCGCTCGGATAGTGTCGGCCCTGCATGGACCGGCTGGGGAGATCACAGGATCTCGACCTCGGCCCATGGCCATCGCGGCCAACTGGACATTTGCCCGGTTTGCCCGATGGCCAGTCTGGGCCTGGTTACTAGAAGGAAGAAACAGTCTGATTGTTTTAGAAATGTTTCCTCTAATTTCACTGCTACATTAGGCTGTGAGAAGTTTTACTTTGCTCAGCTCCAGTAATTCATTTTCATACCTCAAGCTAAAGGCACACTATAGGCACCCAAACCACTTCATCTCATTGGAGTAATCTGGGTTCAGTGTCTCTGTCCCTTTAACACTGCAATATAAACCATTGCAGATTAAGAGCAACAGCAATGTTAACATTGCAGAGTTAAGACTGCCTCAAGTGACTGTCTCTCAGACAGCTATCAGAAGCGCTTCCTGCACTTTCACAGATCTTAACCCCATGAAACGACCCCGGACGTTCTCACGCTTTGCATGAGGACGTCCAGCGTCTTTAAAAACCTTATAACAAAGCATTGATTCAATTATTTTTCTATGGGGAAGACCTAATGTGCATTAAGTTCCCGAATCACAGTGACGTTTGTGGAGGAGTCGTCCAACCCAGCATCAATGGACATCAGTGCTGAAATCAGGTAAGTGTAAAAAAGGATTATTAACTCTTTATTTACCGAGGGGTGGGGGCAAGGGGAAGGGGCAGAGGGACACTAGAGGGTTAGGAGTACAGTTTTGTATCACTAACACTATAGTGTCCTTTAAGAATGTATTCCTGTAGTGGCATCCAAAGTGTTTGTCTAGGAGTTTGTTGGTCCTAACTTTTAAATATTTATTTATTTATAAAATATTTTACCAGGAAAGATACATTGAGATTTCTCTCGTTTTCAAGTATGTCCTGGGTCCACAAAACATTGCATTGTTACAATTAGGGTACAATAAAATGCAAAAACAATATTAATACACAATAAATACAAAATTTAACATAGAACAGGTAGGAAATATATAATCAACCATGACAGGTGCATTCTGTTTTGAGGTATGTAGAGAGGGATCTCTTAAAGGACTTTAGGTTTAGGTAAGATTTTAAATTGTGCGGGAGGTCCTTCCACAATTGCGGTGCTCTGTAGGAAAAGGAGGATCGGGCTGCTTTCTTTTTGTATAGAGGTAGAGTTAGTAAAGTGTTGGTACTGGATCGGAGGTTATAGGAAGTGGGAACAGCCGGGGAAAGCATTGTGTTCAGGTAGGGTGGGAGTTTCCCAGAAAAGCTCTAAAACACAAGGCTGGAAAGTTGAAGGGTGCGTCTGGATTCCAGCGACAGCCAGTTTAGTTCTTTTAACATGTCACAATGGTGGGTCCTGTAATTACATTGTAGCACAAATCGGCAGAACGAGTTATACAATGTGTTGAGTTTATTAATGTGGGATTGCAATGCAGATGCATATACTACATCCCCAAAATCAATGATTGGCATCAGCATTTGCTGTACAATCTTTTCCTATACTGTAGGGCTTAGGCATGATTTGTTTCTGTACAGGGCACCTAGTTTTGGATAAAGTTTAGATGCATGCTTTTCTATGTTCAGGCCAAAAGATAGATTGGGGTCTAACATCATACCCAAGTATTTGAAAGAGTGGACTGCGGTCAGTGTGCCATTTGAATTTGTTTTGATGGATAGGTGGGAATTGTGTAATTTGTGTAATTTAGGTACTGTTCCAAAGATCATTGTGACAGTTTTGTCAGTGTACAGGAAGAGTTTGTTTTTTTGCGATCCACTTTTCTACCTCTGTAAACTGGTCTTGGAGTACAGTCTCAAGCTGCGGTAGATCGGAATTGCTCGCATAGATTACTGTGTCATCTGCGTACATGTGTACATTTGAGGATTTGCAATCATTAGGCAAATCATTTATAAATAATGTAAATAGTAGGGGGCCGAGAATGGAACCTTGGGGAACACCACACGTGACTGGGAGAGGGAGGGAGTCACTGTCAGAAATGGAGACATATTGCGAGTGATCCGATACATACGATTGAAACCAGTTTAGCGAATGATCACCAATACCTGAGCTTTTGAGTTTGTGCAGTAGAATGTCGTGGTCTACTGTGTCAAAGGCCTTTGCAAAATCAAGGAAAATAGCTCCAGTTAGGTCTCCTTGTTCCATGCCAGTTTGGATGCCATTGCAAACTTTTAAGAGGGCAGTTGTAGTGGAGTGATTCTGGCAAAAGCCCGATTGATCAGGGGTCAGATAGTTTGATTGTTGGTAGTACTCACATAGTTGCGTATGGACACATTTTTCTAAGATTTTTGACAATACCGGGAGCAATGATATAGGGCGATAGTTAGAAACCAAAGTAGTGTCACCACTTTTATGGATTGGCACTACTCTCGCAGTCTTCCAAAGTTTGGGTATGTATCCAGACACCAAGGATTCGTTAATTAGAGTTGCGACGGGTTTAGCAATTGCCGGCGCACTGAGCTTCAACAGCATTGCTGGGATTTGATCAGGACCGGACTGTTTTTTCATTTTTAGATTATTAAGATGTTTTTCAATGACACTAACAGGTACAGGTCTAAAAATGAACTTGTCTATATTGGGTCCTTGCACATTTAGTGGGACCTGATCCACATTTGTAGTTTCAGGATGCGTGTCATTTATTAACTTGGCAATCAGGGCAGTAGAGCATCCGACAAAATAATTGTTAAAGGCATTTGCTACATCTAAGGGAAGTTGCAGGGTTTGGTTATCCACTTTGACAGTGGAGGGTTGGGAGTGGATTGGGGGAGTTTGTAGTTTATTTATGAATTTCCAAAAGTTTCTAGGGTTTGAGATGTTATTGTTCAGATTGTCATAGAAATATTGGGCCTTGGCCAATTTTGTCTGTTTTGTGCCTATATTTCGCCATTGTATATACGCACAGTGATCATTCATAGAGCCAGTACGCTTAAACTTTGACCACAAAGAATCCCGAAACTGGTACATTTGGATGAGATCAGCTGTGATCCAGTTCATATGTGCTCCTTTTACCCTCACCTTACGCAGCGGGGCATGCAAATTCCAAATTTGTAGGAGTTCAGACTGAAAGAATTCAACAGCACAGTCTAGATCTGGGATAATGTTTAATCTGTGCCATGGGAGGTTCTTGATGCCCTTTAGAAAGGATTCAAGATTAAATTTTTTGAAGGACCTTGTTATTTTAACTTCGGGATATAAATATCATTCTCTGGACAGTATGATGTCTTAAAGATATAAGAAGATATTCCACTAAAAACTGATTATCATGACTAATTCTGAAACTTTCTACTTCCTCAATTCATGGATCCTCCGTCTCCTGTGAAATCTTGATCAGAATTGCCAGAAACTGAATTGTAGCTTACTTTTGAGCAATGTCACATTCTGATGGGTGGCAGCTCGGTTAAGATGTGCAGGTCTCTGCCTAAAACAGTGGTTTTATAAGAGTCTGTAAACTTTTATAAACAGCAACTGGTTGACTTCTTAGAAAAGCATTACATTCACAGATATAACATTTAATATGTGGGTTTCTCAATCCAAGGCAAGATCTGACTGCCATTCTGGGGTGGATAAACAGCAGAAACACATCTTTTTTCAGCCTATGTAGCTATATAACTATCAGGGTTATTCACTAAAGTGAGAATTCAAAGTGCATTCACAGTGAATTTCAAATTAAGGCCAGAGCAGCTGAATTGAAAGCATAGTTGATTTAGAGAATTACTCCAATTTGGGTATTTTAACCTAAAATATGAAATTCACTCTGATTTCACCATGAATTCCCACCTTAGTGAATGACTCTGTATGAATATGCTCCATGAAGACAGTTATTCACTGTAATAATTAAATAATGGTTATAGTATAATTTATAAATAGATCAATTTAAATAAGAAGTATAAGTACAATTATTTAGAATACAGACAACAAATGTTAAACTGTATAAACAAACTCAACTAGACTTGGAGGAATCTCTTGTCTTCTGATATATGTTTGTCAATCTCGCATTCCATCTTGAATTGTAAAGGATCTAAAATATCTAGAAGCCTTGCTCCAGGGTTATCTGTCAAATCCTAAACAGGTGGAACATACCCTTTGAGTTTTAACTGACCTTTAACTTTTTTTATTTTTATTTTTTTAAACTCTAACTAGTAATTTTACAAACAAAAGATTTCCAGACAACAATTTCCAAAACAACATTTTCAAGGCAAAAATATTTAAGATAGTATTTTAGATAAAATATACAGAAAACAAACAAACTTGCTTTCATATTTTAGTAACAGAAATGTGAAAATTAGTTAAAGAACACAGTGTAATTGATTAGATGTATTATTAGCAGAATTTAGTTACTGACAGATCTGTCTAAAAAAATGTAAAATTATACATAAAATTTGCTAACCACTGGTTTGTGTTTAATAGCAGCCATGAATTTAACACACACTGCTGTATATACTCGGTTATGATCTATTTTTTTCCAAGTGTAATTTACCCAGATCTTACTTTATCATACTCTCTGGGGATTTACATGTATCCATTAAAAGATTTACATGTATCCATTACAATACTCTTTACAAAACAAAACAAACCAGACAAACATGGAAACATGGAAACAAATTGGAGCAAATCATCTGACACATTCGCCCTACAACGCGAGGGTGTCCGAGACGATATGTTTAGATTGTTTCCATGTTTGTTTGTTTTGTTTTGGTTCGTTTTGTAGAGAGTATGGAAATTCGGACACTTGCTAACATTTTCAATAGTAAATCAACAGTAGTACATTCCCTGCGTTCACATGTTCTTCAAGCTAGATCATTAGGAAAAGGAGTGGTGGTCGTTAGATGGAGAAAAGCGGAGACATGAGAATACAAAGAACTGAAAGGGGAAATAATATCTCAGTGGCAGTACACATAAAATTTTTATTTTTATTTAGCTACATATATATTTATTAACATACGTTTTTATTTTTATACACATTACATGTAGTTTTCCTTTTTGTTTCCTACAGAGTGAGTGAGTGCTTGAGTAGTAACGGAGTTGTGGTGACTAGGGTGTTGAGTATGAATGGCCGATGCCAAGTAGTTTGTAGAAAGGCAATAGGTTTTAAGAGATGGCAGAGGAAACAGAAGGGATGGGGACAGGAAAAGAACAGTGGGAGTGCAGACAGGGAGGAAGGAAGGGAGGAAGGCATACCTAGGCCCATGCTTACAAACACCCTGAGTGAGGAGGAGGTGTGCCAGCAGTGTAGTTCACATCACTCTGTTCAGACAGTGGCTCGTCTGTGTGCATACATTTGATAATGAAGTATTTTTCTTAATTGAGGGGGTGTGGCTTATGGGGCAGGCTTATGGTGCAGCATTCTGAAAAAAAAACACTTATTTTTAATTTTTGAGCAAAATGTATAAAGATTTGAGCATATACAAATACAGCATATCAATGAGGCCAAAACATCAAATGCATTAACGTTGTATTGGTGCTTCTAGATTCTCCTATAGTATAACTGACAGGACGTTTATGGTATTTAAAAAAAAGTATTTGACACTAGTTTGTTGAAGGACACAATGTTTGGTTGAGTTGCAGAATGCCCCAAAATCCTCCCCCTGCCCCCATTCTTTGTACCATTTATCATAGGAATATATAAAATATTTTCAGATTACTGTACAGCCTTAATTGAGACAGATTGGATATTCAGACTTTATTAATATATAGATATAAACAAAACAAATCCGTCTATGTTGAACCAAAGTGAGCTTAGTACAATCTGGATATAACGTCCAGACTCTACTAATCAAATGAGTGGAGCGCTAAAGGTATAAACTTACCCTAAAATGGGGTTAAATCTCAGATGTATATCAGTACATATAAAGGAAACAAAAAATGAAACACAATATAGTGTAAATCCACAGGTGATAATGTGTTTTGGTGATAATTCAAGTAGTCAAACTCAGATTGATCAGAGCCTTAAAGGGACAGGCTCAAATCACTTGCACAGTAGTGTCGTATGGAGACACTGCACCCTTTTGCCTGGAATGGATTTCCTCAAAGGAGAGAGAAAGGGAGACTTCCTAGTGTATAACGTTTCAACAACAATAAAAAACAAGACACAGGCAAAAGGGTGCAGTGTCTCCATACGACACTACTGTGCAAGTGATTTGAGCCTGTCCCTTTGTGTTTTATTTTTTCTTTCCTTTATATGTACTGATATTCATCTGAGATTTAACCCCATTTTAGGGTAAGTTTATACCTTTAGCGCTCCACTCATTTGATTAGTAGAGTCTGGACGTTATATCCAGATTGTACTAAGCTCACTTTGGTCCATTACTATAATTAGTGGGGATAAGAGAGTATCCACTAGAGTGTGTAGCTGCTTATTTCTAACTCAATTACATTTGTAAGCGCACTATACACAGTAATCTCCAATCTGCGTGTTTTGCTTTTCTATGTTGTTTGAAACACATTTCTCTGTATTTGCTTTGTCATAAATTAGCTAACATATAGAATGAGGATAACATAATACATCTAATAAAGCTTTTAAAATAAAACAAACAAAAAACAAAACAAACAGTCAAACACGTACTAATAATAATTTGGAGAAATCAATACAACCTGTGTGTTGTTGAATATTTATATATGACCATATGTTACATTGAGGTAAAGAGGTGAGCAAACACAGAAATAGGCCATGGAATGTATGAGCACAAAGAGTGTGTTATTATATTCTGTATTATAAATTATCAGCAGAGCAGAACAATCCACCTGAGCTACGCAGAATTAGTTCTGGCATATTTTATTTCATTTCATTAGTATATGCATGTCCTTATGTAACCCTTTTATCTGCAAATCAGTGCTAATGGTTTCATAACTAAAAATAGAAGGACTATTCACTAAATTCTAAATTTGTAGAACAATACATGACCAATAAAATGTATGGCAATCCATTTTGTTCCAATTAGTTGAAATTCACTTTACGTACACTGATAGGTCAATTAAAGACATGGGTTGCACTAAAATAAAGATTGGGAAAAAAGAAAAACCTCACAGACCACTTACAATTTGGGCTGGATATGTCAGGAATTAATTTCTGAATTATTACCAAATTAAACAGATTTACAGGCCCCGTGAGTCATAGAACACAGCCAGATAATAATAATAATAATAATAATAATAATAATTAATAATAATAACAATTATTATTATATGTAAATATGTTGGGCCCCCAGAAAGAGAGCTAAAATGAAGGAAAATAACTTGATCAAGCTGGTTTGTCCCCAAATAAAATGCTTACTGCTTATTGCTCAGTTGCTGCAGCGTTTCGTTTCCTGTTGTATCTAGTGATTCACTTTGACTTTGCTTTCACTTCTTTTTTTTAATTAAATTCTGGCTTTGTGAATATTGGTAACGTTACCAAATCTTGGAATTTCACTTCCTGCCCTGCCCACCTGTAACAGACGTTGAAATGTGATGCCTTTCTTAAAGGGACACTATAGGCACCAAAACAACTTTAGCTTAATGAAGCAGTTTTGCTGTATAGATCATGCACCTGCAGTCGCACTGTTCAATTATCTGCCATTAAGGAGTTAAATCACTTTGCATTTGCAGCCCTAGCCCCACCTCCTTTCATGTGACTTACACAGCCGTGTTTACGCCAGCCCCGTTTGCTTCGCCCGGCACTGGATTCCAGGCAAGTAAATATCTTTATTTTGTAGGCTTTACTCTAAACGGAGTGGGGGGGCTTATTCATATGCCAAATAGGGCATATTACTGTCAGGATCTCGCGGGCGGCTGCGAGGGGAGGCTGCAGTCCGCTCGCGGCACTCACCCTCCAGACGTCCGCGGTCCCCTCCCTGGCGTGCGCTTGGTGGTGGCATCCTCCCAGCCATGGATGCCGCCTGCGTCTTCCTCTACGTCCCCCAGCGGCAGCATGCATGACGCTGCACGCTGGGAGACCGCCCATTTTAATAAACGCCGGGGTCAGCCACCTTACCCGGCGTTAAAGGCACAGTGCCTCAATCACAGTGGGAGGTCTAGATACCTCCCACATGTGATTGTTAATTCTGATTGGAAATTATCCAATCAGAATTAACCTAATGATTTATATACTTACCTTTCCTGTTCCTCTCTGCCCTGTTGTGGTCTTTGCTTGCTAGTATTGCTACTGAAACTTGTGTTTCTGGTTACGTACTCTCTGGCTTGTTTATCTGACTTTGTGACTTTCTCCTACCCTTTGACCTCGGCTTGTTTCTCGTTATTCTATCTTCTGGTTCCCCTTACTCGGCTTGTCTCCTAACTATTCTTTGTGTGCTTAGCCCGGCCACTCTAGGGTCCGGTACTGCACCTTTTCTCTGTGTGTGTTAGCGTGTTTGGTTCCTGGAATCGTGACAATTACACAGAAAAGGCCCCCTTCCAAATGATTGGAGTAACCCTCTAGGCTTAATTGGGCATTGCATACTATAGAGCCAAAAACAAAACTTATACTTGTTTGCTTTGCCAATCATTTTACAATGTTGACAGCCATGTTGGTATAATAGTAATTTTTCTGTGCCTTGGTTACTCTTGTCTGAAAATATATCTGTATTCTAAGACTAGAGGTCTCTTTGAACTAAAAAAGGAGAAGCACAGTTTACATCAATGTTATTCCCACTTGAACAAAGTAAGGTATCATTCTTTAATCATTTAATCATGTTATCTTTTAAAATTTTAGTGGCACTTGAAAAATGTTTGCACATGATAATGTAGAATTTCTTACAAAAAAAAAGTTAATGCATTGACCCCTGCTGGTCCTTTGCTGTTTTGCAGCAGTATGTGCCTCCTTGTCAAAGTGTTGGCTGCCTACACAGCACACAGGACAGACATAAACACATGTTAAGATTTATATTATCCACAAAAAATAAAGAATAAATATATACAGATTTATTGGGGGTGCATTAAGTATACTGGCCTTGGGGGCAGCAAGGAAGGTAAATTCTGCCCTGTGGACAATATAACTTTCTGTATTCTGACCCTGGTTCGTTTATTGATTACAATACCTGTCTACAGGTTTATTTTCCTAATTTAAGGAGGCTTCTCCCCACCATGGGATTGAGAGTGGGGCACTGCAGATCTGCCCTGCCTACTGTGCAAAACTGATCATGAACCAAAACAGGATATATGTACATGTAAAAAAACTAGGGATATAACAGACGTAGCTGTAAATGAGATTACTGATAGATATATCCTCTACAGACCATTCTGATAAAGAGTGTGAGAAGGAGCTGTGACTGTACATGACTCCTAGTATGCTCAGCCACACTTAAAGTTGGAAATGAAGGACATTCTAGTGCACAGCTGCTGTTGTCTTACAGCAACTCGTAAATCCGAATATAGGCTAAAACAGCCTAGCATTGAATATAGGTAAGTAGCAAATATCTTTGAGCCTCAGTTTAGTTCTTTAGATTTTATTCTCTAAAATTCTGAACGTAGTCAAAAACCTTGCCTGACATCAAACACCTACTTTCAAAGGCCGACGAGTGAGAACTGTGGAACCTCTTAACAAACTGCAATATCATGGGAAATAAAATAATCTAATTTCATATTCTCATCCCAGAATTAACTTCTACAGAGTCTACATTAAATGAACCATGCAATTATAACAAACCTGGCCGGAACACTGTCAAACTTAAACCAGTGGGAAAATCCTTAAATGGAAAAGGAGCACAAATCATGATATCAAGATGAAAGGTTTTATTGGAATCAACTCATGGTAATAAAAAAATTGAAATAATGTAGTAACCGAATAATTCAAATCACATGGATCTGTATTTTCTGATCATTTGCACGTCTATTACCATTCTACAGGCAGCAGTGACACAGATTTAACCTTTGATTTAGCTGTATGGAGGAAGTGTTCATAAATTATGTTCTTAAATGGGCAAGGAAATGTATACACCCTCTACCCCTGGACCCGCCATCTCAAGGGCAATGGGCAAAAGAACACGAATTACAACCACAGAGCATCAAGGTTAGGGACAAGAGCGAAGGGTGAAAGGCATAAACACATGCAGAAAGTGGGTGGTATAATGTGGCAAGCAGAATAACCACCCTCCACTGCTGGTTGAAATTTTAACTAAAAGGAATCACTCTAAGTACCTCACGCAGTGCAGCTGCTAGTAGTATGTATGGCGTAATGGGAGTTTGGGTGCAGTCCATTTAGATTGATGATCTCAGCCATGCAAGCGGGGCCAACCTTGGCAGGACCAGCTCGCTCATGTTGAAAAGGTAATTTAAATACTTTTAAATTCCATTCTGAGGGGGTCTATTACTATAGTGTTGGGAATATTAATATTAAAAGTTATAGTTGCAATATGCATTTTAATTACTTTATAAATGTGTTTTATAATCTGTTTTTATGATTGGGATATATGCTTCTCAATGGAGTTAGCTTTTTCTCAAATATAATTAGCTATCACAATGGTGTCAACTGCAGAATTTTGTAATGATAGCTTGTATTAGGATAGGCCATTATCTGCCTATAAATTCAGTCCAAACTAATAAATAATAAAATTATTATTATTGAATTGAACTGAAATTCTAGCACATAGTTGCAGGTTCTGATCAGGGCGGTGCAAATACTTTTCGCCGCCCCCTCATGTCACTTACTGACAGATGCACGCTGACACACATACATACACACACACACACACACACACACACACACACACAGAAACTCACTGACAGACATATACTCACTCACTGACAGACACACAGATACTGACAGACACTAACTGACACACACTCACTCACTGACAGACACACACACACTGGCAGACACACTCACAGACACTTACTCACTCACTGACAGTCAAACTCTCATCTCCCTGGGGTCCAGTGTGAGGCAGCTCCTCACTCCTCCCACCCGCTGTTAAGTATGCCGGGCCCGGAATGACATCATATTCCGTCTCTCTGCATCACAGAGGGCATGCGAGGGAGGAGTGAGAGGCTGCAAGAACAGCCTCCCTCGTCGCCTGCATTCTCCTGGTCACTGGCATTTGATGGCAGAGCAGGCACCTGTCATCAAAGTAAGAAGGTGCCTGCTCTGCCCTAATGAAGGACAAATTAGGGGGCACCCTGAGGTGGCCAGATGGCCACCACCTGGGCCCCCTGTGACAGGGCTCCTCTGGACGCCCCCACCTTCGGGCACCTTTAGGAGTGCCCCGGCGCTGAGGGGGGCGGCTCAAGAGCCGCTCACTTAGCGTTGCGGCCCAAGACAGGGGGAGCCCACCAGGAAATATCTAGATTGCCTAATGTTGGCGCCGGCCCCAGTTCTGATGAATCTCAGGCAGGCTGAAATTTGGACTACACTCATGTTAATTCATAGCCAGTATTGCAAAATCTGGACATTAATAAATAATGATCAGTGTCTTGACTGTTAAAGCATGCCTGACAACCAACATTAACTTGCTCTGCCGCCTAAAGGGCACCAGCTCCCAGACAGGAACTATACACCAGAGTTTGGTTCCTGTTCGATGGCCATGCAGGACCCCCCTCTTCCAATGCTTAGTCTTGAGCAACCTGTTAATCCAGGCGCTGGCCTGGGTACATTCTTCTACTGTGACAATAACTGTAAAGAGAAAACAAAAAAACACACCACGACAAAAGAAAAGGGGAGGATGAAAAGGAAGAAAGAAAGAAAAGTTCAACAAAACGAAAGAAAAAGGGAAAAAAAGAAGAGATGGTGGGTTGGAGACGATTCCTACCCTGCTGCCCAGAGAGGAGAAGGGGTAGAAAGTGGCAACATTTTATACTTTCTTTAAACTTCAATTTACCAGTCCATCACTGCTTTGTATAATTGTCCTTGGACAGGCATGCAATGCAGTCATGGCCCATGTCACCTAAGCAGGGAATTGGGCTACCTGGAATGTGTGTTCTGATTACCAATGAACAGTAGCAGATATATAAAAAAAAGTGTAATCTAGACCAATGACATTAAAGGTAAAAACTTGAACATAACAAAATGTAGAACAAAGTAGTAGAGATTGAATAAACCTCCAGACCAGCACATGTTCCAACTTGACATTATCCTAGTGTTCCATATTTATTATCAATTCACCATATTTAATATCACCATTACTATTTAGTGAACATATTCGTAGGTTATTTCTCAGATAAACACAAGATTTGAGCATAGGGTTCTTATTATCCTGACAGGAAGTTACAATGTTTATTCATTATATAATGTCTCTGTGACTCCAGCACCTGTTTATGTTTTCCACCTGGAAGTTACCATAGATACACCTGTTTCATGAATTCTGTTAAAAAGCTTAATGTAATCCATTGTGAATATGAATAAGCTTTGCATTATTTATTGTAAAATATAAGAGAGCAGACACAATTATGAAGTGATGACAAATTAACGACAGAAAAAAAAAACTTTGAAAATATTACATTTCAGCATAATACGGAAAAATCCTTTATTCTGAATAGAAGAAAAACAGGTAAAAAAAAAATCCTTTAGAAAAAATACATATTTAATGCTTCTAAAGGCTAGGTAAAAAAAAAAAAAATGTAACAAATGGATTAATGTCTAGCTCACAATGAGCATATGTCTATCATCTCGCAGTGGGTGAAAATCCAGGGTATGCTCCTTCTTCTGTATAATTCCTATTTCAATCTACGGCGCAAACCGGAGAGACACTGAAGCACACTGCACAGGATCCGTTCCCAGCACAGTACAGTAAGCAACCACGTTACACAGGAGGATTCCAGAGACTGTTTTATATTCCTGCTTATTTCATAGTATTTTATGGGATCCCTTAGATTGAAAATACTGCACATCATAACAGGTTGGATTACATTTCTGGATTTTCACCCACTGCAAGAAGATAGACATACGCTCATTGTGAGCTAGACATTAATCCATTTGTTACATTTTTTTTTTTTTTACCTAGCCTTTAGAAGCATTAAATATGTATTTTTTCTAAAGCATTTTTTACTTGTTTTTCTTCTGTTCAGAATAAAGTTTTTTTTTTAAGCTATATGTTCCTCTTATGCGCTCTTTTCTGTTTCTTTGTAGCAATATTGTGTATAAAGGAAATACTGAGGATATTTCCCATTAAGAGCTGCATTGGGATAATAGCTATTTATATATATTACCTAGCCTTCAGAGCACCGGGTATCTAAATGTTTTTTGGTTGGAGTGCAGGAGTTAAATATGTTTATATATATATATATATATATATATATATATATATATATATATATAAAACAAAACAAAAATAGTAATGCACTCCACCTTCCTTGATGTACTTGACGGTGCTTATCAGCAAACAGATACAGCCAAAAGTACAAGATAGCACTCCAGGGACTTCCAAGTTGAATGAATAAAACTTAGCTTTTATTAGCTCAAAATAAAAATCAACGTTTCAGTCTGTATCACAGACTTTCATCAGGATCTTTAAAGATAAACTGTGTCTGTCTATCTGCATGTGTGTCAGTGTGTCTGTATCGATATCAGTAATTGTATCTGTTTGTCTATGTATCTTCAATGTTGGCAATGTTTGTGTCTGTGTGTCTGAACAGATGTATGTGTATCAGTGTGTCTGTGTATACAGACACACAGATGTACAGACACACTGATGTGCCTGCAGATACACTGACACACACACATGCAGACACTGACATGCAGATACACACATTACACACTGACATACATGCAGATACACAGTCATACAGATACAGTCATAACAGGGATGCACCGAAATTTCGCCCGAAAATGAGCCTATCCCGTTTCGAGCGAAAACAGGTCAAATTAGTAGGGGAAAAAAAAACATTTTTTTTGTAGTGCATAGTTTAACAGACATGGTTGCATTAACAATTCAGATGATTATATATCACAATGAAAGATAGTAATGATAACATGAAAAGTCAAGAATACTGGACTTGGGACGGGAGGGGGGAGAACACTATGGGACAGGGGAGGGGGAGAGAACACTATGGGACGGGGGGGGGGAAGAACACTATGGGACAGGGGAGGGGGGAGAAAAAACACTATGGGTCTGGGGAGGAGGTGGGAAAGAACACTACAAAAGAAGGAGGTGAGAGGAACACTAGAGGGAGGGAAGAGGAACATTAAGGGGGAGAAAAAACACTATGGGACTGGGGAGGAGGTGGGAAATAACACTACAAAAGAAGGAGGTGAGAGGAACACTAGAGGGGGGAGAGAGGAACATTAAGCAGGGGGGACCACTAAAAGAGAAGAGAGAAGGGAAGTTTTTCATATTAGATTAATTAAATTCATTAAAAAAAACCTTTTTTTTTAAATCATTTGAGGAAAAATTTCATTTTCGGTTTTGGCAAACACAGACACACGCTACCTTACCAGCACACACACACACACTACATCCTCAGCGCACACACACAAACATACACTACATCCTCAGCACACATACAGACCCACACTTCATCCCCAGCACATACAGACTCACACACACTAACTCACTCACACACACACACACACACACACACTCAGACATACTTCACCTACAGCACACAGACAAATATTTCATCCCCAGCACACACAGACACACACTTCATCGCCAGCACACACAGACACACTTGATTCCCAGCACACACACATACACACTTCATCCCCAAGACACACACACAACACACTTCTTCCCCAGCACACACACTGACACAAACTTCATCCCCAGCACACACACAGACACACATTTCATCCCCAGAACACACACAGACACACTTCATCCCCAGCACACACACAGATACACACTTCACTCCCAGCACACACAGTGACACTACAATTGCAGAAGAATATGTGTTTTTTTTTGGGGGGGGGGGGGGACGGGGAGCAGTATTTTATCCTTGGACCCAGGCAGCACAATGTCTTGGGCTGGCCCTATGTGGGTTATATCAATATATAACAGGTGACAGGTGCCCTGAAGCATGTTATTACTCCTACAAAATGCGAGGTTACACACAACTCATGGATCCCGTGCAATCTCTGTTATATGGGAAACGAGGAGAGAACCTGAATGGTTGCCTTATTCTTTCTCAAAGCTCATTCACCACCCTAGCTCGCTGCACAGATCACCACTGACTTTCTGCTCTCTGAATTGGTTACTTTGTTACTAAGTGCAATATCTCTAAATGCAATGCAATATGACAGCAATATACATGCACACATAAACCACATGCAACCATTCAACCCTACATAATTACATAGCTGAAAAGAGACTTGCGTCCATCAAGTTCATCCTTCCTCACATATGTTTTTGCTGTCGATCCAAAAGAAGGCAAAAAACCCAGTCCGAAGCGCTTCCAACAAACTAGAAAAAAATCCTACTTGACCCCAAAATAGCAGTCAGATATCTCCTTGGTCCAATCAGTTAATACCCCACTAATTATAAATTCTATCCCTGTATGTTATGCTTTTGCAAGTATTTATCCTATTGCTGTTTAAACATCTGTATGGACTCTGATAAAACCACCTCTTCAGGCAGAGAATTCCACATTCCTATAGTTAACTGTAAAAAATAAAAAAACCTTTTCTTTGCCTTAGATTAAATCTAATTTCTTCCGGCCTAAATGCGTGACCTTGTGTCCTATGTATTGCCCTGTTTATGAATAAATTTCCAGGTAATGCTTTGTTCTGGCCCCGAATATATTTGCACAATGTTATATCCCCTCTGAGGCGCCGTTTTCCAAACTTTCTTCATAACTAAAATGCTCCATTCCTTTAATCAATTTTGTAGCTCGTCTCTACTTTTTCTAGTGCCATGATATCCAAAATCGCACAGCACATTCAAGGTGTGGTCTTACCAGCGATTTATAAAGAGGCAAAATTATATTTTCATCCCGAGAATTTATGCCCCTATTTATACATGACAATACTTTATATGACAATACTTTACTGGCCTTAGCACCTGCAGATTGGCATTGCATAGTGCTGCCTAATTTGTTGTCTATAACAATTCCAAAATCCTTCTCATGTGTTGTTATTCCTAATTCACTACCATTTAGGGTGTAAATTGCTTGTGCATTCTTTACCCCGAAGTACATAACTTTGCATTTCTCTACATTAAATTTCACCTGCCATTTTAGTGCCCAGTCCCCCAATATATCTAAATCCCTCTGCAGCAAAGCAATATCTTGCTCACATTGTATTACTTTACAAAGTTTTGTGTCACCTGCAAACACTAAAACATGGATTTCAATGCCTATTTCAAAATCATTTATAAATATGTTAAATAGAAGCGGTCCCAAAACAGAACTCTGAGAGACACCACTTACCACTTTTGTCCAGCTTGAAAATTTACCATTAATAACAACTCGTTGTACTCTATCCTGTACATACTTGCATTCAGTGGCGGAACTACCGCAGACGCAGGGATCGCAGCTGCGACCAGGCCTTCCACTCCAGGGGGACCCCTGCGGCCATGGTGCCCACCGCTATGTGTTGCGGCCCCGGCCCGTGCAGTGTAAACGCTGGGGCCGCAATGAAGGGGCCAATCGGTTGGCCCATGCTGTTAGGGTCACCTGATGGCTGCTGCAGCTCTTTAACAGTGCTACTGGGCCCCGGTCACTCTTCCCAGCAACCATCGGGAACCACGCAGGAGAAATAGAGGAGGGAGTCAGAGTGGGGACTCTGACTCTCATCAGGCTGAGCCACCACTGGACCACAGGGAAAGTTGACTAAAATATTTTGTGTATGTGTCTGTATATACTTGTGTACATGTGGGTGTGGGTGTGGGGTGGGGGGAGTTTGGGAGGGTAGACGTATGGGGGAGCCCCAGAGCCATGGTTTCTAGTTACGCCTCTGCCTGCATTAATACATTAAATACCTTCATTCACACACTGCACATGTGCATTTACATGCCTGCATTTTTATTACACAAACTACATTTATTACTATCCGCAAAACACAAAACTGTTAAAGTGAAAAAAATATATATATATTAAATAATAGTAAAGGATAAAGGAAAACACTATTTTAATGTTGGAGTGTTCCTTTAAAAAAAAAAACACTGCTATGCAGTGCTGCATTTTAATTTTGTTTGTAGCGCATATATTTCTCCTGTTACCATTCTCCTACACAAATGGTTACTTAGTGAAGATTTCCTGAGAAAGATCAGGTAGCCGGCACAATAAGAGCTGAACTCTGCTTGGCTTCAGGGCACTGATTAATTTCAACTTTACAAACCTGACCTGTCTTGTTTAAGAATGTGTATCTATGGACTATTGCAAAACAAACAGGGTGTGAAAACAATGCAAATAAGACCAATACGCTGTATTATTGAGTTTATGTATAAAGACGAAAATGTGCTCAACTAGATCGCAAGCTTGTGAAACCATTATATCTCCATACATTTTAGAAAAAAAGTACCTAAAAACATTAGTAAAGTATTTCAACCTTAAGACAAATCACTCAAATTGTACCAACATGTTAAAATAAGAAGGATCAATATTATAAAACCAGTACTTATGTACCAGTAAAGATCCAGTTAGGGCAGCAACCATACCTGCAAAACACATACAACACTTGGCAACTAAAAAAAAAAAACCTACACCCAGACACAACACTCATCTACCACACACAGACACGGTCAGCCTCCTTCTTATACAGGTGATACTCATAAAATGTGAAAATCGTACAAAAGTTCATTTATTTCAGTAATGCAACGTAAAAGAGGAAACTAATATGAGATAGACGCATTACATGCAAAGCAAGATAGTTCAAGCCGTGATTTGTCAGAAGTGCTATGATTATTGCTTTCAGCTTATGAAAATCCCAAATCCACAATCTCAGTAAATTAGAATATTACATGCAATCAATAAAACAATACATAGAACAATATCAGACCTCTGAAAAGTATAAGCATGCATATGGACTCAGTACTTGGTTTGGGCCCCTTTTGCAGCAATTACTGCCTCTATGCGGCATGGCATGGAAGCTATCAGCCTGTGGTACTGCTGAGGTGTTATGGAAGACCAGGATGCTTCAATAGCGGCCTTCAGCTCTTCTGCATTGTTTGGTCTCACGTCTCATCTTTCTCTTGGCAATGCCCCATAGATTCTCTATGAGATTCAGGTCAGGCGAGTTTGCTGGCCAATCAAGCACAGTAATCCCACGGTCATTGAACCGGGCAGTGTGGGCAGGTGCCAAGTCCTGCTGGAAAATTAAGTCAGCATCCCCATAAAGCTCATCTGTGGAAGGAAGCATGAAGTGCTCCAAAATCTCCTGGTAGACGGCTATGTTGACCCTGGTCTTAATGAAGCACAGTGGACCAACACCAGCAGATGACATGGCTCCCCAAATCAACACAGACTGTGAAAACTTCACACTGGACTTCAAGCATCTTACAGTGTGTGTCTCTGGGTCCATGGTTTCCAAATGAGATGCAAAAGTTGCTCTCATCAGAAAAGAGGACTTTGGACCACTGAGCAACAGACCAGGTCTGTTTTTCTATAGCCAAGGTAAGACGATTCTGACGTTGTTTGTTGTTCAGTAGCGGCTTGACAAGAATAATACGACATCTGAAGCCCATGTCCAGGATCCATCTGTGTGTGGTGGCTCTTGATGCACTGTCTCCAGCCCTGAGAAATGCTTTGCTATGGCCTGATTGAATGCGCGTGCGGCTCTTGCCGCACATGCGCATTCAGCACTGACGTCAGAAGAGGGAGGAGATTTTCCCAATGCCGAGGGAGCCCGGCGCTGGAGAAAGGTAAGTGATTAACCTTTTCCTCCTTCAGCCCAGCGGGAGGGGGGCCCTAAAGACCCTATAGTGCCAGGAAAACTAGTTAGTTTTCCTGGCACTATAGTAGTCCTTTAAGATCATCTTTCACCACATGCACATTTGATTTTTTTTTTTTCCCCCAAACACAGCCAAACTTGTGCAGTGACATCACTTGTAATGTCAGAGGGCTCCCGAGGGTTACAGCCCTTTAGATAATTTTTTTTTTTTCTGGTGTCAACGCCCTATTAAGCATTTTACTTTAGCCCCCCCCACCACCGCGCCATACTTACTGGCACACACCCCTGTCTGACAACACATCAGGAGTCGTAAGCTCCAATCAAATGTGTGCTGGGGGTGTAGTTTAAATAAAAAAAAGTGCAGAGTTTCACCTCATACAGACTCCTGCTACCATGACCTTGGGGGGAGGAGGGGTGCAAAGGTGCCCTCGAAAAGCATATTCAGGGACAGATTCCAAGGTTCTATATGTGTTTATGCTGACAGTGAATTTCTACCACTGTACTGTATGTTTGCTACAAGTGTTTATAAACTTAAATGTAACTTTAATGGGTTACAAATTACTTGTTTTCTGTAAAATTTGAAACTCCTTTTTCCATGCCACATATACTTTTTGACGTGTAATTAATTTATTTATAACCACCACAAGGTTTTTACTCTTCCCTTTTTAAACAAGTCAAAATAAAGGTTACGTTTTAATTCCTTTATTCTTTAGGTTGCCTTTTCTTTTCATTTGTATTGTAATATACCACCATGACTACGTCTGACAGTGGAAGTGTTCATGGTGGTTGGAGTGACCCTTTGAAAGATAGACTCTCAGAGTTACTGTGAACAAAATGCAGGGGCATAAACAGATTGGATTCCTGTTCACATTGACAGCATGATCATTTAGTATGGGATCATTAGTTACCTTAAATGCACAGAGGCAATTCCATCACTAAATTGTACAATGTCAAAGACGAGTGGTTCCCAACCCAGTCCTCCAGTACCCCCTAACAGTCCAGGATTTAGGCATTACCCTGCTGTGTCTAATGTGATTTTAGAAATTAGAAAAAAAACACTTTAGACACAACAGGATAATCCCTAAATCCTGGACTGGTAGGGGGTACTTGGGGACTGGGTTGGGAACCCCTGTCAAAGACCCATATGCAGAGCAGGCACATATCTAGAAATAAACATCAAACACAAATTTAAGGCACTGCCTTTATTAAAACAAAAATGGGATATTTCTTTATGAAATACCTACCAAAAAAAAACAAAAGGTTTAAAAATAAACTTTTTTCCCCACTACAAGCATTCATTAAAAACATAGCTTTGGATATGCATCATGGTGCATTTAGAATTGCTTATACCCACAGATGAAGCTTGACTAAAATAATATACATGCAAGTACTAAAAACTAATCAACTGATATTTTCAATTTAAACTAGCTGTAGTAATGGAGTATATGTACTGTGCAAGGTTAGTGTGAGGAAGAAATATACCAGCGCAATTTATTTTTACAGCTTAAACAGTGTTTTTTTTTCCCCCCCAAACAGAAAACAAGCATAGACGCTGGCTTGGAGGTGTTTGGAGACTTAAAGACTAGCAAGAAGGGTAGCAACAAGGCATTAGACCATAAGTATTCAACTTATAATCATTACAGTCCTGGGTTAGTTTGCATTGCCCATTACAACCCAAACATTGATGCAATATTTTATAGAACGTATTTAACATCTAAGCTAGATCTTAGTTTATATGCAGCCAACAAAGAAATTTAGCAATGGAACATATCAATGACTTCCATTCACTGGTCCAGTGATGTAATAGTACTTCTATTACTGACAGCTCTCTACTTTAAAGGACAAATTTAAACATCTCATTTCTTTTACGTTTATTATATTTAAAATATATATATTTTTAGGGGGCAGATTGTACTGTGATCTAAACAATTATTGCTTAACCTAACTGGTCAGCTGCTGTGACTGCCCTGGGTGAACCTTTAACCCCTTAAGGACACAAGACGTGTGTGACATGTCATGATTCCCTTTTATTCCAGAAGTTTGGTCCTTAAGGGGTTAAAAAAAAAAAAAAAGAAGGGGGTGGTGGGGGATGTAATGACAGTTGTCCTTCCTTTAATGATTCCACAGAAAGTTACGCGAACATCAATTTTACATTTAACAATAACCAGCAATTTATAACTTTTATAGGCAATATCAGCAGCTGTTTTAAAATTACTTTTGTTGATCATTAGAGTATAATTTTAAAGGAAATTAATATTATGACCAGGAAGTGATCAAGACAAATATATGCATATATTATTGCAGATAAGTACATTGTTAGCTGGTAAAATGAAAATATCCCCACGGGTTGTGTTTTTACGGTGTAAAAAAACCCGACAAAATAAAAAAACACAACTGAACACACCAAGTTATTTTAGTTTTACTTTGTTCTATGTTAATGTTCTATTAGTTCCATGTGAAGTCCCAAAATGCATTACCACAGATGTGCAAGTATGTTCATCTTTGGTACACAAACAGCAATTCCAAGGTTTATTGCCATCAATACCAAAAAGCGAAATATACTTGCATATGTGCAGTAGAAATGTGTGTTTCAAGGAAAGTGCATACCGAAAAACAATATCATGGACTAGTATTTGCCTGTTGGCAGACAAAGCCACAATAGTGCCAAGTGGTGTACTCATTGCTTACTAAACCTTTTGATGAAAACAAATATTAAAATAAAGCATATATAATTAATAAGCATATAAATTTACATTCAGCGCTGCCCCACAATAAATTTAATTAAAATAATTAAACTATTAGTGTCCATAGAATTTATGTAAAAGAACTTAATCTAAAAGTTGTCATTTGTTTTACTGCAGACATCTTTCTAAGAATCATTTGCACCGCTTTGCACTTTGAATATTGGAATAATGAAACATTCAACTTCTAAGAATGAATAAAAAAAATAGGCATAACATACAAAGCACTGCAAAAAAAAAAAAAAAAAGCTACACAGACTTTTTCTTCATATGATATATTTAATCAAAAGTAGCAAAGGATGCTGGCTGAATTAGCAACATTGGGTTACAGGAGGAAGGATCTGAAAAAAAGAACAGTCACTTCTTTGGAATTTACACCATTGACCAAAACATTAAAAATAATCTATACCTTGTGTTAAAAAGAAAACTCGAAAAGTAAAAATGCAAACATTTCTAACATTAGTGTTTTCTTCCTATATAGATGATTATTGCCCCATCCCACCGTTAAACCTGAAAAGAAAAAAAAAAAAAAAAAGAGAAAAGCTGTTCCCTTTTAGCCCCAGGCAGAGATCAGTAATGAAGGTCGTCGTCAATCCAATGCTTCACCATAGAGAAGCTTTGGGGTCTGCAGCGCTGTGCCTTTCAGCATATAAAACTGCAAATGTTGGTCCAGTAAAAATTGTAGAACATGAACAGAAAGCTCCTTTACAGTCTGTCTGATTAACAGCCACTAGAGGTGTCCCTAGCAAGCAATGTAACAGGCAGAAAAGGCAGTGTTTACATGGCAGAGATAGCAAGGACAGTCTCTTTACACCACAATTTAGCGCTTAGTGCTTAGCGTGTTCCTTTAACTTTGCATGAGATGCTCAGTTTTCTTTTAAAATTATATTAAAGATTTTGCAGCCCAGACAGAGCCCACAAATACATATTTGTTAAATACAGGGATAAAGAATACAGAAAATCCCAGGAAGTGACAGTTCTCCTTTAAAACCATCATTATAGGAGAACAGAAATATGTGCTTTAAGTATGTAAAAATACACATTGAGAAGGCAGCATAGGGCAAATCAAACATAGAAGTATTAAGCAATTACAGAAATGAACCTTGTTCAACAATTAATGAGCAATCCTCTGCAATATTTCTTTATTGAATTTACCCAAACAAACCCACCAGTTTTGCCATGTCAAAACAAAAAATCTGTTAGAACGTCTCAAGGTCGTGGGTATTATCAATATCAAATACATCTTCAGTATCAGGTTTCATCTCAGTGTGTTCATCATCTAGAGAAGCCAATGCTTCATTGGTATCACTTGCAAATGTTTCTCTTGAAGTATCATCATGCTCCTGAAAACTAAGACCTTTGATAGCTTGTTTCATCTTCTTCCCAACTATATGCCTCCTTCTCTTTTGCGCTGCCTTTTTACTTGCATATTCCTTCTGGTTTTCTTCCAAAAAGATTTCCTAAAAAAAAAAAAAAAAAAAAAAAAAAAGGAAAACAGTACACTAAAGTAAAGTATTTTATACACTGCTGGTCTTCAGGACTGAAAGTGCTAAACAGAATAAAACAAACTGAAAGCTGGTGAAGTAGAAATCACTCTTACTCAGGTTAAGGATAGTCATGCTATTGACATTAGAACAATGAAATGCAGCCCCCTCTTTCTAGTTTTGCCTATCTTTTAGTCACCTGTTTTAGGAAGCTGGAGGATGTCTAAAGGAAGTAAAATATTCTCATACAGAATCATTGCCTTAATATTCTTTACCTGCACTACATGGCATCACAGCTTTTTTCCCCTGCTATGGTAAGTGTGAAATTGTTCTGCAGCCTGCTTGTGTCTCACACAGAGCTCTCCCGTGAATCCTCCCCCCCCTCCCCCACCCGCTGATGTAAAAAAACAAATGCGCCAGAACAGCTTCAGTCACAATAACAATGAATGTGTAAATTAACTTTAATCACTATGGCTTTGTAGCAGTATTTTACCTTCACTTGCTCTGATGTAATGCTTGGTGTGTTTTTCAGCAAGTTCAGATACACTCCACCTGGGGTGCGCCTCCTGCTACCATTCTGTAAAAACATAATAGTATTTAAATATATCAACACTAATCTGCAAAATGTATTTAAAAAAATAAAATACAATTTGAATTACTTACTTAGGGTAATGCACTAAAATGAGAATTCAGAGTGAATTTGAAACTTAAGACTAAAGTGCCTTAAAGGGACTCTATAGTCACCATATAAAAGCAAGAAAGACAGGTCCCCCAGCCTTCCCTCTTGCTTTTATATGTACTTTCATTTATTTAAAATAATTTTTGAGGTGGTTTTATATTAAAAACTTACCTCCGTTCCAGCGCCGCGCCCCCAGCCATGCCGCGCCCCCTTTTTCGTCAAAATGCCGAAATCGCGGGGCCCAATAGGACGCTTCTCATAGAGAAGCGTCATCGCAATGTGGTGCGCATGCGCGGCTTCGCGCTGCACCAATCGCGTTCTTCATAGAGCGGCATTGACAGCCGCCCTATGAAGAACCTCAGCGCTTTACCGCAGCTGGTGGGGGCCCTAAAATTATCAATAAGGGGGGGGGGGACCTACTGTCCCCCCCCCGGCCCACACCCCTGAGCGGCGGGTGGGGGCCCTAAAATTAAAAATAAGGGGGGGGGACCTACTTTCCCCCCCCTGTGCGGCGGGTGGGGACCCTAAAATTATCAACAAGGGGGGGACCTATTGTCCCCCGCGGCCCCCACCCCTGAGCGGTGGGTGGGGGCCCTATATACAAAGGGGGAGATAATAAAAATTATCTCCCTACCTACCCCCCTCACCCTAAAAATAATGAGGGGGGACCATTAACTAAAAACCTGTAAAAAAAATAAATAAAAAAAAATGATGTTTTCTTTCTTCTAAAATCTTCTTTCTATAGCCCCAAAAAAGGCCAAATAAAAAGCCATAATAACCGCCGCGATAAAAAAAAAAAAAAAAAAAAAAAACCCGCAAAAAAAAAACAAACAATCCATGTTCACCCATGGAGGGTTCCGCGCAGACTGAGCTCCGCAGGGCGGGGGAAGGCTTATAAAGCCTTGCCCCGCCCTGCAATTAGGCTAAGAACACTCTGATTGGTGGGTTTAAGCCAATCAGAGTGCTCTTTGTCATTTTACAAGCGTGGGAAAGTTCTTTGGAATTTTCCCACGCTTGTAAAATGACACAGAGCACTGTGATTGGATGGATTTCAAGCCATCCAATCACAGTGCTCTGTGTCATTTTACAAGCGTGGGAAAGTTCTTTGGACTCAGGGGTGGGGGCCGGGGGGGGACAATAGGTCCCCCCCCTTAATGATAATTTTAGGGCCCCCACCCGCCGCACAGGGGTGGGGGCCGGGGGGGGGGGAGGAGAGTAGGTCTCCCTCCCCCCCCTTCAACCACAATTGGGGACAGACAGACAGCATCCCTGTGGGTTCGGGCTTCAGCTGTCAGCTGAAGCCACGCCCACAGCAGTGCTGACAGGCTATCAGCACACAAAGCGCGTTCACAGTGCTTTGTGTGCTGATAGCCCGTCTGAAGTATTCACCCAGAATGCATCAGACGAGAGGCCTTTTTAGGGCCTCTGAACTCGGAAGTCCCTCTGGTGGCCGTCTGATTGACTGCAACAAGAGGTGTTCCAAGCTTCCAATGTAAACACTGCATTTTCTCAGAAAATACAGTGCTTACAAGAAAAAGGCTCCGGGTAGCTGTAGCACTCACCTGAACAACCTCATTAAGCTGAAGTTGTTCAGGTGACTATAGTGTCCCTTTAACTGAAAGCATAACTGATAGAGTATTGTTCCAATGCAGCTTTTTTGGTCAACGTTTTACAGTTTTGAAACTAATATTTGTGTTCAGTGAAGTCTATCGAGTATAACAGTACAGCCCTGAAAGCCCTGTTTCTCCTGAACAAAATATAAGTGTGGTACACTTAATATGAAAGAGGTAATTTATGGTTGAACAGACATGTAGCGCATATTCCAGGTTTTGTTTATATTTGTTTAGATCAGAACGCGTACAAATGACTGTCCTTAACCCTTTCACGACCGCGGACGGTTCAGGACCGTCAGCGGTAAAACGTGCGTTTGGACCGCTGACGGTCCTGAACCGTCATAGCGGAAAACGGGCTGCAGGAAGCGATCAAAGATCGCTCTTGCCCGTACAATGATGTAACTATCTGCCAGACATCCCAGGCAGATAGTAACAGCCAATTACGGTGTGTGAGCGATCCGCGATCGCTCACAATTGGCTGCTGTCAAAGTGGGTGTTACAAACACTCACTTTGACAGTGATCTCTGCCCCTCTCTCCTCTGTAGCGTTTTGTGAGGCGAGAGAGACAGAGATCGTGATAGTTTGTTGCAGCAGAGTGTTCCAGAGAGTTGTAAAAAGTATCAGCAGTGAATTAAAAATCCATTTTAACCCCTTCCCTGCCAGATCTGTTTCAGCAGTGCATTTGTACTGTCTGTCTTTTTTTTTTTGCCCTTAAAGGGTTAAATTTGTTTTAAAAATATCTGTCGTAGTCTGTCGTAGTCTGTCGTTGTTCTGTCGTTGTTCTGTCGTTGTTCTGTCGTTGTTCTGTCGTTGTTCTGTCGTTGTTCTGTCGTTGTTCTGTCGTGTTCTGTCGTTGTTCTGTCGTTGTTCTGTCGTTGTTCTGTCGTTGTTCTGTCGTTGTTCTGTCGTTGTCTGTCGTTGTTCTGTCGTTGTCTGTCGTTGTCTGTCGTAGTCTGTCGTAGTCTGTCGTAGTCTGTCGTAGTCTGTCGTAGTCTGTCGTAGTCTGTCGTAGTCAGTCAGTTTCCTTCCCCCAAATCTCCATTAGATTTTTGTGACAGGAGTTAGTTTAGGGATTGCTGTTTAGTCTGTTTTAGTGTAAAAAAAAAAAAAAAAAGTATAAAAAAAAATTTGTGTGTTTGTAATTTGTTTTAGTCGTGTGTAAAACATGCAGCGTATGTATAACTTGCAGGAGGCATATGCCTTCTTGGCGTCAGACTCTGACGCCACTGACACTGCGTCAGATTTTGACCCAGGTCAGTTTTCTGACATGTCTAGTCAAGACGACATGTCATCTGTGTGTGAGCCGGCTGAAGAAAGAAGCTGTGCTTCCTCTGCTATGCCAAATGTGGAGGAGGACTGGGTACCTCCACAGTTAGCCGAGCCCAACGTCCCCCCTTTTAGTGCCAACGCAGGCATTAATGTTAATGTGGATGGCTTCTCCCCAATGCAGTATGTAGAACTATTTTTAGGGGATACCATCTGGGAGGAGATTGCTTCCCAGACTAACTTGTATGCTACCCAATTTATTGACAACAATCCAGGTAGCTATACAGCCAGGGAGCATGACTGGCATCCCACAGATGTCCCAGAGCTTAAAAAATTCTGGGCTCTCACAATGCTCATGGGGATTATAAAAAAGCCATCGATTCGCTCATACTGGAGCACCAACCCAATAATGTCGAGTCCAGTATTCTCCCAAACCATGCCTAGAGCCAGATACGAGTTACTGCTGAGATTTTTACATTTCAGTGACAATACCCTCTGTCACCCTAGAGATCACCCCCAATACGATAGGCTTTATAAAATACGCCCACTGCTAGACCATTTTCAGGACAAATTTTCGGATGTTTATACCCCCCAACAAAATTTATCCATAGATGAATCTCTAATGAAATACAAAGGGAGATTAGGGTTCAGACAATACATCCCCTCAAAGCGCTCTAGGTATGGCATTAAACTGTACAAACTGTGTGAGAGCGAAAGCGGATACACATTTGCCTTTCGTGTATATGAGGGGAAAGATGGTCAACTGGACCCTCCTGACTGTCCTGACTCCCTGGGGACAAGTGGGAAACTTGTATGGGACCTACTAAACCCCTTGTTTAATAAAGGTTACCACCTTTATGTGGATAATTTTTATAGTAGTGTCCGTCTATTTAAAACACTTTATGCTTTACAGACACTGGCCTGCGGCACTGCCAGAAAAAATTCCAAAGATTTTCCACGATCTCTCATAGATGCAAAATTAAAAAAAGGCGAATGTAAAGCACTTCGGAAAGCTGAGGTGCTTGCACTAAAATTTAGGGACAGGAAGGATGTCCAAATGCTCACCACCATCCATGATGAACGCATGTCCGACGTCTCTGTCCGGGGCAGAGTAGAGTCCAAACCGGTTTGCATCAGGGCGTATAATAAGTACATGGGTGGTGTTGATTTGGCTGATCAGCTTATGCAGCCGTATCTTATTTTACGAAAAACCAAAGCATGGTATAAAAAGGTGGCTATATATCTGATGCAAATAGCAACCCACAACTCATTTTTACTTTTTAAAAAAAATAATCCAGGGAAAATCACCTTTCTCCAATTTCAATTGAAAATAATTTCTTTAACAATTTATGGAGATTGACAAGTTCCAACAACGGTGCAAGCTGAGTCCAGACATTTTATTTTTAAGTTACCGCCAACTGCTAGAAAAAAAACCCCCCAGAAACGTTGCCGGGTCTGTTTTAAAAACGGGAAAAGGACAGACACCCCTTTTCACTGTCCTGATTGTCCTTCGAAACCAGGACTCTGTGTAGGAACATGTTTCAAGCAGTACCACACAGAACAGTTGTAAGAAGTGTTCCTGAATTTTTATTTTATTTTCTGTTTCTTTGGAAAGCAGCCATTTTTTTGTTAGTCAGTTTCCTTCCCCCAAATCTCCATTTAGATTCTATTTGCAGGAGTCAGTTTAAAGATTGCTGCTAAATGTACATTTGCTACCTGCACATTTGGCCTAACAAGTTTTCTGGCAGTAACACATAACCAGCTGTCCAAAACCAGATGACGTGTGCATAAAAACCAGAATAAAGAAAATACCACTACACTTTCTTTGGGGGGCAAAATGGTTGGGGGAAAGAAGTCAAAACACCCCATCCTCTATAACATTTGATGTCTACTTTATAAAAATATATACTATACATATTGGCATGATGGTAACATTAACTGGGGGGTACAAAAATATGTCAAACTGAAGATAGACCAAGCATACCTATATATCAAGTTGAAAAACTGACATGTACAAGTTCTGATTGTTGCCTTTTGGCCCCCAAACAACCCGGCAACCATATACATGGGGGGTATCACTGTACTCAAGAGATGTTGCTGAACATATTGGGCAGTGTTTGGCAGTGACACGTAACAGGATCTGTTAATTCATGCCTAAAGTACAATGTGTGTGACAAAGAAACAAAAAAAGATTACTATCCAAAAGTTTGACAAAGGCTGGTGGTAGAATTCAGTGCATGAAAAGTGTTAAAATACCACAATTTAAAATGCCCTGGGTTGTCTACTTTTCAAAAATATATGGTTTGATGGGGGTAAAATACATTGGCTCAAATGGGACATGGGCGCAGGTTGATTACATGTCAAAATTCCAAGTTGGGAAACTGATAAGCGCACCTGCCAAACGTGGCCTTTTAGCCCCCAAAGAACCCGACAAGCCTATGCATGGGTGGTATCACTGTATTCAGGAGATCTTGCTGAACACATATTGGGGTGTTGTTTGGCAGTGACACATAACAGGATCTGATAATTCAGGACTAAAGTACAAGGTGTGTGAAAAAAACTGAAAAAAATGTACTAACTCAATGTTTGACAAAGCCTGGTGGTAGAATTAGTGCATGGAAAGTGTAAAAATTCCACCATGTGAAATACCCTAGGGTGTCTACTTTTCAAAAATATATGGTTTGATGGGGGTAAAATACATTGGCCGGCTTCAAAAATGTCCCAAATAGGACATGCATGCAGGTTGACTACATGTCAAAATTCCGAGCTGGGAAACTGATATGCGCACCTGCAAAATGTGGCCTTTTAGCCCCCAAACAACCCAAAACACCTATACATGGGGGGTATCCCTGTACTCGGGAGATGTTACTGAACACATATTGGGGTGTTGTTTGGCAGTGACACATAACAGGATCTGTTAATTCATGCCTAAAGTACAATGTGTGTGAAAAAAACAGAAAAAAATTTACTAACTCAATGTTTGACAAAGCCTGGTGGTAGAATTAGTGCATGGAAAGTGTAAAAATTCCACCATGTGAAATACCCTAGGGTGTCTTCTTTTCAAAAATATATGGTTTGATGGGGGTAAAATACATTGGCCGGCTTCAAAAATGTCAGAAATAGGACATGCATGCAGGTTGACTACATGTCAAAATTCCGAGCTGGGAAACTGATATGCGCACCTGCAAAATGTGGCCTTTTAGCCCCCAAACAACCCAAAACACCTATACATGGGGGGTATCCCTGTACTCGGGAGATGTTACTGAACACATATTGGGGTGTTGTTTGGCAGTGACACGTAACAGGATCTGTTAATTCATGCCTAAAGTACAATGTGTGTGAAAAAAACTGAAAGAAAATTACTAACTCAATGTTTGACAAAGCCTGGTGGTAGAATTAGTGCATGGAAAGTGTAAAAATTCCACCATGTGAAATACCCTAGGGTGTCTACTTTTCAAAAATATATGGTTTGATGGGGGTAAAATACATTGGCCGGCTTCAAAAATGTCCCAAATAGGACATGCATGCAGGTTGACTACATGTCAAAATTCCGAGCTGGGAAACTGATATGTGCACCTGCAAAATGTGGCCTTTTAGCCCCCAAACAACCCAAAACACCTATACATGGGGGGTATCCCTGTACTCGGGAGATGTTGCTGAACACATATTGGGGTGTTGTTTGGCAGTGACACATAACAGGATCTGATAATTCATGCCTAAAGTACAATGTGTGTGAAAAAAACAGAAAAAAATTTACTAACTCAATGTTTGACAAAGCCTGGTGGTAGAATTAGTGCATGGAAAGTGTAAAAATTCCACCATGTGAAATACCCTAGGGCAGGGGTAGGCAACCTTTTAGCAGCACTGTGCCGATATAGGATTGTGATGTCCCGTAGCGTGCCGATCCTCAGGCTCGTCGCTACCAGGCAAGCTAACCAAGCAATTGCTTTGGGTCCTGAGCTGGCCTGGGCCCCCAAGCAGGGCCGGCGCTTCCTATAAGGCTGCAGCCACCTGAGCGCTCTATAGAGAGCCTCAGGCGGCTGCAGCACTGCCTCTCTCGTCACCTTCCCTTCCCTGTAGCGTGGCCGAGCTCCTTTTCCTCCTGTCAGTCCGGCCGGGTACCACGCGGTACAGGAGATTCAGTTTCCTGTTCCCAGCCGGACTGACAGGAAGTGCACCCTGAGCTCGGCCACGCTACAGGGAAGGGGAGGTGAGAAGAACATAGGCGGGGGAGGGGAGTAAAAAGGACACAGGGAGGGGAGTAAAAAGGACACGGGGGAGGGGAATAAGAAGGACACAGGGGGAGGGGAATGAGAAGGACACAGGGAGGGTGGGAGGGGAGTAAGTAAGAAGTAGTAAGAAGAACATGGGGGAAGTAGTAAGATGAACATAGGGAGGGGGGAGGAGTAAGAAGAACATGGGGCAGAAAGAAGAACATAGGGAGGGGGGAAGGAGTAAGAAGAACACGGGGGTGAGGAGATGAGGAGAACACGGGGAGGGGGAGGTGAGGAGAAGGGGAGATTAGGAGAACACAGGGGGGGGGAGGTGAGGAGAAGGGGAGATTAGGAGAACACAGGGAGGGGGATGGTGAGGAGAAGGGGAGATTAAGAGAACACAGGGAGGGGGGATGAGGAGAAGGGGAGATTAGGAGAACACAGGGAGGGGGTGAGGAGAAGGGGAGATGAGGAGAACACAGGGAGGGGGTGAGGAGAAGGGGAGATGAGGAGAACACAGGGAGGAGGGGTGAGGAGAAGGGGAGATTAAGAGAACACAGGGAGGGGGGATGAGGAGAAGGGGAGATGAGGAGAACACAGGGAGGGGGTGAGGAGAAGGGGAGATGAGGAGAACACAGGGAGGGGGTGAGGAGAAGGGGAGATGAGGAGAACACAGGGAGGAGGGGTGAGGAGAAGGGGAGATTAGGAGAACACAGGGAGGGGGTGAGGAGAAGGGGAGATGAGGAGAACACAGGGAGGGGTTGAGGAGAAGGGGAGATGAGGAGAACACGGGGAGGGGGGTGAGGAGAAGGGGAGATGAGGAGAACACAGGGAGGGGGGTGAGGAGAAGGGGAGATGAGGAGAACACGGGGGGGGGTGAGGAGAAGGGGAGATGAGGAAAACACGGGGGGGGGGTGAGGAGAAGGGGAGATGAGGAAAACACGGGGGGGGGGTGAGGAGAAGGGGAGATGAAGAGAACACAGGGAGGGGGTTGAGGAGAAGGGGTGATGAGGAGAACACAGGGGGGTGAGGAGAAGGGGAGTTGAGGAGAACACGGGGGTGTGGAGAAGGGGAGATGACGAGAACACAGGGAGGGGGGGTGAGGAGAACACAGGGGGGTGAGGAGAAGGGGAGATGAGGAGAACACAGGGAGGGGGTGAGGAGAAGGGGAGATGAGGAGAACACAGGGAGGGGGTGAGGAGAAGGGGAGATGAGGAGAACACAGGGAGGGGGGGTGATGAGAAGGGGAGATGAGGAGAACACGGGAGGGAGATGAGGAGAACACGGGAGGGAGGTGAGGAGAAGGGGAGATGAGGAGAACACAGGGGGGGTGGAGAAGGGGAGATGAGGATAACACAGGGAGGTGGGTGAGGAGAACACAGGGAGGGGGTGAGGAGAAGGGGAGATGAGAACACAGGGAATTTTCAATTGTTGGAAATGTTCAAGTTTTATGCACATTATATGCAACAGCAGTATTTGCACTGTAAACCTTTTTTATTTATATAAAGTGTGGGTGAACTTAAACTGTATGGCTATGCTGTGGTTCCTGTAGGCTTTGCGTGTGGGGGGAGGGGGGCACTATGTCCATTTTGCTTGGAGCCCCCAAATTCCTTCAAACGGCCCTGCCGATCCTATTTTTTTAAATTGAGGTGTGTGTGCTGCCGTATTCTGCTTGTGTTATTTATACTGTAATTGCTTTGTATCGTTGTATTTGTGCTTATATGAGCTATTATATTGTATATGTTCATTAGTAGTTCATGGTATCGTGTATGATACATATGAATGTGGGCTGTGTATGAGGGCTGCTTGTGGAATTGTGTGTAGATGGATATGTCACATTGTGTGTTAGGTAGTGTATGGGGGCTGTTTGGGGTTTTGCATGTGAGAGGCTGCATGTGGGATTGTGTGCATGTATGTAGATTGTTAGTGATGTTGTGTTTGTGTGTATGTGTGTATGTTTGTGTGTGGGCTGTTCGTATTATTTGTATGAGGGGAGGCTTATTCTGCAGGTCTGTGTATATCTAGCAGTGTGGGTGGCTTCCCTGGGTTCCAGTGGAGACCAGCCTGGGCAGGTACAGGTCAAGGACAGGAGCTGCAACATCAGCTGTGGGCTGCTCTACTACATTGTGGATTCCTATTCACAAGTGCTGGCAGGAACGGATCTGAGATCACTACCTCTACGTGCTGCAATGCATAAATTGAGGATTGTCCTTCACTACCTCTTTGTATTAGCAGATATCTGAAGTTTCACTGAGACTCCTGATAGGCCAGACCCTGTTTGGCTCTAGCAGCCTTGAGTGCCGTGGAAAGACACCTCGAGTGCCGTGCATGGCACTAGTGCCGTAGGTTGCCTACCCCTGCCCTAGGGTGTCTACTTTTCAAAAATATATGGTTTGATGGGGGTAAAATACATTGGCCGGCTTCAAAAATGTCCCAAATAGGACATGCATGCAGGTTGACTACATGTCAAAATTCCGAGCTGGGAAACTGATATGCGCACCTGCAAAATGTGGCCTTTTAGCCCCCAAACAACCCAAAACACCTATACATGGGGGGTATCCCTGTACTCGGGAGATGTTGCTGAACACATATTGGGGTGTTGTTTGGCAGTGACACATAACAGGATCTGTTAATTCATGCCTAAAGTACAATGTGTGTGAAAAAAACAGAAAAAAAATTACTAACTCAATGTTTGACAAAGCCTGGTGGTAGAATTAGTGCATGGAAAGTGTAAAAATTCCACCATGTGAAATACCCTAGGGTGTCTACTTTTCAAAAATATATGGTTTGATGGGGGTAAAATACATTGGCCGGCTTCAAAAATGTCCCAAATAGGACATGCATGCAGGTTGACTACATGTCAAAATTCCGAGCTGGGAAACTGATATGCGCACCTGCAAAATGTGGCCTTTTAGCCCCCAAACAACCCAAAACACCTATACATGGGGGGTATCCCTGTACTCGGGAGATGTTACTGAACACATATTGGGGTGTTGTTTGGCAGTGACACGTAACAGGATCTGTTAATTCATGCCTAAAGTACAATGTGTGTGAAAAAAACTGAAAGAAAATTACTAACTCAATGTTTGACAAAGCCTGGTGGTAGAATTAGTGCATGGAAAGTGTAAAAATTCCACCATGTGAAATACCCTAGGGTGTCTTCTTTTCAAAAATATATGGTTTGATGGGGGTAAAATACATTGGCCGGCTTCAAATATGTCCCAAATAGGACATGCATGCAGGTTGACTACATGTCAAAATTCCGAGCTGGGAAACTGATATGTGCACCTGCAAAATGTGGCCTTTTAGCCCCCAAACAACCCAAAACACCTATACATGGGGGGTATCCCTGTACTCGGGAGATGTTGCTGAACACATATTGGGGTGTTGTTTGGTAGTGACACCTAACAAAATCTGTGAATTTATACCTGAATTGCAATTTATGTGAAAAAAATAAAAAAAATAAACTACCTATGCAAAGTTTGACAAAGGTTTATGGTAAAATGGCTGCATAGAAAGTATCAAAATATTCTTAGATGAATACCCTGGGTTATCTAGTTTAAGAAAAATATATACATGTGGGGTGTTTTTTGGAGATTTATGACATAACAGTGTTACAATGTCACTATTGATACATTTGAAAAATGTAAATTTTGAAACCGCAATTTCCTACTTTTACTTATAGCCCTATAACTTGCAAATAAAAGCAAAAAAACACGTAAACATTGGGTGTTTTTAAACTAAGGACAAAATGTTTAATCTATTTAGCAGTTTGTTTCATTCGATTTTGTAGATCAGTAAAATATTTTTTAAGTAGAAGTCAAAAAACACGTTTTTTTGGGTTTTTTTCACCATATTTTACTATTTTTTTTAAAGTAAATGATATGAAATGATACAAATAATGGTATGTAAAGAAAGCCCTTCTTGTCCTGAAAAAAACAATATATAACTTGTATGGGAACAGTAAATGAGAGAGCGGAAAATTACAGCTAAACACAAACACCACAAAAGTGTTAAAATAGCTCTGGTCCTTAACGTACAAACATCGCAAAAACAGTCCGGTCCTGAAGGGGTTAAGGGCTTAAACCAGATTTCTTTTAATAAAATGTTTTGGATGCAGGACATTCTGCAAATCCGATACAGACTCTCAAATTATGCTCAGGTATATCTTCGGAGTACAACAATAACCCTATTGTATGCATGTCAATAATTTGTGATGTTTCAGTGCCATATAAGAAACGTGTGAATTTCAGATTATTAAGGGTCAAGTCATCAGCGTCAGGGGAATTAGCCCGTTTCTAGCTCAGACACCTCCGAGACAGCCTCAAACTGTATAAGCCTCATCAGCAATAAACCTTTTAAGCATTTTCAGACTGAACTTTTAACTATAACTAAAACAGACTTAAAACTTGTTCCCTTAACTAACCTAGCACTAAGTTTCCCAATTATCCCACTTACTGCCACCCACCCCAGCTAAGTAAATTACAAAATCATAAAATAAAACACACACATTTTATAAACAAAATACATTTAACACCTTTAGTGGTCCTGTAGTTTTAACCCTGCAAAGTACAAACTGCAATGCACTGCAGGGTTAAACACCCTGCTTCGACTGCATTGACAGAGTAAAAGTCACACGATGGAAGCTCATAGGATTCAATACTTTTCTATGAAAAACGTTGGATGGGTGCGCTGAGCTTTCCGCATGTGCGTATTAGGCATTAGAAGCGCTGGTAAAAGGGGAGTAAAACATTTATTTTAAAAAGTTTTAAAAGTGTGTGTGAGGGGGTGGGGAGGCGAGGTGGCCTAAATGTAACTAGGTACAGGTGCATTATAGCATCAGGACAGGTTTGTGTTCTTAAGGCTAAAATGTTCCTTAACGACAGTTGTAAATAAAAATATAGATTTCTTGTTAAGCAACAACAACAAAAATCTTTTTGCCGCAAAAAAAAAACAAAAAACTACCTAGTGTTCATAAAAACAGATTTATATGATGAATAACAAAACAAGAAAGAAAACAATACTACCAGATTAGAATTTAAAATATTTAAGAGCGGAACGTGACGTAAGCACGCACGCACCAGGAGGCGGGGCTTGGAGACTATGCCACGAGGAAGTGGCGTTTAAGCTGAGAGACTAAGGAGGCTCGTTAATCTGCAGCTGTGAGACAGGGGCAACTGCTTGCGTAAACTGCCTGTGGAAGACAATATCGGCAATACTGTATGGCAATACTGTGTGGAGACTAAATATAAAACTACAGGGGACGAAAAATATAAATGCTAAAAGCATGTATACATCAAACAACCTTCTAACAGTTCTGCATTCCTGCAAACTATGAAAAAGTGGATAGGTTGTTATATTGACACGGTGACAAGATGTTCAGAGGTCCTTAGAACATAAAGGTGAAAATTTCCCCTGTATGAAACTTCCCCTGCATGAAAGGCAAAGGAGAAAATGTAAAGGTGTAAAACTCCCCTGCATTAAAAGAAAGGGTGGCACAAGAAAATATATATAAGGGGCTTACTATTTTCTGCATATAAGCCTTTAAAATTAAAGGAACATAAAGTTACAAGCTTCATACAGAGATAATACCGTGAATAACTAGTTATTGCTGTAATATTAAAAGTGAAAAAAGGAGAAGAAAACCAAGGTAAGGTAAATATATATATATATATATATATACACACACACACACACACACATACATACACACACACACACACTGAGTGCAAGGATTGGAATATTTTTTGTATTTACTATGAGTGCAAGGATTGGAATATTTTTTGTATTTACTATGAGTGCAAGGATTGGAATATATATATATATATATATATATATATATATATATATATATATATATATATATACACACACATATATACACGTACATACGGTAAATAACTACGTAAGTGTACACGTAGACTTTAAATACATATATATTAAAATTCTACGTGTATATTTAAGTAATCTTTTAACATAAATTATGTGATTTAATTCAAATTTGATTGACATGCCTGACAACCCAGGCAAAAAGTGCAGAGAATTTGAATTGCAAGCACTCTATTTAACCCTGTAACTTTCCAAGACAACATAAAACCTGTACATGGGGGGTACCGTTTTACTCAGGAGACTTCGCTGAACACAAACATTAGTGTTTCAATATGGTAACTTGTATTACAACAACATTTTTAGAAAAAGTGACGTTTTGTTTGCATTTTTCACACACGAATGGCACTTTTACTGACGATATTGTTGTAATATCGTTTATTGTTTTAAAACACTTATTTTTGTGTTCAGTGAAGTTGCCCAAGTATAACAGTACCCCCCATGTACAGTTTTTATGGAAAGTTAGAGAGAGTCAAATATAAGGCTTGCATTTCATTATTTTCCACATTGAAATTAGCCAGGATTGGTTATGTTGCCTTTTGAGAGCGTATGGTAGCCCAGGAATAAGAATTACCCCCATGATGGCATACCATTTGCAAAACTAGACAACCCAAGGTATTGCAAATGGGGTATTGTCCAGTCATTTTTAGTAGCCACTTCGTCACAAACACTGGCCAAATATTATTTTTTGCTTTTTTCACACAAAAACAAATATGAATGCTAATTTTGGCCAGTGTTTGTGACTAAGTGGCTACTACAAAAGACTGGACATACCCCACTTGCAATACCTTGGGTAGTCTACTTTTGCAAATGGTATGCCATCATGGGGGTAAATCTCATTCCTGGGCTACCACACGGTCTCAAAGGTAACATTACTAATCTAGCAAATTTCAAAGTGAAAAGCCTGAAAAATGGAATGTGCTATATTTGACCCTTTAACTTTCCAAAACACCGTAAAAACTGTTAATGGGGCTACTGTTGTACTCGTGAGTCTTTGCTGAATATGTGCTCTTTTTGCAGTAAAAGCTAACCATATTATGACATTTACAGCTAAAATGTGAGGCGGAACTACAATTAAAAAAAAAATTACATTTCTCAGTTTTTTGATTTTATTCATAAATTATGTTTCATATATGAACAGTTCATGTAAAAGTAAAGCCATGTTTCTCCTGAACAAAATTATATTTAATAAGTGTGGGTGCACTTAATATGAAAGAGGTGAATTACGGTTGAACAGACATATAGCACAAATTCCAGTTTTTGTTTACATTTAATTTTGATCAGAACATGTACTATTGACTCCGCCCTGAAGGGGTTAAGGGGGCAGTTGATTAAGTTGTGCAAATGGCTATGGCAAAAATTCCAAAGAAGAAAGAACTTAAAGACAGTTGAAGAGGATTAAGAAAAAAAAAAAAAAAAAAAAAAAAAAAAGGGATAAAAGATGGAGAAAGAGAGACAAAGAAATGTTTTTTGTTCTCTCCACTAAATTGACTAAAATAAATAGTGTTCTGACTTATACACTAAATGAAGCACGTTGTCACGATTGAGTAATTGTATAATGGACTTACGAATTATTACTAACAGAGATTTCACACAAATAATGGACTGAAAGAATGCAATATAGTAGGAAATGTATTTTTTTTTTTTATATTTTTCTCACAGGTATTGGTTAGTGCAACATAATTCACAAAGCTGGAGCACAAGAAGAGAAATAATACATGAATATTTTTTGCACAGTGTAAGATTTAGAAACTGATTAGAATGGTTACGTTTTGGAGAAACTTTGAAAGAATTATGTTTATATGAAAATAACACTTTGACAAGTGAAATATAAGTTTGATACACTTCTCAGAAAGGTGGAATACATTGACTGGGTACAATAATTTTGGTAGTAGTTTCGTGGTAATACATAGGTTGAAGTTTTCTTTCTTTGCTCAAGAAAAGATAGTTTGTGTCCCAACTATATGGTACATGGATATAATGAGAATTTAAATGGTATAAGAATAACCCGGCCAAGATCAACCCTTCTTATGCTCCCGCTTGGAGGTCATTTAATGGACCTTAGCCCTTAACAATACGTTATGTTTTTATGTTAAGGTTTACATTATGAAGTGACTTCTAGCCGCCTCTGATGTAAGTGAGAATGTGTGTTCTCCTTGTTCTATAGGAGAGCATATATGTAGTGTTTTTGTGGAAATTGCTGTGACTGGGACAGGAAATATTTAAACAGGATATAACGCTGAAATGCATTTCTATGAATATACAGTGTTTAAATACACCATTTAAAAGAAAGCTTTTATATGAATTGCTCAGGAAAAATCGGATTGATATAGCAATGATCCAAGAAACCCACTGGAAAAGAGAGGAAGAGATTAGGTGGAAATATGAGTGGTTCGAACAAGTTGCTCATGCGTCCTTAGAGAAAGCTGAAAAAAAGAGGAGTAGCTATAATTTTAACCGCCCAAAAACACCAGTGCTAAATAGTTTCTAAATTTTATCCTGAGTTTAGAAATACCCAATGTTAACATGTTCTTAGCTTTTTTGGGGAAAGTTATAGGGCAATAAGTAGAAGTAGCACTTTGCTATTTCCAAACTATTTTGTTTTCAAAATAAACGCAAGTTATATTGTAACACTGTTATCTGTCAGGAATCCCCGAATAATCCTTCACACACACACACACACACAATATATATATATATATATATATATATATATATATATATATATATATATCAGCTCTCCTGTCCTTCCGCGAGCTGTGTGGAGCGTTGCCGCGCGTTACCATGGCAACGCTCCACACAGCATCGCGCAGGAGGACAGGAGAGCTGCAGGACCTGTCCTCCTGTCCTGCATACCACCACCGGACCACCAGGTATGGCTGTGTTCCCCCCCTCCCCTTCACCAAAGGTAAGAAGAAGGGAAGGGGGGGATACTGATTTAATAAGTTAATAAAAAAATAAAAATGTAATGCATCTTCAACTCCCCCCCCCCCCCCACACACACAGCACCCCTATCCCCCCCCACTCACACACACACACACACACACACACAGCACCCCTACCCCCCCAAACACACACAGCACCCCTACCCCCCCAAACACACACAGCACCCCTACCCCTCCCCCCCCCCACACACAGCACCCTAAAATGCCAAACACTGAATATCTGTAACAGTTCATCGCTCTACTAAACGTGTACACAAAGAGAAGGGGAAAGATTGTCATTTGTTTTTAAATAATGATAGTCTGCTTATCTTGATCGCAAACAGTTATATACAGAGGGTATTCTAGTTGTTTAGACGATTGATAGCCATCTAAAAGAGGTGTTTGAGAGATATGCTAACAGCTGCAACTGGCAGAAACTAAAATGATAGAGGGATAAAATAGAAGCATCACTTGACACAGGATTCAGAAGGGTTAATATTAGTCTAGTATTAAAGGGTAGAATTGCAACCAAATATATAAAAAAATAAAATGAAAACCAATTAAATATTTATATAATAAATCACACACTATGCATTTTATAATATATGTTTATTGTAATTATTGAGTTATGCCAGGGTTCGACAAATCGAAAATTCGCCCTGGCGCCTGGGTAGCTAAAGCGGACAGATTGGGGAACAATGGAGCTTCACACTGTGCAGCACTGACACAGGACTCTAATGGCTGTCTGAGTGACTGTCAGTAGAGGTTTTATTAGGCAGCAATGTAAACACTGCATTTTCCATGAAAAGGCTTCAGGGACAGGCTATAGGCACTAGAACAACTACATTAAGCTGTAGTGGTTCTGGTGACTATAGTGTCCGTTTAAGAACTGTATATTTCTCGTTGCAAATTAAACTTCGCTAGTTTTAAAAGAAAAAAAACTTGCTCCTAACTTTTTTAGCTGTCCCCTAGATTCCAAACAAATATGTTAAGCACTGGGTTATAATGTACTTCTCCATGAAGTTAAAGGGTTATTACAAGCATAATAACGCTGTTGTGCTTACAATGGTACGAGTAACCCAACGTAAATTTCCCAGTATTGGGGAAAAAACAGTTTTTCAAGGTTTTTCCCCTTTTAGCTGGGTCCCCTCTCCTGCTTGTTTTGCATACATTTGGTTTCTGCAGAGGTGCAGAAGCCAGAGTCTGATTGAGTTGGCCATTCATTGGCTAAATGCATCAGCGTTGCGCTCTCAGCTGTGACAATCTGTGCAAAAACATGCACAGTATTGATATTAGCCAGCTTGGAACTCTTATACATTCCAAAAGAAAAAGATCTTCTGGATTAGTAGTAACAAATAGCAAACTTTATTCTCATGTCAGTCATTTAAAATCCAATGCGCATTCCATAATTCACAAACAGTGCCTTATCTCAGCAGGTGCCAATGGGGCAATATCAGAAATGTGTACATGTTTTGTTATGTAGCATATAACTTTTTCAACTCTTGTTCCGGTCTGGCTAATGACACCCTAATGACTTGCTGAAGGTAATTCGGAAGCGGCTTTCCAAAATCCAGATATTGAGAAGTTAAAGAGGTTTGGAGCAACTTGCCAAAATATAGTGATCTACACTGCCCCTTATATATATATTGCATAGTTTATGAAATATTATCAAGTAATTATTTAATAAAATATTGACTTATCAAATCAAGACATATTGCTAGTTACCCATACTGAATTTAGGTTTCTCTCACCATAATGAAGAGTCCGCCACTCTGTTCCACCTCTGCAGTCTCCATGAGAAGCTCGATAGCCTTCTTTGTTCCAACTGTTTTCACAATCCGCTGTATTAGATCTTTTTTGGGCTCTTGAAGTCTGGACGAGAAAGCAAAAACAAAGAAAAATTAAACACACCACTCAAAATATTTGTGTACATGCTCCCTAGGTTTTGGACATGATCTGTTGAAACATTAATCTGTGATGTGAAGCAAATTGAGCATATTTTCTTTCTCCCCAAGTGATGAATACAAATTCTCTATTGAAACATAAAATAATATGGACAGGTTTGCTTGATCAGATTCAATTTAAAGTCACATCTGCATGTTTTAATGCAGAACAGCTTACAGTTAAAACAGCTATTCAATTATATGAATAATCCCTCTCTCTCCCCCTCCCCAGAGTAAGTTATATTTTTTCAGATGTTTGATGTGCACAACCTTCACCCTTATGTTTACATAAAGGAAGTAACTCACCAATATATTACACAAGTTAGGTTGTATAAACTAACCAATGCTAAACATATATAAGATCAGCTCACTTAAATTTGTGTATTCATTTTCCTTTTTATAAAGGTTACACCTAACATGTCTAATATCAGTTTGTGTTACTAAGCGAACAGTGCTTGAAACCTGAAAGTTATCTTGTCAGCACTGTGACAGTCGTTTCTTTTGCACCTTTTCTCATCTAAGTGATAGCACTAATGAGAACCTTCTGCAATGGAGTCACAATATCTACTGCAGTAAAGAGTATCACTGCATGGCTGCAACACAACTAATTTATCTCTTTGCATAAATTATGGTGCAACAACCTCCTACTTTAAGTGTTCTCAGTTTATTCAAGCGAATCTTAAACACTGGGGATAGCAACCCCATGCTATTTTAGTGTGTCTCCATTGTTTGGAATAAGCACATCACACTCGTCAAGTCCTAGGCAATCACACACAATAATTGGTTTACTGTAGCAGGTCTCCTTATCCTAGTGCAGTCTTGACTCCGCTAAGAAGGAGAAAACTAAAGTTATTTTGGATAATCTACTTTGCTAAGGATTGAATTAAGAGCAGGTCACTGGGCTAGTTTTAAAGTGGCATTATCATTTGAGTTTTTCATAAAAATCAACAGTTATGAAAGACTGATAATGGCAGTTGTAATCATAAGAAATAAGACATATCTAGAAGCGTCTGTTGCCATATTCTGCTATTTCAGAGTGAAGGCTAGTGGAATCAAGACATTTATTCATGTATTGAGCAGTTGATGTATGTGACATCTGAGAGATCAAACTTTGAGAGATTTTGTGCACATAAGTGAGTGTGCACCAAATTTGTCCAAGTTTGATCTCTCAGAGATGTTTCATCCATCACATACTGGTATGCATGACATTTAAAAATATTGTTTATGCAATACAGAAATACATTTATTTCTTTAGTGGCTTCAGGAAAGCCACAAAATAGAATGGTCTATCAAAGGGTCAGCTACCAAAAGCCCAACTTAAAACTAAGCCGATGTACCCATTATTGAGACGTAGGCCAAGAGTAATTGATGATTGATGTACCAATGTACATTATGCTGAATGACCATAATTCCTTGTGATTTTCCTCCAGCATAGATAACTATGTAGTTACTAACCTATATGCAATTTCATTTGCTACTTTGTCTTCTGGATCAGCCTCTGTTATTTCATATCTCCCCTTGTAATCCATTTCTAACCGAGCCCCAAGCCTGTCCTTTAAAGGTCGCTTTCTCTTTAAATGACCATTCTCCTCTTTTGGTACAGAATCCTTATCCTCATGCATGTACTCATCCAATTCTTTATCAAGTTTCAATTGCTCCTCTTGGTTTGTCTTCTCCATCATTTTCTTTGCTAGGATATAATTATATGTTTCAGACTGCCTGCTCATGTCTATTTGGCCTTCCATGTCCATTATACCAAGCTCAGATGCTACTGCCTCTTGTGTCTGTTCTTGTAAAACACTAGCCCAGATGTTTAGTTTTGCACCTGATGACCCAGTCTGTCTCTCCTGGCCTGGAACAAAAGGAAAAGCTGGCCTGGAAATTTCTGGAGGCGGATGAGAAGATTTCTGACGTTTTCGTCTCCATGGCGCTATATCTTCGTCACCAGAATCTGAAAGGCTATCGTCACTAGAATCCAGTCCCTTAATGGAACGGTATGGGATACTGGATGGAAGATGAGTGTTACTTCTGTAATTAAGTTTCTGGAAAAAGGAGGAGTAAAAAAAAAAAAAAAAGAAAAAAAAAAGTTTAACATAAATCAGAAAAAATAAAATGTAAACTGAATTAGTGTTACTATAATGAATTAAAAAAAAAATACATATACATACACACGAGAGAGAGAGAGATTAAAATAAGGGATCTGCACTCGATGTCTCAGCATATTTATAGCCACAGTGCGACATCTGTGTTTATTACTGCTGTGGATAAAAAAGGGCAGCAGGATTGCAATCAATTGAAAATAAATCCAGTGAGTGCACTTTTATTTATTTTTGCAAGTTTAAAATTATGGAACAAAATCAAAATACTGGGGTTAACATTCTTGTAAAAGCCATGCTCTCATTTGCTTACTAAAGAACATGTATATTTTAGTACTAATACTCCAAAGAATAAACTCAGCCATAGTCATTGTAACTGAAAATTCTGACAGTGTTATTACTATAGTAAGAATTCAAAGTAAATTCACGTTTTAGGACAGAGTAGCTAAAGTTGACAGTTTAGAGAAAGTTTCCAGTTGAGCTATTTGAACCTAAAGAAACAATATATGGTAAGGAACACAAACGTATTCCTGACTCTATAAAAACACAATCTTCCCCCCTTGTTCCCCTAAATATAGTAAAATCTTACCTTTATTTCAGTCTGCTGCGGCTGGCTCTGCACCTGATCTGCCTGCTTGGCTGACATCAGAAGTGATGTTCTGAGCCAATTGCAATGCTTTCCCATATGGAAGCATTGGATTGGCTGAGCTTGTCAAGGAGGCAGATCAGGACAGAGCCAGCACAAGTGAAACCACAGCCCTGGCCAATCAGCATCTCCTCATAAATATGAATTGAATCAATGAATCTATCTTTATGAGGAAAGTTCAGTGTCTACATTCAGAGTGTGGAGACACTCAACGGCCCCAGAAAGCTCCTCTAGTAGCCATCTGAGGAGTGGCCATTGAAGTTATCACTAGGCTGTAATGTAAACACTGCATTTTCTCTGAAAAGACAGTGTTTACAGCAAAAAGCCTGAAGGTAATGATTCTACTCACCAGAACAAATTCAATAAGCTGTAGTTGTACTGGTGACTATAGTGTCCTTTTAAATTTGAAATTTCCTTGGAATTTTTTACTTTAAATAAAACCCAGTCAGGTTACTGAATAACTTCAGTTTCTCAGATATTGTCACTAACATATTAGTAAAAGTATTAAGATAAAAGTAATGAACAAAAGACCAACAATTCCCACATTAGTAAAGCAGTGATGCTAGTGCTGTGTGTAAAGCTGACCCAGGGTTCGTGCTGTCACAGGGCTGTTTCCCTCTGTGTGTCAGTGAGCTGCAGATCATGCTGCTGGTAGCTCGGCCAGCACTGCCTGCAATGGTTCTCTATATAAACTGTCACTGTGTGTGACCTGGCCCATTATCCTATTTCCATACCTGCTGATGCTGGGCCTTGTCGCCGGTGGCCCCTACTTTCATGTCGGTGTCGGAATCGCTGACCTCCCCATCCTCCAATTCTTCGTCGTCCATCATCCTTTGAACGGTTTCCAGCGCCATGACAGCTTTACCGGAGACGGAAACACGTCACACGGAAAACAAACTGTCTGGCGCGAGGGCCCGAGAGAGAGCAGAATTCGACCAATCACCGACGAGGAGGGCGTTGCTTAAGGTATTCGCGAATGTAACGGCCGAGCTGTGGCCGCGTGACAGGAAGTGGTCACCTTAGAGACACCTAGTATATTACACCTAGTGCATTATAGGACACCTAAGTATATTACACCTAGTGCATTATAGGACACCTAAGTATATTACACCTAGTGCATTATAGGACACCTAAGTATATTACACCTAGTGCATTATAGGACACCTAAGTATATTACACCTAGTACATTATAGGACACCTAAGTATATTACACCTAGTATATTATATTACACCTAGTATATTAAATCTAGTGCATTATAGGACACCTAGTTTATTACACCTAGTACATTATAGGACACCTAGTGCATTTTATGACACCTAGTATATTACACCTAGCGCATTATATGACAGCTAGTATATTACACCTAGTATATGACACCTAGTGCATTATATGACAGCTAGTATGTTACACCTAGTGCATTATATGACACCTGGTACTGATACCGGAGAAACTGACGGAAGCCAAGCACAGAGAGATGGACACAGGTTTCTTCAGGAAGGAAGAGATTCTTTATTGGATCACCGATCGGGACTCAGAGGGACTAGCGTCACCAAAATACAGCAAAGTCTGAGTACTGAATACATAGAGTACATTCCTTATATAGCACTGTAGCTCCTCCCACAATTAACTACACCCACACATACCCTTAACCTATTTAATGAATAGAGTCTAAACTCATCCATCCGGTCTAACCACGTGGCTCATCTGATACAAAGGAGAGGGACGCGTAATTCCAGTTCTTACATTCCTGCACCTGGTCAGTACAGTGATGACAGTATCTTAGCTACGTGTAATTAAGTAACTGATACTACAAACACATATACATACATATGCCTTGTGGCAATCTTAGCCTGCTAAACTTGTATTTTACTGGAATTACATCACATTCCCCCCTTTGATGCCTCTGATATTTCACAATTACTTGAGGCATCACTTAACCTTGGTTTGCATATACCTCAGGTTACCATGAACCAGACCAGACTTTTCTTATGATGTGAATCTTTTCAACACTCATCTTCCTGCATAGTTTCTCCCTGATCTAAAGCCTTATACTTATATATGGCCATTATCTGTGCAGCAGCCTTCCTCTCTGCTATAGTTCCTATCAGGCTTTGCACAGACCTAACTACTAAGGGTATAAGACACGGCAGGAGTAGACACAACATTAAAATTAGTAGGACTCCACCTACCACTGCCTTAAGCCCTCCAAACCACTCATACCAGCTACCAAACCAACTACTTGGATTATACCCTTTCCATACCTGAGTAGGCACATGCGCTAGTTTAACCATATGGCTAGTAAGCTCAGCTATTGCTTGCCCTTCGTCATCTATTTGAAGACAGCAATTACTTAGGTTAAACTTCCCACATACACCTCCCTCTACTGCCAAAAGGTAATCCAAGGCTAATCTATTTTGGTAGACTGCTGTCCTCATCCTGGTGTTATGCTTCGCTAGAAGATTGAGCGCTTGTGATGTCTCATTTGTGATAATCTCAACCACCGCCTGTAATCTTATAATACGGTTGAGCATATAAATAGGGGTTCTATAACCAAAGGTACCATCCTCAGCCCACGTGGCTGGCCCATAGTAATCTATAATACGCTGGGGAGGCCATTCATCATCTTCCCAGGCGCCTATCTCTATGGGTCCCCTTTTCTTCCTATGATTCACATCATACACTTTAACACCTAAAGTCTCACCTGTTTCAATCGGTAACAAGAAGAAGGATGGTTTGAGCATACCTAACACACATGCCCCTTCCCAGTCCTGTGGCAACTCCGAATAGGCTTTCTTACCACAGATCCAGTACAAATTTGCTGGGGCTCTCCAGGTAGATGTGATGGATAGATCAAACCACACATCCTTTAAATTGGCATATCTAGCAAACGGGTTAGATGGTTCTGAGACATTTGAAGCCGACCACCAAGTTGTATTCTTTGTATCATCATCATAAGCTTTTTGCCCTAGACAAGTTAATTCTCCTACAGAAGTATTATACATTATTCCTTTCCTTGCTATGCAAACATAACCTATGATGGAGGTCTTTAATCTCCACTCAGATTTACCTCTAACACTCATATGATAATCGGCTTGTGTAGATATTAATTGGTCAACTGCCTCAGAACCGGACATTACCTCCTTTGCTTCCCAAGGCCATTGGTCTCCCATGTTAGTACCTCCACACACATAGCAGTTGGTAACATTAAGACTACCGGCAATACTTTCAGCTAAATCGATGAACAGGTTTTTAGCATTATGGGGGATCTTATTATCTATACTCATCTCTGCGTAAAAGGAATGGTATACTTGATGAGTCTGGGAGGATACCGTATCAGTCTCTATTCCTATAAACAATAATGTCCCAGGATCTAAACCCGTCCCGTATATTTGAAACCCAAATAAATTTCCATACTTATCTAAGAACTTGTCGGGGTTATTAATGAGTATATGGACTGGGTTGCATTCCATAGACTTACAATAAGGGCTAGTCGGCAACTTAGTCACTATCATGTCTTTGTCTACTGTCTGTCCCCAAGTTGCCCACCCCACACAAGACCAATATGGGCAAAAGTTATAATCTCTATTTGGGCATCTAGGACTTACATATTTATTTTTGCTACTGAGACAAATATATTTATCGTTAGACCCATACGTCCTCTCCCATCTAAGATCCCCACATACATTCCACGGCTTTCTACCACTCGATATCGCTTTACACGCATCAAATAGCAGAACACCCGAAGAATGTACGGATTCTAACACCGTTTTATTAATTAGGGTCCCCTGAGGATCTCCATTCCTGAGAGTCAACCAGATTGTACGAGGCTGATACTCCGGACTGAAGCACTTAGGTTCTCCTACTCCTAAATGGCACACACTATAATCTATATTTAAGTATCTACATCTCGATACATCTCCTTTACATTCGTATTGTGAATGCCAAATTAGGGTTTGGGAAATATGGTTACCTGTTCTCGTAGTCTTAATGCATACCTCACAGCTAGGAGTGTCGGTACCTCTACCTTCCTGAATATAAAAACACATATAAATAAACACTATCAAAAGCACATCTTTCGCCGTCATCCTCAGTCTTCGTCCGTGCGATGGCGCCTCAGCTTCCAGGATGTGAGGGGCTGCAGGGAATGGAGTTCTGCTCATCTTCACAGGTGTCCCTTCGAGACTTTCCTGGCTTATACACTATGTGATGGTAAGCGGACAGGCTTTATTATGGCCTTCTCACTCACACCTGTAACAATAAAATTTGTAATCCACAATAATTCCTCGTTACTCCGACTGAGTAGTGCGTTTTAACCGGATCTTGCAGGGATTCTCTGGATCTGCTGTAACTTGCCAAGAATCGACTGCTGCTGGTTTAACCCTGGAGTGATGTATCCACGGAGTCACTTCTGCTACTTTTATTGCTGTAGGGGTAGACAAAAGAACAACATAAGGACCTCTCCACTTGGGCCCTAACGGTACAGTATTCCACTCTTTAATCCACACTTGGTCTCCTGGATGGTAACTATGAACAGGGGGATAAATATTCACAGGTAATCTATCTTGTACCCATTTCTGTACCTCCTCCATAGTTTTACCCAACTCTACAACCTGCTGCCGAGTAATTCCTTCTCCCAACTGACTCAAGTCCCCCCTTAAGTTACCAAGTACGGGAGGTGGCCGCCCATACATGATTTCAAAAGGAGAGAGGCCCATCCTTCTGGTAGGGGTACTGCGGATTCGCAATAAAGCTATGGGTAAGAGAACGTTCCACTTAAGTTGGGTTTCCTGACACATTTTAGCCAACTGGTTCTTTATAGTTCTATTCATTCTCTCTACCTTACCAGAACTCTGGGGTCTATATGCAGTATGAAGCCTCCACTTTATACCAAGCATATGAGTCAGTTGTTGTAGGCACTGGTGAACAAAAGCTGGACCATTGTCCGATCCTATAGAACAGGGTAGTCCATATCGGGGTATTATTTCTCGTAGCAGGAATCTCACAACTTCTCCTGCTTTCTCTGTACGAGTAGGACATGCTTCTACCCAGCCTGAATAGGTGCACACAATTACCAGCAGGTAACGATGTCCACCCGATTTAGGCATCACTGTAAAGTCTATTTGTAGATCGGACATGGGGAGTCCCCCCATAAACTGGACTCCTGGTGGCTTTACTGGTCCTTGTCTTGCATTATTTTTAGCACACGTTACACATCTACGTACAATGGCCTGAGTCAAGTTGGACAATCTTGGTATGTAGAAATGTTTTCTAAGAGATTCTTCAGTACTGTCTCTCCCAGAATGTGTCCCGTTGTGATAATTTTGGACAATTTCTACCGCTAGCGATGCTGGTATAACTATTCTTCCATCTTCTAGCTGATACCACTTGTTCTCCAGATACTTTCCCGGTTCAGTCTTTAACCACTCCTCTTCTTGAGCTGTATAAACTGGAGTCCATTGGGACAGTGGAGTTGGTATAAGAGCAGCTATATGCCCCACATACTCCTGTCTTCCTGATTCAGCAGCACGCTTAGCTGCACTATCTGCCATCCGATTTCCCTTGGTTACATCACCATCACCTCTCAGATGTGCTCGACAATGAATAATACCGACTTCTTTCGGCTCCCACACTGCTTCCAATAGTTGTAGGATTTCAGCTGCGTACTTGATTTCTTTGCCTTCTGAATTCAGTAGTCCTCTTTCTTTATACAAAGCTCCGTGGGCATGAGTGGTTAAAAACGCATACTTAGAGTCCGTATAGATATTTACTCTTAAACCTTCAGCCAATTGTAACGCTCGTGTTAGTGCTATTAATTCTGCCTTTTGTGCTGATGTTCCTTTCGCCAGTGGCCGAGCTTCTATCACCTTGTCTATTGTTGTCACTGCATATCCTGCATAGCGGATCCCTTCTTTCACATAACTACTGCCGTCGGTGTAATATTGAACATCGGGGTTCTGGATGGGAAAATCACGAAGATCTGGTCTACTTGAGAATACTTCATCCATTACTTCCAAACAATCATGTTGACTTTCAGTAGGTTGTGGCAAAAGGGTAGCTGGATTTAAGGTGTTTACAGTCTCTAAATGCACTCTTGGGTTTTCACACAACATTGCTTGATACTTGGTCATACGGCTGTTACTAAACCAATGATTTCCTTTGTAATCCAACAACGTCTGTACTGCATGTGGGACTCGTACATAAAGTTCTTGACCCAGAGTGAGTTTATCGGCTTCAGCTACTAGCAGGGCGGCTGCAGCTACGGCTCTTAGACAAGGTGGAAATCCGCTGGCCACTGCATCCAATTGTTTAGACATGTAGGCAACAGGTCTTTGCCATGATCCCAAGTACTGTGTCAATACTCCCACAGCCATTCTTCTTTGCTCGTGTACATATAAGTAGAATGGTCGTGTGTGATCAGGTAGACCTAATGCTGGGGCACTCATCAAAGCCTTCTTCACATCTTCAAATGCCGTTTGCTGTTCTTGGGTCCATAAGAAGGGGTCGTGCTCTGTACCTTTGATAGCTGCGTACAGAGGTTTTGCTAGTATCGCATAGCTGGGAATCCATATCCTACAGAAGCCTGCTGCCCCCAAGAATTCTCGCACTTGTCTTCTATTCTTGGGTATTGGTATTTGGCAGACAGCTTCTTTTCTCTCTGGCCCCATAATTCTTTGACCTTCAGAGATATGGAATCCTAGATACTTGACAGTTGGCAAACACAACTGAGCCTTCTTTCTAGACACCTTGTATCCTGCCTTCCAGAGAATGTGTAGTAGATCGTGCGTTGCTTGCTGACAGATTTCTTTTGTAACTGCTGCTATCAACAAGTCATCTACATATTGTAACAATACACACTCTCCTGGGATGGACTCGAAATCCAATAGATCTTGACTTAGGGCTGAACCAAATAGGGTAGGTGAATTTTTAAACCCTTGGGGCAGTCTTGTCCAAGTCATTTGGCGTTTTGAGCCCGTTACAGCGTTCTCCCATTGGAAAGCAAAAATACATTGACTTTCTGCGGCAATTCGGAGGCAAAAGAAGGCATCTTTGAGGTCTAAAACTGTGAAGTAAGTAGCCCCGCCCGGAATTAAAGCAAGCAGGTTATATGGATTGGGTACAACTGGATGTATGCTAACAACCGCATCATTGACTGCTCTTAAGTCCTGCACAGGTCGATACTCATCTGTGCCGGGCTTTTGAACAGGCAGCAATGGGGTGTTCCAGGGGGAAGTACAGAATTTTAGGATACCATACCGTATGAACTTATCCAGATAGGATTGGATGTTCTTCTTAGCCTTCTGCGGAATGTGATATTGTCTTAGGCTCACTGGATAAACCCCATGTTTCAGTTCAATTTTTATTGGTGGAATATTGCGGGCCAGTCCTGGTGGGTTGTTCTCTGCCCAAACTCCTGGTATGTTAAATAATGTCTCATCACTCCTAGGGTTTTGGCTAGTCAACACTGTATAAAGTCGCCACTCTTCTTCCTTTGGTACGGATAAAGTCATAATACCTGAAGGTCCATTAAACTTTAAAGATGTTGTTCCATCTGGTAGGAACGTAATCTGCGCTTGTAATTTGGATAGCATATCACGTCCCAGCAATTGGACTGGACATTCAGGCATATAAAGGAATTGGTGTTTTACTACTTGGCCTCCCAATGTACAGAGTCGACTTTAAAGAACCGGTCTTTCAGCACTTCTTCCAGTTGCTCCTATCACAGTAATAGTCCTTCCAGATGGAGGAGCAACTAGATTAGTCACCACTGAATGTTCAGCACCAGTGTCGATCATGAACGCACTCCTTTTCCCCCCTATTGATACATCGACCATAGGCTCCGCTCGACCAAGGGGGATGGAGCCCGGTCGGTATCAATAGTCCTCCATGACCGTGTCAGCCAATCCTACGAAGTCCCTACCTTCTCTATCGCGGGACCTTTGCGCTGCTGGAATATATCTGTCTTCCCTAACACTTCCTCTGTTCCCATTACTCCCTCTATAACCATTACTCCCTCCGGGGCCTCCTCTACCTCTCGCTCTGCCTCTAAAGTTTCCGTAGCCTGCCCTGGGTTGGTCTCTCTCGTACTGCTCTCTTTGCGGACATTCGTTCCTCCAATGCCCTTCTTCCTTGCAATACGCACACTGATCCCTACTCAAAGGCTCCCTACTCCATCTATTATTGCCTCTATCTGGGCCCCGTTTATCTACGCCTGCGATCGCTACCGCTAGCATATCAGCCTTTTTACGCATCTTGCGCTCCTCCTCTTTCTTGCTTTCTGTTTCCCTATTCATATAGACCTTATTAGCTACCTCCATTAGTTGGGAGATTGACATACCTGCAAACCCTTCTAACTTTTGTAGCTTGCGCTTAATATCTCCGTAAGCTTGGCTGACAAAGGCGGAGTTAACCATTCGGGAATTGTCTGCGTCTTCCGGATTAAAGGGGGTGTACAAGCGGTACGCCTCCAATAATCGGTCATAAAAGACACTGGGCGCTTCATCGCTTTTCTGGATCACCTCAACTGTCTTCGACATGTTAATGGCTTTCTTTCCTCCGGCTTTCATGCCAGCAATTATAGCGTCTCTATAGGCTCTGAGTTGAACCATATCAGCACCATTTACGTTCCAATCGGGATCAGTGTTGGGATAATGTGTTGCGGCCCATGCTGCTGGATTAGCTTGGTTCAAAGCACGGGCTCTATCCTCTAATGCTTTAATGGCTGCTTGATTTATTCTTGTCCTTTCCTCATTGTTAAATAAAGTCATTAATAACTGCTGGCAATCAGCCCATGTCGGATTATGTGTCTGTACTATTGAGGTGAACAGATCAGTCATGGCTTGTGGTTTCTCAGTATACGAGGAATTATGGGTCTTCCAGTTTAAAAGGTCGGTAGTGGTGAAAGGGACATATACGAAGACAGGGTCAGCGTGTGCCATTTGACCTGCGGCATCGATATAAGCTGACCCGGGATTTAAGCGAAGAGGCATCTGATAGTGCTTTAATTGTTGGGCACCAGTCAACTGTCGGGTTTGGATGGGGCTACGTAGGGAAGCGTCAGTCATGGGTTCCGGTCGGGGAGATATAGGGTATGGGGATGTGGGAGGTTGGTTTTGGGAAAAGGTAGTGAATAGAACACTTCGGGCCGAGCTAGATGAAGCTTGACCGGAAGTCTGAAGTGGCGCCAAATCAGGATATTCGTTTCTAATGGGGGTGGGTTCTGGTTCCGGAAGGGGAGATTTAGTACGAGGGGGGGTGGATCCTGTACTGGAGGAGGAAGCGGAAGTGGATGAGGGTAATGAGGGAAGGGTTACAGGACTTCCTGTATTTGCGTCACTTCCTCTTACCGGAAAGTAAGGGGGCGGCAAAGGGATCTCGGACTCAGGGGGCGTGTCCAAAATGGGCCTAACACCAGCCCTAGTGGACGAACAAGTCCTAGCTACCATGAGGCGACACTGTTCCTCGTGGCATGTCCGGAGCCATTTTGGCGAGTCATTTACGGCCTGTCTCCAACAATCAATATAAGGAAACTGGCCGTAAAGTTCAGGCCTACCTGATACAGCCACGTGTAAGCGCTGTACCAGAGTTGGATCCAAACTGCCACGTGGCGGCCATGCCGCAACCAAAGTAGGCCACTCCCTAGTGCACAAAGTGACCAAACGTACAGGGGACATCTTAACCCCAAAATCACAAACTTTGAATCCCTTTTTAAAATTCTTAACCATACATCCTAAGGGATCCGGAATCGTTGACTGCGACGCACCCATATTTAACAGTGGAACGTCGTCGACAACGATTACTATACATGCGTACTATTCAACAGTCACACCCGTTTCCTCTGGCAACAGCACCACGTGGTACGGTTACCAAGTGAAACGTACACAATAACAATAAACACTCAGGGAATTCCCGTACACACACAGCTGCTACACCAGTCACTATATAATCAATATTATGCCCTTTGGCGTAACTACACAGTCACCCACGCTATAATTCTCTATATACGAATTACCCGTCTATAACACACCCCAGTAACATCGTCTTTTACAAATAGCGGTTACAGTACGGTTAGCATAGGTCAAAGCACAAGTTAAGGTCACAATACAATTATTAGTGGTTATGGTGTTAAACATGCAATGGACGACAATGATTAGTACTTATTATATAATGTCAGTAAATATACAGGGTTATGGTACCGTGCACTATAATACAGCAACACACTATTAACACTCTCGCTAGACGGCTGAGCTCGCGCTATCTAACAAGATATACACTTTACTAAAACAATCGTTAACACATTTACAATTCCCAACTAAACTATTGGCCAGTACCTTGAATGGACTACCTAAAACTATATACACCCGTTTTGGTTAGCCACACTGCCCAATCACCACATATACATAGCGAGCTAGAGAACCGAATTTACACAGGCGCCTCTTAGTCGCACTATACAACGAGCTAGAGATCCGAATTTACACAGGCGCCTCTTAGTCGTACTATCAAAAGTCTAGTGGGTTCCAAATTTACACGCCTTCCCACTTAGCCCAGATAGGATGAGAACTAGCGAACCGAATTTACACAGGCGCCGCTTAGTCTCCCGGTCCCTCCGACCTAGCGAACGTAATATACACCCTAGAACGCTAGTCTAGACAAGACACCGGTGTCCGGCTAGGGCTATTTACACCAGGACCCCGCCTGACTAACCAAATCAAACGGTCTGACTAAAGAGCGTTCGATCGAGCGGTGCGCCTTCGCTCCTTCCCTCCGACAGAGGGGGCAGATACAGATTCAAAAACCCCTTTGGGCCTACCGCACAATCGGTATACCCCTAGCGGGTCCTGCCGTCTAAAACAGCAGTTATCTTACCTCCTCGTTCCTGAACCTGAGTTCACACTCATCGACGGGGACACCCCAGCACTTCTCACGTAGAGGCCGATGATCTCCTGGACAACAGACCAGTGGCGCCGAGACGAAGGGAGGTCCACGCAGAAGTTCAGGGGTGCAGCCGTAGAGAACGTGGGCAAAGATAGACCGTCTCACGCCTCTGCCTCTCAGCTACCGTTGAACGATGAGCTTCCCGGCCAATGCACCAAATGATACCGGAGAAACTGACGGAAGCCAAGCACAGAGAGATGGACACAGGTTTCTTCAGGAAGGAAGAGATTCTTTATTGGATCACCGATCGGGACTCAGAGGGACTAGCGTCACCAAAATACAGCAAAGTCTGAGTACTGAATACATAGAGTACATTCCTTATATAGCACTGTAGCTCCTCCCACAATTAACTACACCCACACATACCCTTAACCTATTTAATGAATAGAGTCTAAACTCATCCATCCGGTCTAACCACGTGGCTCATCTGATACAAAGGAGAGGGACGCGTAATTCCAGTTCTTACATTCCTGCACCTGGTCAGTACAGTGATGACAGTATCTTAGCTACGTGTAATTAAGTAACTGATACTACAAACACATATACATACATATGCCTTGTGGCAATCTTAGCCTGCTAAACTTGTATTTTACTGGAATTACATCACAGTACATTACACCTAGTGCATTATATTACACCTAGTATATTAAATCTAGTGCATTATATGACAGCTAGTATATTATAGGACACCTAGTATATTACACCTAGTGCATTATATGACACCTAAGTATATTACACCTAGTATATTATGACAGTAGTATATTATATTATACCTAGTGCATTATATTACACCTAGTATATTACACCTAGTGCATTATATGACAGCTAGTATATTACAGGACACCTAGTATATTACACCTAGTACATTATATGACACCTGGTATATTACACCTAGTGCATTATATAACAGCTAGTATATTACACCTAGTGCATTATATGACACCTGGTATATTACACCTAGTGCATTATATTACTCCTAGTATATTAAATCTAGTGCATTATATGACAGCTAGTATATTACACCTATTGCATTATATGACACCTGGTATATTACACCTAGTACATTGAATCTAGTGCATTATATGACAGCTAGTATATTATAGGACACCTAGTATATTACACCTAGTGCATTATATGACACCTGGTATATTACACCTAGTACATTATATTACACCTAGTATATTGAATCTAGTGCATTATATGACAGCTAGTATATTATAGGACACCTAGTATATTACACCTAGTGCATTATATGACACCTAAGTATATTACAATGTGAATAGAGTAAGGAGCACACCAAAAATCTTTATATATATGAAATGAACAAACTTTATTTACATGGGTATATACTCTGGGTCTGTCTCTTTAAATAGTATCCACAGAAATACAAAGTCATGCTATAATAAAGCATTTACCAAAACAGCATATGGATACAGACACATATGAACACGCAATGCGTGATGTATAAATTACAGAAATATCATACAACCAGACCACTATAGTATAAAGTATAAACAAAACCCAAACATATAAAAAATGCAAAAAAACATACCAAGATAAGTGAGAAGCAGGGACAGAGTCAATGAAAAAAAAACCCGAGTCTGGATGACTTCTGAGATCTGACGAGATCAGGCATTTTCAGACTGGTATACCTGGTCTGGTATGTTCATTTCATATATATAACGATTTTTGGTGTGCTCCTTACTCTATTCAAATTGTCATGTTTTTGGGGTTCTTCAGGGGATAGAGCCCCATGTGGGTGAGCACCCAGCATATATTACATTAGCCTTTTCCTGGGGCTAATTTAACGTTTAGTCGAGTGTGCCCACCTTGTCTCATTTTTTATTACCTAAGTATATTACACCTAGTATATTATGACAGTAGTATATTATATTATACCTAGTGCATTATATTACACGTAGTATATTACACCTAGTGCATTATATGACAGCAAGAATATTACAGGACACCTAGTATATTACACGTAGTATATTACACCTAGTACATTATATGACACCTAGTATATTACACCTAGTCCATTATATGACAGCTAGTATATTACACCTAGTGCATTATATGACACCTGGTATATTACACCTAGTGCATTATATGACACCTGGTATATTACACCTAGTGCATTATATGACACCTGGTATATTACACCTAGTGCATTGTATGACACCTGGTATATTACACCTAGTGCATTATATTACACCTAGTATATTGAATCTAGTGCATTATATGACAGCTAGTATATTATAGGACACCTAGTATATTACACCTAGTGCATTATATGACACCTGGTATATTACACCTAGTGCATTATATGACACCTGGTATATTACACCTAGTGCATTATATGACAGCTAGTATATTACACCTAGTGCATTGTATGACACCTGGTATATTACACCTAGTGCATTATATTACACCTAGTATATTGAATCTAGTGCATTATATGACAGCTAGTATATTATAGGACACCTAGTATATTACACCTAGTGCATTATATGACACCTAAGTATATCACACCTAGTATATTATGACAGTAGTATATTACACCTAGTATATTATGACAGTAGTATATTATATTATACCTGGTGCATTGTATTACACCTAGTGCATTATATTACACATAGTATATTAAATCTAGTGCATTATATGACAGCTAGTATATTACAGGACACCTAGTATATTACACCTAGTATATTACACCGAGTGCATTATAGGACACCTAGTATATTAAACCTAGTGCATTATATGACAGCTAGTATATTACACCTAGTGCATTATATGACAGCTAGTATATTACACCTAGTGCATTTTATGACACCTAGTATATTACACCTAGTGCATTATATGACAGCTAGTATATTACACCTAGTGCATTATAGGACACCTACTTTATAACACCTAGTGCATTATATGACAGCTAGTATATTACACCTAGTGCATTATATGACACCTGGTATATTACACCTAGTGCATTATATTACACCTAGTATATTAAATCTAGTGCATTATATGACAGCTAGTATATTATAGGACACCTAGTATATTAAATCTAGTGCATTATATGACAGCTAGTATATTATAGGACACCTAGTATATTACACCTAGTGCATTATATGACAGCTAGTATATTATATTATACCTAGTGCATTTTATTACACCTAGTATATTACACCTATTATACCTAGTACATTATATAACACCTAGTGCATTATATTACACCTAGTACAGTAAAGGACACCTTGTATATTATATGACACCTAGCGCATTATATGACACTTTCTACATTATATTGTCGTAGATTCTTTTCTGCAAACCAATAAGTTTGAATGACTATCTGTTCCTGTCCAAATTAAAGATAATAAGTTGCATGCACGCAGAAGTAAATTCACACTGAGACACAGGGTTCAGGTTAATGAAAGAACTTCAGAAAATTTAATGGCAAGAACTTAAAAAATGGGTGCGCAGACCCTTATAAAGCACAATTACATCATAAGCATTGTCAGAGATAAGCTTGGCGTCTGGATCTCTTTAGCTTCATGAGGTCTCATTTTGGGGTCCTCGGCTTTCCATTGATGGCAGGTGGTCAGGCGTTATTATGGCCATCAAAACACCTACTTGTTGATAATTTCTTCCCTAACAAGTAACTTTTCCTTTAGAGTCAAGGGTTTGTCAAGATCAACAAATGTTACTTCCCATGTTGCAGAGGGAGTCTTGAATCTGGAATGGTGAATCCACTCAGTGATCTCTGCAACTTTCACGATGCATTACTGGGTATATGGTCTTGGTTGTCACATTGATGACCGGCTAGGCCTCTGGTCATCCTGACAAAATGTCTATTATAAATATTGCATATTTGAACCGGCAACTCTTTGGCACCTGGATATAGTCACTTGGATTCTTGAAAGGGATAGTGAGAGTTAGCTAGATGCTTAGGATTCTCCTCCTCTTCTGCCTGAGCTGTCCTTGGCACAAATGACACAGGGTCAGCAGTAACTGCTGATCAGAGGAGTAATTCTAGGTGCTTCAGAGTATTTAGAGATCAAAGAGTTCATGAGGGTCTTGGATAGGTATAAAACTCCATGGGCCCACTGGACCACTGCCCAGTACATGTTTTTGGGTAAACAGAACTTGAGAGTGTTGGAGTACAGCCCGTCTTTAAGGTTGCCCCTTTCTGTTTCCAGCTTCGTATTTCTGCAGGGTCAGCAGCTGCTTGTTATTCTTTCAGGACTTTAAGATCTGTGGATAGGATCTACATGGTGAATATAGAAGTTTCTTTAGCGGACACTCTTCTGTCCACTTCCCTTGGTGCACTTGCGGCTTGCTTGGCAGCTTGGTCAGCTGAGTAGTGCTTCTTCTAAATTCAGTTTTCCGTGGGCCTTCACCTTCAGTATGGCCATTTCTTCAGAAGGAGTAGGGCATCCACCAACTTCTTAATAGCCGTGCTATGCTTAACTGGCGTGCCAGTCGCCCTGTGAAATCTTCTTGTCTTCCAGATTGACCAAATTCATGTGCCACACCCAGGGCATATCTTGAGTCAGTGTAGATATTAGCACGTCTTCCTTCAGACATTTTGCATGCCACTGAGAAGGCTGTCAATCCAGCGTCTTGAGCAGATGTGGGTGAGGAAAGTGAAGATGCTTGACGTACCTGATCTTCTGTAGCAACAGCAAATCCAGTATGGTACCTTCCCTCTTCATCCGCAAATCTAAAGCTATCCACAAACAGAGTGGAGTCAGGATCTGGCAAAGCTACTGCATGCACTGTTGAGAGGTGTCTTGTTTCCTCTTTCATCTGTTCAAAGCAACCATGAGGAGCAGTAGGAGAGGTACCATGAGGAGCAGTAGGAGAGGTATCCTCACCTATTTCTGTGTGATATTGAGGGTATTTGTCTTTCCATTCACAGTTCTCTTGCTGTGTACCTCCACCAGTCTGAATAATTCTTTTTCGTAGTATGGATAATTATTTTTCGTAGTGTGGATCTGGTCCTGGACGTCAGGGTCTATGTCAAGACTGTACCAATAGAGTGATATTCCCCCCTGGGAAGTGGCAGAAGAGTGGCCGAGAGTGGTGCAGACTTTTGAATCTGGCCATTTGGCGTAACAGTGATAGCGGCATGCAACCGGTTGGAAGACATCTGCACCTAGTAAATTGGTTAAACCGGGAGAGGAGACCACAGAGCAATGCTTAATTAGCAGGCCACTCAAAAGAGTGTCATCTACACCTATACAGGAGACAACAATATTAGGTAGAAATCAGGAGGCAGGGAGGATTCTCTTCCGCTATGGAGGCCGCAAATAGCCCATTTACAACAACTACCAACTGACCCTATGCTTTCCCTATAGAAAAATAATAAAAAGGCTAACAAGCACATCTGTCTGAACAGGCCTCGAACGCTTCACTCCGTGGGTATCCCGCAGTGACTAACCCACTACATCTCCCACGACAGACTTTTGCCCGTGGAGACAGACGCTATCCCTGACTCTCTCCCTTTTTTTTTTTTTTTCATATATATAACATCTCAAAATATAATTCTTACATACATCACAAATATACATTATCACAATTTTAAGTCTCGCAAAAGGGATAAAACTTATTTTACTCTTCACTGATAATGTATTAAAACATACAAAATAGACTGTTTTCTGCGAGATAAATGAAAAAGATAATGGAGATTTTTGTTAAGCTTTATAAGTAGCTATACATTAATCTACCTATTTTGGTTTCCAGTTTCTGGCTGCTAATGTTTTCTGGTTCCTTTTCAATTAGATGAAAAAATTTTTAGACCAATCCTTTAACTATATTACCATTTGTTCAAGAAATCTTTGTTTATTAGAAATTTCTTTGGGTAAATATTCTTTATTCTTATGTAATTAAAGATCTCTTTATCCTCTAACTTATATTTTTCCATTAAACTAGTGAAACTCTAATGTATTTCCCTTTTCCAGCATATTATCAATTTTTGTATACAAAGTTAAAACACATTTGTAACTTATACATTTTTCTCATCATTAATTATCGTCATAGACACATTTCTGATACAGGGAAACAAATAGCAGGATTATTTTAGTAATTATAACTTTCCTGTTCATAATATGTAGAGTTCAAGGAAAACAGCATATCTTAAGATAGGGCGAGCATGATAGGGGTAGGCCTCATGATGGAGGCAGCCATGACAGGGGCGGGAAGGAAATGATGAGAAGGGTGGAAGTGACGTTACTGTAAGAGCGTACGTGACTGTAGATAATGGTAATTAGGTGGAGGTCACGTGACTGGCAGGGCCAACCTCCTTCTGTATTAGAAGCCATTTTCTTTTAGGGTGGTGGCTGACGTACTTTCAACATTACACTATATTATAACTAATAAAATAAGTCAGAGAAGCAACATTCTGTTCTGCAAAATGAAATACTAAACTATGAACAGACCTGGCGGGTTAAAAAAGACAATTGAGAACATTATACATTTATCAGCCCATAAAGCTGTCTCTAGAAACATGTACTTTAAAATAACATGATGCAAAATAAACTCACGGAATTCAACCAATTTACCTTATCATCCAACAGCCGTTAATCACTTTCCTCTTCACAAACTAAATTAGCTACTTCGCATATTCTCTCTATTCTTTCAGATTCACATTCCTAAACTCCGTAATCAACACTGAGCCATGCCCCCACTCTCTGCCTTATCACAAAACACAATATATATATCTCGCTACGGAATCTGTTGGCGCCATATACATGGCAACAACAATAACAATATACAAACCCTAGAAACCTCTTATACGACACATTACTCCTTAACCATCCTATCAACTTCTATGTAAATAACAAAATACACAATTAGAATATTTTCTAGCAAAAATCCCATTTCTAACTCTTATCAGTAGCTCTGAATAACTTCACTGAACACAGACCTGCCACATTCTCCACTGAATGCAGGCATGTCACTCCTCCCCTAAAGAGAGGGAGGGGGGAGAGAAATTGAGACAGAGTGCAAAAAGGGGAGAGAGAGAAACGAGAGAAACTGCAGGCATGAAGTTTAACCATGTCAGCGCTGTAAAGTAACAAGACAGAAGGACAGTTACGTTACAATTATTGCGAGCAAAGTGTCAGACCTTCCGGCATTCGCTAACCGTGGACTTCCGGGTTCTCGGAGCGCGGCCACTCCCCCTCCTATGACGTGGTCGTTCCCAGGGTTCATAGAGAGTCCGCGCCAACACCACAGTGCTTGATCAACTCGAAAGCTCCCGCGAACTTCAAACTGAATAATTACTTCTACTGTGTATCGGACCCGGACTGTTTAATCATTTACCCTCCTTCTCCTCTCCTACGACCTCGGACTGTTTTTGGATATTCTCTTGCCTGCTGCAACCTCGATTCTCTCTGGAATCTCCATCACCAATTTGGATCATCACTCCTTCATAAGTTAAGTAAACCAGATTGGCTCAACCTTAATATATAACCATCCTAAATCTAAGTGGTTCGCTATCTGCTCCACATCAACTCATAATCTTAATTCCAACACCTACTTATCTGCATCCTACTTTGGAACTTCTCGCTGGTTGTGTTAAAATTACCTTATCCTAAAACAACTTCAAACACCGCTGCTGGTTATAACCTGCCATGAATTAAAGAGACAGTTCATTTTGATTATCTTTTTTATTTAAAGTAATAAACGTTATCAAACTCAGAAATCTGCAGTTGTTTCCATCTTATCAACAATTGAGCATTACAGATTGATCAAGCCTAATTAATGGATACAGCAGATCTCACTTCTGAAATCACCAGATTAAACCAAAGGGTGGATACTCTCACTCAAGGCATGAAAGATCTACAGATCACCAATGAAAGAATCCTTACTTATGTAAGGGACTTGCAAACCCATACTCCTCACACAGTTACACACTCGGCTAGTGACCCTGCGGTCTCCAACCCCGAAAAATTCTCTGGAGACAGGTCCCAATACCGAGAGTTCATCAATTCCTGCAAGTTGTTGATTGCATTAAAACCCCGATCATATCCCACAGAAAGATCTAAAGTTTGTTCTGTTATTTCATTTTTGAGAGGTGAACCCATGGCCTGGGCTCATTCCTTTCTTGAGAATGATGATCCCATATTGGATTCTCTGGATGAATTCTTTGAAGCCATGTCTCTCCTTTACGAAGACCCAAACAAACAAGCGACTGCAGATTTAACCATTAGAACACTGCAGCAAAGAAACCGGCCTGTTGAAGATTACATTGCTGAATTCAAACGATGGGCACCTGAAACTCAGTGGAATGACATAACTCTACGTAACCAGTTCCGTATTGGGTTATCTGAAGCTGTCAAAGATGAGCTCTCCAGAACTGAACTACCTACTACACTAAATACACTTATTCAACTGTCAATCAGTATCGACAGAAGACTTAGGGAAAGAAAAGCTGAGAAAGCACTCACTAGCTCTCTATGGAAAAAACCCTTCACCTCTTCAAAGGCACCGGAGAAACCTATAACTCCCGCTGAACCTATGGAAATAGGGGTTGTGAGAAGTTCTCTTACTCCAGAAGAGAGAACCAGAAGAGGACAACTGAACCTCTGCATGTACTGTGCTTCGCAAGAACATGTGGTCCCAGACTGTCCCCTATTGAAACGTCCAAGAGGCGGTAAGCAGGGTTCTACCACGACTATAATGAGTGTACTTCCTTCTAAACCAACCTCTCATTTCTCCTCTGTCTCTCTCATATTACAGTGGGACAAAGAAAGAATTACGACTAAGGCCATTATTGATTCCGGTGCTAATGGGGTGTTCCTGGACTCATCCTTTGTTACAAAAAATAAAATTCCTTGTGTTCAAAAACGTAATTCCGTCTCTGTCAGAGTTATTGATGGCTCCTTAATCTCCTCGGGGCCCATTCGCCTTGAAACCGTCCCTTTAAGGACTACTACTAATTATGTCCATTCTGAATTTCTTATTTTTGATGTCATAAATTCTCCTCTTTATCCTATAATATTAGGGATAGACTGGTTACGGACTCACAACCCACTTATTACCTGGGCTCCTTTCTCTCTCACGTTTAACTCTGCATATTGCCAGAAAACATGTCTACAACACATCCCCATTTTGCATGTTACTAGGGAATCCACTATACCTTCCAGTTATTCGGAGTTCGCTGATGTGTTCAGTAAAAAGGAAGCAGAGACACTTCCTCCTCATCGACCCTATGATTGTCCGATTGACCTTGTTCCTGGTGCTCCTATCCCTTTTGGACATATTTATCCCCTCTCTGAATCAGAGCTAAAAACCCTCAAGGAATACCTAGATGAAAACCTCCGGAAGGGGTTCATTAGACCTTCCTGTTCACCAGCCGCTTCCAGCATGTTTTTTGTAAGAAACAAGGACCAGACTATTCGGCCAATCATCGATTACAGGTCTTTAAATAAAATAACTATCAAGAATCGTTACCCTCTTCCCCTGATCAATGAACTGATCGAAAGATTAAGAACAGCTACCATCTACACTAAACTTGACCTTCGTGGGGCATATAACCTTGTTAGAATCAAAGCCAATGATGAATGGAAAACGGCGTTCAGAACCCGATATGGTCTTTACGAATATCTTGTCATGCCCTTCGGGCTATGTAACGCCCCTGCAACCTTTCAGCATTTCATTAACGATATCTTCCGAGATCTCCTAGACGTTTGTGTCATCATTTACTTAGATGATATTCTCATCTACTCCAACAACCTTGAAGAACACAGAAAACACGTGAGATGGGTATTATCCAGATTAAGAACACACAAATTATACGCAAAACCAGAAAAATGTATATTTGAAGTCAATGAAATCACTTTTTTGGGATATGTTATCTCCCCTCATTCAATAAGTATGGATACCTCCAAAATAGATTGCATTGTCAACTGGTCTACTCCTACTAATACTAAAGACTTACAACGTTTTCTGGGATTTGCCAACTTCTATAGGAAGTTCATTAAAAACTACTCCAAGGTTGCTCATCCCCTCAACCTGCTCAATAGCAGTAAACGGTCCTTTGCTTGGAACGAAGAGGCTCAAGCAGCCTTTGATGAATTAAAACGGAGATTCACAAGTGCACCCATTCTTCAACTACCTAATCCTGCTTTTCTCTACGTCATGGAAACGGATGCTTCTGATACAGCTATCGGGGCTGTCCTCTCTCAACACCAAACGCCTCAAGATCCTCTTCATCCAGTAGCTTTTTTTTCACGATCCTTGTCTCCTGCTGAACGAAATTATCCTGTAGGAGAAAAAGAATTATTAAGTATTAAAGCTGCATTCGAAAACTGGCGTCACATACTTGAAGACACACGCACTCCTGTAATTGTTTATACCGACCATAGGAACCTTGAATATCTTCATTCCAACAAAACACTCTCTGCCAGACAAGTACGCTGGAATCTTTTCTTTTCCCGTTTCAATTTTCAAATCATCTACAGACCTGGATCCAGAAATAAAAAGGCAGATGCCCTGTCCAGAATTCACCAAGATCTTCCTGCAAATGAAACTCAACCTCCTAAAATCATAGGTATTATTTCGTCATTAACTGATGATATTAAACATCTCAAGGAAGAAGATCTTGAACTTCCCAAACAAGGCAATCTATCAAAAAAGGACGGTTTGTACTACTTCAAAGACAGGTTATACATTCCTCCCTTGTTTAGGAATAAAATACTCTCCCTGATTCATGATTCCCCTCTGGCTGGTCATCCTGGTACAAGAAAAACACTTGAGCTGTCTAAAAGATATTACTGGTGGCCTCGCCAGGACAGAACCATAGAATCTTATGTCAAAAACTGTCCAACCTGTCTGAGATCAAAATCTGACCATCATCCACCATTCGGTCAATTACTGAGCCTACCTGTTCCAGAAAGACCTTGGCAGTCCATCTCAATGGATTTCTTGGTAGAACTCCCTCCTTCGCAACATCATACCACCATTCTGGTAGTGGTAGACCGTTTCACCAAGATGTCCCATTTTATTCCTTTAAAGAAATTACCCTCTTCATCTGAACTTGCAAAAGTATTCATCAACAACATCGTGAAACTTCATGGTCTTCCTGAAGAAATCATATCAGACAGAGGAACACAGTTCACCTCCAAATTCTGGAATGAGATGTGTTCCTCCCTCAACATTCAACGTAAATTATCTTCAGCCTATCATCCTCAAACCAACGGACAAACAGAGAGAGTTAACCAATGTCTTGAACAATACTTGCGATGTTATTGCTCTCATTTACAAGATGATTGGATCACGTGGTTACCAATGGCAGAGTTCTCATACAACAACTCGGTACACTCTAGTAGCAAAATGACTCCATTCTTCTCAAATTTTGGATTCCATCCTTCTTCATTCCCCGATCAAGGACTTCCTTCTTCTAATCCATACGTCTCCAACCATAACTCGTTCATGTCTGCCCTCTTCCTCAGGTTACGTGATAACCTTAAAAATGCATCATCTGCTCAGAAAAAGTTTTTCGATACTGGTAGACGACCTTCCCCTACTTACAAGGTTGGTGATCTAGTATGGCTCTCTTCAAAAAACATTGTTACCAACCGTCCCTCAAAGAAACTAAGTTCACTCTTCCTTGGGCCTTTTCGTATATTGTCACTCATCAACGAAAACGTGGTTAGATTGAAACTTCCACCTACCATGAAGCTGCATCCAGTCTTCCATGTGTCGTTGCTTAAACCACACCACTCCGACCCTTTCATGAGGGATGTTCATACCACTCCTGATCCCATTCTGGTACAAGGTGAAGAGGAATACGAGGTTCAGAGGATTCTCGATTCACGAATCCATCGTGGTTCCTTACAATATCTTGTCCGGTGGAAGGGCTACGGAGTTGATGAAGACTCATGGGTGTCGTCCTCCGCGGTGCACGCTCGTCGACTTATCAACGCGTACCATGCTCGCTACCCATCCAGACCTCGTTGATAGCATCCGGTGGCTGCTTCTTATGAGGGGGGTTCTGTCAGACCTTCCGGCATTCGCTAACCGTGGACTTCCGGGTTCTCGGAGCGCGGCCACTCCCCCTCCTATGACGTGGTCGTTCCCAGGGTTCATAGAGAGTCCGCGCCAACACCACAGTGCTTGATCAACTCGAAAGCTCCCGCGAACTTCAAACTGAATAATTACTTCTACTGTGTATCGGACCCGGACTGTTTAATCATTTACCCTCCTTCTCCTCTCCTACGACCTCGGACTGTTTTTGGATATTCTCTTGCCTGCTGCAACCTCGATTCTCTCTGGAATCTCCATCACCAATTTGGATCATCACTCCTTCATAAGTTAAGTAAACCAGATTGGCTCAACCTTAATATATAACCATCCTAAATCTAAGTGGTTCGCTATCTGCTCCACATCAACTCATAATCTTAATTCCAACACCTACTTATCTGCATCCTACTTTGGAACTTCTCGCTGGTTGTGTTAAAATTACCTTATCCTAAAACAACTTCAAACACCGCTGCTGGTTATAACCTGCCATGAATTAAAGAGACAGTTCATTTTGATTATCTTTTTTATTTAAAGTAATAAACGTTATCAAACTCAGAAATCTGCAGTTGTTTCCATCTTATCAACAATTGAGCATTACACAAAGAGACACAAAAACACAATATTTAGACAATACACCACACACACCTAGGGTACCCACACTATAGCAACAGTTGAACAAAATCCACAGAATAGCAGAAAGTAATATGGCCATGTACATATTAGAACGATGCGCATATGAACAGTAAAACACAGCAAATAATCCCTGAACCAGTCAGGTCAATTCATGAATAATCCCAGCCTTTCTCTAGGCTGTCTCCCAACCCTTCTTTGGGTCGTCACCAATAACATAGTAATAATCATAGTGAAACACAATACAAAACCCCAACCCTCTATCAGGGTGGTACCCGGCTCCTAAATCGGCCAACAAACAATACAAAAACCCCACAGCATTTAAGATTGGGGTAGGGTGGGCACCAGGGGTGGTGACCGTGGTCAGCTACATTTCGGTCATTACTGACGGGATGATGGGAGTGGTCACCTCCTGGGCACCATAATAGGGCGCTGGCTGGGAGAACTTCCCAGTAACACAATTATTAAAATACACAAACAATCTTAAACCTTTGTGATCAATTTCTTCCTCGACCCATCCCTCTTGCTGAATAGCTCTTGCTACTCAGTACCAGGCTTCTGCTGTACGGACCAAATCATGGTCCGACAGCTTCCCTTTCTTATCTGTCAGTAACTTACGCCAGCTTTCTGGCTGCAACCTGCCGCACGGAGGTACGGTAATTCCACATAGTTTAGCAATCTTATCAACTTTCTTAACCATCTCTTCTCCTTCTTACGGCAATTCCACATACTTTAGCAATCTTATCAACTTTCTTAACCATCTCTTCTCCTTCTTACGGCAATTCCACATACTTTAGCAATCTTATCAACTTTCTTAACCATCTCTTCACCTTCTCTATCTTCAACCAGATCACATGCTAACCAACCCTTACTGGGTTTATCTAACTTCTGTCCCATCCTCCCCATATAAGGCGTCCCAGATACAGAGAAAGAGAGAAAAGAAGGTCTGCAGTGCTCGACTGCTACGCAAGAGTGGGTTCCTACGTACGTCTTCCCAAAACGTAGACTAGTCACTAATTCCGCCTACCCGAGGTAGCTGCGGATTGGAGCGTGGCGAGAAGTGTGCGACCAATCACTTCTCTCATCAAAGAGAAATAAGAGGGGAAAGTGTAAATAACACAGAGAGTAAGATAAGAGTGAGTAAGATAAGAGTAAGCACAGGAATCTGTGTGACAGACAATTAAGACAATATTTCAAATAAAACACAGTGCATGCATCACAGTTCAAATAAAATCAACAGTAATCCCTTTCCTTTACTCTTGTGGCCCAAGCCACCTCCCTCAACCTCGTAGTGTCCCTGTTGCGGACCCACCCGCATGTCTCACTACCTCACGGTGATGGAAACAGCAATGCCTGCCCGAATCCAATCCCACCATCAACCAAACAATGTCCGTATACGTGGGCACTGAGAGGTTATCAGAACACTACCAGCGTCAGCGCTCGAGGCTGGAGTGTCCTACACTCTGCAAGCAGAGTAATCGTGCACAATGAGGCTAGCCAGGCCCTCAAAGTGACACCCGGGGCCTGGGAAAGTAGTGAGTCCACACAGACTTCCACCAGGTCCACCCCCCTTTTTCCCTCACTGCTAGAGGCACCTAAAAGAGGTAAACAGGCACACACCCTCCCCGGGGACTAAGCTAAATACAAACACACCCAGGCAACAGATAGTCAGCATGCAGGTAAACTGGGTATCAATAACAATACAAGGACTCTGGGCAAGCTATTACCTGACTTTGATGTCCTCTCGGCAGCAGTCACAGACACTGGGACAGGTCAATCACAGGGGCAGGAACATACCGGCTAGGTGCTGCAGCAATCTCTACCGTGTACTCAGAGGTGATCAGGCTCTTTTCCTTCCCCCAGGATTCACCCCCCCAGCGTCTTCTTGGACAGCTGTCCGGTAGGTCATAACTGTCAGGGTACCTGAGGCCTCTACCTCTAGGGGAGGTAGAGACTTGGTGGTTTGCCCGTCCAGGCGAGCTGTTTCCTTCGTTCCTCGCGGTTCATCCAGTCACTTAAACACCGGCCGCGAGGAATCCACGTCCTTTTCTAGCAGGACGCTCAATACGTGACGTCATGACGCTATCGCGAGCGACCTGTCACTCAAGTGTCCGATATCCAATCGGTACTTGTCAGAGGCGTGATTACCATCCGGAGCCAGGGTATTTAAGCTTACTTCTCACTTCAGCTCATTGCCCTGTCGTGGTTCTAGCTTGTCTAGTCACTCAGTGCTCTGGTATTCTAGTTTGCTCTATTTGGTTTTGACTCGGCTTGTTGTACTACCCTGCTTCTCTGTTATCCCTTGACCCGGCTTGTCTCTCGCTTATCTGTCTTCTCGTTCCCTCGACCTCGGCTTGTCTCTGACTATTCTCTATTACTCTCGGTACGTTAGTCCGGCCATTCTAAGGCCCGGTATACGTACCTTTCCTCTCTTTGTACTCTGCGTGTTGGATCCCTGTCCCGATCCTGACATTACGACAGGGCCAATGGATCCTGCAGGTACAAACAGTCAGCTTGGTTCTTCGGATCCCAGGTTTGACGCCATGGAGCATAGGATGGATCAGATGGCTTTGGCACTACAGGCACTTTTGTCTCGTGCTAGTAACCCACCTGAGGAGACACGTACTCCTTCTATTTCTCCTGCAGTCTCAGGTCTAGAGGTAGCCACTGTAGGTGCTTCTTCCCGTATTACCCCACCAGTACGTTATGGCGGGTCACCGGAGAAGTGTCGTGGTTTTCTGAACCAGATTAGCATTCATTTCGAATTACAACCCCGCTCTTATCCTACAGATAGAGCGAAGGTTGGATTTGTTATTACTTTACTCATTGAGAAAGCTCTGAGATGGGCCAATCCTTTATGGGAGAATGATAATCCACTAGTCTATAATTATAATGCCTTTGTAGCTGCGTTTAGAAGAACTTTTGACCCTCCTGGCAGAAAGGTCAATGCAGCTAGATTACTGTTGCGCCTTAGACAGGACAATCGAACACTTGTGGATTATGCACTAGAGTTCAGGTCCTTGGCGGCAGAAGTTAAGTGGAACGAACAGGCTTATATAGATGTGTTTCTGAATGGGTTATCAGATGTAATCCTTGACGAGGTCGCTACTAGAGAACTCCCTGAGAATTTGGAGGATTTAATTTCTTTTATATCTCGTATTGATGAACGCTTAAGAGAGAGGCAGAACACTCGAGATAGGACCCGTAGACCCTCCTTTAAACTAGCGCCTACCTTTCAAAATTCTGAGTTCGAGGACTTACGTATTCCTGAACCTATGCAGATAGGCAGTACTCATCTCACAGAGAGGGAGAGACAGTACAGGAGAAGGGAGGGTTTATGTATGTATTGTGGAGTCAGAGGTCATTTACGCCTAAATTGTCCCAATCGTTCGGGAAACGCTCGCACCTAAGTTTCTCTAGAGGACAGGCCTTGGGTGTTTCTACTTTGTCCTCTATTCACAACTACAAAGAGCTCAGGCTTCTGTTACCCGTTTCTTTAAAGTGGGAAAAGGGAGTAGTTAAGACTATGGCACTAATCGATTCTGGAGCTGCTGAGAGCTTTATAGATCAGGGTTTTGCTGCCAAGCATGCTATTCCATCCCAGTTAAAAGAGATACCACTGGCTGTTGAGGCCATCGATGGTAGACCGTTACTTGAGCCTGTTATTTTCCATGAGACCATACCGATTAACTTAACTGTTGGCATCCTACATAGAGAAGACATATCCTTACTGCTCATTTCTTCTCCGTCTATTCCCATAGTCCTGGGGTACTCCTGGTTGAGGAGACATAACCCTATTATTAATTGGGAATCAGGGGAGATAGTTTCGTGGGGACAGAATTGTCAAGAGAAATGCTTGCGGAAGGTCTTGCCTCTCGGATTAACCAACACATCGGCTAACTCTGACAATCCTACAGAGACACAAATTCCGCCTCAGTATCTAGATTTAAAGGCAGTATTTGACAAAAAGAAAGCCGATACCTTACCTCCACACAGGTCCTTTGATTGCAAAATTAACCTACTCCCTGGTACCATGCCCCCCAGAGGTCATGTATACCCATTATCTACGAAAGAGAACTCAGTTCTAGAGGAGTATATTCACGAGAATTTAGACAAGGGATTCATTAGGAGGTCTTCCTCCCCTGCCGGGGCTGGATTTTTTTTTGTTAAAAAGAAGGATGGTTCTTTGAGACCTTGTATTGATTATCGAGGCCTAAATAAGATAACCATTAAAAACGCCTACCCGATTCCCTTGATCACCGAACTCTTCGATCGTTTGAAGGGTTCTACAATTTTCACCAAGTTAGACCTCAGAGGGGCATATAACTTGGTGAGAATCCAGCAGGGACATGAGTGGATGACGGCATTCAATACTCGCTATGGCCACTATGAATATACGGTTATGCCTTTTGGGTTATGCAATGCACCAGCTGTATTCCAAGATCTGATAAATGAGGTTCTTAGGGAATTTCAGCAAGAATGCGTCATTGTGTACCTAGATGATATACTTATACATTCTAGTGAGATTGAGACTCATCACAAGCAAGTCAGGAGGGTTTTGCACAAGCTTCTTCAGCATGGCTTGTATTGCAAGTTGGAGAAATGTAGCTTTGATCAAACCCAGGTAACCTTTCTTGGCTATGTGATCTCTGGGGAGGGATTCAAGATGGACCCGGATAAACTCCAGTCCATTCTAGAGTGGCCTTTACCCAAAGGACTTAAAGCCGTACAGAGATTTATTGGTTTTTCTAATTATTATAGGCGCTTTATTAAGGGATATTCTTCAATTATCGCACCTATCACTAATATGACCAAACAGGGGGCTGATACTAAGAATTGGACTACTGAAGCTCTTCTTGCGTTCAAAACTCTCAAGGAGCTTTTCGCTTCCGCTCCAATTTTAGTTCACCCCGACACTTCCCTGCCTTTTCTACTTGAGGTAGACGCATCAGAGACTGGTTTAGGTGCTGTCCTATCTCAAAGGTTGGGTGTTGACAAACCATTACATCCATGTGGATTTTTCTCTAAAAAATTGTCCGATACTGAGAGCAGATATGACATTGGTGACAGAGAATTACTGGCGGTTATCAAGGCTTTGAAAGAGTGGAGACATTTATTGGAAGGTACTTCACATCCTGTTACCATTCTAACAGACCACAAAAATTTGTCTTATATCGGAGAGGCCAAGCGTTTGTCCTCCAGGCAGGCTCGTTGGTCGTTGTTTCTTACCCATTTCAATTACGTTCTGACGTACAGACCTGGCTCAAAGAATTCTAAAGCCGATGCGCTATCTCGCCAATTTGAGCCTTCTGCTTCAGTTGAACCACTTGTGTCCTCCATTGTACCCAAATGCAATATTATTGCTAATACCAGTCTTAAAATTCATTCTCCGCTACTTGACCAGATCTTGAAGTCACAACATCTAGCTCCCGGAGACACTCCTGAGGGAAGAAACTTTGTTCCTCCTGAACTTCAACTGGAACTCTTACAATGTTTTCACGAAAGTAAAATAGCTGGTCATCCTGGTATTCGCAAGACATACTCTCTGATATCCAAGGATTTCTGGTGGCCTTCACTTCGAAAAAGATATTGAGGAGTTCGTCGCAGCTTGTGAGACTTGTGCCAAGACTAAACTACCTCATGCTTCTCCATGTGGCCTGTTACACCCCTTGGACATTCCTGAGAAACCTTGGTCCTGTTTGTCCATAGACTTTATCGTTGATTTACCTGCTTCCAAGAGACAGACTGTTATTCTCACGGTGGTGGATAGATTTACTAAGATGGCCCATTTCGTGCCATTACCTAAACTTCCGACTTCTCCTGAATTGGCGGAGATTTTTGCAAGAGAAGTTTTTCGCCTACATGGGATTCCTTCGGAGATTGTTTCTGATAGAGGTTCTCAATTTGTCTCACGTTTCTGGAGATCCTTTTGTTCTCAAATGGGTATCAAATTGAACTTCTCCTCTGCCTATCACCCTCAGTCTAACGGAGCTGCTGAACGTACCAATCAAAAGATCGAACAGTATCTGCGATGCTTTGTTTCCGAACACCAGGACGATTGGGTCGGTCTGATTCCTTGGGCGGAGTTCGCACACAATAACCTTGTTTGTGATTCAACTCGCTCTAGCCCTTTCTTCATGAACTATGGCTTTCATCCTTCGATTTTTCCTTCGGTTTCCTCTTCTCAGGGGATACCGTCGGTTGATGATCATGTCGCCAACCTGAAGAAATTATGGGATCAGACTCGGCAAATTCTGTTACATAGTTCTTCATTGTTCAAGAAACACGCTGACAAGCATAGAAGAGCGGCTCCTGTTTTTGTTCCTGGGGATAGGGTATGGTTGAGTACTAAGAATATTCGCCTAAAAGTTCCATCTATGAAATTTGCTCCCCGCTACATAGGTCCTTACAGGGTTCTCACTCGTATCAACCCGGTTGCGTATCGCCTTGCTCTGCCACCTGCCTTACGCATTCCTGACTCTTTTCATGTCTCCTTGTTGAAACCCCTTATTTGCAACAAATTCTCCTCTAAGGTCTCCTCGCCTCGTCCTGTTCAGGTGGAGGGTCGGGAAGAGTACGAGGTCAGCTCCATCATTGATTCCAGAATTTCAAGGGGAAAATTGCAATATCTGGTCAACTGGAGGGGATATGGTCCTGAGGAGAGGAGTTGGGTACCTCAGGAGGACGTTCATGCTTCTCGCCTTCGCAGAGCATTTCACCTCCGCTTCCCATCTCGCCCCGGTTCCTTCCGCCCGGTGGGCGTATCTGAGAGGGGGGGTACTGTCAGGGTACCTGAGGCCTCTACCTCTAGGGGAGGTAGAGACTTGGTGGTTTGCCCGTCCAGGCGAGCTGTTTCCTTCGTTCCTCGCGGTTCATCCAGTCACTTAAACACCGGCCGCGAGGAATCCACGTCCTTTTCTAGCAGGACGCTCAATACGTGACGTCATGACGCTATCGCGAGCGACCTGTCACTCAAGTGTCCGATATCCAATCGGTACTTGTCAGAGGCGTGATTACCATCCGGAGCCAGGGTATTTAAGCTTACTTCTCACTTCAGCTCATTGCCCTGTCGTGGTTCTAGCTTGTCTAGTCACTCAGTGCTCTGGTATTCTAGTTTGCTCTATTTGGTTTTGACTCGGCTTGTTGTACTACCCTGCTTCTCTGTTATCCCTTGACCCGGCTTGTCTCTCGCTTATCTGTCTTCTCGTTCCCTCGACCTCGGCTTGTCTCTGACTATTCTCTATTACTCTCGGTACGTTAGTCCGGCCATTCTAAGGCCCGGTATACGTACCTTTCCTCTCTTTGTACTCTGCGTGTTGGATCCCTGTCCCGATCCTGACAATAACCCAGAGCCCCACGTTGATGCGCCAAATTGTCGTAGATTCTTTTCTGCAAACCAATAAGTTTGAATGACTATCTGTTCCTGTCCAAATTAAAGATAATAAGTTGCGTGCACGCAGAAGTAAATTCACACTGAGACACAGGGTTCAGGTTAATGAAAGAACTTCAGAAAATTTAATGGCAAGAACTTAAAAAATGGGTGCGCAGACCCTTATAAAGCACAATTACATCATAAGCATTGTCAGAGATAACATTGATTTATGCATTAATAATTGGTTTAGGTATTAAGTGGTTAGTTAAATGCCCTCCCATCAAGAGGTGGTGACATCCTTGACACGGGAGTGGACACAAGACGTAGGTGTCATCCTGTTAGCACGAGGTGTCCACTCGATGGGAGGAGGGCTTTGGCAGCAATTTTGAGTAGTTAGCATTATTAGTTTCAAAGTTAGTTTTCAAGGTTCTTTTAGTAAATGCACATTTTATGATTCAGCTGATACATATTTTATTAAGACCAAAATGTAGCTCAGTTGGAACAATGTTTCATTAAACAGAAACTCATTGTTCTGCTGACGGACATTTCTTCCTGACAAAGCATTCTTTTAAGATAATCTTTTATGAAGTCTATAATTCTACAACAATATGACACTTAGTACATTGTATGAAAACTAGTACATTATATAACACGTACAGGGCCGAGAAATATGATTCCCATATCCTGAGACCTAAAGCCATGTTGTTGTTTTACAACAAAACTAAGGTTTCCAAATCTACATATAATAATGGCAATGCCATGGAAATAGTGCAGGGTACACATGGGCAATGGAGTCTGGTGTGCATTTTGTGTCACTGGTTTTATATAACAATGAATTTTATTAAGATATGGAGACTCCTATTATGTTGCACTCTTTCTTTATTTCCCTCAGTAGCAAAAAAAAAAAAAAAAACAACATTAAATCAGTATAAAAGAAACCAGTAAATAACATGAGAGGTAAATCTTCCTAGCAACAGGAACAGCTAATCAGCATCCTCGTCATAGCATAATGGATAGCAGTGTACAGTATACTACTTCCTCTTTCTTTGCTGCTCCCTTGAGGATCTTTATCCCTTGCACAGTGATATCAGGCTGTTTTTCCCCTTCATTTATTTGTCTGGCCGCTGCTCTGATCCCAACTACCAGAAATCTAAATTGGGGTTAAGTTATAGTGGCGTCCGGACAGCTCCTGTGTTTTTATATTACAATTGCTATTTTTTCACTATTGTGAGTACTTTCATTTCTTAATCCTGTTTAGTTATTTATTTATTTTTTACTTGAGGGATTATTTTACTTTATTCATCCCCTTAGGTTTGTTTGTATATTTATGATGCAGTCTGACAAGATCTTTCTGTGCCTTCTGGGTCTACAGCAAACATGCAGATTACTTTAGAAGCCTCTCCAGGTATCTCTGGAGATGAGGCTGATTTTTCTGCTTTATTGATCCTTCTGACATGCAGGCTTTAATTGACACTTCCATGGCAAAAGCAATGACAAGGCCCTGGTGTCAGTGATGGGGGTTATGTCTGATTCACTTTCACAGATATTTGCCCAGACCCTGTTACAGGCACAGAGATCGGCTCAGCCGACCACTCAGACGGCAGTACCTGTACTCACACCAGCTCTGCTTCAGCCTGGCCGCAATGCCTTATATAAGGCTAAACACTCCTCCAAAACAATAGAGATTAACAGTACCATAACTGCAGGGCCGGACTGGGGATACAAAGCAGCCCTGAAAAAACAAAATCTATGCCAGCCCTGCAGCACGGTGTGGGAAAAAACACTATTTTTAAAACACACACAGACAAACACATACATATACCATGACAGACACACACCATGACACCATGACACAGACAGACCATGACACAGACACATACACCATGACACAGACAGACACACACACACCATGACACAGACACACACCATGACAGACACACACATACCATGACAGACAGACTGGTTACAGAGGCAGGCTGGTTTGACGTATATGTAAAAGTGGAGCAGGTTTGAAAGTAAGGCTGGAGCAGGTTGGTATGGAGCAGGTTTGAAGGTAAGTCTGAAACAGGTTCACAGGAGCCAGGATATGAAGTGTTTCAGGTAAATTACCAACTTCAATGTAAAGGCCACTGGTATTCTCAGGTGTGGCCTTTTGTAGCATCAGTAATTAGTCCTAGGCAGGTGAGGACTGAGGTGACTAGTGGCTAGGGAGGCCACTAGTGGTGGAGAGCTGGAACTTCTTTTCAAGAAACAGAAATAAATCAAGATAAAACATAGATGTCAGGATACGATCCTGACAATGGCTATCGACCCTCCACGTCTACTTCCATCTCTTGAGTGCCTTTTTCAGGATCCAGACGGTGTGCCTCATCCCCTTGTTCTCCAAGGTGTCTTGCATCTCATGGTGTGGTAGATTTCAGGGAACCATGGTCGGTCGAGGGAGTTTCACAATCAACTCTCCGACTTATCAAGGGTGCACCCAACACGAGACAGGCTTATAAATCTGCGTGGAGCAGATGGCATAGTTGCATGGGGGGCCCGGACTGCACAGGTAATCCTCTGCATGCCCGGGCCCCCAGCCCTTCAATCTGCATATATATATAGCGAGTACCGCTATGTAAATATGCCTCTGCGGGCCCAGGATATACTTACCTTCCCCTCCAGCACTCTCACGAGCCACAGCAGTAAAGCGTTGCCGTGGGTTGTCATGACAACGCTCCGCGGCACGCAATGCACGCTGGGCTTGCGTCATAAATAGAGCACTGGCTGCAGGAGGGAGAACATGGAGGGAGTCTGCTGGGCTTCTCTTTGGTGGCCCAACAAGCGGAGCCACCGGACCACCAGGGAATCCAGTGTCTCCCCTCCCTAGCTACAGGTAAGAGGCAGGGAGGGGGGAATACTTCTTTTTTTTAATTTTTTTTTAAATTAAAATTCTACATAAAAAAAACAACCTCCCAGCAGCATTTGTCACACATCCACCACACACATACATCATCAAACAGACAAAATGCATCCACTACACAACCATACACATCATCCACTACACAACCGCACACATCATCCACTACACAACCACACACATCATCCACTACACAACCACACACATCATACACTACACAACCGCACACATCATCCACTACACAACCACACACATCATCCACTACACAACCATACACATCATCCACTACACAACCATACACAACATCCACTACACAACAATACACATCATCCACTACACAACCATACACATCATCCACTACACAACCATACACATCATCTACTACACAACCACACACATCATCCACTACACAACCATCCACATCATCCACTACACAACCATACACATCATCCACTACACAACCACACACATCATCCACTACACAACCATACACATCATCCACTACACAACCGCACACATCATCCACTACACAACCACACACATCATCCACTACACAACCATACACATCATCCACTACACAACCATACACATCATCTACTACACAACCACACACATCATCCACTACACAACCACACACATCATCCACTACACAACAATACACATCATCCACTACACAACCACACACATCATCCACTACACAACCATACACATCATCCACTACACGACCATACACATCATCCACTACACAACCACACACATCATCCACTACACAACCATACACATCATCCACTACACAACCATACACATCATCCACTACACAACCATACACATAATCTACTACACAACCACACACATCATCCACCACATAAACACACAAACTGCATCCACTACACAACCATACACATCATCCACTACACAACAATACACATCATCCACTACACAACCACACACATCATCCACTACACAACCATACACATCATCCACTACACAACCATACACATAATCTACTACACAACCACACACATCATCCACCACATAAACACACAAACTGCATCCACTACACAACCATACACATCATCCACTACATAACTCTACACATCATCCACTACACAACCATACACATCATCCACCACATAAACACACATCATCCACTACACAACCACACACATTATCCACTACACAACCATACACATCATCCACCACATAAACACACCATAAACCACATAAACACACAAACTGCATCCACTACACACATCATCCACTACACACACAGCATCCACTACACAAAACACACACTCTGCATTCACTATACACACACTACATCCACTACACATACACTCTGTAGTCACTATATACACACTAATTCCACTACACAAACACACACACTGCATTTACTATATACACAAACACTATATCCACTACACAAACACACACTCTGCATTTACTATACACACACACTACATCCACCACACAAACACGCAATCTGCATTCACTATTCACATACTACATCCAGTACACAAACACACACACTGCATTCACTATACACACACACTCTGTCCACTACACAAACATACAATCTGAATCCACTATAAACAGCGTATCCACTTTACTCACGCACTTTGTATCCACTACACACATTCTATAGCCACTATACACACACAAACAAATTCAGTACACACACACTTCATCCTTGTGGGTGGACTTAAGATGGGCCCTGTGGGTGGATTTGGGGCGGGTCATGTGGGCAGACTTGGGGCAGGTCATGTGGATGACTTGGGGGGCGGGCCCTGGGGGGCCCAGAGGGTGGGCTGTGACAGGGGCCCCAAAAGTTCTGGTGCCAGCCCTGTCTGTATGGGTCAGATTGTCTGTATGGGTCAGTGTATCTGTGTATGGGTCAGTGTCAGTCTGTATGGGTCAGTGTGTGTGTCTGTATGGGTCAGTGTGTGTGTCTGTATGTATGGGCCAGTTTATCTGTCTGTATGGGTCAGTGTGTGTGTCTGTATGGGTCATTGTATGTTTTTCTGTCATATGGTGGCAGTACCAGTGGTTTTGCTCCTTCCTGTGGACAAGCATCTAACAAGCTTAATTAAATCAACAAAACCCCTCCCCCTTGCCCTATAAGAAGGGCTATCCGGCAAAACCAACCTCAGTTTCCTTTCTTGTCCCGAGAGGGAAGGACACAGCATCTGGAGGGTGAGACACACAGGCTGCTGGTCTGGGGGATTCCGGTCCGAGAGCTGCCCGGGCGGTTAGCTGAGAGACCATGCTACCTCCGTTATGGTTACGGAGCAGATGGATACATTGCCTCTTATGCCGAGAAGGTTCCGGCGAATACTTTCTGGAGGCGGTCTTGATGACCTGCGCACAGCGGTGGAACGCACGCCCGGGAGGTGATGCGTTCCACCAAAAGTTTCCGGTGGTGCGCATGCGCATGCCGAAACTTTATTAAAAAAAAAAAAAAAAAAAAAAAAAAAAAAAGCGCGAAGTTTGATGCTCGGCATAGATGAAGCTGTGCAGTACCCACTGACAGCATGGATGCTTGCCAGAAGTGGTACGCCGTGTCACCAACCCCCCACACGGTTCAGAGGCATTTTGAGGTGAGGTGAATTAATCTTTCCTTCAAAATGATCTCTGTAAAAGTTTAGACACTTCATTTGCAAAGTGTGAAGCCACGTGGTAAGAAGAGGACGAAGATGACGGTATATGTACCCACTTTATGCACTATGATGAGTTGCTGTGAGCAGTATAGGTACTCTCTATATGCTCTATGACGAATTGCTGTGAGCAGTATATGTACTCGCTATATGCACTATGACGAATTGCTGTGAGCAGTATATGTACTCACTATATGCACTATGACGAAGTGCTGTGTGCAGAAGATGTATGCAATATATACACTACGATGTGTTGCTGTGAACAGTATATGTAATCACTATATGTTCTATGACGAGTTACTATGAGCAGTATATAAACTCACTATATGCACTATGATGAATTGCTGTGAGCAGTATATGTACTCGCTATATGCACTATGACGAATTGCTCTGAGTAGTATATGTACTCACTATATACACCATGACGACTTGCTGTGTGCAGAAGATGTATGCAATATATGCACTACGACGTGTTGCTGTGAACAGTATATGTAATCACTATATGTTCTATGACGAGTTACTATGAGCAGTATATATTCTCACTATATGCACTATGACGTGTTACTATGTGCAGTATATATTCTCGCTATATGCACTATGACGTGTTGCTGTGAACAGTATATGTAATCACTATATGTTCTATGACGAGTTACTATGAGCAGTATATATTCTCTCTATATGCACTGTTGTGTTGCTGTGAACAGTATAGGTTACCACTATATGTTCTATGACAAGTTCTGTGAGCAGTGTATGCACTCACTATGGGCACTATGACGAGTTGCTGTGCACAGTATATGTACCCACTATATGCTCTGTGTGTGTGTCTAAGATGACTCGGCCTCAGTAGGGTACACACTATAAAGTCCTTGTATAAGGACAAGAACCTCTTTAGATGTATCCACTAGATGCTCTATGTCGCATTGTTTTGTTATCCACTCGACCTTAGTAGATGCACCCACTATATGCTCTATGCCGAGTTTGAAGTGTGGCCTCCGCTTCATTAGTTGTATGCACTGTATTCGTTAAGAATGAGAACTCAACCTCCGTGCATGCTCTGTTAGGAGTTACTTGAGGACTCAGCCTTAGTATATGCATCTACTATATACTCTGTCGAGTTGATGGGTGGTCTCAACTTCAGTAACCACTATAGGCTATTTTAGGGGGGTTCTTTTCCTTTTATATACTCTATAAAAAAAAAAAAAAAAGCCTCACTAGTTTATGGGATATAGGTATACTCTATATGCCTTATGTATGAGGTACTGGGAAGACAGGGCCTCAGTATATGTCTTCACTAGTTTCTCTATGGATGAGTTACCAGGAGATGTATGCTCATTAGCCGGTATAGAGATGGCATCTTCACAGTAGCTCATATATCTATATCTATATCATCTCCACAGGAGTTGCGTAACCCTGGTATATGGCATAGGTTGTGTAGGTATGCTTTCTGTTCATACAAGATTCAGTATAGGTTACTGATATCTCTGGCAATTTGGACGGTTAACGAACACACACAATGTAGGTGTTTTTTCATCAACACACTGCAGAACAGGATTAACCTCTGCCCCAGTCGTTTCAGAAATTGCAGTGGTCTAATAAATTCCGTTACTTGTAGCAGGTGATTAGCGTGTAACCTCGGTACTGTCTAAAGAAGTACTGTTGTGTATATTAAGGCGATTATTTTAATTTTTGGAGATCAGATTGAGATCAGATCAGACTGAGCGTACAGAGGGAGACCGACGTTTCCCCAGCAATCCATATGTTCTATTGCCTATTCATAAGAGTCCCTAGATCTCGTAACATGTTAAAAAAGAAATCCCACTGTTTTCTCTCCCCGATCATAGAAGAAGGGGTGTTGGTAGTAGCGGATCCAATTTTCAAATTAGATAGAGTTCATTTCAGGAAGTCTGTCTTCCGTCTAATGTTTTCTGGTTGGGGATCGCTACAGATGCTCTTTTTTAATCCCCTTCATGTTTCGTGGTAATGATTAAGGGAAAATCCGCAGATTCCAGGGGTTTTAAGGTGTATTGCCACCCTTCATCTCTTCATTCCGTAGATATGGCAGAAGGCTGTAAATTTTCATGCGCACTCTTCTACAGGGTTGGTACATCAACCGGCAGGGAGGAACCGGTGTAGGCGCTCTCTCTCTCTCTCCTGCATGCGGTTATCTTGCTGAGGTGCAAATTCATCTAGTAGATATTTCGGTAGTTCCTTTCAGAGGGATTGACATAGCCGTCTAGCTCAGAGAGGGTATTTGGAATTAGGAAGTTTGGTCCTTATGTCCGTGTAATTTGACTCTCTGGAGTGGAAAATTGTTGTTCCAGCCAGGGCTCTGTTGACAAACTTTTCAATGACCAAGTCACTTCCTGTTTCAGTACAGGTCCCTCGGTGATGGATTACTCTCTTTGTAATGTGTCTTACTTCCGCTTACGTTTTTTCTAGTTGTCTTAGAAAATTAGGTCTATCGGAGCCTTATCCTGGTTCTTATTCCATGCTGAGCATAAAGATTCTGATTCCCAAACGTTCGAAGCTCTATCGGTCTCATGATGTATAGGGATCTACCCTAGTGGTTCTGTAGAGTTTCAGGTTGATAGCCTGACTACGGCTAGGGTTCTTCTTCATCATCTAGGTCTGCGGGAAGATTTGTTTGGCTATGTTGCTTGGCAACTATATATCCTGTTTAAAGGTCTACTTTCTGATAAAGGTTAGACATTTTTTGGGGGGATTTTGGGAACACCCCTGCTGGTGTGTTTCATTCGTCTAAAAACCCTTGCTTTAATGTCTTCTGTTTTTTTGTTCGGCAGGCTTCGGCGTTTTCTGCTTTGAGGTCCAGGCCTTCAAGCCTGAGAATCCTGCTGTTCTTAGAGTTTACATCCAGATTTTAAGCTTGAGGTTTTTTGTAATCTGCCAGGTCCAGACATCCTCCTAGAGTTCTGTTTTCCCTTCCTGGTATTTTTGTCCTTGAATTTTTTTTTTAGGTAACACCCGTTCGATCCTGTTAAAGGGTTTCCCTTACAAGTTTTGTTTCTCCAGGACACCTTCTTGGGGGCCATCTTATCGGCTAATATGTTCAGAGAGCTTCAGTCATTTTTCATCCCCAGATGATTTTTCAGTATTGCTCATGGACACGGTGGTTCTTCACGCTAAACATTTTTTTTCCCTACGGGTTGGTACTAAGTGTAGCTTGAAGGAGCTTTGTAATGTCTCTTTTCCTAGGACTGAAGAGCTCAGTTATTCTGGTCCTCTGTTTGTTAGCCTCCCATAAAAGGTGTAAGGATACAGTGATTCCTGCAACTCTTTTGTTTCATTTGACTCAGGCGAGTATGTTGGTTGGCCATTTTCTCCCGGTGGTCTTCAAGTTCCGGCTTCTCTCAGGACGCTTGGAGTATTGGCTGCCTCTGGGCCAGTAAGAACACTTGTTTTTTCTAGTGGCCTTCTGTTAGGCACCATCTTGGGCTTCCATTCCACATTTTCATAAAGCTCTACAGGTTAGAGATGTTCTCATCCTCTGAAACTGCTTTTTAGGCGTATAAGTTGCGACCTACGGTGACATTGAACCCGCCCTAGTTAAGGATCTTGCTATATCCCACTGGTACTGCCACCATATGACAGAAAAAACAGAAATTTTTACTTACCGTAAATTCTTTTTTTCTTAATATGGTGGCAGTACAGCTTCCCTCCCTCTATTTTTATCTTGATTCGTATGAGTTCTATTTGGGATTTTTCTTGCTACTTACTGAGGTTGGTTTTGCCGGATAGCCCTTCTTATAGGGCAAGGGGGAGGGGTTTTGTTGATTTAATTAAGCTTGTTAGATGCTTGTCCACAGGAAGGAGCAAAACCACTGGTACTGCCACCATATTAAGAAAAAAAGAATTTACGGTAAGTAAAAATTTCTGTTTTCTGCATGGGTCAGTGTGTCTGTATGTTTGTGTCTGCATGGGTCAGTGTGTGTATATGAGTCTGTGTGCGTCAGTCTACATGGGTTAGTGCGTGTGTGTCAGTTTGCATGGTCAGTGTGTGTCTACTTGAGTCAGCATGTGTGTTAGTCTGCATGATTGGGTGAAGCAAATGGGGCAGCAATTTTGTTTTCGCCTAGGGCGGCAAAAATGCTTGCACGGGCCCTGAGTAGCCACACCTCCATTGGCTGTGATTGAAACAGCTTGCATGAAACCAAAATAGTTTAATTTTCAATCCCATACAACTAGCTTTAAAAGTTTTTATCTCCTGCTTTGTAAATTGGACTTTAAATACATACAAGAGGCTCCTGCTGGTTCTAGAACGCTATTAACAGAGCAGGAGATGAGAAATTCTATGTTTGACAGAATTTAAAATAAAGGAAGTGTAAACATTAAATGACTCTTTACAGGAAGTGTTTAGGAAGGTTTTGCAAGTCACATGCAGGGAGGTGTGACTTGGGTTGTATAAACAAAGTGATTTAACTCCTAAATTGCAGGGAATTGACCAGTGAGACTGCAGGGGCATGATCTATACACCAAAACTGCTTCAGTAAGATAAAGTTGTTCTACTGACTATAGTGTCCCTTTAAGTGTGAGCTCAGCTACCATGTCCCGGCAAATCATCTTAGGTGAGTCCAATACTAGCAATTTACCTTGCTTCCTTTAGCTAAAAGGTACAAATCTCTAATGAGACAGAAATGTGTGTTTATCTAATTTAACATGGCAGACTCATACTAACAGATAGTACCACCAGAAAACTAGCCAGTAGGAAGCTCTCTGGCAAAACCTTACTGATACATACCTGAGCAACTTTTTACTATACCCTGCTTGGTTCATCCTATAAAGTAATGTCACACACACACAAAACTATGGAAGCTATCTAACAGTGCACTCCTTTTTTTGTTCAGGGCTGATGCAGTTCAGACTAGAGCATCTGCCTAATAAAAAACAAATCTGTTATTTATTATATGTGATTGAAACAAATGTTATTTAATACAAAAGAAAACAAAATTCAGCAGAAAAAAAAAATCTGTTATTACATGGAACATATAACGTTACATTTGTTTTGCTTTGCTTATTACAAAAGAAGCCTTTCTCTTCTAAGCACTGTGCAATGCACCACGATGAACAGCAGGTGGCAGTAAACATTTCCTCTAGGATTCTCTCTTTGTATGTGAGTGGGCTGATCCTGTCCTTTTACCAATCAGGCAGTCTGACAGCTGGAGGTGGGTCTGCCTGCTCCTCTTTCTATTAGCCAGCTGCCTGTGCTAGGCTGATTCTGCCATGCTTCTATTAACCTTCCCAGTATCACGGCATTTTGTGCTGAAAAGCAGAATCTGGTCTTCCTGTTGTAGGAGGACTGCTGCAATGTCTACCCTGTTACTGAACCAGCCCCAGTATTCATGGCTGAAAGAGCTGGGACTGAAAGAGGAGAATGAGGGAGTCTACAATGGGGTATGGGGAGGGAAAGGAGAGGTAAGTGTCTGCACAGCTCACTGCCAATTGCCACATATGTATTTTGGGGAACTGCCAGAATGGTTAAATCATCCATTGCAGGAGATATATCCATGTGTTCATCTTGTGTATCATTTTCTATGCAGTGGAACATTGTAAAAATAGAATGTTATGCTCTCTGTGAGTTATTATTTTTGAAGCTCAGATTGTATTGTTGTCAGACACAGACAATAGATTGTGCAATTAAAATGTTACCCAGGCCAAGCTCTGCATGTGAATGCATGTCAGTGGGAGTAAGCACTAAGCTGTCTGAGCAAGACACACTCTGTAATAGGACACACAGACATGTGCATAAGGTGTCCTAGGGTAAACGAAGGGGGAATCCAGGAAATCACTTGATTGTAGCTGGACACACACATGTGTGTATGTATGTATGTATGTATATATATATATATATATACACACACACACACACACACACGAAAGTAGACCTTATGGATTTGTGTTTTGAGGATCTAGCGTGTGTATGCAAATGCTTCACTTCATGATTGCTTTTGTATGCTCGTTTAAGGCATATCCCCTTTAAATGCTAGCATGAATGTATTTGATGGAATATCTACTAAACCGTTATTTAAAAACTACATTTGGCGTTTTGAAGTGTTGCTTTAAGTTGAAGATTTAAAGTGTAATGTATTAGATGTAGTAGCTGCCAGGAACTTTAAACCGCTTGCACCCGAGTTTGTTTACCACCTGTCTAATTACTGCAGCAGTTTAATGCATAATCTGGAAATAAAATTCAAAGCTGAACCATTTATTAATTGATCAAGTTACTTATGTCAGAGAGTTCCATAAGGGTGGCCAAAAAGTTACATTTCAATCTGTATCCCAGTGGTTATGCTATGTCCTTCTTAGAATGCCAAAACATCATGGAAGTTGTAGTTTAGAAAAAAAAAAAATCAATAACGGTGGGTGGCCAAAAGTAAAATCCTACTTTTTTTTTGTTTTGTTTGTTTTTACATACATTTTGTCACTGTGAGATGGTGGGAAGCTATGTCAGGAATTTGTTATTCCAAAGTTCATGTAGACCTGGAAAAATGCTAAATTTAGATTAAAACATTTGCATTAGATTTAAACACGAAATTTGAAGTTTTTATAAACAAATCTTTTTGACCTTTCATATTTTAAACAGGTTTCAACAACATTAAACTGTCTGTATGCTTTTTGGAAAGGTCTACCACCTTCTCGGTGTCACTGTCTGCATTTTACAAGTGATTGCACTTTGTTCTGCTAAAGTAGCAGGACAGACTCTGGATGCTTGGTTAATATTACTACAGACATGATCAACAAGATTTCTGTTAATGGAATGCGTGTGGTAGAGGTACAGTAGTTTTGAGAGTTATTCAGTAATTCAGATTGAATTGGTGTGTTTTATTTTTGTTCTTTTCCAATACATTTTCTTGGGACTGGCTCCGTCTTTGCAGGACCAGCATTTTCACACTCTGCGTGAAGATGCCAAATGCTTCCCATAGATATGCAATGGAATAATGCATCTCTATGGGGAGGTGCTATTTGGCATGGCTCCCCTGGGAGGAAGCATTGGATTGGCTGGTATTATCAGTAATGGTGACCTCAGCCAGGGTTGGAGTGGGGGAGCAGCGAGACTGTCATGGTGTGGGATTAAAGGTGAGTATTACTTCTTTATTGTACTATTACAGGGAGGTTTGTGAAAGTAATTTTGTATTTATAACATTCAAGTGCTCCTTACGGTATATAGTACACTTAGTGGTACAGACTTTGTGTTTCCTTTTAGGGTTGTGGGTTTAAATTTTATTTAAGATTTTATTTTATTTAAAGGGACACTATCGGCACCTAGACCATTTTATCTCATTGAAGTGGTCTGGATGCAGTTTCTGAGAAACTGAAATGTTTACATTGCAGGGTTAAGACTGCCTCTAGTAGCTTTCTCCCAGACAGCCACTCAAGGTGCTTCCTGCTGTTTCATGGAGTTTAACTTCTTCAAAATCCCCATAGGAAATTCATTGCTTTCCTATGGAGTTGGCCTAATGTGTGTATGTACAGTGCCTGTACATTAGGCCCCCCTTGTGATAACATCGGAGGAGACGTAACCAGTGCCAAGTGGCCTCGGCACTGGAATAAGGTAAATCGAGGGGCTTTTTAACCTTTTGATAGCCGTGGAGAGTAGGTGGCACGGGGGCAGAGGTACACCATAGTTTTAGGAATACAAAACTGTTCTTTTAAATTGAAATTATATGGATTTTTAACTGTATCTATTTAACTGACATGTTTAGACACAATTTGTATATAAATTGTAACTGTAGTAAACCTCTCAAGCAAGCCCAGCACATTTGAGACTTGCATTAGCAAATAAGGGCTACTAATGAAGAAACTATAAAATCACTCACATTTACTGCAAAATCCTTTCTATTACATGATCACTCTAAGCACCGTAGCCATTATCAAATTCAACCTTCCTTTAAGGACATTCATTGGCTGAATGTGTCAGTTGCACAGCCAATAAATGGCTTTAAAAAATTGATAAAAATAAAAGGATACAGGGCTGGCAGTCTAATGGCACCTCAACAAATGTTTTGGACTGCAGTGGTTATGGTGCCTAGGCTGACCCTTTAAAAGAAAAAAGTATAGGGTTGAATTAACCTATTTAATGTATTCTATGGATGATGCAAACAATAGAGATGCATTTTTTTAAATTTTTTTTTTTAAAGTTTCCTTCAATAAAATTTATTTATTATTTTTTTATTTTATGTTTACACAATTTATAGCAAAATAGGAGAAAATAAGTCTTTCCAGTTTGGCAATTTTGACTTAAATGGAGAATGTCCCATGTCAGTTCACAGTTTAGTGAATAATCCATCCTATCCATATGAAGGACGTTCAAACAGTGACCATTTAAAACTTTATTTATTTTTTTACGTTTTAGCTCAGATTTTGTGATACAGTTTTCATTTCACTATAGTATGATGTTGAATAGGCCTTTTACGGGTTGTTTCCACTTCATTTATATCAGTCATTAACAATATATGTTGTTGATTTTACAGTTTGCCAACCATGTCTCTTGACTTGCTATTAACCGTCTTGTGCTTTGCAAAAAAAAAAACTTTTCCCCCATTTTTTTTTTTTTAAATCTTAGGTTGTGACATCGTATTGTCCTTCTAATAATGCACCGATTGCCAGAGTTCGACAGGTACAGTTTCTTTATTTTGCTTACCAATTCTCTGATGAAGAGTAAGTAGTGTGTGTATTTTATGTGCCTGTTTGTCAGTATAAAATTTACATATATTTTTTTGTGCCTGCCAAATATGTTTTTTATGCTTTTTTAATAGGATTTCAAAATAAAATATACAATTTATATCCGTTCTAAGCTGAAGCTGCGTGAAGTTATACTTTCGCTTGGAAGCAAAAGTAGACCAATTTAGGGTCTGTACATTAGGTGTACAGAACTTATTCCAACTTGAAAGTGCTAGACCATGGATGGCATAATGTAATACCCTATATGCTTCAACACTAAAGGGAAATGCCATTCACAAACATTAGGGGTGGTAACACACGTCATCACAGATTGGTGGAGGTGCGTGGATCTGATCGGAAACTTTATCGGTTTTTCTACAGCCCTTTGTGTTTCATTAGCTTACTAATGTAAGACAGTGATAGATGGCTTACAATTTGTTTTACACGGAGTATAAAATATATGTACAAAAGAAACAACTTGATCTGTGACTCATTTTATTAACATATTGTTTTAGGCCACTCTTGAAGAATATAATGAAACTGTAATTAAGGCAAAAGAAGCATGGAAGATCTGGGCAGATGTAAGTATAAATTGTTATGGGCTTTCGTCCCATACAAATTAATATTTATATCCTATTGATGGATGGTTTTATTTAGGTTCACTTTCTGAGTCTGATTTAAATGTGTGTATTGCTCTTTAAGCAGAAGTGTCAGTTTTGTGGTGTTTTTTTGACCCTCATTTAATATCAATAAAGGATAACTGCCTGATACATTTTGCAGACTCTAGGTTCTTCCAAAAATACAGGACTTTAGTGGGTTGATCCTTTTTGCATTATTTTTCCCTTTACCTTGATATTACATGACTGAAAGCGGTGTTGAATTGTTCATGTAACAGTAGTTTAATCTTTCTATACATTTTAAGCAGTGTAGTGTCCTACTCTATTATACTTTCTTTCTTCTTCTTTTCTTCTTCTCTTCTTCTTCTCCTCTTCTCCCTGCTTCTTTCTTCCTGCTGGACATCCAGTATTACTGGACCTGGCAGGTGATGCAAAAATCAGGAGGGTTGAACAATTTTAACTCTAAACTATATATATATGTATATATGTATGTATGTATGTGTACCAGCCAGTTTAATAGGGGCTTAGAATACTTTTTGCCCTGGGTAGTTGTTGTGAGAAACAGGAGGGATGAGTAAAAATAAGCATGCACCATCCAACTTACTGTGAGAGCCTAGAATTTGGACCCTTGGCAGAGAGGCGTATAATGCTTCCACCACAGGAAGATGATTAGATATAGGGCCATAAGGAATGGTAGATGAACAGTGCTGTGGATTAGAATAGCAGGTAGAGAGCTAGTATTAGTGCAGTCGATCCAAGCATTGAACATGCCATATATGCACTAAAAGGAACCCTCCCCTTTGATTGCTTGCATCACAGATCAGTCTCAAAATCCACTTACCAGTTCAAGATTTCACAGTATTCCTGTTTGGCATTGTTAGAAAGATCTCCAGTCCTCCTTCCCTTTTTTAAATTTTTTATTTTTTTGTTTATAGGTTCCAGCTCCAAAACGTGGAGAAATTGTACGACAAATAGGTGATGCCCTACGCAAAAAGATTAAACTCCTAGGACACCTGGTATGTATGTGGTGTTAAACTAGGCAATTCACTCAAACATAGAAATGAGTGCTGAAATAAAATAAGATGAATAATATTTTTGTTTTTTTGTGTGTGAAAATGACACTAATCTTTATTTTTTTTCCTATTAGTTATATTTTATCAATGAATTGTGGCATCTAAATGTGTCATTATTCACTATTTGAAGTTGTGCAGTAGTTAGTACCTAACAAAAGGTACTAGGTGAACCAGCTTTAGGGTCCTGGGCATCCAAAGATCCCTGATGCAGTAGGGAGCAAAGGCTAGCCCATCTGCTCCGACCAAAGAAGAGCTATTTTAGCTCAAATTGCTGAAAAAAACAATTGCCATGAATGCATCACAGTTTGCTGCGTATGGTCTCTATGGCTGCAGACTGGTGAGAGTGCCCATGATGAACCCTGTCCACTGCCAAAAGCTCCTTCCATGGGGCTATGAGTGTCAGAACTGGACCATACAGTTGACTGGTCTTTTTAGATTAACAGCAACAACAGATGTGAGAGAGGCTGAACTTGGACACGTCTCTTTTTAGTCGATGTAAACTAAAATCCCGTTTTCTTTTAGATCAGGTTGATGGCCGGGAGCATGTGTGTTGTTTGAATAGACAGCAGCAGGATGCACTTTAGGAGACAGGCCAGCAGAGGCTGCGTTATGCTCTTCACAATGTTCTGCTGGGAAAGCTTGGTCCTGGCATTCATGTGGATATTACTTTGACACATACCAGCTACCTAGAGATTATTGCAGATTCATGACAATGTTGTTCCCTAATGCCAGTTGCCTCTGTCAGTAGCATAATGCACCGTGCCATACTGCAAAAATTGTTCAGGAATGGTTTGAGGAACATGACAAAGAGTTCAAGGTGTTGCCTTGGCCTCCAAATTCTCTAGATCTCAATACGATATGAGAATCTGTGGGATCTTCTGGAACATCCAATTCAATCCACAGAAGCCTCACCTCGCAACTTGCATGGCTTACAGGATCTGCTGCTACTTTCTTTGTGCCAGATACCACAGCAGTTGCTTTTCTGGATCATCTCATTGACTGAGAAGAGCCAGACGATCTAAGCAAGATGCGGCGGCTGAAGCAAACACTGGATCAAAAATGAGTTTGTACAAGGATACCCAATAATTGAAATGGTACCAGGGACATACTAGTATTAGAAACAAAAAGAGAAGACTAAAACATCTCTTGCAAGATTCTGGAAACTCCTAGATACTCCACACTGGGATATGATAAAATCTCAGGTTCAGAACCATTGTAGAAGGGAGATGGGGATCTTGAGGCAGGAAAAACATTTTTTAGTCCACGAATAGAACAATGGGAAAATTGGGTCTCCAAGATGAAGAATACTAGGGCTTAAACCTCTCTTAGGGATTAGACATGCACAAGGTTTTCATGAGGGTTAAGTTGTCTGATCCGGTTCAACTTCAGCGGAGAGGTTGGAAAGACAGGAGAGGGTAAAAGAAGTATGTTTTATCTCACGTATTGTCTCTTCCCTTCATATTGATACAACCTATCTGATCCCTATTACATACTATGTATGATATATTGCAATATTAAACTCAATCAGTTGTGGATAGTCTCTCTCGCTATGCTCCTCTATTCAAGGTTTTTTTTTTTTTTTTGGTTTATTGTCGAAAGAGAGTAAACCAGATGTAGTTGGACTTAGTTCTATATATATATATATATATATATATATATATATATATATATATTATTACACAGAAATTATATACAAATTACATGCAAATTTTGGTATAATGTTTATACTCTGTGTTACTTCGTCTGTTTCAGTCTCTTTTATATATGTTTTAAGTTTGTTTCTTGTCTAATGTGAAAAAAAATATTAAGAAAACAATAAAGATTATATATTTTTAAAAAAAAAGAGGAAGTACCTCTGGTGGCTGCATGACAACCACTAGAGGCATGTTTAAGGCAACATGTAAATGTTTTACAAGTTTGACAAAGAAAAGGGGCAGCATCTTTGTTTAACATTACATTTAAGATGTAGTGATTTTTTTTTTTTTGTAGTTGGTGTCCCTTTAACATTTAATCATAGGATGACTTCAGGCACCATGATCACTTCAATGAGCAGTTTGTATTTTTTTTTAGAACCGGGGATGCTTATGTTTTACATAAATAAAGTTCATCTTTAAGCACTCTGATTTATATTTCTCTATTTTTAGGAATCTTTGGAAATGGGGAAGATTTTAGTTGAAGGTGTTGGTGAAGTTCAGGAATACATTGATATCTGTGACTATGCTGTTGGTCTTTCCCGTATTATTGGAGGACCAATATTGCCTTCTGAAAGTAAGAATCAAATTCATTATACAGTACTGCATTGTACTTGTAATGTTTGTATGTTTATATTTAATATCTGGGCAGGAGCAATTATAGTACTTAGAATGCCCTTAAATAGATCCTCCCGACTTCCCCAACATATGTACTGCGAAAACAAAATGTCTGGCTTGTATGGGCTGCTCTCAATTTTTAGTTTATTTTCCTTTTATTTTTTTTGGCATGGATATCTGCAACAAATATAATAGATTTTGTGTTGGGCTCATCCTTACAATTTTTCAGTGCCGGTCACTGAATGCTAATGTTGACCTAAATTTATTATTGTTTTTTACATTTTTTTTAGGACCTGGACATGCTCTGATTGAACAGTGGAATCCTGTGGGTTTAGTGGGAATTATCACAGCTTTCAATTTCCCCGTGGCTGTTTATGGCTGGAACAATGCACTTGCCCTTATTTGTGGGGATGTGTGTCTATGGTAAGGAATACCTGGTATTGCACTTGGTTATGGCCTTTGTTGTAATGCTGTAGTGGTTATGAGCCAGGGGTGCCCTGGCTCATTCCCAGTGTGTAATCTGTCAAGACATTTTGGTATCCTTTGACACCTGCCTGGATCTCACTGGGCACCCATGCGGCTTCTGATCTTTTAGAACAGAAGAAACTGACCAGAAACTGCATTGATGCTCATATGGTTTGATAGATTATGTTAAGATGGCACCAGGGCATTTTTGGCACCAAAACCACTACAGTGGGCTCAGATGTGTAACTACAAAAATTACTGCGAAAATTACCCTGGGGTAATTCCTTTCCTCTGCCCTCTCTCCCCCCCCCCCCCCCCCCCTCCGTACATCTAATTCTCCCAGCGTCGTCACAGGGGGTTTGGTTGCGCTGATTAAGCGTCGCAGCACTGATTGGGGCCCCCTGGATAGCGCCCCCTGGACCCCTTTAATGTAGCCCTCTGCGGGCACCCGGTCGCAGGGGTCTGCAGGGCGGTCGGGCCCAGTCGCACCTACGACCACGTTAGTTCTGTCAGTGAGTGGGCTGTAGTGGTTATGGTGCTTGGAGTGTGGCTTCATATGTGCATTGTTAAATATCACTTAACTAGATTGTGCTGTGTAAATGTTCTTCTTTGATGTTTGATAGCCTCCTTTTACGCAGTGCTGGGAATGCTCCACCTTTCAAAATGCAAGTCCAAGGTGTGTTTTAATAAAGTGTACAGTGCAAGTATTAGCTGCCTTCCATTCACTTTCCGGGGAGGAACCCCACTGTGCTGCAACCAAGGGTGGCTCTGGGTGAGGTTATCCCTGTATCCTTGTGAAGGACGTAAACACCTCCCTCCACTTTCATTCTGGCATGCACTTGAAAGGAATATGACTATCATCCTATTACGGACTATTGTAAATCTATAACATTTTAATCTTGTTGTGAGGAGCATTGTACTTGGAAATTATTGTAAATTGCTTTCTGTTACAGGAAAGGAGCCCCGACGACATCTCTTACCAGTGTGGCTGTTACAAAGTAAGTGATGATCTTGGCGTACGCCATGTAAAGAAAATAAACATTTGTCTACCAAATCATAAGACGCAGAGGGGTGGAGCATGATGCTCGGATAATGCTTTACTTTCAGTATTTCTTGTATCTCCCTTATCGATTAAACGTCACGAAGATTAGTAATTATTCCTTGGTATAAAAGGATCGTTATAGAAATAGTGGTACAAGAGATATGTGCATTAGAAATTCTCGCACACAAAGCCGCAGCAATACAATCAAATGTAGCCATCCCATTATGGTAATATGCATTATAAATTCTATCTTGATATTGGCCCCAACTTGTCTATATGTTGTCCTAATTGTAGGATGAGGACAAGATGAGGTAAACATGAAGGTGCAATAGACTGAAGGGAAGAACCTGGGGTGGAGGGAGAATTTTCTTTGCGTGTGTGCGCACGCTTTTGTTAATTGCCAGCCTTTTTATTTTCCCTATGTACCGTTTTAAAACCCCTTCAGCAAAAAGGTAGCGGTTCAGCTACAATTCCCAAGGTGTGTTGACTTTGCACAGCATCATAAGAATTGTAGGTCTAAATCTGGCATCTACAGATTTCTACATCATTTGGAAAACTCTCCCAACAATATTGAATTGAGTCCTTATTTGAGTTGGTTACTTACCAGACCAGTGTATTGTCCTGCACTCTTCAATCCCATTAACTTTGAAATGCTGACCTCAAATGTTTTGCCTGTTAAGCATGGTTAATTGTAAGGAACAAAAATACAAGTGGTTAAGCTAATCTATCTGTAAAACATCTGTATACGCGTGGGTGGCTGATCATCTGTGGTTTGCATAGAAAATAAGTGCAGCTGAAGTGTAAATTGGATTTAATGACATTAGTTGCCATGTGAACACAATTACAGACTTAATAGCCATTTCTACCGATCTTGCACAATAACTGGATGAGGGGAAGATGGTCTACAGCATGTCTTATATGGCAAGCTCTTTCAATGTAATACAGAGGATTAAGTGTTGGAATAATTTTAGATTAGTTTGCTGACGTGCCTATAAAAAAATAAATTTTTTTTTTTTTTTTTTTTTTATTCCATTTAACAAAAAGTGCAAAATATTTAGACATGTGTTTGTTAGATCCTCAATAAAATAATGCATTGGTGGCATGTCTACTAAATTGGAGTACTTATTTTATTTTTTAGCTTTCTAAAGGTATAGTTTGTGATTATTTTATCAACTCATTACGGTTGAAACACTTTAAATGGAAACTGGTATTTCCCTAGACTTTTTTTTTAATATTACATTTTCTCTTTTATCCTGAAATTGGGCGTCTCCGTCGTAGTTGCCTGTTAATTCTTGTAATAACCTCTGCCTTTTGCACCTGTCAATCAACATAAAAAAAGCAAACAAGGAGAAGAGAAATGCTGCTATTTCTCTTCATTTACAATATTTACCCTGGTAATGCTTGGATTTAACTGGATTGCAGTGTAGTTTGTTAAATCTTTAATGTGCATTTAAAGAAACTGGAACATCACATACAAAAATAAGTAAAAAACAATTATAGATGATTTTCTAGGTTTTATTCAATGATGCATTTTTCATGACTGCTCCCCTTTATCAAACCATTGCAATCCGGGCATGTGTTGCACTTGCAATACTACAAAATAGGCACAGGTGTAGAGAGCCATGTGAACATTTTAGTTTTCTGGAGACTAAGGAGGGAAATGCAGTGTTTTTATGTATTTATTGTTTCTTTCTTTTCTCTCTTTTTTTTTTTTTTAACCTGTTTTATGATAGTGTTTTAGACCGTGCTGACCCTGTTAAACAATGTCTATTTTATTAGGGACCAGGGCGGTCCCAGTGTTGTCAGCACGCCACTGGTATTTCTATAACAAAACCTCATTAATGTGTGATTTTTAATTAATTTATTCTTCCTTGTACGTTTCAGAATAGTTGCTCAGGTTTTAGAAGATAACAACTTACCTGGTGCTATCTGCTCCTTGACATGCGGTGGAGCTGACATTGGGTAAGTTCTTCAGTTTCGATTAAATTATTACATAACCCTACTTATTTACTTCAATTAAGTATTATGAGCAATACAATGTGACCTTTTCATATAAACCCACTCAGATTAAGTTATGTCCCCGAAAAACGTTTTACATTTTTTTTTATTTATAAATCTCAGACTTAAACATGTTGTTCACTAGTTATCTGGTGTGTGTGAAAGTGCTATAAGTATATATTCCTGCACATTTCAGACTGTCATCAACATAAATATGTAATTCTTTTCTAGGAATGCTATAGCCAAAGATGAGCGTGTGGACCTCGTGTCATTTACGGGTAGCACCAATGTAGGAAAGCAAGTGGCTCTTAAAGTTCAGGAAAGGTTTGGTAAGGTATAAGCTGGTTTTTCACTGTTAAATGAGATATAAATCTTTTCATGGATATCTTCCTCCAAATACAAATGTATAATATCAAACTGTCCTACTTCATCTCTTTATATTGAAGATGCTTTAATGGATATCAGAACCTCTAAGTGCTACTTTAGATGGATTTTGCACCCTAACCAATACATGAACTTTAAAGCATGCTCTTTACTTGATTCCCTCGTATGGAATAATCAGATGTGATTTTTGTGGATTTAAATCTCAATCCCAGTGTTTTTACTCTGTTCTTCGGTACCAGAGATGGAAATTTGTCAGCAAACTAGTTAATCCTTGCGTAAACAAGATCATTCTCTTGAACAAAATCTTCACACATTAGAAGACTTGAATTCATCCATGTTTTGAGTTAAATGATGTTGACAATGGCAGTCCCATGTTTTATCCAGAATGTTGAACAATGTAATACAGAGAGTGAGGTGGATGGCCAACGTAGTCTACGACATACAAAGGGACGCTAGTCACCAGAACGACCACAGCTTAATGTTGTAATTCTGGTGTCTAAATAGATGTTTGCACTTTTTAATGTAAACCCTGCCTTTTCAGAGAAATGTTATCACAAACTGATTTTTCTACTTGGCTATGCATACAATAATAATTTGTTTTTATGAGTACATAGCAATGCATTCTTGCACTGCCAAATTACTAAAAAGGTAAATTCACAAAAAAATAATCTTCTGTTTGGGCAGTCAGTGATCATCCTCTGTATGCGATAAACTGTATAAGTAATGCACATGCAAAGGATAGATAAAAAATAAGAAAAGTCCATAAAACATAAAGGATACCTTTTACTATCTGAAGACACTGAAAAAAGACCACTAACAATCTTTGTGAATATGTAAACAGAACTATTTTCTCAAACTGCATAGTTGTAAATACTGCACAAGAAATAACATGAGTAAATCCTCTCTGGGATAGCTCGGTGAGCCATATTAAAAATCCAGAATGTTAGACACATTTGTCTCAATTCCTTTAGTCGTTAATAGAGTGCTGCTAATCCAAACAATGGTGGCTCCTATAGATGCAGAAACTTGGTATCTATTCAGTTACTCTACTGTGTCTTAAAATCCCTACATGGAAAGGGATATTATTATTAATAATAATAATAATTAATAATATTTAGTGTTTTATGTAGCACCAACTTATTCCACAGTGCTTTACAATATTATGGAAGGGGGAAATGTAATAATGAGGGGCAATTACAAAGTGATACAGGAACTATAGTTGGATGAGGACTGTGACGGAACGCCGTCACTGAATGCCATCCCCACATGTGCCCATTTGCTTGCCCGCATTCTTTTTAGGTCCTCCTGTGGGGGATCGCCCTATATGCTCCTAATGGAGCCATAATCCCTGGCCAGAGAAGATCCAGGAGCCTCATGCCTGCAGCCGGACTGTCAGCAAGGCAGACAGCAACTGCAGAGGCTCCCTTCCCAGGAGCTACGAGTTCAGTGCTCTCTCCGGTGCTACCTACGTGGAGATATCCACTGGAGAGAGACGCGAGCCCCAGCAGACTCCCTGGAACTATGAGTCGACTTCACGGCCGCAGAGTCCCGCTGGCTGCCTGGAAGTCCGTGCCGGCCAATAAGAGAAGAGCTACTATTCAGACTGGTTTCGCATCCTTTCTCCTGATTGGCCAGTGAGTCACTCCCCTCCCTGGGCGCCAATTGGGGCAAGTTCGTTTGCGGCCTTTCTCCTGATTGGCCGCTGCGTGGTTTAGGCGCATAATTTGAATCCATTGACCGACAACAAGTGATTCTGTGGGGGTTATTTTCGGGATGTACAGAACCTCAAGCCCAGACTTTGTACAATGATTTCTCTGGCTCTGTACATGCAGTAGCACCGCTATTTGCAGGGATCATAGCTGGGACCAGGTATTTGGGGATGTATGGCATGTGGGGATGTGTTACTGTATTGTGTGTATTTTTGTGGTTTTGGTGTTTGGCTTCCTGTGTCTGGAAGATGCCATTATCTGCCAGACACAGCGACGCCTGCGCGGGCTTATGTTTTAATGTTACTTTAAATGGAGTCCCCTTGCTGGGGGGGTCTGTGCATAAATATCTTGTATCTTGCCTGAAATTGTTCTATTTCACCCTTCACTAAGTCTCGACTAGTGTTTGGGTGATGCCACGATTGCCCTCCTGCCAGCGACTATAATCACTGGCTAGCAGCTCTCATCACTACAGGGCTGGGCACAACTAGGAAGGAGCGACCACAGGCGGTAGTAACCCATCCCCGAGAGGTACCGCCACAAGGACCCTGCTCAGACATAACTTAGAGGAGTGGAGTATAAAGGCACAAAATGGAGGGCATCAAGGGGGACCATAAACAAACAAGGCGGGAAAGTAAAAGAACTGGAGGTAAGAGTGGAGTGTGGCTCATAAGTAGAGCCAGAGACAGATTTAGGACATAGAAGATACTCTGTGAGGTCGTAGGCATTTTAAAGGAAAAAAAATGGGTTTTGAGGGATTTCTTAAATGATTGAAGACTGTCTCAAAGGAAATACAGCCTCCCATGAAAAGTCATGCAAGTGTGCGTTAGCATTGAGGGTGCGAGTAGCAGACAGGAGAAGGGCACCGACAGAACGGAGAGACAGACCAGAGGCATACCTATGAATCAGTGAGGAAATATAACAGGTGCTAGAGTTGTTTAGAGCTTTAGAGGTAAGGATATCAAACGATTGCCAAATGGCCATCGCATTTATGTGTCATTGGATGATCCAAAATTGGGTATTCGAGATATGGTGTCTGTTTTTATGAGTATTTATTTTTTGCAGGAAGACAGTTACTTGAACTTGGTGGAAACAATGCAATCATTGGTAAGATTTTACTTATTTACCTTATTTATTTTTTATTTTTTTGTATTTTAATAAAAAAACACAACTAAATTTCGGATCATATGGTCTTCAACCCATCAATAAATTATCTGGAGCATATTTAAATATATACCTACATCTGAATTTTGGCTGCATTCTAGTTGGAATTATTGCAAGTCTGTGTCTTTTTTTTTTCTTCTTTTTTTTTCTTTAAACAAAGTTGCAAATTGAGACTTCTCAGATTTTAATGTAATTCTTTACTTACTCTTTATGATTTGTATTCTCAGTTTTTGAAGATGCTGATCTTAGTCTTGTGACACCATCCGTTCTTTTTGCTGCTGTGGGCACTGCGGGCCAGAGATGTACAACAGCCAGACGGCTGGTAAAAATATTTAAAATTCCATGTGCTTTTTACAAATACAGTGAAGTTGTCCACGTTTTTCCTTAATAGAAATTAAATAAATAAATCCCATTTGTTTTCTTTATATATCTGTTGACATGTGCTGTACTTTAATCTGATTAACATTAGAAACTAGTGTACATGTGCATCCAAGCTTTCCCATTGGAAAGCATTGTATTCAGTGCTTTTCATTTGGCTTCGTTGTCATGTAACTGAGTTTTTTACTCCGTCTCGCTTAAGCACCTCTAGTGGCTATCGAGAAGAAAGCCACTAGAGGTGGCTTTATCCTGCAATGTACAAAACTGCAGTACAGGGCCACTGCACCCAGTCCGCTTCATTGAGATCAAGTGGTATGGATGATTTTACTGTTATTTTGCACACTTGCTGTACACTCGCAGAATCCTGGCAACGACTACTACCAGCCTCTGGAGCCTCCTGGGCATCTCTCCGACTGACAGCCATCACTCGTCCTTCTGGCGATTTCAGCTGATCAATGTGCACAGCATGCGGCCTAGAATGCGGCATTGGAAGTGGCCGATCTCCCAAACCTGGCTTGGACTGTCCTGTCCTGCAAACAATCAGAACCCCATACTCCCTGCCCCATCCTACCTCTTCCCCTCCCCTGTGGGCGGTGGGGGTTATCCTGGTCCCCACCAAGGGTTGCTAACCTAGCAGCTCCACCCAGGCGATCCAGACACCACATGACGGATCTTAGCGGAGCTTACAAAAGGGCCACGGCTGCTCACCTTCACAGCTATCTGCTCCTGGTTCTGGGGAAGGCTGGAGGCCTGGCAAAGCAGTCCTCCGGTACCTGTGGACCAGCTAATCCTTCCGGCAACTCCCAGGTAGTTCCATATGAGCACTTGGGAGATTTGTTTTACTTGCGCCATGGCAGGCACGCAACGGAGGTTTGCCTGGGAATTTGAGGGCTGGGTTAGTGGACATTTGGTGCGGGCTTTGGTAATGGGCTGGAGCAGCAGTGCACTTGGCGCATAGGGCATATCCTTTTGGCTGTAGGTGGCGTTCCTAACCTGTAGGAGAATCCTTTGGGGACTGTGCTCAAGCATGGGAGTTGAGTGATCATTACACAAGCGTGACACAATTTTAGGGTCCTCACTGGACTATTGTGCTGTTATTTTTAGTTCATTTAAATCTGTGCACAGGCTTATGTTGTCCACTGCCTGCTAGCAGCACTGTATATCTGGTTATTAACTGTTTATTTTAATTTGCTTTACTCATGCCAAAACCCTTCTGGTATAACTCATCACCAGCATGTTACTTGCATAACAGTTCCTCAAACTGTTCTTAATTGCTTTTTCTTAATGTTTATTACTCAGACTTGGCATTAATTTAATCTGCATACGATGTAATGTTTAATTGTTGGTTCTGTTTGGTTCTGTGTCAACTTCATTCTCATGCATGTGACTTTTGTTCTATGTTGGCGCTTGTACTGTAAATGTACCACTCAATAAAAATATATATATATATATTTTTTTTTTTTTAGTTTTTACATGAAAGCATTCATGATGAAATTGTGGAAAAGTTGGCCAAGGCCTATGCACAAGTGCGTATTGGAGACCCTTGGGAACGTGAGTACTCTTTTATTTTGCTGCATGTAAGTAATTTGCGTAAAAAAAAATTGCCTTCGCCACAAATTATAAAGGAATAAAATGTCATAATATTTAGCCTTTTGTGAAGTTTGCTAGTGGTACTAAATTTAAAGGAGAAACTACAATTACATATTCGGTGGTCAGACACATTAACAGCCGCCAAGGAGTCTTTTGAATTGTCATCAAGATCACAATTCCACCACTCTAATACTTTCTGTCTTTACCTTTTTATTGGATCTGAGAAAATGAGCCCTACACCTTAGGATAAACACTCAAATTATTGTGATTACAATTCTGCCAAAGAGAAATTGGCAACACTTTAACAGGATCTTTGGAAACATGGCAAACTTAACACCTGTTAACCAGTGCCTCAAAATATGTCCCTTTCTAACAACAAATACCCCGAAATGTGTTACTTTTCTTACAATTAACCAATACCTCAAAACACTTGTTAGTGCATGTAACAGTAGTCACCACTACTGGGAGCAGAAGGACACTTTACAAAGGTTCCTAAATTGCTCCTATGCCCAAGTCACCCTGTGCCCATTATAGGTGCAGGGTGTTTATAATGTGTATGTATATTGTTAGTCGGTAACAAGCATCAGCAGGACTGGAGAGCACACAAAACAATTAAGTGGACTTGGCTATGGAGCCTGTATAGTGCCCTCTGTTGGTAGCAACGTGTATATATGTATATATATATATGTGTGTGTGTGTGTGTGTGTGTATATGTATATATATATAATTTTTATACACACACTACCTGCATAGCATGGCTTGTTATTGTAATATTGTAATTCTCTGTATGTTTCATGACATGTTTTGATTATTTGTATTCTATAAAGTTTGTCACAGCAAGCTTTATTTAACAAGCATATGGGCTTATACAGATTTAAAAATAAAGCTGTGTATATTTGTTCCTTTTGAAACTTGTGTCCTGTGTGGATTTTTAGGGATTCCAATAACAGAGTCTTCGGACATGTTGACTGGCTGCACAATACCTCTAGCCCTGGGATAAATCAAAAGAGCTGGGTCTGAGAGCCTTGTGTGCCTTTATAAAGTCAATAGAAGTCACATTGCTGGCAGAGGTGGATACCTACCTGGAAAAAGGGCTACAGTGGAATAGGCAGAGGGGGCGGCATCAGCCTGGAAGTAGAGCTGAAGCCTGGTTGGGTGAAAAAGCTCCAGAGAGACCCCAGTCAAGCCTTGGCAACTGGGGTTAAAGTGTTTTAGGCTCCCTCCCCAACGGCTAGGTACTCAGTTGGAGTACAGGAGCTCCGTCACAGTGCATAAACTAAATGACATGTAAAAGCAACTTTAACGAAAGATTCTTTAACTAGTTGTAACTAGTAAAATGGATAGCCTTGTATTATTACAGCTTTAGTTTTTCAATTTAATTACTATTCTTTTTTTTCGGAACTATGCTTGAATGTGTACCCAATTTTGTTTTTACATTTTGCAGCTGAAACATTATGTGGACCTTTGCATACTAAGCAGGCTGTGGAAATGTTCCTTTCAGCAATTGAACAGGGAAAATGTGAAGGTGGAACAATTGTCTATGGTGGAAAGGTTGGTGGCCTCTCCATTGAATTTGTTTAAATTTTTTTCTTTTTTTTTTTTTTTTTTACATTCTCCTACGTGCCTTTTTGTTGTATCATTGTTGCAATCAAGTGTTTTTTTTATTTTTGTTTTTTTTTTCTTCGGAATAAAAAATATATATATATTTTCTTTTTTTTAAGAGGAGAACATATACAAATATGAGGTAATTGTAATGCCATACCATCTACAGCATGTATATTTTAAACCTTCTTTTTTTTTTTTTAACACATTGAGGGGAGTCTGGAACAAGAAGCATGGCACAGGCGACCAACATTGCTTATATAGCGGTTTGGCTACATTCCATTGTTGAGTCATTTCTGTAGTCTATCTTTTATATACCTTGGCAAAAATATCCACTTTTTTATTTTTTCCGGTTTTTTTTAAAGGAGTCTCTAAAGCTTACTTTTAGTTATTTATAGAGAAGCGGTTTCTGGGTGTTTTCAGTCGTTTTACAGTAGTTTGACAAAAATTGCTCTTATGCCACTCAACCTTGGCAATAATAGGATGCATGTGCTTGGAAGTGGCTTAGCCCAAACACTCTCAAACTATTATTTTTTTGGATAAATAATACAGAAGAGAATCTTCCATATTATCCAGGGAGCTGCAGAGGTTCAGGCTTTGGCTGCTGGAGAAAGATCCATTTTTTTAATTCTCCTTTTTAACCAAAATAGTTAGACAGAACTAGAACCATGGAATTGCACTATAATAGCTTTTATTAGCTGTAGTGGTTATGTTGCTTAGAATGCCCCTTTCATGTGTGCGCTTTTATATAGGCTGCTAACAAATGGATTTAATCCCTACACTACCAAATTTTTTGGGGTAAAAATAGCATAACATGGGGTGGATTTCTTGCATGAATCTGCAGTCTCGCAGACAGATTATTATTCATGGATACCTAAGCAAAGTTATATTTCTAATTTTACATTTTTCAGATGTTACAAAAATACCTAGGGAAACTATATAGTATCCCATAAATTGCAGGGTCTAAAAAGCTTTTCCGAAAGCTGAAACACCTTCCCCTTTTTTTAATTTTTATTTTGACACATACAGTATGTGTGAGAAAAATCTAAATAAAACCCCCGAATAATCTGCTTCTGTAAAGAGCATGAGGACCTTTCTGGGAATGCAGCTCTCCTAAAAATGCCACTAGACTTTGAAAGACTTTTTTTTTTTTTGTGGTTGGAATCACAGCCCAAATTTTTGTGTAGTTTCAAATGAGTATAATTTATTTTCTTTTTACACTGATTGCTCGGTGATGTTTTGTTCTTTGAAATTCATCCAGGTTATTGATCGTCCAGGAAACTACGTTGAACCAACCATCATGACTGGATTACCCCATGACTCGCCGATTGTTCACAAAGAGACTTTCGCTCCTATCCTTTATGTTATTAAATTCAAGGTATTACATGACAATACACTGTACCAATACTGTTAACCATTTTCACTGGTGGATATCCATCATGGGATTAGTGTATATTAATATTTATTTTTTGTTCTTGAAGTCTGAAGAAGAGGCGTTTGCATGGAATAATGAGGTCAAACAAGGTCTTTCGAGCAGCATCTTTACTAAGGATCTAGGGAGAATTTTCCGCTGGCTTGGGTAAATTCTTAATTCTTTTTATTTGTTTTCTATTGCAATTCTTATTTTAAGGATGTAGACATTACAAGGCTGAAGGCCTGAGGGTGGTTTTAAACTGTGTATTTTCAGTTCTTTATTAAAATTCCTTTTATCTGTTTTTAAGTATATCCGTTCACATAATCAAGCATTATCCTAGCATGTGCTTATTTGCAAAAGTTTAAATGTTTTAATCCTATATAAGGTTCTGCGTCTGTTTTAAGATGGACTCAAATTAAATCATCAGTTGTGAAATGTATGTTTGGGAAATGCATTTGTGTTTTTTTTTGTGATGGCTCTGTAGTTTATACTGAATACTACATGTACTCCTTTTCACAGTGATTTGCTACTTTACATATCACAGGCTTTTAACTGCACTAATTCAAACTATTAAAGGCAACTCAAAGTGCAGATTGGTGTTCATACTGTCTGTGATGCTGTATGTCTTCATTATAAAAAACCTGTTTTGTATCCACTAGGCCAAAAGGTTCAGATTGTGGTATAGTGAATGTCAACATTCCTACTAGTGGAGCGGAGATTGGAGGCGCTTTTGGTATGTGTTCGTTTTTTTATTCTGCCTTTCTTTCTTGATTTTTTTTTTTTTTGGTTTTACTTTTGTCAAATGTTTTGATCAGTGTTGCCTTGTTTTTAAATCCTTTTCTTTTCACGAGCTTGACATTTAACATGGGGTAGTTAGTCCTTTAACCCCTTAAGGACACATGACATGTGTGACCTGTCACGATTCCCTTTTAATTCCAGAAGTTTGGTCCTTAAGGGGTTAAAGGGGAACCATATCTACTTTGGAAATTATACTACTGGGGGAAAAGGAAAATCAAATACAAATTGGGTTAACTATTTATTTGTATAATAAAGATTGGGCAATTAACATAACCTGTTCAGTCCAGGCACAGCGATGTACTTATTGTATTGAGTAGCAGTAGAAGCTGCTTTTCTGTTCTGGTAACTGACCAGTGCAAAGAGCAGAGTTTATAAAAATGATTGATTGACAGGGAGCAAAAAACTAGGAACTCTGTTCCAGGATAAAGTAAATCCATCAGTTTGGATTTCTACCTCACCATATGTGTCAGTAAACATAAGTTGGTTCCACTCTAAGAAAATCACTTGGTCATAGGTGCGTTGTATTGTTCCAGCTAATTAACGTGTTCTTATTATAATGCGCTAATTAATAAATCTTTTAGGAGGGGAGAAGCACACTGGAGGAGGGAGAGAGTCAGGCAGTGATTCTTGGAAACATTATATGAGAAGATCTACTTGGTGAGTCAAATATCCCCATGTATATATCTTAAATTCTATCATCTGCAGGAAAAGTACAGTTGAAGCCTTTTCTTCAGAATAATTTAATCACCTATCGCTCTCCGGCATGGCCAGCTTTCATTTCAGTATTCTTAAGTAGATAAAGCTAGTATCATTCATTTGGGTTAAGAGCATCTCCAAACCCCGGAATGCACTTAAAAATGACAAAAGCCAAACGTGCCATTCCTAGATGAACACACAGATTTTTATAATGCATATTGTTTCTCACAGACTCTATAACCATTCTTTATTAACCAACTGATGTTTCACACTCACAATGGCAACAAAACCATTGGTGAAGAGACCCAACTAAATGAACAATGTAATAATGTGCCACCAAGGTTTTTTTAGATTTAAGCTTAATTAGGCTAGTATTTTTTTCATTTTTTTTTTATTTATTTTTTTTACTTTTTTAGAATTCCTATTAATTAATTTTAAACTTTCTTGTTTCAGTACCATTAATTACAGCAAGGACTTGCCGCTAGCTCAAGGCATAAAGTTCCAGTAAATGGCCAGTAGATGACTCTCTACGTCTTGGAAACATCATCACTACAGAGGAATTGTAGTGTTTTTTTTGTTTTTTTTGTAATGCTAAGCTTAAAAGCTTGGACTAGTATTTGATTGAAGATTGATTTGCCTCTATTCTGGATATTTCAATAATTTTGCTGGCTTCCCTAGGAATTTGTTAGTTTCCGAACAGTTTTTTTTTTTTTTTTTTTTTTTTTTAGTGATCAAAATGGAATACAGCCATCTCACAATCTTGCCGAATGTACTTTTTGTTCTGTAGTAGGAACATTTTTTTGAAATGTAATTTTACAGTATACAGATTGTCATTTGTGATTCTTTTTATATCCTAGGAAAATGCTGTATCTATTTACAGGCTTTATAATTCAATTTGAGACCTATTTTTCAAAAAGAGACCAATCTGGATGTGAATGACCCTATACATCAGCTTCAGATATCAAAATGTAGTCTATATAAGAATTTGGTGAAATTATCAGCATATGCATACGTTGCATTGTAGTTTCCTTTACCTCCTCGTTATTGCTGCTATGGTGAATGCATTTGCCTGCAGTATGCAGTGCACACGAACAGGCTTATTCGCTAAAGTTCAATTGGAAGACGAAGACTGCAAAATCCAATCATTAAGATTTAACAATGCCCGGATTTAGTCCTGCTGACTCCAGCCGAGTATTGTATCCGAAATTCTTCTGGGCTAAATGCTGCTGTATGGTTAAAATTCAGCCACTGGTTTTCAATGCTCGAACTCATAAATAAATCAAATACAAATATTTAAAACGCTTTTTTTTTTTAACCCAGCAGTCCACTGGATAGCAAGCACTGGCTGGGTGCTGAATAGGCTTGCACTGCCAGTGGATAAAATAGTCCTGATTATTATTGTTTGCTTACAAAAAGAACGTGAACGCTAACTTGCGACTGTGCATCCTATCTGATGTATTATGTCCCGATACCCCTTACAAAATGTGCTTTGGAAATTTTCTTGATCTTAGATTTTATATAAGATTCAGACATGAAAACTTAAATCCGACTGCATTCGATAAAACTTGCAGATTTGGTTAAGAGGATCAAATTCTGACCAAATCTGGCTTTAGTAAATGTGAGAATTGCCATTTTAGTTGGTATTTGGAATGTTGTCCACCCACAATAACCCTGTAAGAATTGTGGCTTATCGTGACAATCAGTTTAGGGCTGGCTTGATCTTTGGAAAAAGCATAAATAAATCCACAAACTAAATTTCACTATAAGGTCTCATCATTGCTGTGTGTTGTACCCACTGATTGCAGATGGATGTAAACATCAAATCAACAAAAAATAAAATATTTTTTTTTTAATCTTTCATGGCGTGTTTTTTTTTTTTATTTATTTTTTTACTACAATTTTTATACTAACAAGTTTATATAACAAGGAATTATCATTTTCTGTCTTTCATATCCATAAACGGTTCACACATAGTGTAATCAAACAGAATATGGTCTATAGAGAAGAGTTAAACAGTCCAATGATTAATTGAAAACTAAACAAACACATGTGGCACATTAATGCTTTACCCGGACATGACGCTTACAAGCATAAGCAAGTTGATGCAAATCTTCACTTTTTTTTTTTTTGATACATACCAAAGTGCCCCAATTAAAAAAAAAAAAAAGCTTTGTCAGTTTTCATGTATGTCCATTTATTTGTTATCAACTTGCCAGAGTAACTATCATCTTACTTGTCTAAAAAAAGTTTGCTTTAATAAGTTAGTTATAGCTGTGACTTAAACCTATGACCCTAAGATCAGAATGCTAATGCTGAATTCAATTATTGGAATTCCCAAATGGTGTGTTTTACCTGGTCCTGAGAATTTAACCCGGGCCCTTAGTTGTAATTTGTCTATGTCAAATTCTTGACAAAATTGTTAACCTAGTCTGAAATTAGTGTAATGCGGTCTGAAGCTTTCAAGTTTATGATAAACTGTAGATAATCCAAATACAAATCTGATTAACACATCTACTTATAAATGATTTGGCTTTGGACTAGGCATAGGAATTTATATGTAATTATATATGCAGGGCCGGTGCAAGGATTTCTGCCACTTTAGGCAGATAAATTTTGCGGCCCCCTCATGTCACTCACTCGCACACACACTGGCAGAGACTCACTGACAGACATACATACTTTCCCTGACATAAATACACTCACTGACACATACACAAAGGCAGACACTCACTCACACACAAACTTACTGCCTCTTTGTGAGAGGCGGCCGGAGAGTCGGATGAGGAACAGCCTGTGCCACCCTCTGCCAGCCCAGCCACCTCCATCGTCCTCTGCATTCCAGCAACCCCTCTCAACCTCTGCCATCCACTGACATACATACTCACAGACACTCACTGACATACATACACTCCCTCACTGACACACACTCACACTCTCACCCTCACTTACACACAGAATCCGACATCCAGCCTCACTATCTTCCTGGGGTTCAGTGTGGGGCAGCTCCTCACTCCTCCAGCACGCCGTTTAGAATCCTGGGGCTGGAATGATATTCCGGCTCCTGGCATCAGAGAGGGCGCGCAACAGTGGAGTGAGAGGCTGCAAGAACAGCCTCCCTCACCGCTTGGCTTCTCCTTCCCACTCTCCTCAGGACAGGTCACCAGCATTTTTTGGCAGAGCAGGCACCTGCCATCAAGGTAAGCAGGTGCCTGCTCTGCCTTACCTACTACATGTTCGGTGGGGTGCCCTGAGGTGGTCAGATGGCAGCCTCCTGGCCCCCCTGTGACAGGGCTCCTCTTGAGAACCGGCCTGGCGCTGGGAGCGGCTTAAGAGCTGCTCGCCCATCGCTGCGGCCCCAGACGGGCAGGTAGCCTGCCAGGAAATATCCCGGTGGGCACCTAACTGTTGCGCCAGCCCTGTATATATGGAAAATGATAGTATTCCAAGTGATCCTCCCTTTTATCAAGTTGGAAGTTTTACAAAAGACACATGTAATTTTAAGCCTGTTATAATACCAAAGTGAAAGCTACAGTAGGACAGATAAAAATCCGATTAAAACCAGACAAAATTAGGAAGAATGAAATTTGAAATCACAAACCCTATTCTTCCAGAGTCTTGTAAACAAAGTGATCAGTGTCGGAGGAGCGAGAAAACCACGAATAAGAATTAGTAAATATGGGATTGTCGGACTGGCCAAGTGAACTATGTTTTCAATTCAGCAATTTCAGCCTAAAATGGGAAATTCACTTTGAATTCACACTTTAATGAATAGCCGTTTTGTTTTAAAAAAAATGAAGGTACTCTTGGATTGTGAGTGAACATTTCAGTGGCTTGTTTTTAGTACATATCAAGTGGAAATGCTTTGGTATTGTGATCTATCAAATGCCATGTCTTCATATAAATAAGTGTTAAAAATATGGTAACCAGCCAAGTCCCTTATCCCGGCATTGTGGAAGCAGAGGGGGGCGCCTACCCTCCAGCAATGGGTGACAAAGGTGGAGGAAATCCACGCAATGGAATCCCTAATGGCAGACCTCTATGGTAGACAGGAGCAATGTGCACTGACCTGGTATCCCTGGGAAACATACCTAGCCAACAGACCCACTAATCTTAATGGGACACCCCAGAGGATCACAGAAAGCCGTCACGTACAAAGCTAACCTCACCAACTACCCACCTCCCCAACCCCTCCCACCCCACACACCCCTCCAGGACTGGACGACGGACGATACCCCCAACGACTAACTCAGACAGGCCCGCAATAGGGACACATTTACCTATACACACAAGACGTAAGGCGTAATATGCCTCGCAGGGAACTGAGATCAGATAACGCGAGGTCACCTGTACAGCAAAGCACCACCTGACTACCTCCACCGGTACCCAACGGGTTCACGCATCTGATTGACAGTATAGTTCAACAGGCAAATATTTCTCCAGACAAATGCACACCCACAGTAATTGCTAACCGTATCTACACCAGCACACCTGGTTCTCACCCATGCAATCAGAAGGCCTGACTGGGAAATAAATGTTGGCTAACTTTAGCGCTGTATATCCAAGGAGTGTTCCCCGCTACGGCTGCTTTGACATGTACACGATAATATATAGGTCAAAAGATACAAAGAAGATAAGGAAAATCCAGCAATCATGCAGGGAACATAGGAAGACACGGCACGAAGGGTAAAGATACGCTTAGAAGGGTAAACACATAAAACCGTGTCTCTAAATTACCTAAACGACATCAGACGTCCCCGATTGTAAACCCGGTAGGTTTACACAGGTGACGAGATACATTCCTGCACCTCCCATCATAGCAACACATATTGTTATACCTTCAAGAATTGTTGACGCTGTTTGAAATATCTTATTTAATTTTCCAACCAAACTGACATGCGGTCTGTTTATAACCAAATGTCTACTGATAGTTGAGATGTACTATTGTAAACATGTTCCCTGACTTTGTTGTTCTGTACCATGCTCTTTACTATATATGTAACACGCAAAATGGAAAATAAAGATTGTAAAAAATAAAAAAATATGGTAACAATTTGCAAAGTTTTTAAATCGCAATATCGCTAATGCAGCCTACAGATGAAAATGCACCAGCAGTCAACATTTGGTTAATTTCCTTCCTCCCTCCACCATTCCATTAGTCATTTTGATTTTACCCCTTACAGTTGGACTAAGCTGTGTGAGTGCACCGTGGTTTCCTGCAAGCTTACAAGCAGCACTTTCCAAGTTACCTAATAAAAATATCAAATTTACGTTTCTCCTGACAGTATTATGCTTTATGTGCTCTAAAGGTTAACATGGTACCACAATTTCCCCTTTCAGCTCTGTAATAAGTTTGGTATTAAGGGGTCTTTCTATAGAGCTGTAAATCCCATTTTCAGTTGATATGTTGTGGGTTGCAGATCGTTCTCTTTATGGAACTCCGATTTATCCACATGGACATACTGTGTCTGCTGTTCTAGTGTTTTCACCATCTCTGTGAGACCACTTCTTATACATAATGTATTTCTGGTGCAAAGCTCATATTCTGTCAGGCTCTCTAATTTCTTTCTGTGTCCACTTACCTCTGGTTGCCAACATTTGTCTCTTTTTCACTGTAAGACATGTCACAGTGGCTTTTTTGTGTGTGTCATCCCTTCTCTTACTTAGTCTGTGTGACAATGGAAGTTGTCTAGATGTACTAACCCTCTCCCATTTGCTGTAATGTTTTAGTTGCATTCCTTGAGTTGCTTCAAGACAAGAGCCATACAAACCATTTAATGTTAGAACTTTAGAACCTTTTATATTTTAATTTGTACAAACATTTTTAAGGGATCCCCACTAGGGGGCCTGCTTGCTATAGTACATATGGCTAAAGTTAAGAATCATTACATGTGTATCCACACTGAATCTTCAGACCTAAATCATTATTCCAAGCAGCATACCTAGCTCCTCCATGTTTTAAAGTGGTCATGACACAAGGATTTTCAGCATGAGAAGTTGCACATATTGAGATTTCACGCCAGCTTCCATTGGCCAGCCCTGAAGAAGAGTTCTGGGCTTGCTCATTTTAATTGTGTATGTATTCTAAGCAGAAAGGTTTATTCATTGGCTGAGGCTGTTCAGCCTAACTGCCAATCTATGAACAGCAGCGATAGCATTTGACTTGTGTACGTCGGCAGAAGCTGAATGTGGTAAGCTGCCATTCTGTGAGCCCCAGGGCCTCATGGGTCCCAAGTAAGTGGAAAACCATTGAACAAGTTTACTTCCATACCACCAGGGTAATCCTGGCATCATAACCACAACAATGTTCAATATAAAATGTTCATTCATTCACACAAACGGACCATGAAAATAAAATTACAAGTGTAAATGTCGTTTTGTTTCTTTGTATTTTATAGCATTGCATATCATCATTATTATTATGGTAGAAACCAAGATACCATGCTTGATAGTCCATAAGCATGCCTTAATGTTACATTCTAGGAAACAAAATACCAGAACACAAATTTGCCCATGGGTAGATAGTACTGCTAGCAACCTGATATGAATATGTTCCTTAGCCCAGTAAATTATGTTTTTACCAAGGTGGGGGAAAAGACCGTTCTCTATACAACATGGGTGCCCAAAAGGTAGATTCTCCCAAATGTTGGACAACTACAACTCCCATGAGGGTTGAGTTGATTATAGATAAAGCAGACAATATCTATATCTAAAGCACAGCAAATTAGTTTTAGGATCAATTACTTAAAGGTACACTCTCAGCCAATCAGTGACTTCTAATTCACTAAACGGGCCTGCAAAAGGTAAGTTTCTTTGCAAGCCAGTTTAGTGAATAAGCAGTCACTGATTGACTATGAGCAAATTCAGCTGACCACTTCCAGCCAGTGGCGCTCGTGCCTGAGCACACTGCGCATCCTGTATGTGAAAATTTAGAAGCCGAAAGCCATGAGGGGAAAGAGGCAACTAAGTGGTTAAACCATTTGAGAATGATTTAACTCCTTTAGGTAAGAGTACCTCCATGGGCCTCATGGCACCAGCACAACTTAATTTAGATTAAGTTGTTTTGGTGCCTGGAGTGTCCCTTTAAGTTACACAGATGCAACAAATATCCAGAAAAGTGAACATGAAAAATAAAATTGCAATAACACTTGTGAAATGCGTTAACATAGAATAACCGTGAAGCTTTATTTTTTTCCATAGTAGTGGGCTTATGTCCTCTTTCGATCTGAAATAGTGATAGCTTCATACAAATTTTTTTGTTTTAATAAAATTGAATCATTGTTCCACTGAAACATATGCAAACCAAAGCTGATTTTATCACAGTACAACGTCAAGGACAGTGTAAATATAGATCAATCAGGGTTAGCTGAGAGCCACATACATGCATTACCCCTCCCCTCCCCCTCCTTTCAAAGAGTATTTAAGTAGCCCATTTCATTCACTACAGAGTAATGTTTAGTTTTCTACTCTCAAAACAACTAACACATACAGACTTTATTATTATTCTTTTGGCCTTTTTAAAAATATATATTGTATTGAGGTAAAGGTTAAGACATTACAGGCAAGATTAGATACAACATGAAAATGCACGTGGATGTTATAGCAGTGTACAATAGATTGGCGTTACCTTATATTTTTTTTTGTGTGAAAAATAACAAAACAAGGAATCACATGTCTTAACTGGAAACGTAGGCTAAACTATTAGAGCTGTACTAACTAGAAGTTGAACAGGCTTCAATAGACATGGTATGTTACTGCTCATTTTAGAGAGAAAAACAACATTATCTAGCAGGACATACAGGTATCAAGCTGAGTTAGCCAGACATCGGATTACCAGTTGAATGAAAAATGTGTGTGACAAAAGCTTAAGATATAGGACCACTGCTCTAAGAGGAGCATGTTGTAACACCATGCAACAACATAAATTCCACTATTATATTAGTATATTATCAGGGTTTCAGATGAAAGAATTAAAGGGTCGTGTCTCTGATGTATAGAGTCAGCCGATGCCTGTGCTCTGGAAGGCCTGCAGGCGCTCGGTCACAAGTATCATTGCTGGTCTCTATCCGAAGTAGTCACAGTTTCCCGCCCCTTTAGCTCCAAACCTTAACTGGAACTACAGCGCAATGTCTGCTGACCTTGATTTTCGAGGCAATGTCCGGGCATTAAGTGGAGTCCCCAAGGTGTGTGGTCGGTGCTCTGGGTATGAGGCCCCGGTGTCATCAGAGAGCAGATGCCTGTCAGCTGAAGCAGTTTTCAGTGCTCCTGCCTTAATTTCTTTCCAGAATTGTGCACAGATGCGGTCGAACTTGGTACAGAAGACCTCCCTCCAGCTTAAGAGCGGATCTGTTGCTGACCCTGAATAGTGCTTGAGGACTCTCGCCATCTTGAGGTAAAGACAGTGCCTTGTGATATTGTGTCAATCTGCAGATAAGTGTCATATAATGTTGCTCTGGGTACCAGGATAACTCCATCAGTCCAAAGGGTGGGATACAGGACCTGCTAGCCACCCGGGGCAATTGAGCTCCACCTCTCCTAGTCAGGTCTTGCTAGGTCGGGGCTACAAAAGTTCAAAAAAGTAGGATGTTTCTTTTTTTTAAAGGGAAACTCCATTGTTTTCTTGGCACCGCAGGTCCCCTCTCCCTCCCACCACCCAATCCCCGGTTGCTGACGGGGTGAAAACTCCTTCAGTAACTTACCAGAGGCAGCGACGATGTCCCTCATCACTGCTTCTTCCTCCACCGCCGCTCCTCCCAGTGATTGCGTCGGCCGGTGGGTGAGGCTGATCCCGCCCACCGGCCGGGGAGACCTAATGCGCATGCGCAGCAATGCCGCGCATGCGCATTAGAGCGCCCCATAGGAAAGCATTGAAAATGCTTTTCAATGCTTTCCTATGGGGAAATGATCAACGCTGGAGGTCCTCACACAGCGTGAGGACGTCCAGCAACGCTCTAGCACAGGTTTTCTGTGCTATGAAGGATAAAGTGCCCTCTAGTGGCTGTCTAGTAGACAGTCACTAGAGGTGGAGTTAACCCTGCAAGGTAATTATTGCAGTTTATAAAAAAAAAAAACTACAGGGTTAAGAGTAGTGGGAGATGGCACCCAGACCACTCCAATGGGCAGAAGTGGTCTGGGTGCCTGGAGTGTCCCTTTAAATACTACATAAAAGTTATTTTTACTTATATAAACAAATCTAGTTTTACAAAGCTCCTATGTCTGAAAACAAACACCTTAAATGCTGTCTGCCGCTTCTTTCCTTCTTATCTTGTCTCGTTGCTAATTGGGTCTGTGAAATATTATGTTAGTTCCAATATTGATTAATAGTTTCTGTTCTAATTATCTTTATCCTGCAACTAAGGGTTTTTAACTTCTACACTATACGATATTATTATGTAAATTATTCCCTATTTTTATTGATTAGTACACCATGTTCTTTTCAAATAGTTTCTTCTGTGCCACCTACTTTCACCATGTACTCATTACCTTTTATTCTCCACTTAACTGGTGTTTCTTAAAAGATCACATCTGTGTCCTCAACTCTTCTCTTGTCAATCTTTTTTTCTCTCTCTGTATAAAGTACTTTAATAGTTACATGGTTGTCATTAGGTCATCGCTTGTCAATCTTTTACTTTCATTCATTCAGTTTTCAATACTATCCATGTGCAATCGATGCCCAAATTAGATTCTACTCTACTCGGCCTGGATTTTATTAAAGACACGGAGGCTCCTATTATGCTTCTCTTTATTTAATTCTCCCTCAGCAGCGAAGAGAGATATATGCAAAAGAGATAAAAAAGAACAAATAACATTAGCATATTGACAGTGCTATCATGGGTATCCACCCCCTTAGTATATAAGGTGTAGCACTTCCTGCTTCTTCCTCTTTCTTCGCTGCTCCCTCAGATAAGTACACTCTAATTTTTTTATGGTGTGCTCTGGTGGGATTAGTTTGTTGTATATTGTGCTATTTACTCTGCTGTGGGGATATTCCCTTCTGTTATCCCTTTTATCCCACCTTATTTGCTTATTTATTTATCTACTTATCTTCTTATTTATTGACTTATTTATTTACCTTGTATTACTGTGTTCCCCTTTTCACTGTGTGACCGGGCTACCCTCAGTTCATCCTCTGGGTTTTGCTGGTTTTCTATTCCCTCACCCCCCCCTCCGGGTGGGGCTTTCCCACCCGGTCACACTCTACCGGGTTTCGCCGGCGGGGCTCGTCTAACACCCCCGCCGCGCTTCCCGGCACTTTTTTCTCTACTGCCGGCCAGAACTACTTTTGTCCACACGGCGGTTTCGTTTTCTTTTGCTCCCGCCGCTCGCGAACGGCGCGCATGCGCAGTTTGCTCGCGGCGGCCATCTTTTTGGTTTCTGGTCGCCGATCAAGGCGGCGGCCATTTTATGAAACGTGTATCGCGGTTTTGGTCCCTCACACGCTGATTATCATTACTCTCTCCTTGAAGACGGTACTCCTACCCTTTCTGCCTTGGAATTACCCTCCATTTCACTGTCATTTCCCATCCTGTATCTGGGTTAATCAATCCTGATACTGCCTGTCATTTAGATTTTCATTTATTTTTTCTCACTTGCACTCAGTAGCCATCATGCATTCTGGTGATAAATTCCCTGGCAAACTTAGCCCACCTATGCCCTACACTAATCCTGACCCCCAGGTTGACCCTGGACTTATGGGCTCAGAAGAATTCCAATGCCTTCTGGACACCACCATGTCCAACTCTATCTCTAAGGCCATATCATCGGCCATGGGCGCTATGTCCTCTACCATCTCGGACTCCATTGCACTCGCACTCAGGCAAGTACAGCCTCACACTACCCCGGCCTTGACCCAGGCCCCCCCTGAAGGGACATTACCGGGGCGCAAGTCATTAGGCAAACGCAAGCACTCACAGGACCCCCCCACGCAGGTTGAACCTGCTCTGATTGACATGCCTCAGGCTGTCCAAGATGGCGCGCAACAACCGCGCAGTAGAGCTTCTGGGAGAGCTACGGCTACCAGAGACTGGAAACGGGCAAGAGCCCAAGATATAATGTCTGACTCAGACGAGGAGGGGGATGAGGGGTCTGATGTCCCGTACTCAGATCCGTACGAGGACGAGCTCTCAGAGGGCGAAAGCCTCCAGGGAAAACAATTCCCCTTAGCACCAATACGTGCCTTGGCACATTCAGGGGCACCCGGGGCAGATACTGAACGCGACCCTAAAGAGGTTCCGCTTTTCGATCCAGACAACCTGAGACACCCACGCTCTGCTGAGTGGGAACCCCGACCCATAATTCCTGATGCTGTGGCAAAAACCCCAGAAGTAGACCCCCAGATAGCCCAGTTTCTGGCCAAGACAGGCTGGAAACCTAAGAGGGGACTGGACTATTCCCTCCGTAACTGTCAGGACAAGTTCCTCGACACCCTGGGTCCAGTTACGAAACGTTATGAAATGCTGGAGGCGGCTCAGTCGGGTGAGGCACCATTAGACTTTGAGGTGGCATTTGGCTGGCTCCAACGCTTGGTCTGCATGATCGGCAACGCCAATACTGCCATGTCTACGGAGCGCAGGAAGGCTATCCTGCTAAAAATTGAGCCAAAACTGGCTAGCATGGCCTCCTCTGAACCAGGGGCCGCAGCTAAGGGTCTGTTATTTGGCGACTCCTTCGTCAAAGATCTGGGCTCCTATGTAAAAACCTTCACAGCCCTTGATAAAGCCCAATCATCTATTAAAAGGGTCTTCCACCAAAAGGTTTTCGGTGGGGCCGGGAGAGGTAGGAGCTGTCTACCCGGCTGCAACCCCCGAGGTTTCTCTAGACCGGGCAGAGGCTCCTTCAACACACAGAGGCAAAGCCAGGAACGTTCCTATACACCATTCTTCCCCTCTCGAGGAAGAGCTTGGAATGCCCGCGGCGGCCGAGGAACAACCCCAGGAAAACGCCCTTATGGTGAGTACGATTTTTCCCAATTTTTCCCATATAAATGTGGGGGGCAGATTGGCTTTGTTCTCACAGACTTGGGCCACAATCACATCCGACAGCTGGGTGTTACAGACTGTAGAGGGTTACCACCTAGAACTGACGGGTCTTCCCTTTCAGGATTCCCCTCCACGGGTACCACACATGCCACAGTCCCACCGCGACCTCATCTCCGCAGAGATAGAGGTCCTTCACAACAAAAATGCCATAGAGGAAATCCCTCTAGATACCCCAGGTTTTGTAAGCAACCTGTTTTTGGTACCAAAGAAAGGCGGGGGTGTCCGCCCGGTTATCAACCTAAGACCCCTCAATGCCTTTATCCAATATCATCATTTCAAAATGGAGGGCATACACTGCCTCCGAGACCTCCTTCTCCCAGGAGACTGGATGGTGAAACTCGATCTGCAAGATGCGTATCTCACAATCCTGATAACTCCAACACACAGGAATCTACTACAATTCCAATGGGGCACAAGGAAGTGGCGCTTCGAGAACAACTACCCAACTCTTGGCGAACGCATGGGCACCAGGAACACGGCGCACATATGCTACGGCATGGAGAGCTTGGTCCGATTGGTGCCTGGAAAAATCAGTGGATCCCATATCAGCTCCTGTGAAGACGGTACTAGACTTCCTCACTCAATTATTCGAATCGGGCAAGGCGTTCCGTACAGTCAACATCTACAGATCGGCTATCTCGGCAGGTCATGATAATGTGGACGGAAGTCCTCTCGGACAGAACCCCCTGATCTGTCGCCTACTCAAAGGCATAAGTTTTGCACGCCCTCCAAAATCCAGATACGGGTCCTTTTGGGATGTCGACATTGTGTTCAAGTTCTTAGAAGAGTGGCCTGACAACACGGCACTCTCACTTAAACATTTGTCTGCTAAATTGCTCATGATTTTATGCTTACTATCCTGTAAACGAGTATCAGATGTACGAGCCTTAGACTGGCAAGCCCGCACATTCACTCCGGAGGGAGTGTCATTTGATATTTCGCGAAGAACTAAATCAGCGACTAAACAAGTCTTCTATCCACGCCTCCCGAACCAACTGAAGCTGTGCCCAATACTGTGCTTGAAAGAATACGAATCCCGTACTTCTTCCCTCCGACCATCAAACGAAGGCCCATTGTTTATTTCACTAAGGAAACCGCACCTCCCGGTATCTACACCTACGCTTGCCCGTTGGGCCAAGTGGTTATTAGCTTCAGCCGGGATAGACGTAACAGTTTTTTCAGCCCACTCGGTGAGAGGCGCTATGGCTTCTAAAGTATCGACGATAGGATGTCGATTAGAAGATATCCTGAAGGCCGCAGATTGGTCTACGGAATCCACATTCCGGAATTTCTACTTTAAACCAATCCAACATTTTTCGGAAAGAGTTATTGCTCAGCTTTGAAAGAGCATAATAGGAGCCTCCGTGTCTTTAATAAAATTCCTAGATTTTACTATTAACATGACGTAAAGTCATGATTTTATTAAAGACACGAGGCGAGTCTTATTTCCTTCCCGCCCTCCCTGGGTGGAGGGATTGGATTTCACACGGATATCGACCACAGAGCGGATGTAACCTTAAGTTCAGATTACCTTATTGCAGGTTTCATACATCCCTCAGGTAAGTGGCTCTAACATGATACTAGTGGACATAATATTATAGATATCTTAAGTTTGACGACATGACAACAATTCTGTACACATTAAGTTATAACCTTTGTGGGGATACATGATACAACCAGTTACCAGCCGAATATTACCATATTTTTCTCCTTTCATTTTAGCCTGAATTATACTGTCAAGGTGTCGAAGTGCCGATACAAAGTTCTACAGTCCATCCTCAAAGAATGGAATTTTGACTACCGCCCACTGTTCCTGTTCGGGCCAAGTTTATCGTTCAGTTATGGATCTGGTCTTCGGATCGCGGAAGAAAGAGGAAGAAGCAGGAAGTGCTACACCTTATATACTAAGGGGGTGGATACCCATGATAGCACTGTCAATATGCTAATGTTATTTGTTCTTTTTTATCTCTTTTGCATATATCTCTCTTCGCTGCTGAGGGAGAATTAAAGAAAGAGAAGCATAATACTCGCCTCCGTGTCTTTAATAAAATCATGACTTTACGTCATGTTAATAGTAAAATCTAGGAATTGTGAGTGATACTAAAACTAACACTGTTTTTTGGTCTACCCACTGAGTGCTGTATTTTATTTTATTTTTTATTCATTAAATCTGAGCATGACTGCATTAGTGGACACTGGAGTCAATAACCCATTACAGACATTGGTGTATGAGGGAAAAAAAAAAAAAATCTTTGATGGGTTGTCAAATGAATCCTAAATAGTGGGACAGTAACATCAAGGAAATCACATAACTGGGAGACTGACTGTGTGGTGCTCGTGTACCAGAGCCCCCAAACGAATATGAAAAAACAAAACACAAAAACAACCAGTTATTTAGTCCCACTACACCATGATGCCAAAAAGGTAGATCCCCAGATGTTTTTAAACTACTGCTTCCATGATGCTTTGCTATTCTAAAGGCATGCAAGGCATCATGGGAGTTGTAGTTCTAAAACATCCGGGGATCTACCTTTTGAGCGCTCTACAATGACCGCCTCGAAGGTCAAACAATAGCCATGCACGGAATGTATGACACCAGAGCATATGAACTTCCATGGTTGATTTGCACTAAACATTTTCTCATGTAGCTTTTCATTACACACAGCGTGCACCAATCTAATAATGGGCGCTTTGAAGATTAATGCACCCCCCTTATTAAGTCAGTCACCACAGTTCCAACATACTTGATACTCAACTCATCAGCTCACATTTACACACAAACCATATTTGTAGTGATTTGGTTAATCATGTTGACATACCTCCCAGCTTTGGGACACGAGGGATCATATTTCTCACATATTTCCTGAGCTATTAAAACCTTACTGTAATCCTATCAGTGCCATGCTAAGGGATTGCACAATATCACGTCAATATATGATACTAAATGGGCACCAATACAACTTTAATTCATTGACAGGTTTTGGCCTGATTAATATGCTGTATGGTTTGCACAGAAAAAATAAATAAAAACATTTATTTTTGCTAAACCATAAGCCTGCCTCTTTAGCCACACCCCCTCACTCCAGAAAAATACTTCCTTACCAAACAGGTATGTACGCAGCTCAGCCTATCACAGCACTGAATGATCTGAATAACTAAATAGCCTACATTTAAAAAAAGAGTAGACATATATTAAGGATATCACTACTTGCTTGCAGTTTCTCTGACTGTCTGCAGCCAGGTTGTGAATTAAAAGCAGCTCACTTCGTGCTGTTGAGGCTGAGACGGTGTGCATACCTTTGAAGGAAGTCTTTCAGGCATGAGGGGTGTGACCCATGAGGCAGGCTTAAAGTGCAGTGTTCTGTAAAACATTTATTTGTTTTGTGCAAAAACTATAAAGATTTGAGCATGTAAAAAAAATGCAGCATATTAATGAGGCCAAAATCTATCAAATGCATTAACGTTTTCTTGTTGCCTGGAGTTTCCCTTGAATAGCTCTGATTCCTTAACCCTCACCCACCCTAATAAAAAATAACGATCCCAATGAATGACATTTGCATTGAATTCACTTTGAATTCCTGGCAATTCCCATTTTAGTGAATAGCCTGTGCCAGTGTTTACATTATAAACAAAAAAGATCCACGAGACACTAGCCGTGTTACAAATCAAACAGCATTTTTTTGTTTTGGTTTTTTACTTTTTTCATTTGTCTCTATCCTTAAACAGTACAATTTCCTGACCTCCGCTCAGACCTTTAATAGATTATGAGGCAAGTTTCACTTTAACTTTCACAATCCTATCTTTACTGAATATTCTGTGGGATTAAAAGATTCCATTAAAAGCACACTCTATGATACACCGCATTATTATACAACGATAATCCAAACTCCACAACTCCTTTTACCCTCAGCATAGCCACAGTTACCACATTGATACATTGCTGTTCATCATGGAATTGTACTAAATGTGTGTTCTTTGTCCCACCCCTTAGAGCCTCCCTGGAAAGATAAGGAAGGGAGGATAGGACTGATGACAGGGATAAGGGAATGGCATTAAGGGGAACACTATGTTTCAACTTAGGGACATAAAAAGGGGTGAAGGGGGAGGGAACTCACCAGTCTCCTGGCCGAAGTGTAAAGCTAAGCTAACTTTTCCCACCCGCGCACCCTAGAGATGCAAGTATGTCTGTCTGTTTTGGAGGTTGTGGGTGCGGTTGTTTTCTTTGTTTTGTCACAGCTCGCGGTAGTCCTGGCCAGCGCAGTCAGAAGTGGAAGAAGGTGCCCAGTCGGCTTGGGGAGTTGCAGCCTGCTGAGAGCTGATGGCGGGGGCAGGCTGCTCCGGACTCAGTATATACAGGATAGAGCTGTCTGTTGGTGAAACACCCCAACAGCTGACAGAGTTAAGATGCTGGCAATTAAAGTTATCAATAAAACTTTGGCCGTTGCCCTTACCCAAATCATGTTGTTCTTGTGTGTTTATTGGGCAACGGGTGGTTGGGTTCTTGTCAGCAGTCAAGTCAGTCTAGCTGTGGATGATATCTCCTGTAGTATAGATGTCACCAACATCTTTACTTTCAGCTTCAAATACTATAAAACATAACACAAAAGGCATGTGACCAATGCCACAGGATTCACAATCTATATTGTTAGGCGTGAACAGAAAATGCCACCATTCTGTCAGGGTTATCTACTAAAGATAAAGTTGTCAGGAATTCAAATTTTAGACCAAAATAGCCAACCTTGAAGCAGAGCTTGATTTGGAGCAGCTGTTATGGCCTTATATTTGAAATTCACAGTGGATTTACTCTGAATTCCCATAATTCTTCAACCAAAGAAAAAGCAGCAGGATATTTTGAATATTAAAGAAACAGTCTAATAAAAAACAAACCTTTTTTGGTTCCTTTTGTTCTTTTATTAATTTAGATTTTATAGTCCCCGCTTTTTAAAAACCTTATACATCACAAGCAAGAAAAAAAAAAAAGAAATAACCTGTAGCCCAGCACCAAGGCAAACATCTTACTGCAGCTGCTCATCCTACTGTGGAGTCACCAAGCTTGATATATTCACTATAGAGAAGGTTTCAGACATGTACAGCTATCATTGCACTCCACCTACCTAATGAATAATGTTTCTCTATGGAAAGCACGGAATCCAATGAGAATAATTGTCATGTACCCAGCATCTGATGTCAGTATACTTCCATGATATTGTCGAACATTTAATTACTGAATCTGCTTTAGTTCGAAGCCCTTAAGACCTAGTAGCTTCATGATTGAATAGGCACTGTAACATATAAAAAAAAAATTGTATTACTTGCAAATGGTACATAGAAATGACAGTATCTACTCATTAAACCACTTCATTAAGATGGGCCTATTTAGAGCAGGTACACTCTATGATTAGAAATACAGGGCCCCTTAGGTTGGCACTCAGTACACCAATTATGGAGTGCTACTTTTTATTCATCCAACATGTTTTCGTTTTGTACATTTTTAGTTAGCGCATTTACCTTTTAGGGATGGTGCACAAGAAAGCATCAGTAAAACTGGGGTTCATATTGTCCTTCACAGTAGTGCATTTTTGCAAAGTTGGAACAATTTTCTTGTGCATTACCACACACCCATAACCAAAGGTCAAATCAGAGTCACACAAATTAAGAATTGACTCATTTATTATGCTTCTGAACACGCAGTGTTCACCATACCTTGTCATAACAATTACCAGAAAAAAGTTTGATACACAATATACATAAGTGCTATAACTTATGACACAAAGTTTTTCCCTGTTTACCACTTGTGTAAAAATACGTATAAAGCTTGTCCAAAAAAATGTAATACATTTCTTGTGCATAACACGGTTACCCCACCTTTGGATTTTTTTTTGTCTGTTCTGTAATGGGCCAAAATAATCTTTCTGCCATTTTTCTATTCCACTTTAAGATTTTTGCTCATCATTTCTGGTCTTTCCTCCCTCAAGTGTACTCCCATGTCTGTCTCCCTCCAAATCAACAGCACCACCATCATCTCTACCTCGCAGGCTCGCTGCCTTGGTGTTCTGTTTGACTCAGACCTCTCCTTCATGTCCAGTCGATCGCCAAATCCTGCCACTTCGATCTCAAAAACATAGCTCGCATCCACCCCTATTTAACACCAGACATGGCTAAGGTGCTGGTCCATGCCATTGTTCTTTCTCGTCTTGACTACTACAATTCCCTTCTAAGTTGTCTTATGTGTTCTGCCAAAGACCTACGTCTATCCTCTGTCCGTACTCCCACATCTGATGCTCGCCTCCAAGACTTCTCCAGGGTTGCACCTTTTCTGTGGAACTCCCTTCCCAGTTAGATTTGAAAGATTTCTTTTTATTCCTTAAATAAAAAGAAAGATCATGAAAGATGCTTTTCGGTGTCAGAAACTCCACCTCTGACAGAAGTAGAACATTTTGGTGGAAAGAAAATGCACAGTTTTTGCACCTTTTATACATTCGAAAATGAAAAATTTGTGAAATGAAATAAATCAAAATCAAATGGGACACAACTCATTTAGAATTGGACATGAATCATACTTCATGAATAATACACACTAGAAGTCCACCCATCCTTAGCCCTCATAATAGGAAAATGTAGCCCTGTTGATCAATGTCTCACCAACATGCAAAAGTAAAGTGCATTTACACGTATGTGATCGTAACGGTGAGATAAAAAAAAAATAAAGTGTCTAACATAATTGGCTGCTGATAGCTCTAGAGTAGTGGGGTGGGGTGGGATAAACTCTGATGTTCCAACTAATAACATTTTCTTTTGCATTAATTTGTGTTTATTTTAGCTCCATTGTGCCCCAGACCTCCCAGCTATTACACATCTAGAGGTACAATAGCAATTTCAGAGTCCTGTTCTGGCATCCCCCTCAAAATGGGTCACCAAGGAACTGTACAGTACGATCACTTCTTTAGACATGAACATGTCTATTCTTCAGACATGCCCTCTTCTTTGGATGGCACCAGTGATTTAGTTCACATTACTGATCTGTCCCCTTTGGCCAGTCCACAGGGCTTGCCCTCTATCATTTTTATGATGTGATTAAGGTATACTTTTTTTGACCAGAAAAGGTTGCACCATAAAATGATACTACAGTCAGAGTTTGTTTTTTTGTTGTTTTTTTTTTTTTTTTTTAAGTCTTAGAACTGATATGTTCAGCAATATAGTTACTTTCCAATACCTACCTATTGCCAAATATACTGAATTTTGTTGTCCCTAATTAAATACATCTTTTGTCTTGTTAGTCACGATTCACTTTAAAAAACAAATAATTAAATCAGCACTTTTTGCCTACATTTTTAAATTCACTGCTATAAGAGATTTAGTAAACTTCTAAGTAACTTTACTACTGAAAATATGTTCTAGGGAACAATATTCTGGATCTCCTTTATATTTAAAGCTTTAGTTCATATTTAAATGCTGGGTTAAATAATGTGCTTTGGCGTCTCCCAGTACAATATATAAGAATGTTTTGTTTTAGTTTAGGCATAGTATTCTTAAGTAAACAAAGCGATAAATGCACAAAAGCAAGACCAGGAAAATCAAGTTTGCTTTTAAAATAATAACCAACCATCCCATGCAGGTAAGATTAGGTTATTTTCCATTCGAATTATGTAAAATGCAAACATCGGAATCGGATGTTGTCTGACCACAGCTTAATGTTTTCAGTCATCTGTCCCATGCGCATAACCCAAGGCAGACCGGCCTATTAAAATATGTAATGTAACAAAAGCTGCCTAAAGAGTAAGATATGATGTTGTAAATTTAGATTTAAACACCGAGTGTGTCGGGGATTTTTTTTTTTTGTGGTCTTAAAGGGCACCACAATAAAATCTCATCAACGTTTTTAGTGTTTGTAGAGGAGTGCCTTGGCACCATCCTTTCATTTCACATTAAACTGGTTTTGAATAGTTGAAAACAAAAGGATAGACCCTAGCTGTCTAACCCCTCTGTGCTACTTGTGCTTGTAGGGAAGCATTGGCCTGAACAGCAATGGACACCTGTGACTGGCTACGGAATTTTCGCTAACCTCTTTTAGCCTATTACAGCTGTCACTTGCTGGCATGAATTGGTATGGCAGAGCGTGTAATCTTTGCCTTAGCTATGCCTCATTGTAGGCAGCCAGGGACCCTTATTCAATGTTCAACTACTCGATAAACTGTTTATGAACTGTACAGGCACCCAGACCACTGTATCTTAATGGCTCCCCCTTATACCTGTTTTAACCTGCCAAGTAATATTTTCATTGCATGGTTTAAATGCCTCATGTCGCTGCCAGACAGTGACTTAAGGTGCTTCTGATGTAATTCGGTTTATGTAATTTCCATTAGGTGCTCTTGCAGAGCATTCTGTCTTGCACCAGCCTCCCAATGAATTACAATGGGAAAGCATTGATTATCTCCGAGAATGAAAGACCAGACCAGGGAGAAGAGGCAAGTACAACCGCATATCTTTTCTCTCCTTACGGTGGGGACACTAGATAGATATAGAATACGGACATCACAACATGCAAAAATGCATTTCAGGGAAGTGGCTTCACCAGCTACTGCACCCCCCACTCCTAAGCATGTATGAACACCTTGATACAGATACATGCACTGGCACACACACACTCAGATACACAGACTGACATTTCATACTTTAGATCTTTGCAGCCATCCTCCTGTTAGCTTACCTTTTTTGTCCAGGACGGTGACTTGCATGGGTTCTGGCCTAGGCTGATGGAGGTGAGCATGCAGCAGCTCACTCCAGCCTCTTCTCCGCCTCCTGCCTTTATTCTTCCCGGTTAGCTCTGTGACTAGGTTTCACTGTAGACTGAGCACAAGTAAAATTCCTAAGGCACACAGTTACAGTTCATAGCATACTCATTTAGTCTTTAGTATAACGATCACACACTGTGCTTGTCAAAAAAGGGGATTTCAATGCTCAGCAAGCCATGGAGGCTACATTAGTGGCGGCATTGTAGGCACTTTAACTGCTTCCCCTCATTAAAGTTTTATAGTGTCTGGAGTCCCCTAGTGCCGTCTTTCCATTCAGTGTTAAACTATTTTTAATACTACATAAGAGTTCCCAGCAGTCCATCCCCTCTGTGCTACTTTTGCTAATGAGGAATCATCATAAGAGCCAAAGAACATCTGCGATTTGCTTTTCAGACTCAAATTACTAAAACACCCAATGCTGTTTAGAAATGGCATTACTGTAAGGAAGTGTGCATTCGCTGCCTTAGCCATACCTCCAGTAGAGGCTGGGCTGTGAGTGGTTGGGGAACAGTAGCATAACCAGAGATGCAGTTGTCCAGGGCAGAACTAAATTTTGGTGTACTTGTGTTCAGTGTTTGTATCTGCAGTTTTTGATTGTTGGGTGCCTGCAGTCTCCCCAGTATATTTATAGCAGAGTAGGCTCCTGCCATCTGGGGTAAGCAGGTGCCTACTCTGACTTTCTAAATAAGTGCCCACATTGGGGCTCCTTAAGGTGGACCTCCTGGTCTGCCTCTGACAGGTCTTTGCCCACTCCTCTTGGTACCCCTACTTTTTTTGCATCCATGACAGCAGCATCACTGCCCCCCAATAGTGATGCTACTGCCAGGGACCCTTTGTGCTAAACCGCAAGAAAATGGTTTAACATTGAATGGAGATTGTGGTAGAGGACTCTAGGCACTATATCCAGTTCAATTAGAAAGAGGTTTTAATAGTGCCTACAGCAAGCATGTCAAACTCAAAGGCTAGCACGGGCCAAATAAACAAGGTTTAAGTTTATGTGGGCCTCCAGGTCCTCCACTGTCCAGCTGCGGTCATTGCAACATTGACAGACACATATTCTTGCACACACTCACAAACCATTTTATTTCGAACTCCCTACCTTTTTTGTAGCTGGTGTGGGGCCTCTTCCTGGGGTCCATCTTCTCTCTAGTGATCTCCCTTCCTGCTCCTCACTGCTTCCTCATGCACACAGTCTAGTGATGCTGGGCAGGTATATCATTTCGGCACCCGGCATCACCACAGAGGGCACGCGCAAGGGAGCAGGAATAACAGGCTGAGCTCCCTCAATTATAGCACTGGAAAACATTACTGCTGAACAGGGGCCGCGTCGGGTGCCAGCCATTTAGGATCGCGACCGGGCCCCTGCAATGTCAGCTGGCTGAGAGGAAGTGAAAGCCTGTCACTTTCTCCCAGCATCATGAAGGGAGACAGCGAGGGAGGGAGAAGAGGCCACTGCAACATGAGAGGGGCACGAAGAGCTGCTCCAGACCCTTCATTCCCACCAGCAAGACCAGGACACCAAATCACCCTCCTGGTCACATAAGGTATGTTAACAGGAGGGTGGCTGGAGATATTAAAAACATAACTTGTGCATCAGAATAAATATATATATATATATATATATATATATATATATACACACACACACACACATACACATATATACACATATACACACACACATATATATATTTATTCAGTGTGGTGTTTTTGGGTCAGTGTGTATATGTATCAGTGTTTGTGTGTCAGGGTGCGTGTGTATGTCGGTGTTTGCATGTGTCAAGGTATGTGTTGGTGTGTATCTATGTGTATGTGAATCTGTGCAAGTATGTATGTAGTAGTGTATGTGCATGCATCAAAGCAGTCATACAGCAGCACAACATACAAACACACCCCTGAATTCAAACACAAATACTTCACACAAATGTACATCCGCATTTAAAAGTGAACATTACATACAAACACACCCCTGTATTAAAACACAAACAAAAAAAAAAAACCACAAAAGGCATATGAAAGTCCTTGTTCTTGCATACAGAGCCTCTAAGCATGCTTGATTCTCCAGGAGAGGGGAGGGGAGGGCCAGAGCATGAAGGGGTCTATAGGCTATGCATTCCCAGTGATGTGCACGGTACATTGGTAGTGAATGGGTTAATCGGTCTAATCCATCAAGAACCTTTAAGTAAGCTTGAGCAGTTAAAATAAATTTAGGCCAAAAGTATTGATCACCAGACTAAACATTAAACAAAAGGGTTATTATTCTACAACATTAGGTTTTTCTTCTAATAAGCTTGTCAAGTACATGTATTTAAAAAGAATACTCCAATCACCACGACCTATGTAAAATGCTACTCTCAACCAGACTCCTTAAACTCAGTGGTTTAAAACCGGTACAGATCTAACTTATATCAGGGTTATTCACTAAAAGTGAAAACTGCTGCAGAATACAAAGTGAATTTCGAATTTAAGGCCAAAATAAGAAATACTGGAAACATTCTGCAAGTCAGGCATGCTTCCAGTTTACAGGCTCCCCTACCCTCCTGGGAGGGAAGGATCATGAAAAGCGGCAAACCATAGGGTTTAAAAAATAAATAAATAAAATAAAATGTAAAAAAAAAAAAAAAAAAAAAAAAAAAAAAAAAAACTGTTTTATCTTTTTTTTGTTTGAATGGTTTAAAAGTTGCGAGGGAAGCTCCATCCTGGTGATTAAACAAGACACTTGTCTGTAAACGTAGCAGTGGTTTTATGCCAGTTGTGTTGTGACTTGCATGTTAACCTTTAAAACGGTATGAGGAAGCAATATTTCCAATAACCCTGACTGACACACACAATAAATACTTCACAGGGTGGGACAAGTTAGATATTCATTGATGGAACTTTGCTTTGTGCAAAACCAGTTATGTTTCATATTTTAATGCCTTGTGCTCCAACAACAAGATGGGGCGCACATAACTCATTTCAAGTAACCAACAAGCATAAATTAAGTATGAAAATGTATGTTTAACAAAGGTCGCTGCCAGATCTAGATGCAGCAATTGTAGATTTATAGATTTTACTAGATAAAAAACAAAAAAACAACACCGGAACAGTAGAAATCAGCATGAAATACATAGTTTATTTAAACAATTTAGCAATATGTCAAACATTTCACAGAAATATTTAAAAGTACTGTTTGCACACAAGTTATCCTGTACGATTAAAGTACTTGTGCAGCATTTTACTTCATTTAAGAAAAACTTAACCAACCCATTGTGTAAACACATTTGAAAATGGCAGTGGTCACCAGATATAAAAATAAAAAAAAAAAGACACAAAAAAACCAAAAATAAAAACAAAAGACGCCCTATAAAATGCTTGCGGTCTGGTATATAGATTATATGTCCTTAATGTGCCTTTGGACATACAATATCCAGGTGGTGAAATTACATTGCAGCAGAATACAGTCCCAGTCATTTTAACTTTAAAATCATGAACAAAAACCATCAAGTGTGTCATACATTGCATTGATTTCAGAAATGATTAGATATTTGGGAGAATATAAACTGCAGATTCAATACAGTATCCTAATTGAAGCGTTTCGAAAACAGCCCCAATGGCATTTTAATCATTGTGAACGGCAGGTTTGCAATACACAGGAGCTCCATCTGGCAACATACCTTAAACCATTGCACAAGAAAATTAACAAGTTCACAAAAAACAAAAAAAAAAAAAAAAAAACAGTTTCAAGATAAATGATAGACACTACGGCTATAACGTCATAATAGAGCTTTATGAGCAAAAATGCATTTCACCAATAAAGGGCTCATTGCTTTCAATAGAGTTCCAGTATCATTAGTAAAAATATATATTTATATCTAACAGTAATAAATAATGAAGATCATGAATTTTTTGTGCCCCCACAAAACAAGATGTTTATCCTTCAGACGTGGCAGCTTTATGGTATATATTTAAAAAAAAAAAAAAAAAAAAAAAAAAGTAACAGTAGACGAATATTAAAGTTCTGGTTACTATAGTGTGGTTGAGCTTTATGACTGCAGGTAGATTAAATAAATTTGTAAGAGTCCTGCTAAGCAATATTTATACTTCTTAACTACATTTTTGTGCAATTGACAATTCACGGTCAAAGAAAAAAAAATAAAATAAATTATTCAAACTGGTCTGACAAAAGGTTGAAATAAACTGATAACAGAACCTCCCCCCTCCCAAAAAAGAAAATTAAAAAAAATAATAAAATAAAAGGAGTGTTCATAGGTACAAGTCTTGAAATACGTGCAAAAAGAAGACTAACTTCACAGTGAAATGTTGGATTGCGCTCATTCAGAACTTCAGGACCGAAGAATGGGAAACTGTTCAAAAGTCATCCAATTGATGAACAAAAGAGAAAACTACACATTCCTGAGATGAAGGTTATTGGTTTCCCATATATAATTAGGCTCCGTCCAGCAGAGATTTGTTTACGATGTGATTCACCCAAAGTGTTTTATTCCATTTCCCCCTAGTTTGCATCTTCCAACAGTCTTTGCAGATTCCTTTGGATCTATGTTGTGAAACAAGGGTAAAAAAATAAAAAATAAAAAAACATTAGAGTTTATCTATTCTTCAAAAGTTTCATGTACTGTAGGTTTTAGGGGCATCAGTTAATCTTTCTAGAGTCTGTGCCCAACTTCCTGTTACATATTGGAATTACTCAATTGGATGTGCGCAACAGACCACAGTAACAAGTATTGGCAACAGTCTTGAAACTAGTATGTGGTGTCAATCGTGTGATCATTGCGGTGTGTTGTGTTTTAGTGTAGCAAGGTTGGACTTTTAAATTAGTGAGTTTCTGAAGTCACTCTCTCCATGTTACAGCTTCTGTGATTCTCTATTTACCGTTTTTAATATTTTTCTCAATAAATTGTGTTTCCCCACCTGCTGTCTCCCTCCCACACTTTTGTGCATCTGGCCGTCTCACTACCATGTTGTTTTCATGTCTTTGCATCACCTTATCTTCCCCACAAATTTAAGCCTAAGCCTGCAGATTGTGTTTATCCGCTTCCACTATTGTATATATTTTTAATTTAAGGTTTTTTTTCCTCTGTCCTCCCATTCATACCTCTATATTCTGAGTCCTTAATTGCATTTACCCACCAACAAAGCAGCAGTGCAATAGGAGATACGAAGTGGGAATATGATCACGTATTCTCCCCTTTACATTATTTGCACCAGAGGAGTCACCAATAGAATGTGCCCAACACTAGCTTCCATGACAATTGCCCCACTGTTAGTACTTTAGACTACTTTGAGAAATCTTTGCCCTTGTCCCCAGCCCTCTTAGACAATGAGATTTAAAACATGCGCAAGGAGGCTGGGGCTGGTAAGAAAAGGGCAACAATAAGGATGTAATCCCATCCCCTCATTTAAAATTTCTGGCCATGCACATTTTGCAAATCATGTGTGGATAATAACCAATGTCAGATTATGTTAAAGGTTCAAATGCTTAATTTAATTGTCTAGTGTGTATTTTAAGGCAAGTGCACACAGGTGTCCTGCATATTTAACATTTTAAGACCTATTACAATTAAATCACTATAGATTCTACATAAATATCAAAAATAGCAAATGCTCTATAGACTCATGCTAGGATTAAGAAAAAATTAAAAAAAAAAAAAAAGAATTGTGTTTTACCATATCCATTTCTCTTGCTCGCTCTAAATATTTGAATAAGATAAACCTTGCTAAAATAGGCAAATATTTTTTCCCTTGGAAGTCTTAACTGTAGGATGGCTATTCACTCTGTGGTTTATATTCCATCATTAGTCATAAGCTAAAGCAATAATGTCATAACACTTTGTTTATAGCTTCCATTAATCCCCACACAATAAATATAATAAACACAACTACAAAATAAATCTGAACTAACAAAACAAACAAAACCCAACCTTTACATTATTGCTACATTCCAACAATTTATGAAGTTTTATACATATTGATACAAATTCATAAATTGATGGAATAATTCTATATACATACATACACACACACACACACACACACACACTGAACAAAATTATAAATGCAATACTTGTTTTTGCCCCCTTTTTCATGAGCTGAACTCAAAGATCTAAGACTTTCTATGTACACTATGTACAAGATTTCGCTCAAATACCGTTCACGAATCTGTCTAAATCTGTGTTAATGAGCACTTCTCCTTTGCCGAGATAATCCCTCCACCTCACAGGTGTGGCATATCAAGATGCCGGTTAGGCAGCATGATTATTGCACAGGTGTGCCTTAGGCTGGCCACAATAAAAGGCCACTCTAAAATATGCAGTTTTATCACACAGAACAATGCCACAAGTTGAGGGAGCGTGCAATTTGCATGCTGACTGCAGGAATGTCCACCATAGCTGTTGCCCGTGAATTGAATGTTCATTTCTCTACCATAAGCTGTCTCCAAAGGTGTTTCAGAGAATTTGGCAGTACATCCAACTGGCCTCACAACCGCAGACCACGTGTAACCACATCCAGCATCTTCACCTCCAAGATTGTTTGAGACCAGCCACCCGGACAGCTGCAGCAACAATCTGTTTTCATAACCAAATAATTTGTGCACAAACGGTCAGAAACCATCTCAGGGAAGCTCATCTGCATCTCGACCTGACTGCAATTCGTCAAAATTGACTTGAGTGGGCAAATGCTCATTCGATGGAGTCTGGCACTTTGGAGAGGTGTTCACACCAGATACGGACTGGTTTTCAGACCCCCCGTACAGTAAAACTGCACAGTTTAGAGTGGCCTTTTATTGTGGCAAGCCATGCTGTCTAATAAGCATCTTGATATGCCACATCTGTGAGGTGGATGGATTATCTTGGCAAAGGAGAAGTGCTCACTAACACAGATTTAGCCAGATTTGTGAATATTTGAGAGAAATAGGCCTTTTGTGTACATAGAAAGTCTTAGATCTTTGAGTTCAGCTCATGAAAAATGGGGGCACAAACAAAAGTGTTGCATTTATAATTTTTTAAAATATATATATATATATATATATATTTTTTTTTTTTAAACTTACATACACACTTACCTTATCTAGTTTTTCCAGGTTACTTGTTAATTCGTCACAAATGGAGTTTGCATTTATATGCCAGCTTACCATGGCCTGGTCTACTGGCCATCTAAGAGAAAAATTATACCAAGGAATACATAAACACTAATTTGCAATATGGGGAACATTTTACAGAATGTTACACGCTTTGTTAAGTTCTATATCAAAGAGTACTAGAGCAGGTTTACATTTGGACTTCACAGTTCCAAAATGCAGGGGTTTTTTTTTTTTTTTTTAAATCTTCTGTAGTTTTAATATAAAATAAAAATACTGTAGTAAAATATTGTGGGATTCCATAATGAATAATTCAAATCTACATTAGTTTGGGAGGAACTAAAAAATACACCAAATTATAAAAATAATGTACACAAGACTCTAGCATAAAAAAAATATAAATTAAAAAAAATTATAAAAATACACAAGTGTAACCTCTCTACACAAAAATATTTTTAGGATCTGATTTTTGTACTGTTACAAGTACTTATAAGTCAGTTCTTACTCATTTTGTGCAGAGTGCAAAGATAATAACTTCTCTTCAAGATGCCCAATTCTTGATTGCATATAAAAAGTTGAGAATATTAACAGACAGACACTGAAAGACATAATGCAAGCACATAAATTACATTATGATACTAGTGCACACACAAACATACATCTAATGATTTATGGTCTGTATACAATCCAATCATAGGGTAAAGTGGCATAATGTGATGTTAAGACAATAGATAATGTTAATACTAACTACATCCTCAATATGTTAAATCGGATCCTATATCCTCAAGTGTTAAAAATCTTTGTAAGTGGTCTAGATTATTTTTAGGATAGGAGCTTTCAGTTGCCTTTTACACCACAAGCTTAGTGGGATGCCTGTGTGTATATTGCACTGTATCACATGTACATTTTCTTGAAGTTAAAGTATGTGTTTCTGGAAATCAGGGTCTCCAAGTCTCTACGTCAAAGCAAATACATTTTATGGTCTAGCTTCTGCTGTTAATAGATTTCCACTCTGTTTCAGAGGTAACTTCCAAGAATGAAATTGAGGGTTACAAAGAGCACTATGCAAAAATAAATAGACAGTGCAAACATCAGAGCAATCACACACACACACACACACACGTTAAAAAGCTGTATTTAACCCCTTAAGGACAAATTACAGGTCATGATTCCCTTTTATTCCAGAAGTTTGGCCCTTAAGGGGTTAACTCTCTGTATTAACCAGCTTAAAAAAAAAACACACAAAAAACAGACTAGTGAAGAGTTGTACAATAGGTTGACAGTGACCCAACAAATACCAGAAAGTATACTTACAGTATTGCATAGAAAAACAAGAGGCCATTTAAAGAAATAATCTTCCAGAGATCGACTCTTTGGAGGAATTTTAGGTGCCCTGTTGAAAGATCACATGGATTTGAAAGCTATTTTGTTGTTAAAATGGAGGTGCCAGATAATATTTGTAAGTTATTTTTATTTACCGTGTCTAGGTGCAGTAGATTTTTTATCTGGTGTCGGCTTAGGTGGTTTGTCAGTTTGGACAAGAGTTTGCTGTGACTTTGTAAGTGTATTCCGTTCCCGCTCTGAGAATTCTTCAAGAATTATAAACAAAGAGATAAAGTTTAGTGATTACACTACATTTTAAAACACCAATGCAGTTAAATATCACAAAACCATTTGAAATAAGCATACGTTTATTTTAGTCCATAAATAGTTCTGCCATAGAAGAGGTTTGTTATCCCATAAATTTGCATAACTTTAGGATTATCTACGAAAATCAACTATTACTATTAACCATTTTAAAATCGAGAACAAACCTTGAGAATTTTCAGACTCGGCAGTCTGAGATCCAGTGCTGCTACAGTCTATTTCCTTCCTTCTGTTTGCTACCAAACCATCAAGCTCAGGAAAGTCATTGAAATCCTGGGTAAAGGAAAACAAACAAAAAAAAACACAAGAGTTTTAATATAAGACTATTTTACAATATTTCAGTTAAAGGAAAACCCAAAAACTATATAAAAGGTAAAAATAAATTGATCAATCCAGTCACACATATCCCACCTCAAAGAAACAAAAACCTTTTAGAGGATTATTTTGAATAATATTATGTACAGACAAAATTAGAGCACATACAAGATAAATAAGATATTTACTAGAGGATATGATGCTGGTCGCTCGGCTCGGAAGCTGTGCTCAGCAGGTGATGGATTAGGACTGTTTCCTGTGCTTATATTCTTTTAAGAAAGGGAGAAAAATAAATGAATTACATTTTTTTTTAAACCAGGTTCTTTAAGAGGTCAAGCTACAAAACAGTATAAGTGTTAAAACAAGTTGAAAAGTAAAAATTTCCTGTGAACACTTTCCCCCTAAACAGTGCTTCATATCACCCAATATTTAAAAAGGACAAAGAGGGACACTTCAATTTTAGGGGCGTCAGGCCAGGGGCAGGCTGTTCTGAGGAAGTTTAGGTGACATGTTCTTGTGTTAAATGACATTTTAGTTGAATACATTTGAATTAGATTTACACAGACTGATTTCTAAACACATTTATTGTAGTTTAAATAAACCTTACTGGGAGTTTTATTGCTGTGGAGCTCAGACACCAACAATATGGAGCTCCTGTAAAAGAGGGACATTAGGATAGAAAAGAGGGAAAGAGGAATTTTGTGCCCAAAATAAGGAATGTCCCTCTTTAATAGTGACACTTGGGAGGTATGGTGCATTAGGAAGTCAGTTAGTAGAACAGCCCTTTAATTTAATCTTCTAAACAAATTACTAGAAAATTACACTATATAGCACCAACATTCAACAGCGCTGTACAATAAATTAATACCATTCTAACAAGAACCATGTTTCACATATGGGAACATAAGGAGAAGAGGGTCCTGTAGTGTTTTGAGAGTGATGTTTAAATGTTTAACACATGGTTTTATTTTTATATGAGGTGAATGATGGCTTAATATTCAAGTAACTAGCAGCCAGTGAGATGCAGATTGAGCCTAAATGTATTCCCCATGAAGAAGGGGTGATATTTTATAGATTTTATCTTAAAAACAAAAAAATAAACACATATGTAATGTGTATATAATCACAAACATGTAGCCAACTTTGTGGGAAGAGGTGTTTCAATACAGATTGGTCTGTATAGAGAGTTTAACAGTTGCAAATCACTAAAGCTCAACATTTACAATCTGTCATTTGGCAACTCACCTCTAAATGACTGCAGACCGATAATAAGAGTTTGTACGTTGAATCACGAGATAATAGGGATACAAATATAAACTGTTAAGAGAAAATAGACTGATTTTAATAACATTCCAGACAGACCATCCCCCCCCCAAAAAAAATACCAAACCAAAAAAAACAAACCACAAAATATTTTGAGAACATACCCTTTCAGTGACTGTAGATATTATTACAGCATTTGGCACCAGTAGAGCAGTTTTTGTTTTCTTGATTTGAGTTATAGCAAGGACAGGAATTACAATCTGAAAAAGAAGAATTAGTAAGTGGTTGAATGGTAGAATAGAGGTAGTACATTCTAATATTGTACTGCACATAGCTATATTAAGATTGACAAAAATAAAGACGATAACTTAATAGGTCTAAATTTGCTTTGACACAAATCAAATGTAATGGCTTGTTTCAGAATATGAAAGATATCACAATTAATATAGTCCTCCATTTTATTATTGTGCAGTATCTCAGTAGGTGGTATAACTCCCACTAATTCAGCAAGTCGAAATAGTTGGACTATGGAATATATATATATATATATATATAAATAATATTTGCAAGAGACAAGCACACAGTGCTATATATAAATGGACAGCAGTGCATAAGAGATTATAAATCTTAAAATATTAGGAAGTGTTAGTCAAATAGCTACTCCAAATTGCCATTTTTTTTTTTACCTTTTTTAGTCGCCTTTACCCACACAGTTACCCAAGACAAAAATACATAAAAAGATAAGATTGTTTTACTAACCTTTGTGTCCTTTCCAAAAACCTTTGAATGAAAGCAAATCCAGTTCTGTGAAATGTATAACTTTCCGTGGTATAAGATTTCTTTCTGCAAAGCACAAGTGAAACCTAGAAAGCAAGGATGATAAAGGGAAAGACGATAAGCAATGTAGTGGACATGATTTCCTGATAAGGTAAGTTAATACGCCAGAATTGGGCTTATTTACCATTCATGGACCATTCAAGTTAAAATTTCCATCACAACCATTTGGTCTGGAAATGAGAATTGGCCCTTCTCAGAAAATTACACTTGACCACTATGGAGGTGTAATTTTACACACACAAGACTACTAGCATTAGCATTTACCACCATGTGATGTTCATTTTGTGTTAAAAATTGGAGCACATCATACTGCAGTCAAGTTCAGTAAAGGTACACCCAGGGCACGTGTTGCATTGGACAAGTTGAAGCAGAATTATTCTTTATGCTCACTAACCGGAGGAAAGGAAAACAAAGATTGAAAGGATGGAGGCATCCAGTTTGAGGGCAGAAGTAATTTGAGTAGTGTGGACTTCTACTACTAAGTTTAGTTTTCAGACCTTCATTTTTTTTTTTTTTTTTTTTTTTTGTAGGTGATAAATAATTAAAGGGCAATAGTTACTCCTCTGGATTTTTAAGGATCCTGTTCCAAAAACATAATGTCCCATTTATTTAGTGTATAGCAGACCGTATAGGCCCGCCGACATACAGTAGGAAGCGATGAGTGACTAGACTAGACTTTACTTTAAAGTTGGATAAGAGTATCTCTATGAATGGTTGTGTTTAAAATAGTCACTCTTTACGCGACTTATAAAGTGGGTTGTCCACAGGTAACTACAAGCCACAACCACAAGAAAGTCATGCAAAGGCTTATAGCATCTCCAAATTATATTAGCCACACTAAACACAGTTTATACATTGACCCAAAACATGGCTGCATAGGAAGCCCAGAAGGAAGGTTACAGACCACACAGTGTAGCCAGCCAGGCTTAAGCATGAAACTGCATTAGGGGTAATTAAGGAGAAGGTGTGAGGAATAAAAACAATCACAAACCAGTTGCCCAACTAATTAAACATGCGCAAACCAGGGGAAGGGACCGTTTCTCACAATTCCATACTACACCATCTTAATTACTCCTAAGGTGCAGTGTTAATTTTGTCGACAAAAAAACCACAAACAAAACAAAAAAAAAAAAACAATTCACATGACTAAAATAAGACTAGTAAAAAAAAAAATACAAACCAAATTGAAATGTTAACACTGCACAGAAGGGCTGTGGAAGGGGCAAAAGAGAGAAAAATGCTTGGGAGAGAGACACCTTGAGGGGCAAAATAGACAGAGGCTTTAACTAAACCCAATTTTTGTTGTGTTGACTAAAATCTACTGGAGATTTAGTCGACTAAAACAATTAAGATGACTAAAATACGACAAACAAAAATGGCTTTTTAGTCAGACGACTGACTAAAACTAAATAGAAATTTTCTGCCAAAATTAAGACTGCCAAGGTGTGTTTAGTTGGTCTATTGTGGTCTCTCGTATTCAGTATATTTTGTAAGACAACGATTTTCTGATTAACAAGAAAAGAATACAGAATGAAAATCTGAGACTTTAATTGTAATTGTGCCAAAAAGGAGGGCAAATGTGTACAACTCATTGCAGAGGCTTCAGGTCTTACCTACACCTCTTACAATTCATCTTGAAGCAAAATTAATAAGACAGTGAGCATTCAGTTATAGACATATAGACACAATACGGTACAATGGGCAGGGTCTTTTTTAAATATAGATTAGTTGTATAATACACATTGTACAAAATGTACACCTCACTTTACATTTTCAAATCTATGGCATAAAAGAGGTACACCCAATAATTAAAATTCCATTCATAGCTACAGGTTACTTACTTTCTCTTAAAAACTCCTCCTTCGGAATGTCCTTAAATGCTTTGTGATAGTGCGCATTGGCCTTGAAAGACTAAAAAAAAATAAAAAAATAAGTGTATAATGTAAGGGATGGAGAGGGGTGAACCAGAAACAAAATGCCAACATATATCCTATTCCTATTCCAAACCAAGCGGGTCCCCCATTCCTAAACTACTTTAAATCTGCCAACGCACTAGATGTTGGAACACTGGATGGATTGGATAGAAATGAAGTTTAACACAAATGGTCCCAGCATTGGCTTCCCTTTGCAGCTGTTGCTAGAGTACACCATTTGTTCAGGAAAGAAGTCTCCACAGTATAATGTCTGTACGTCCCATGTCTCAGACTATTACTGGGCACTATGGATTGTGATTATAGTAATGCATTCAACGAAGCCCCATATGAACAACATTTGCACGGATGTTGCTTCTGTTAATGCAGTACTTACATTTTCAGCTCCTTTAACTAGTTTTTATAGAAATTCAGACACTATATTTCAAATGGGAAAGGAAAGAAGGTGGCAGCCAAGTTACAAAGTGCCAATTTAGCAAGTGATCTGCTAAAAGATCAAGTTTGGTTTAGTAGCCAATTCGCTTATTTGCGATACATGGGTTTTCCCTATTAAAGGGTAGCAAATTAGGGTGCTATCTACTAACCATCTGAAAGCTCATAAAAGAAATCCCTTTTTTAGTAGATAACTTCAGAATTTGCAATCCTTATCAAAATTAGTAAATCTGAAAGTATCCATTCGTTTTCGGTTGACTAGGAAATTCAGACTGACGAAATTTGATTTGTATCAAAACAAAGTGCACGTCTATTAATTGCCTCTGGATAATTTCTTTCTAAGATTATGGTGTCCTTTTAGATTTACTTAATTTTGCAGTCTGAAATAATTTAGACATGTTTCATTGAAACAAGGCCCCAATTTGTAATATATGACCCTACTACAGGGCATTGTCTGCTAAAAAAGTGATTATACACCTCTCTTTTTCTTTTCTTTCCAATTGATGCATCTCCTTGATGGATTATTGATACTCTAATGTATTTTTGGCTTAAAAGACCTTTAAATATTATATATTTAATATGCTGTCAAGTAACCATTGCTGTAGGGTCGTTCTGCCGATTTGTGCTACAATGTAATTACAGGACCCACCATTGTGACATGCTAAAAGAACTAAACTGTGTCGCTGGAATCCAGACGCACCCTTCATCTTTCCAGCCTTGTGTTTAAGAGCTTTTCTGGGAAACTCCCACCCTACCTGAACACAATGCTTTCCCCAGCTGTTCCCACTTCCTATAACCTCTGATCCAGTACCAGCACTTTATTTAGTCTACCTCAATACAAAAAGAAAGCAGCCCGATCCTCCTCCTACAGAGCACCGCAATTGTGGAACGACCTCCCGCACAATTTAAAATCTTCCCTAAGCCTAAAGTCCTTTAAGAGATCCCTCAAAACAGAATGCACCTGTCATGGTTGATTATATATTTCCTACCTGTTCCATGTTAAATTTTGTATATATTATGTATTAATATTGTTTTTGTATTTTATTGTACCCTAATTGTAACAATGCAATGATTTGTTGACCCAGGACATACTTGAAAACGAGAGAAATCTCAATGTATCTTTCCTGGTAAAATATTTTATAAATTAATTACAATGTTACCTTGCCACTTTTCCTTAAAACAAACCATCACATAGAGGCATTTTACTATTCCAGAGTGGAATCAAGCCTTTTTCAAATGTAAACATGGGTTAAACCAAACACCGAAAACAAAAATGCCAAACGGAGGATATTCTGTGCCTTGATAATAAATTCACTGTAGAGTCTTACATTTTGTGATAGTGTTACAAGTTTGTTGGAGATGCTGGCCCCTACAATCACTTAGTTAGACCAAGGAATATCTGTATTTGGGAGTAAAGTTTGTTTATGTTTATATAATCATTAACCTCTTCATAGAGCTAAGAGATTAAAAGAAAGTCGCACAAAAGCAATATATAAAATTACGATATTTCAAAGGGTTACAAAATAAATACTGGTTTGCAGAGATGTACCCCATGTACTTTTGGGTTGGATTTTTTTTTTTCTATTTTAGATCAAATCTCCTTTGGGGTGGGTGAATGATAATTATGGTTCAAACATTCTGTAGCTACTATTATAACACCTGTTTTATAAAATGCTAAATGTTATATGCCAAGAATCTTTGGGTTTTTATACCCGTTTGAAATGTTCCATAGCTCCCAATCACTTGCCTTTAATATAAACTGTACAGGCTGCTCAGAGTAAGGCAAATGATGCAGCTACGTATTTACTTCTACACATTTAGATCCTTTTCGCTTTCCATTAATGGTCTGACTTCTTGGAACTTGCAAGTTAATTGTAGAACATTCATCATTACATATTCTTCTCCCATTGCTATTTTTCTTAATACGAAAATTAGACATTTCAAAATGCATGAACACATCTATTAATTGTAGCAGCATTTAAATAGGGTTTTTTTTTTTTTTTTTTGCACGTAGCTGTAGATTTAAACTTGTCTCACCTGACTAGAAGAGGCTTTTTTTCTTTCATGCTTCAGTTCATTCTTCATGTTGAGGTTTAAAGAGGAATCATAGGTTTGTGACCTAAAAAGTGAAGACAAAAACAATACCAAACATTTATCCAGTAGACTGTAAAACAGAGTATGGAGAGGCAGTCATTGTTTGAGAATTAATTTTCTGTGTTCACAGAACCAGTTATTTAAAGTACACCTGGCGTTAAATGGTCCGCTGTTCTGCCAATGTGATACACATACAGACGCCAAACATTAAATAAACTGGCTGTACCGAGCACACCTGGCATGTGTCACAGTTCCCTTCATTAAACAAAACCTTTACATATGGGAATCGAGACACAAAGAACAAGTAATGTGACCTGATTTGTGAACCACTTTATACATTTTTTTTTTTTATTTTTTAGAGTAGCAAAATCGATGCTGCCATTTTTTATGCTGTAATTTTATAATATTGTATAAGTTTTACAGGTGACATCCCATTTCACAGTTCAGATTTATTTCCGTCACACTAAAGCATTTATTGCAAAAAAAAAAAAAAAAAATTTAAAAAAAAAGGTAAAACAAATCATTTTATAAGCTTAAGGAAGTAATGTATTTTTTTATTATTTATTTTTTTTAAATACCATGCCCTATTAATTTTTTTATTTTAACATAAAAATAAGTAAAAAATGTATTACAAATTGTGCCCACGGTTTTAACTCACCAAGTTTATGATAAGTTTATAAATGACATTCCATTACTTGCAGAAAACTTTTGTTGATGCAAAAGTGTTCACTAGGCACTTACATTCAGCGAATAAAATTAACATTTGTTGAATTTATTATGAGCTGAATGGGTTTCTGTTATTTTCATATTTGATGGATTTTATCAGCTAATTAAGAAGCAGAATGGTAGTGCAAATATAGCTTAAGAACCTGCCCGGCATCCCCCCCAAAATAAATAAAATTAAAAAACCCAGACTTGGCTTCTTTTGTTGTGAACAATCGAAAGGTTCACATAGGAGAGGTTTGATTAAAATCTGGCCAACCAAAATGTAGCTTGTCTGCTGTACAACACTACATGAACATCTTCGAGTGTTGTGAAAATATTTAGCATTCCACCTATGTACAAATCTTAACTACACGAACATTAAGTAACATTTCATGTCAATAGTCTCAGAAAAAAAAAAAAAAACTAAAAAGTTTGCAGATATTTTCAACATTTTCTTTGAAGTCAATATTATGCAGATAATCAACATTAATTTTGCTGGATTACAAGTTATACACACACACAGTACCGTGGGACAAGAAGTTTGTTTGTATCGTCTGTCAGTTCAACATCATTAATCAGAATTTGTGCACATGGAGTATATGACTTTCTAGTATTCTTCTTGACGCCTGATCCATTTTCTGTGTCAGAACTGGTGATAAAAAGGCAAAAAGATCAAATTAACCATTGTTCCTTGAATCATATCCCCTTGAGTGTGCCCGAGAATTGAAGACTATATAAAAAAAAAACCAAAAAAAAAAAACAAACCTATGGCACAGAAACATTTAAATGCAGCACACCACAAAAGGAAACTAAATCTTGAATTTCAACACTATGTGATCCTAATCAACACTAAAAAGATCTCGTAATACAATAAGGAACATCTGAACCCACCAAGAGGTAACAGCTGCTCACATCAAAAAAATTTGAGGGAATAAAATGCCAATGGGAGACTGAAATGATTGAATCACTTGTACCTTGCAATAAATAAAAAAACTAAGCCATAAACACCTTACATTGCAGGAACAAGCCAATGGAAGTACTTTTCATTTTTAAACAAAAAACAAAAGACAGATGCTTAAGTAAGAGAGATATAGATATATATATATATATATATATATATATATATATATATATATATATATTTTTTTTTTTTTTTTTAAATAAAAATTATACACACTTTTTTTTTTAAAAAAGACTAATACAGATAAATTTGACAAACTTGCATGACTGGATAAGTAGTTTTTTTGCCTTTCTCGTACACCTACACAAACTATTGCTGGTTGGTGAAAACCGAAGCATAATATAGGATACATTTGTAACGTATTAACCATGACACATGGAATGATTTTACCAACCATGCCATAAACGTGTGAAAAAACAGAATATATTACAAAATGAATGGGAAAGGCCACTAGGTAACGCTTCCACAAGTTTTCAAGAACACACACACACACACACTCTAGAGCAATTATTTTAAAATTAGCTTTTATTAGAAAATGTAAAGAATTACAGATTTATATCTGAGCTGCCTTATTTTCCAGATGCTCCGGGAGCATGGAAGAAAAGCCTTTGAACAAGTATGTCCTAACTAAAATTATAAATTTTGAAAGTGTACAGGCTAAACATATTCTTTAAAAAGCACACGAACGTTTAAGGTTTGCATTTATTTACAAATCCATTTAACCCCTTTAGGATCAACAACATAGAGCTGTCACTTTAACAAAGAACGTGTCTAACAAGCCTGGTAAAGTGTTGCAGGAAAACACAAATTTCAAGAGATATTAAGAGATCCCAGTGCGGAGAAATATGCTGAACAGAAAGGTTACCATCTGCTGAAGGGCTTATTTTCATATAAACCAGACTAAAATGAAGTTAGTCTGGTTCTTGAGCAACCAAATAATTGAACAATTCTTAGTTACCATTGAAAAGACAAAACAGAAAACGAGATCTTCGATCAAACAAATGTTTTTAAAAACCAAACAAAAAAAAACACAAAAACAAAAAAAAACACAAATCTACTTTCTTTCCATAAAAAAAATAAAAATAGAGACAACTGGATTTAAAATTCAAACTAAATTAATGCTGCACTTTTTGAAACCTTACCCCCCCTCCCCCCACTATATACATGTTTAAGAAAAAAACCAAAAAAAACAAAACAAATCTAAATATATAAATATAATTTTTTTAAAAGAATACCACACATATGGAGAAAATAAAGGCTTCTGGATTACATTTTACACTATGAAGACTTGTAGCCATTCAGGTTCAACAAATTGACTTAACAAAGAACCATATCTTACCTTCAGCTCGCCTCACTTCATCAAACTGCTCTTACAAACTGAATGGTGCCTGACTGCTTTATTTGACGAAGATGACACAAGAGGAAGTTGATCTGTGGACATGACTCACGAGTCTTTTTCCCTTGCCTTATTTACAGCCTCACGTGTTTGCTAATCACTTGACAAAAATGCATTAAGGAGCACAAGGTAATGCAGCATGCTAGTGAACGTACAGTTTGAACGGTGCTGTATTGGAGTCACCAGAATAAAATGCCCTACATACCATTAGATTATCAGTCACTAGTAACTTTCACTACTGCCAGATATCACTACTTTTTTTTAATGCTTAAAAAATAAATAAAAATAATAAACAACGCACAAGGATGAGGAAAGCAACAATATAATTTTAAAGTCAAACCGTATTCAAATCTAAACCTAGAAGCAATCAATTTCCGGGCCACAGGCAAAACAGGACATTATACACTCTTCTCCTATTGGATTGTATTTAGAACATAAATACAAAATGTAGAAAACAGCATACGGTTACTAATCTGTCCGCACTTCCTCTATTACCACTTACCGTATATACTCGAGTATAAGCCGACCCGAATATAAGCCGAGGCCCCTAATTTTACCCCAAAAAACTGGGAAAACTTATTGACTCGAGTATAAGACTAGGGTGGGAAATGCAGCAGCTACTGGTAAATTTCTAAATAAAATTAGATCCTAAAAAAATATATTAATTGAATATTTATTTACAGTGTGTGTATAATGAATGCAGTGTGTGTATGAGTGCAGCGTGTGTGTATGAGTGCAGCGTGTGTGTATGAGTGCAGCGTGTGTGTATGAGTGCAGCGTGTGTGTATGAGTGCAGCGTGTGTGTATGAGTGCAGCGTGTGTATGAGTGCAGCGTGTGTATGAGTGCAGCGTGTGTATGAGTGCAGCGTGTGTGTATGAGTGCAGCGTGTGTGTATGAGTGCAGCGTGTGTGTATGAGTGCAGCGTGTGTGTATGAGTGGAGCGTGTGTGTATGAGTGGAGCGTGTGTGTATGAGTGCAGTGTGTGTATATGTGTATGTGTGCAGTGCGTGTGTGTATGAATGCAGTGCGTGTGTGTGTATGAATGCAGTGCGTGTGTCTATGGATGCAGTGCGTGTGTGTATGAATGCAGTGCGTGTGTGTGAGTGCAGTGTGTGTGTGAGTGCAGTGTGTGTGTGAGTGCAGTGTGTGTGTGAGTGCAGTGTGTGTGTGAGTGCAGTGTGTGTGTGAGTGCAGTGTGTGTGCATGAGTGCAGTGTGTGCATGAGTGCAGTGTGTGCATGAGTGCAGTGTGTGCATGAGTGCAGTGTGTGTATGAGTGCAGTGTGTGTATGAGTGCAGTGTGTGTATGAATGCAGTGTGTGTGTATGAATGCAGTGTGTGTGTGTATGAATGCAGTGTGTGTGTGTATGAATGCAGTGTGTGTGTGTATGAATGCAGTGTGTGTGTGTATGAATGCAGTGTGTGTGTGTATGAATGCAGTGTGTGTGAGTGCATGAATGCAGCGTGTGTGAGTGCATGAGTGCAGCGTGTGTGAGTGCATGAGTGCAGCGTGTGTGTATGAGTGCAGCGTGTGTGTATGAGTGCAGTGCGTGTGTGTGTATGAATGCAGTGCGTGTGTGTGTATGAATGCAGTGCGTGTCTATGAATGCAGTGCGTGTGTCTATGAATGCAGTGCGTGTGTGTATGAATGCAGTGCGTGTGTGTATGAATGCAGTGCGTGTGTGTGTGAGTGCAGTGTGTGTGTGAGTGCAGTGTGTGTGTGAGTGCAGTGTGTGTGTGAGTGCAGTGTGTGTGTGAGTGCAGTGTGTGTGTGAGTGCAGTGTGTGTGTGAGTGCAGTGTGTGTGTGTGAGTGCAGTGTGTGTGTGTGAGTGCAGTGTGTGTGTGTATGAGTGCAGTGTGTGTGTGTATGAGTGCAGTGTGTGTGTGTATGAATGCAGTGTGTGTGTGTATGAATGCAGTGTGTGTGTGTATGAATGCAGTGTGTGTGTATGAATGCAGTGTGTGTGTATGAATGCAGTGTGTGTGAGTATGAATGCAGTGTGTGTGTGCATGAATGCAGTGTGTGTGTGCATGAATGCAGTGTGTGTGTGCATGAATGCAGTGTGTGTGTGTATGAATGCAGTGTGTGTGTGAGTGCAGTGTGTGTGTGTGTGTGAGTGCAGTGTGTGTGTGTGTGAGTGCAGCGTGTGTGTGTGAGTGCAGCGTGTGTGTGTGAGTGCAGCGTGTGTGTGTGAGTGCAGCGTGTGTGTGTGAGTGCAGCGTGTGTGTATGAGTGCAGCGTGTGTGTATGAGTGCAGTGTGTGTATATGTGTATGTGTGCAGTGTGTGTGTGTATGAATGCAGTGCGTGTGTGTGTATGAATGCAGTGCGTGTGTGTGTATGAATGCAGTGCGTGTCTATGAATGCAGTGCGTGTCTATGAATGCAGTGTGTGTGTGAGTGCAGTGTGTGTGTGAGTGCAGTGTGTGTGTGAGTGCAGTGTGTGTGTGAGTGCAGTGTGTGTGTGAGTGCAGTGTGTGTGTGAGTGCAGTGTGTGTGTGAGTGCAGTGTGTGTGTGAGTGCAGTGTGTGTGTGAGTGCAGTGTGTGTGTGAGTGCAGTGTGTGTATGAGTGCAGTGTGTGTATGAGTGCAGTGTGTATGAGTGCAGTGTGTGTATGAATGCAGTGTGTGTGTGTATGAATGCAGTGTGTGTGTGTATGAATGCAGTGTGTGTGTGTATGAATGCAGTGTGTGTGTGCATGAATGCAGTGTGTGTGTGTATGAATGCAGTGTGTGTGTGTATGAATGCAGTGTGTGTGTGTATGAATGCAGTGTGTGTGTGTATGAATGCAGTGTGTGTGTGTATGAATGCAGTGTGTGTGTGTATGAATGCAGTGTGTGTGTGTATGAATGCAGTGTGTGTGTATGAATGCAGTGTGTGTGAGTGCATGAATGCAGTGTGTGTGAGTGCATGAATGCAGTGTGTGTGAGTGCATGAATGCAGTGTGTGTGTGTATGAATGCAGTGTGTGTGTGTATGAATGCAGTGTGTGTGTGTGAGTGGTGTGTGTGTGTGTGTGAGTGCAGTGTGTGTGTGTGTGTGCAGTGTGTGTGTGTGTGTGCAGTGTGCAGTGTGTGTGCGTGCGCAGTGTGTGTGCGTGCGCAGTGTGTGTGTGCATGAATGCAGTGTGTGTGTGTATGAATGCAGTGTGTGTGTATGAATGCAGTGTGTGTGTGTGAGTGCAGTGTGTGTGTGTGTGTGAGTGCAGTGTGTGTGTGTGTGAGTGCAGTGTGTGTGTGTGTGAGTGCAGTGTGTGTGTGTGTGAGTGCAGTGTGTGTGTGTGTGAGTGCAGTGTGTGTGTGTGTGAGTGCAGTGTGCGTGTGTGTGAGTGCAGTGTGCGTGCAGTGTGTGTGTGCAGTGTGCGTGCAGTGTGCAGTGTGTGTGTGTGTGAGTGCGCAGTGTGTGTGTGTGTGTGTGTGTGCAGTGTGTGTGTGTGTGTGTGTTGCAGTGGTGGGCGGGTGGGCAATTTTATTATTTTACTTATTTTTTTATTATTATTTTTATATATTTTTTCATTATTATTTCTTCTTATTATTTTTTATTTAATTATTATTATTTAATTTATTTTTCCATCCCCCCTCCCTGCTTGCTTGCTGGCCAGGGAGGGGGGCTCTTACTCCCTGGTGGTCCAGTGTCATTGGTGGTTCAGTGGGGGGGAGAGGGGGGCTGCAGAGATCGTTACTTACCTCTCCTGCAGCTCCTGTCAGCTCTCTCCTCCTCCGCGCCGTCCGGTCAGCTCTTCTGTCAGCTCACACTGTAAGTCTCGCGAGAGCCGGCTCTCGCGAGACTCACAGTGGGAGCTGACCGAGGTGCTGAACGGACGGCGCGGAGGAGGAGAGAGCTGACAGGAGCTGCAGGAGAGGTAAGTAACGATCTCTGCAGCCCCCTCTCCCTCAGTCTGTATTATGGCAATGCAAATTGCCATAATACAGACTATTGACTCGAGTATAAGCCGAGTTGGGGTTTTTCAGCACAAAAAATGTGCTGAAAAACTCGGCTTATACTCGAGTATATACGGTAGTTTTAAATTTTTTAGCCAGTCAGTGAAAATATACATATACACACACATATATACATGCATGCATAAAAACACACACACGCACACACGCACACACGCACACACGCACACACGCACACACGCGCGCAAATACAAACTACTCTATTAAAAAGGAATTTCTTCGCTTTCTATAAAACTCCCTTTTTGTTAAATTACAGTACAGTATTTAATTACAATATATTCAGTGCTGCAGCAAATGTATACCGTCTCTGTATTTTGGCATTGCTCCTGTTACGCATGTCACAAACTCCCATTGTTACCACACATACACCCTCCTTAACATTTTTTATTTTCTTAAACAAAAGCTTCCTTTTGCTCTCCTGAGCCAAGCTCTACAATAAAAAGGATTCTCTCATTGGCGGAGAAAGTCATCTGGAGTGCTTTTAAAATGAACGTTAACAGAAAGCGGAATATTGGAAGCCCCTTCAATCTAGCAGACCCAGAACTTTTTACACAAACCCCTTTTAGAAAATGGTACCGCTCTTGAATTAAGATTGTAATAGGTTTACAGGGTGGTCCTCCACAGAACACAAAAATAATTGGCAATTAGTGACAAAAAAATAAAAAAACCCTATAAAGCAAGGGCAAAATTAGGTTAGATTCTGAAAACTTCAAACTGACAGACTAAAAAATCCATCTGAAGAAAGTGAATAGAAATAGTTAAACCAACACTTTATCTTTGTGCTTGTTTCCTTGTGTGTTAAAACTATAAATGCTATATGCATAAAGATAATAAACAAAGCTCAAGTTTATGGAAGTTATGCGGGTGGGGTCTAAGAATTTAGAGAACTTGCAGGATGTAACAAAAATAAACGGTTGGTCTGAAAAGTAATAAATGTTAAATTTAATTCCCCGGAGCCTATCCTCGTCAGGTTACACCTTGCTTTCATAAGTTCTAAAATTATGCTACAGGAGTGGACACCGTACTCACGTAATGAAGAATTTAAAGCCTACAAAGTACGTAGAAAATACAATAGTTTTGTGTTCTGCTTAGGTCACAAAAGTAAGTCGTCCTATACCAACACTGCATATGTTTTACAACATGTGAAACATCAATACATTTCCAACTCTAAAGTTGGACAAAAGATGCATAACAAACAAGCCACTATTCAAAAGAAATATCTAGCTAGGCTTGTTGTAAGGTGCTTAGAGATGGATTGACCAAACCTTGGTTTAGAGCACAGGTTTTTCTTTTTTAGGTTTTGTTTTTTTAAAGGGGCATATAGTACCCAATATCAAGATTTTAATGTAGTGATTTTGGTGCAAATACCCAGTCACTTTTCTCAGACAATGTAAAATATGGACATTTAAGATCCTTTACGAGATCTATGGTAATATACCTCAATACAGTTCACCTGTCATGGTTAACTACAGTTAAAGAGAGAGAGACACAGACACAGACACCATCAGGGGGTGACAACCATAACAGTTGTCACGGGCCCACGCACTTAGGGCCACCCGATGGGCCCTATATCTTCAGGGGCCCAGTCAGCGCTGTGGCCGTGGTATAGCGTGACCGGGCCCCTTTAAAAATAAAAAAAACAACCGCAGCAAGTGCTGCTGGGAGGAAGTGGTCATGTATGTATGCCTATATGCGTGTATGTCTGTTAGTATGTGTGTGTGTGTGTATTCCTGTGGGTGGGATTTAGAGGCGGACACTGTGGGCGGGATTGGAGGCGGGCCACAGGGGGCCCAGACCCTGAGCTGAGTTAGGGGCCCCAAAATCTCTGGTGGCGGCCCTGCACAGAGACACATACATACACACACCGCAATGTTATTTTTCCTTTTTTGTAACACGGCAATGTTTTGTTGACACAGGGCATATATGAAAACGAGAAAAATCTCAAATGTATCCTTCCTGGTAAAATATATTTTATAAATAATTTCCTCAAGATTTCTCGAGGGCTGCACCGTTCCTGTGGAACTCTCTTCCCTCCTCCGTTAGATGCTCACCCAGTCTCCACTCCTTCAAAAAAAAAAAATCATTAAAAACCCACTTCTTCATAAAAGCGTATCAATTAAACTGTTAATAGCTCCTGACTGATTCCTCTTCTGCAACTGTCACTAGTCTAATACTATCCTTACCTTTTTGTGTCATTTTACCCCACTCCCTCTAGCATGTAAGCTCATTGAGCAGGGCCCTCAACCCCTCTGTTCCTGTGTGTCCAACTTGTCTGGTTACAACTACATGTCTGTTCGTCCACCCATTGTAAAGCGCTGCGGAATTTGATGGCGCTATATATATATATATATATATATATATATATATATATATATATATATATATATATATATATATCTCATAATTTCCAAGGGCATGGCAAATTTACATTTGAACATGCTTTCTAACAGCCACTAGAGAGACTTAACATTGATTATAGTTCATTTATATGGCACTTTGAAACAAAAGAGGGTCTCTGGGTCTCTTACATCTAAAGGAACACTTGCATTAAATAAATTATATGTTGTAATATTAGAGTATTCCTTGAAGCTTTAGGCTGAGCCAAATTTGAATTCCTAATTGTTGGAACACAAATATGATATTGGCCAGGAGCCTTTCCTTCCTCAGAACGGACATCCTTTTCAGACTGGCAAAAGTCTAAATATGGTCTTTTGTATACATTATTTTGGTTTGCTGCAATTGCATGAGCTACCAAGCCAATATGTCCATTACCTATATTCCAGCCATAAAAGGGCTAAGGACCACTGGTTTACAGTGCAGTTTTTTCACTGCAAGCTTTCCGGATCTGCTCATGTGAACACAGGCCGATTATCAATCTAGTCCTTGACATATATGACTAAGGAAATTAAGTCTGCCTGTGCAGAACACCTGATTGGGGATATTTGCTGAGTAGCGTGAAGAAACTAATCTAGCCCCAATTTAAAGGGACACTCCAGGCACCCAGACCACTTCTGCCCATTGGAGTGGTCTGGGTGCCAACTCCCACTACTCCTAACCCTGCAAGTGTAATTATTGCAGTTTTTTATAAACTGCAATAATTACATTGCAGGGTTAGCTTCTCCTCTAGTGGCTGTCTACCAGACAGCCACTAGAGGGAACTTCCTGATTTCTAGCAAAGATTCTTTGCGAGAGCGTCGCTGGACGTCCTCACGCTGTGTGAGGACCTCCAGCGTCGCTCATTTCCCCATAGGAAAGCATTGGAAATCTTTTAACACAGTAAAGGAGTTTAAGCATGCGTGGGATAGGCATAAGGCTATCCTAACTATAAGATAAGGCCAGGGACTAATGAAAGTATTTAGAAAACTGGGCAGACTAGATGGGCCGAATGGTTCTTATCTGCCGTCACATTCTATGTTTCTATGAGTGCTAATGCGCATGTGCCGCGCATGCGCATTAGGTCTCCTCGGCCGGTGGGCGGGATCAGTCTCGCCTACCGGCCAACGGAATCAGAAGGAGGAGCGGAGGAGGAGACAGCGACGAGGGACATCGCCGCTGCCTCAGGTAAGTGACTGAAGGGGTTTTCACCCCTTCAGTAACCGGGAATTGGTGGGTGGGAGGGAGAGGGTACCTCCAGTGCCAGGAAAACTGATTGTTTTCCTGGCACTGGAGTTTCCCTTTAACAGAACTAATGCTGTTCACATTTTATTAACAAGTTGGAAGAAATGCAGATGAAAATGGCATAAAATACTAGGAAGCAACTAGATCGTTATCCGGTATTGAACACCATCTAAACATTCCTCTCATCTTTGACCTAGAGTCAAATTAAAAAAGTGCTGCATTGGTCTGATAATAGCTCTTCAAGTTTCCCTTTGCTTCTTTTTCAGAGCATTGACCGACTTGCTGTTTTTACTTGACAGCAACTGGGGTCATTTATGAAAAATGACCAATCTGAGTGTAGGGTTTAAAGGACGACTATAGGTACCCAGACCACTTCAGCTTAATGAAGTGGTCTGGGTGCCTGGTCCAGCTAGGGTTAACCCCTTTTTTTTCTGTAAACATAGTTTCAGAGAAACTGCTATGTTTATACTGAGGGTTAATGCAGCCTCCAGAGCCTCTAGTGGCTGTCTGATTGACAGCCGCTAGAGGCGCTTGCGTGCTTCTCACTGTGAAAATCACAGTGAGAAGACAACAGCGTCCATAGGAAAGCATTGTAAATGCTTTCCTATGAGAACGGCAGAATCCGCGCGCGGCTCCTGCCACGAATGCGCATTCAGCCGATGACGTTGCGAGGAAGGAGGAGGAAAGTTCCCCGCCCAGCGCTGGAGAAAGGTAAGATTTTAACCCCTTCCTCTCTCCAGAGCCCAGCGGGAGGGGGTCCCTGAGGGTGGGGGCACCCTCAGGGCACTATAGTGGTCCTTTAAGAATGGTTCTATGGTCGATTTCTTCCAATCTGTTTGTATTAAGCTGCCTAACCCTCAACATTGTAGAAGAAAGGTATGGGGACAGTTAAATATTCAAACAAGCAGTCACTTAAGCATTATTTGCTGTAATTATTTTAATAACATGTAGACTCCCATGCAAATATTAACATGTTTAGATACATGATAAATACTCTGGGTGTCAGCCATCTTATTGGTACTTTCACAAACAGCCATATTGTGTCTGCAACTCCAGACAGCCTACACTGCTAGGCGTCTGTGAAAGATAACAGCTTCTAGGGATGAAGGATTGGTGGGGACGAGACTTCCCCATTTCATCATACAGGCTCCAGAGAACAGTCACCTTGACAAAATATATCATAGCAGTGCTCAGGGTTTACGGTTTTCAATATTTCCAGTTACTTGCTTTCATTTGATATAATTTATACACGGAAGCAACGCACGTAGAACATTTCCTCGCTTCTAAACTTATCTTTGAAACAATCACATGATTTTAAAAGGTTTTTTACTATGCCCATTTAGCAAATTAAAGCTTTCATCGTTTACAGCAATAAAATAAGGCAGGAAAATAAACCTATGAATCCTATTTGGAGTAGAACCTTTGACCACACTCAAATGAAACCAGCATGATATAAACTTTGTTGCCCTTGCAGAATAGGTAGCACGTGCCATGTAAAGTCGACAAAATTAATTCAAATAGGTCTTAATTGATCTACAGTATTACAGACCTCAGACTGTTTAGAGTAATAACAGAGGGTACTAAAAGAAACAAGTGCCAAATACACACACCACTCCCTGTGTATCAGAACAGGCAATATTAATACTTATACAGGGAGTGCAGAATTATTAGGCAAATGAGTATTTTGACCACATCATCCTCTTTATGCATGTTGTCTTACTCCAAGCTGTATAGGCTCGAAAGCCTACTACCAATTAAGCATATTAGGTGATGGGCATCTCTGTAATGAGAAGGGGTGTGGTCTAATGACATCAACACCCTATATCAGGTGTGCATAATTATTAGGCAACTTCCTTTCCTTTGGCAAAATGGATCAAAAGAAGGACTTGACAGGCTCAGAAAAGTCAAAAATAGTGAGATATCTTGCAGAGGGATGCAGCACTCTTAAAATTGCAAAGCTTCTGAAGCGTGATCATCGAACAATCAAGCGTTCAAAATAGTCAACAGGGTCGCAAGAAGCGTGTGGAGAAACCAAGGCGCAAAATAACTGCCCATGAACTGAGAAAAGTCAAGCGTGCAGCTGCCAAGATGCCACTTGCCACCAGTTTGGCCATATTTCAGAGCTGCAACATCACCAAAAGCACAAGGTGTGCAATACTCAGAGACATGGCCAAGGTAAGAAAGGCTGAAAGACGACCACCACTGAACAAGACACACAAGCTGAAACGTCAAGACTGGGCCAAGAAATATATCAAGACTGATTTTTCTAAGGTTTTATGGACTGATGAAATGAGAGTGAGTCTTGATGGGCCAGATGGATGGGCCCGTGGCTGGATTGGTAAAGGGCAGAGAGCTCCAGTCCGACTCAGACGCCAGCAAGGTGGAGGTGGAGTACTGTTTTGGGCTGGTATCATCAAAGATGAGCTTGTGGGGCCTTTTCGGGTTGAGGATGGAGTCAAGCTCAACTCCCAGTCCTACTGCCAGTTTCTGGAAGACACTTTCTTCAAGCAGTGGTACAGGAAGAAGTCTGCATCCTTCAAGAAAAACATGATTTTCATGCAGAACAATGCTCCATCACACGCGTCCAAGTACTCCACAGCGTGGCTGGCAAGAAAGGGTATAAAATAAGAAAATCTAATGACATTGCCTCCTTGTTCACCTGATCTGAACCCCATTGAGAACCTGTGGTCCATCATCAAATGTGAGATTTACAAGGAGGGAAAACAGTACACCTCTCTGAACAGTGTCTGGGAGGCTGTGGTTGCTTCTGCACGCAATGTTGATGGTGAACAGATCAAAACACTGACAGAATCCATGGATGGCAGGCTTTTGAGTGTCCTTGCAAAGACAGGTGGCTATATTGGTCACTGATTTGTTTTGTTTTTGAATGTCAGAAATGTATATTTGTGAATGTTGAGATGTTATATTGGTTTCACTGGTAAAAATAAATAATTGAAATGGGTATAGATTTGTTTTTTGTTAAGTTGCCTAATAATTATGCACAGTAATAGTCACCTGCACACACAGATATCCCCCTAAAATAGCTATAACTAAAAACAAACTAAAAACTACTTCCAAAAATATTCAGCTTTGATATTAATGAGTTTTTTGGGTTCATTGAGAACATGGTTGTTGTTCAATAATAAAATTAATCCTCAAAAATACAACTTTCCTAATAATTCTGCACTCCCTGTACATGTACAGGTACGTATAGGAGATGTTCCATATAAAGACCTATAAAGATAAAAAAATAGTACATGGCTGAACTGAGTGGAAGCAGGAGTGAGTTGCTCCTGCTATGCCAGGTACATATTGCTGACTATAAGCCGCAGACAGACCTTAAAAGCCACAAACGGGTCACAAACCACAAAGTGATATCGCGGGGCTCACAATGGCACCAAACAAGCAGCCTACCCTGCAGGACTCACCTGTGCGTTGCTTAAGGCCTACAAACATGGACGGCGCGGAGGAGGCGGACGCTCCCCCGCCGCCACCAACGGCTACAATCTTGAACACAGGCCCTCTTCCCCCCTCCCCCCCATGGGGGTTCTCGGCCCCAGGAGAGCCCGACCGAGCAGAATGGCAGCAGCCCCAGGCAGAGCCAACCGACCACAAAATGGCGGAGACTGCCAGCAAGCATGATGGCGCAGCCCAGGGGCTTGACATCCAAGCAAGGCTGGAGGCTATATTTGCAGCTTTCTGGAGGAGGCTCGAGCTGAGAGGAAGGCAATCACTCACACAGATCCCGGACTGGTACACACATGTGGCACTGCCCTCCGGCTCTCATCCGAGAGACACAAATAGCCTGAAGAAGCAGACCCATAAAAGGCGCCAAAAACGGCACTACCCACCCGCAAGCAAACACGCGCATCAGCGCCGAGAGATGACTGCTACCCCACGCAAACAAGCAAAACCCCAGTCCAGCCAACCGACAAACACAGGAAGCCTGAGGAACCAGCAAGCCTATTCACACAGTTTCCTAACAACAGCGAGGAGGATCTATCGGGCCTTGATGGGCAGATCAGGCCCCAAGCATCCCAGGACAAGCCATCAAGCCAGAGAGCAGATGGGCACAACACTGGAACGCTATGCATTACCCCCCAGGGGCATCGGTTGAACTTAACGACGAGCGGTAACAGCTCCACTTATATATTGTTTCTGGTAGCTTCACTTCCCTGGATTTTCTTTTTCCCCTGACTCATGTAAACCCCATGTGCAAATAGAGGAACGACTGTAGTTTCTGCTGCATAACAGCTCACACTCCACTAAGGCCTTTCTTATACCTGCTAGAGCAAAAAGGGGCTCCCTGACAACAACAATACTGTTAACCGTGTTAATTAAGCATATATTAGACTCTCATTTATAGCTTGCAATGTTTTTCTTACCAACATAACATGTCTTACGCTAATCCTGTTCCTTATTCTTACTATTACTCAGCCTAGATATAACTCGGAGGTCAGCGTTAATAATATAAAAATGTGCAGTTTTTTTTTTTCAATGCATAACTAATGTATACCTTTGTTTGACTCTGCATACTCTAGCTATTGTGGCAAGGTATGCCATCTGTGAATTTCCATGCACAAATAAAATAAAGAATTTTAAAAAAATAGTACATAGTATAGCCTGTATATGCAGAAAAATTAAATGTGGAAGTGATTGAATCACTTCCACATTTTTTTCTGCATATACAGGCTATACTATGTACTATTTTTTATCTTTATAGGTCTTTATATGGAACATCCCCTATACGTACCTGTACATGTATAAGTATTAATATTGCCTGTTCTGATACACAGGGAGTGGTGTGTGTATTTGGCACTTGTTGCTTTTAATACCCTCTGTTATTACTTTATTTTAGGGTGTTGGGGAACACCCTTACCACTCCAACTGTGCTCCTATTTAACTGTGTAAGTGCCATTCACTTTCCTTTCTTTTGTGTATCAGACTGTTTAGAATTGTAGCATATTGTGTGTGTGGATTTTCTATCACAAATGTCTAGCTAGTCCACCATATCCTAAATAATAGAGATATATACTAGGGGTGCTCAGTATAGTACTAATCGTAGAGGGAGCTCTCCACATGACTTGACAATTTCAATAAGAGTGTAAGTATTAGAGTTTACTCCTATTTCGATATAAAAAAAAAAGTCAACACATCCTACAGTGCTGTGCAACACATACATTAAATAACTGAAAGAAAGAGTGAAGACTAGTACGAAAGGAGATCAACGCTTGTAAAACCTTTTGGCAAGCATACATAAGACTTTTAGATTGTAAGCTCACAAGCCATCTTGCTCTGCACTTTGTACAAAAGGAGGCAATGGAAAGACATGTAACTGGTAATGAAATAAAAATCTTCGAAAATGTAAGAACCAGAACCTAGCTAAAGTCCTCACGAGTGAACCCCTCACACCAGATGGAATTTATGACAGCTGCCTTTAGGATTTTAGACCAACACCAAAAGGAGAATTAAGATCCCCCGGTGCCCTAGACAGGTTACCAGATTGAGGCCCCTTAATTATTCACATAGAGATGGTTAATAGGCAAGGCAAATTCATGGTTCCGGACCCCTGGATCCTATTCAGCTTACTAGGGCCCCTCTTATGGTTAATCCTGCTCTGACTACATCAGTAAAAGGACAGCACAAGAGTGCTACCGGATCTCAGAGGACACATATTAAAAAGGATGAAAACTTAGCTCATCAAAAGCAACAAAATATCCTGTAAGCTACATTTTTCACAAGTATCAGATTCAATCACCACATTCCATCTACTTAGTGAAGTATATAGAAGTGTTGTAAAACTGGTCCTGTTGCTGTATACATATTCAGGGCCCTGTCCAGTTGTATCAACATTTCCACTGTCAGAGTGGCAGGAATTTAGTGATAAATATACTCGCGCTATGTAGAAAGAAAGCAAGGTTCAGGGGCGTTCTGTGTGGTATGCCCTGACTGGGAGTGGCCTTTGCATCACCATTACTGGAAAGACCACTCATAGGCTGTGCTCCCCTGATAGTTAGCTTACGCCCAAACCCTTACCTCTCGTCTCTGTCCCGGTGGATGGTCTACCACTCAGTCACAGATCTATACTTCCCATTGCTAGGAGAGAAGGTTTTTGTGCATGCATGCATGCCTCTTCTACACTATATACACTTTGAGAGTTATGGGGTTAATATAGTTCTCCTTAATATAAATGTTTTGTATATCCCATAATAAAGAACAAAAGAAATGTAAGTTTTTAAAAAAAAAAGATTAGGCTCTGCTCTTAAAATTTTGGGAAAGACATTGTGAGCCCTCCTGAGAACTGTCACGGTTCTCACCGTGACATCCAGGAGTGGCCACCCCATGGGATATGATCCTGGGTACTTTGCCATCCTGGGCTGCTATCTGCCTTTAAGCCACATCAGTACTGTTTATTTTGAGCTGTTCTAGCTCTATTATTCCAGACGAGGTCTGCAGCAATGTGGTCGTTGCAAATGCTTTACCTGACTCAGATCAATCATCAGCAGGATATATAAACACAGCCTCGCCATGGCCAAGTCTTTGATTCTGTTGTGTGTGTTCAGTTCCTGTGTTCCAGTCTCTTGAACTTAAACCCCATATTGACCCCCTGGCTTCTGTCTTCGTTTATCCTGATCTCTGGCATCCCTTGACTTCAGCTACACTTCGTTAATCCTGACCTTGGGCATCCTTTGACTTCGGCTATCCCTCGACTATACTGCTGTTTGTGTCCTTGTCGGTACTGGTATAAATTGGGCAGACTAGATGGGCCGAATGGTTCTTATCTGCCGTCACATTCTATGTTTCTATGTTTACTGCATTGGAATCACCTATCCTGCACAGCCCCCTGTGCGCAGATTCACAGTCCAGGTGGCTTCTTATCTGGTCACATTGGACTGTGTCTATCTGCAAGGGTGAGCATACATATCTGCGCTACAGATTCCCACCTCAGGTAAGAACCCTGACAAGAAGAATTATTCTCTGTGGACATTATGTCCTACTGATTAATAGCACAATTAACAAATCCAGTGTAGTAGACCAGTCATAGTAAGTGTCTAGATACATTCTTGGCCATAACACATTTACATATGTTTTGTAATTGTGCTAAATGTAATAATCATGACTCATGTAAAATACAGTACACACATGGAAAACACTTACATAATCACCATTGGCAGAGGACAATGACAGACGGAGATCGCTGAACTACAATATAACAGTACGTTATTAAGCACTTTATGCAGACAACATTTATAAATTGTTGATAAGACTACTGTCCTACTTACTGTATGCACATGTCCGCTCCTGTAGAGGTATACAAACTGATAGAATTAAATTAATGAAACCATTTTAATTCCTTTATGAAACATTCATAACAAAAGAAGCAGATTTAGATGCAACACTGACTGGTCCCAAGTTTCGTTACCCATTTTGATCTATTAAGCCACATGCATACAAGCACCTCTGCTGTTTTGGTCCTGTAAGGTCAATACACTACTTACACAACTGAGGCATTTCAATGCCTAAATTAGCTATATCAATGGATACTCTTCATCTGCCTAACTCATAGGCAGCTTCACCCCAAAAATCTTCAATACAAAAATTTCCCCTTCATAGTTGCATGTGTATATCCACACAAGTAAAAAACACTTATAATAAGCTCTACAACTTCGGAATATCTCCCTAACAAAATCATTTCAAATATAACCACTTTCCCACAGCTTTTTTTTTTCCATCATGCTTTTGTGCACCATATCACCAGCCTCTACAATAGGTACCCACATGTCAGTCAACTATTTTAACAATGGCATTTTTTCTGTGATCACCTCGAAGTAAAATATAATAAAAAATAAAAAAAAAGTGTAATATGGGGAGGAATACAATAATACATTGAGCTCTGAAATACAAGAGGAGAGGAGACTAAAGTATACAAATTGGATTTTTATCTATATCTCATCTTTTATTTCAGGTAAGCATGTGCAGTGACAGCTGGTGAAGTTTTAAGATCATGGGACACCAGACTCCTCCTCCAGAATTTTACTCCTCCCTATACAGTACAGAAAGCAGAGCATAATAGAGAGATGCTCAAACAAAAAAAAAATAAAATATGCTGGGCACAATATGAAGACATTTATAAAATACAAAGAGCCAAATACAATACAGAGATACACTTACCACAAACCGAACTGAGGGGGAAATTAAAATAAAAATGTAATACACAGAGCTGGGCACAATACAAAGATAACAATACAATACACAGAGCTGGTTAGGCTACAGAGATACCCACACAACAACTATAGCTAAAAGAGAGAGAACACAGAACTGGGCACTATGAGAGAGATAAGGAGATACTCGTAACCATTTCACACAGCCAGGATCATTGTGATTAATCACACAGAGCAGCAATATAGAGATCCCCACACAGCACAAGTCGGTATAGCATTCCAGCTCTCTCAGGACTCCTTTACATACATGGTATATTCAGGGCTGGTGCAATGATTTTTGCCACCCTAGGCAAACAAAAATTTGCAGCCCCCCATATGAGCCAATGCCAGTGCTGCAGACCGTGTGTATTCTCTGAAAAGGCAGTGTGTTTACATTAAAAAGCCAACAAGGACAGGCTATTGAAACCAGAACCACTACATTAAGCTGTAGTGGTTCTGGTGACTATAGTGGCCCTTTAATGTGAGGTAAATTAGTTCCACCAATACACTGGATTGCCTACTTACCACCAGATGAGGACAAGAGGAGGAGGATAGGCTCAGGCTGCTGTCTGGCTACACTGTTCTAGTGTAGAACAGGCTCTCTGGAGGCAGTGCTCACAAAAATCAACGAACAGGAAGGGGCTCCGTTTCTTTTTTGGGCCGCTTACACAGATCAATATCTGGGCCCCCGGTCCGGTCTCTCTCCCCCCCAGTCCGGTCTCTCTCTCTAACCCCCCCCCCCTCCTCCCCTTTAGTGGTCATGTCTCTCTCTCACCCCCCACCTCCCCTTTAGTGGTCATGACTCTCTCTCACCCCCCCCTGCTGTGCGCTTCCCTCCTGCCGGGTCACTCAGATCTTGCGCCCCCCAGGCGACTGCCTAAGTCACCTATAGGATGCGCCGGCCATAGGTATATTCAGTAGTGCTCTTGCCATAAAGAAGTATTGCTGCTGTTTTGAAACAATTCAGCTACTCCAATAACTTTCACATGGTTAAAGTACCAAGATATTCATAGATTGCAACCATTTCAGCTGACTTACTATTAGCTCTCAGCACACAGTATACATAGGGTTGAAGCAGCAGGATATTGATAGACTCCTTATTACCTTTGCAGTTGGCAAAATAATCTGGAGCCAAGAAGTAGTTGACACAATTAACTGAATTAACATTCAATACAGGCTAAAACAGATTGAAATTAGAATCTGATCAGTCCTCAGAGTCACAGTCTTAGACCTGGTTCACAACTTTTCAACTAGCCACAGTATGAGTGACCTAGGTCTCAGCTGTAAAGTGACTGAACACTCTAAAGAATATGGTAGTTGTGTATAGAAGTTATTAAAAGTTATTAGATTGAGCATAAGATTTTAGATTAGGAGAAAAACCCATTTAAAAAAAAAAAGTTGTTTCCATCTCCCAGCTGTCAGTTCTGTTCTCCACCCAGAGCAACCACGGCGCATGTGTATTTTCTGGCCATATGGTGGAAGTGAACCCCCATATAGGATTGCCGACTATTTTAACCCCTTAAGTACCACACTTCTGGAATAAAAGGGAATCATGACATGTCACACATGTCATGTGTCCTTAAGGGGTTAAGTAGCCTTATTGTATTGTGTGCGTGGTTCTTTCAACTTTAAAATCATTAGTGACAGGCAGCACAGTGCTGTGTCAGAAATATCCCCCTCCACTTGTTACCCCTGGATTCCCAGGATTTACCTATAAATTATTTGAGTAAGTTTCCTCTCCTTAAGAGGAGAGAGAAATAATTATTATACACTTACATTGGCAGGGGCCAGCAGCTGCTGCGCTCTCTCTGTGTTACTTCCAAGATGTCTCTCTCTCTCTCTCTGTAATCCTGTCCCTTGCTGCAATCCGCCTATGATGGCACCTGAATAGAGAAGCCAATAGAATGTCCCAACTCATAAGCAGCTGGCTACGTTGCCCAAATGGTAACTCAATGGAAATTCATTCTTAAAGAACACTACGCATGTGCAAAACCTGCTTAAACAGGATAGTTTTCAAACCAACCCCATGTTTGTGACATGCCTAGATGCTCTTTTAAGCTTCTTCAAACAGCTACCAATGAGAGGGGGTCTGCAGAACTAAAATACTATACACAATTAAATAAATCCTCCCCTCCAAAAATATTCCCCAACCACATAAAAACTGGTGGGTGCTGCCCCAAGTGCCCCTATGGATGAGTGCAAAAAGAAAATAAAGTAGAGCCGAGCCGAGCCAAGGCGAAACGCGCGTCGGGATGCTGAATATTTAGCTAGCTTTGGAGTTGCAGATAAGGGACAGACAGAATGAATTTCGATACTATGTCTCCAGAAAAGCTTTAGCCGATTTTTATCTTTTAGGCTTAGTTAACAGCCGTTAGGGAGATTAATCGCAGGGACACTCAGCTACCAATAAGTTTTTTCCTCCTAGGATTTTGGGGGGTATTCAGTGGACTTTATCGATCCTGCTTTAGCCCAGTTGTTAGACTACATGTATACGAGCTTCTACAGATAGCTGTTTAGGTTACCTGGCGGTTGGGACGCAATTCATGCAATAATAAGGAGTTTTTCGTATTTTATTTCTCCTGTGTGGTTTTATAATCTAGTGGGGTGTCTTCTGTCACAGGACATTAGCATACATTTAGTAGTTATTTTTCCTACTATTTATGTTTCCTCTCTACCCTACTATTATACCCACTTTCATTGCTACAGAATTAAAGGCTATTTAGCCTGCTTACCTATCGGACTGCTATTTATAGCCCTATTTGTTTTACAATATATATATATATATATATATATATATATATATATATATATATATATATATATATAGTCACTATGCTTCGACATATTTTTTAATGCTTACTATTAAAAGGTACATTTTAATATCAATTATATTCACTATATATGTAAACTTTATGGGTTGCCTATATGGTATTAGTTCCTACCAAGAAACTGACAATGAGATATTTCTTCTTTTTATACTCTTTTTTGGGAACTAATACTCTCTTTTCTACGAGTTATCCCTATGGATGAGCCATCACATTTTCTTTCACTAGGAATACTATATTTCAATGCTATTAGTATTCATACCTATATTAAATCTGGGTAAAAAAAAAAAAAATATGAAAATAAAAAAAAACATGCTATAGAAAATAAACCATAGAGTTAGTTGCATGTAAACCAAACATAACATCCATAACAGACCTCTGCGCTTCTGCCCCAGTCGCCGTGGCTTGACTGGGATCCTCCTGGAGCCTCTCCGTCATGGAACAGGATAGGGGAATAGCTCTATTCCCTCCCAGAAACTGGACGACACACAGTCCTAGTAGCTGTAGTCCTTACAAGGACTTTCCCCACCGAACCCTCCACGAGCCGAAACAAGGTGCTGAGCAGGGATTAGCCCTTTCCCCTCCCAGACACATTGTTCTGGGAGGACAACTGATTTTAATTTGCTGGATGTGGCTACTGCACATACATTTATGCAAACCACTGAAAGAGGTTTGCCCCCATAACTGGAAGGAAGACTGGCATTATAAAAATTTTAGCTAAAATTAATATAAGCTACAGATAAAAAGCTCTAACACTTCTGGATTTGCGACAAAGTGATGGCATCATGTTAAGTGTTTTTTTTTTTACATAAGATAAAAAAAATCATTTTAAGTGATAAGAGCTATCATAATGTGTTCAAACAAACAAAGAAAAATCAAGATATTTTTATGCTAGGAAACTAACTTCGGCAAGTGATTAAATATAAGTAAATTATTTCAAGTCTATCTCAGACAAGCATTTGTTTGGTAAATCCTTTCATGGTTACATAAGCAAATCAAGTTATGTCAGGAATTCAGACAACTCAAACGTCACTGCTTTAGTACATTGCTTAGGGGGTGGAAATTAGTACCAACTATGGGTCCTGCTGAACATGAACCATTCTTCACTTGAAATGGATTTTTGATTTGCAAAACAGCTTTAGAACAGATATATCTCCCAATGGTAATTTCTTATTAACTGGCAACGTAGACCACCAGTAAAGGGTGATTTAAAAAAAAAAAAAAAAAAGTTAGTAGCCAACGAGTTAATGTCAGGGTTACACAAAGTAGCACGTGGACTAAATGGCTAAACTAAAGAGAAGACGACAAGAAGCTGGTTGGGACTGAAGGGCAACTAGATGTACAGGACTCCTATAGACTTAAGTTTTCTTGTAATTGTCCTATTTATATAGTTAAATCCCCCCTCTCATAATATTGTAAAGAGCTACAGAATATGTTGGTGCTATATAAATGATGATAATAATAAATAATAATAATAATAACAATAACAATGTTCATTCATGAAGGACAGGATTACATTTGAATGGATAATATTCAATGTTTAAGGGAACACTCCAAAAAAAAAAAAAAGAAAATATTGGTGAGTTCTTGATTTTAAGTTTACTCAACACTACATTTCAGCGCAGACGGGGTTCAAGTTCCATTCAACTCAACTTTATTTAAGCTCCAGTAGAGGCTTCTCACTTCATGATTCGCCTCCTGTGAAACAATCAATCCGGAAGTCTTGAGTTCAATCGAATGCTTCTTACAGAGAAGCACTGGGACACAGCATGCGCAGCAATCCACCAATACGGTTCATAAGGAAGAATTGAAACCAATACTCTTCTAGGAGAAGCATTCACTTTCACTTTGAACTACAGTTGCCCTGGGCACAAAGTTTTTAGGGGTGCAAAATAAAAAAATATAATAAAAATAAAAAAATAGTGCATTCTCCCCTTCACACAGAAAAGCTCTCAATGTTAAAACATTATACTTTCATAACGAAGGGGCAAATAAACAGTGCCACGTAACATTTCACAGTATTTTTCTTGCTAATACTTTCCTTATCGGTGAATTATATAATGCCCATTAATGGCGTGATTTTTCCATTTGAAGATACTGACGTTCACCTCAAAACGGGAAATCACGCTATTCATTGGCATTATGTAAATGCCTATTAAATTGTATAATACCGGAACGCCGGCGACAGATGCTTAGCCTTGCTGCTCCTTCCATACCAAGCTCATTGTTGTGATGTGAGACAAGGCTGGTAGAGAAAGGAGGTGCCAGTTAAGCGACCCAGAGAGTGCGAACAGTCCACAGGTTAAGGGCGTGCAATTCTAGCCTTGCCCCAGACACTGGAAACCCATGCTAAGCCACTGGAGTGTTCTTTTATGGAAATTCATAAAAGAGTTATGAAATAACAGTCTGCATTCAAAGCATAACAAAACAAACAAAAAAAAAAAGGGTAAAAAGGTTGTATTTAAAAAGCTTGTTGTAAAAGGTCAAACAAACAGGGTGGTGCAAAAATGATGCTGCAATTATATGACTAATGTTATGCAAGTCCTGCTGCTGCATAAATAAAAAAAATGTCACTAGAAGGTAGGCTGCAAAGTGAATACTAGTTTTTAGTAGTATTTAATATAGGGATGGGGTTAAAAATGTGATGTGAAAGTGAAATAGAACTCCCAGTGATAGGAGTTCCTTCCACAGTACCTTGGAGGCAAGTAGCTCCCAACACTAAGTGTACAGTGCTTCAATGCTACACACTAAATATTTTAATTCTGCATTTTCTGTGGGTGTTATGTAGCCCTATAAAGTACTTTTTTGGTTTACTTAAATCCATGGGAAGGGTTTATGTGGGGGCCAGGGTTAAACTCAGTATGGCACAGCACAGGTAAGTGGATGAATAGTCAACACAGGGTTTAAACAGTGCAGTATCAAACATGTGGCTGATGAGTAACAGACATGAAACGAGTTAAAAACACAAAGCACAGACTAACAGCACAGCAGGTAATGTGGTATTTTTGCAGAAAGGAATGCAGGGGAAGGGTTATCAGAGCAAGCTATTGCCTTGAAGGGGTTTTAGCAGAACTACCGGAGTTACAACGTTACTAGTAAATAGCTGAACGCTGCATTCTAAACTAAAACAACTCGTAACAAAATAGCACATCTAATAAACCTTCACTACTCACATTGAGAGGCGACCTCTGTGTTCTTTTTTGAGGAGACGCTTCACATCTTCAGACTCACAAGGCACTTCTGTCCCAATCACCATTTCCCCTGAATTCTTTGATCTGCTAGGTCCTGACGCAAACACTGATAATCACCTCCCTCACTGCAAACTTATCCAAACCCCCTCAGTCTAATAAATGAATGCTACCCACAGGTTGCACACATCTCCCCGCTACTTGTAATTCACTGAAAACAAGGAGCTGAGCAAGAGACAACTACACAGTAACCCAAAATGCACAACTAATGAGAACCTGTTCTACCAGTCTGGGGAAAGCTAATCACTCAGCCAGCTGCAAACATTGTTTTTTTTTCTTTTTTCGTTTAATGCAAACCAGCTGATTTTTGGCTTGTTTGCAAACAAAACAAAACCCTAAATGCAGATTGGGAGATAGTGAGGCTTTTCCACTGGCAACTCCAGGAAGATCTGGTTAGAGTTCAATGCTAAGGCAATTCTTTTAAATTATTTAATGAGGATGTAGCATTTAAAGGGATCCACCTCCTTGTTACTTAACAATAGATCTGTTTAAATGTTTCAAGAGCAGATGATTGAGATGATCATTGTACCAGTTACACTATCCTATTTTTAGCTGGTGGGAAGTGAGATAGATAATTGCTCCAAAAAAAGCTGGTGGATGTTTGCTGCTGATTTACATTATTAAAACCCAGTGAAATCAAATTGTCTATTCATTCTTTGATATAGGTTGTTATCACGTTAAGACACTGCTTCATTAGGAGAAATGATTGATTGCTGATATTGGTCTGAAGTTAATTATTTGCACATTATATACAATATGAGGACATTGTTCTGAATAAACCATTACCCAGGATGAAAAAAAGGAATTGTTACATTATCCAAAAAACTTTTACTTTTATGGAATTGTCAGGTCTTGTATATTTGACTCTAATTTCGCAATTTTACAATGAACTATTAACTTTCTGGAACAACACTTGCCAATATCTAATTTAGTGGATAACCCGGAAGATGTAACAATTCTGATTGGTATTATTTGTGATCAGATATGTAACATGTGTAGTGTTATTCCCTTAACTCTGATAGTCGCTGGATTTGCAAAACTTAAACATTTCGAAATTTAATATAGACAAACTTTAGGAGTGAATGAGTAGAAATGCACCGAATGTGTTCATCCAGTACATAGCATATATCAGGATTATTTAGTGGGAACTCAGAAGGAATTTAAAATTTAAAGCCAAAGTAGCTAAAATGGAAAAATGCTATGCTTTTAGTTCAGCTACTTTTGAAGTTGAAATTCCCTTTGATTTCCTAACAATTCTCACTTTTAAAAAAACATGAATGCAAAAGAAATAACAGGGGATGGTTTAAATAATATACAAAGTAGATTTGGATAAATATCCTTCACTGTATCAATTGTTAGACTAACAAGACATTTGGTTGTTTTGCTGACCCTCTTGGATGACACTTTCCAGGGGCTCAGCAAAACAACCTATTCCCAAACGCCTGCTTGGATGTCTCTGCAACTTTACCAAATGCCTTGTTAGCCTCGTGTCATGGGGGGCTCAAGAGCTGTCTGGCTGTCCACTTTAAGGTCCCCCAAAGCGGGGGTTGTGTGTAATGGAGGCAGCGGCGAGGGAGCTGTAATCTGCCTGCTCTTTTTGCTCTGCTCCCTTGTATAGCCAGAGTGAGGTCATGACCAGACTCCCGGCATCAGCGAGCAGAGCAAGAAGTGCTTGAAGACTGCAGGATCATAGCAACTCCACTGGACCCCGGGGAAAGAATCCACTCCAGCTCTCACAAAGGTAGAGAGGCTGGGTGGACTTAAATCAAAATAAAATAAATAATTTGTGATTGTATGAGAGTGTCAGTGAATGTGTCTGTCAGTAAGTGTGTGTGTGTGTGTCTGTGCGTGAGTGTGTGTCAATACATGTGTGTGTGTCTTTGTGTGAGTGTGTGTCAGTAAATATGTGTTCAACTAGGTTGAACTTGTCTTTTCTATATTACCTTTTGCAAGAAAAAATAAATTTATAATCTGAGCATGACAATAGAGAACACACCAGTACATTGTTGTGTTAATATATGATGGGCCTTAGGTTGGACATTGAATAAATACCCATAAGTCACTATTTGTGCTACAGAGCATTATTATAGCTATTTGTTGTGATACATTAGGAGTTGCCACCAAGATGTATGACCCATACATAGCTAAGTAATACTTGAAAGCACCTACCATATAATTCCACTACTTGTAAGAAAGAAAAAAAAACCTAAAATTTTCAAAAGTAAATTTTTGGAATGTTACCTAGAATTCAAATCATTGTAATTACTACAGTGGTCAAAATTTCCACTCGCCATTAGGAAGGAAAAATAAAACAACAACGGTGAGTGTCATGGATCCTCCAGGTTTGCATTGGCAAGTAACTTTTAAGGCCTGGCCTATGGTATATAGGTATAGGACTTTAAAGTGCTTTTCTCACATGGTTGCCTTTGATTTTCAAACACATAATCACCTAGAATGAAATTGTATGTTATATGTTTAGATCATTTACAATATTGTATTTTTTTTTATACCTGTTACATGCAGGTTCTGTGGTTGAACTCTTCTTATTTAACACCAGCACAACTGATTTATTTTACATAGGTGCCAACAGTCCCAAATCTACGACCCCACATTTTAAGGGATTATCCCAGCAAAAATAGGTCCTGGGACCTGATGGCAGATTTCAAAATGTAGGAGGATGCTGGGCTATTGAATCACACCCAGAATGCTTCACCAGTGCTCGCTCTATCCTGGTTTCTCAACCTGTGGTACACACACCAAAAGCAGGGGGTACGCAGGGATGCAAAATTCTTATTGCCTGAGACGCAGTACATGAAGTTCCAGGAACCGGGCAAGAAGTTTGTTTTGGTGTTTACAGGGAAGCAGCAGTTTTGGTGTCTACGGGCAAGTGGCAGGGCTCCTAGAAAGAGGACAATATTTAGGGCATGGAGTGTGAGCGCTATACTTTCAGCTTTAGTAAATTTCAGCTGCATAATTTGTGGTTTCGGCAGGCTCTAGTGAGTCAGAGTGCATTGCAGATTCCCATCATGCACTCTGACTCAGCGAGTGCCAAAACCGCAAGGAGCTAATTTAGAGAGGTCGAGGTCTCAGGAATGTGCTCCATGTATTGGAGCCCAATTTGGCTTAAAGATTGGTGAGGGTAGGAGATCCACCACACTACACACTGACAGCACAAACATACATACCATACAAATACAAAAAAAGTGATAGTTTCACCTGACACCAGTGAAAATTAAATATTACTTAACTTATAGGTCACAGCCTCCCAAGGTTATCTCCCAGACCGTAACCTCTTTAAACAAATGTGTATATGCAAACTCAGAATGACGAAACGCAGAATCACTGGCAGAATAATGAATGAAAGATAATCAAAGAAAAATGAAGACGGCTGGCACGAATAGGTAACCAATGAATCCAGAGGACATTAGGAAGAATGCCCACCTACCCACCAATGAAGATCAAGGGAATAGCCCTATATTTAGTAAACTGTGGGGATGGGTTGTTAGGCTGTGATTTACTTGTTACTTGTTTTATGTATTTTATTGGTCCCTGAAATGCGAAATGCGTAGGACGACCATACTCTTGTAATACTTGTCAACTATTATTTCTTATATAATAAATATCATTTTTATGGAAGAATTCTCTGACTAAATAGTTTTTTGGTTACCAAAAAGACCAGTTCAGAGAGGAGTCTGAGGGAATAACTCAAGCTCCCTATTATTAATCAGGGTGGCACCCCAAAGGCGTTTAAATCAACTTTACCTGTGAGTGCAATTGATAATTTGCGTTATGTGATTATTTGACAATATTGCACTATGTTATCATTTGTTTTATAGGTCAAAACGGCAAGGTCCCTAAAATTGTTTTTGCATATATACATACCATACAGCCAAAACACTGGCATAACTATCACAGCGGTGCTGTCGGGGGAATGAGACACATGGAGGGGCTGGGGGTGGGACACATGTAGGGGCTGTGGAGAGATGGGACGAGACACATGGAGGGGCTGGGTGTAATGAATGAGACACATGGAGGGGTTGGAGGAAGAGAATAAGACACTTGGAGGTTCTGGGGTGATTGATACACATGGAGGGGCTGTGGGGAGAGGATGAGACACATGGAGGGGCTGGGTGGGAGGAAGGAATGGGACATGGAGGGGCGAGGGGAAGATAATGAGAAACATGTAGGGGCTGGGGGGAATGGGACACATGGAGTGAAGGAATGACACATGGAGGGACTGGGGGGGAAATTATGAGACACTTGGAGGGGCTGGGGTGATTGATACACATGGAGGGTCTGGAGGAGGAAATGAGACACATAGAAGGGCCAGGAGGAAGGAGAGTATGGGACATGGTGAAGCTCGCGGGGAGTGAATGAGACATATGGAGGGGCTGGGGGGGAATGGGACACATGCAGAGGCTGGGGGAGGGAATGAGACACATGAAGGGGCTGGGAAAAGGAATGAGACACCTGAAGAGGCTGGGGGGTGGATACACATGGAGGTTCTTGGGATAATTGATACACATGTAGTGGCTGGGGGGAGGAAATGGAGAAGAAGAATGGTTGGGGGAGGGAGTGAGATACAAGGAGGGGCTGAGGGGGAGAGAATGAGACAAATGGAGGGGTTGGGGATCCCAGGACAATTTTCGCACCGGGCCCTGTGGTTTCTAGTTACACCTCTGAGCCAGAACACACACTACATACAACCAGCACACAAAGAGACAATAACGAGTAGGCAAGCCAATAGATCAAGGATACCAGATATAAGAATAGTCAAGAACAATCAAAGGTCCAAATAACAAATAGAAACACAAGATAAATGCACTCTCAGATTACTAGTAAATGGAAACCATGACAGGGCACTGCTAAAATTTTATTTTGAGTTTTATTAACCCTAGCAAGGTGCCAAAATGTGTGCGTGCATGGAGGATGTGATGGCTGGTACATGTGCGTCACTTATTTCATTCTTGGAAGCAGATATTGCAGTGGCTGCACCATATCGGCCAAATGTTGCATTGCAAGCAGACCGGATTGGAATCCACCATGTGGTTAGTCCCCCTGCCTTGCTTCCACTTTCGTGACAGCACCAATTGTGTGTGGCCACTTGATTGCACCTTTCTGGCACTGATGCAATAGGAATTCAGAATTTAAAATGCAAGTTGCACGTTTTCATGATATTTTATGGATTTGGTAATTTGGCAAATAATGACTCATATATGGGACAGTGACAACATTTTTATTTAACCACCCCTGTCCCAAAACCATATACACATAGACCAGATTTTGTTTTCAATTTTAAAATAATGCAAAACAAAATATTTTTAGCAAATCCTCAATGATTGTATTGCTCATGTCATAGCCTTCTCTCATTAAAAAAAGAATTTTCTTATCCAGGCATAGTATAGAACAGGGGTAGACAGAAAGAATGTTCCCTTGGTGGAACCTGTAGTGAGTCAAGGGAACTTTGACAGGGGGTAACCCTGAAAATTACAAACAATGTACACTGGGGTGGCCAGTTGACTTAAAGTCCAGAGGACACAGTAAAGTCCCCAAGGTATGCAAGAATTCTTTTAAAATTTAAAACAGCAATTTATTAGGGTATATAAAAAAACATAAGTAACACACAAGAAAATCACACAACATATAATCTCCGAAGGGGAGCTAATGAGCTCAGCAATCCCAATTGGGTAAGAAGGGTAGCAGAATGAAGGAGGCTTCTAGACTATAATTGGAAGGTCCAAAATCTATAAGGCGGTATAAGTGCAAAAACCTTCACCTAAGTTTTTGCACTTATACCGCCTTATAGATTTTGGACTACTTTAAGTGTGGATAAGAGGGTATTTCCACACAAGTGTTTTTGAGCAGCTGTAATTTACTCTTGATCTTTAGCACTTTATTGGACACACATTCCTCCCTAACAGGAGGTATATTTCACATATAATTGGAAGGTAGCTATAAAGTGGAATCCTGTGTAGCATAAGCCTCACCAACAAACAGGTTGGGAGGAGAGGGTGGAGAGCTATATCTCAGAAAGTGAAGCTAGCCTATAAAGCTGAACACATAAGGTTTTGGGATACTGTAACAAAAAGTACTGAAACAATGTTACCCACTGTTGCTGTGCAGAATGCTTGGGAAGATGACAGAGAGACAATGGCACACACAGAGTAGCCTCCACTGAACTAACTGAGAATGAATCAACTTCAAGGTCGCTGTCTAAAAAAATTATAAAAGTAAATGAAGGCTTAAAAAGGTGTCGTGAGAACCCAGTCTGTCTTTTAATGCTGTCATAAAAAGGATGTCGCAACTAGCCAGGCTAACCTATTATGGCTAAAAATAAAGGTAAATCGACCTGTAGGTCGCTAGCTGAGAAAGCCAGAAAACTAAAGACTGTAGACTACAGAAAAGAAAGCACCATTCCACTGGAGAGAGTCCTTTCCATGTTATCTGCAAAAAATGCCCTAAATTAACCACATAAAAGAGAGTTTCCCCTCACGGATTGCTATATAAACCCTCACACCATAACAAAGAAGTGGCAAACTACAGCTTGCAGTGAATTTAAAATGATAAAGCAAAGCCTGACGCGCGTTTCGGTGCTACTAAAACACCTTCGTCTGAGACATTAACAAGTACACTATTCTGTGTAGCTATTTAAGAGAGGAATGAATCTATGTGGACCAATAGGGTGCAGGACTGTGTGCCATTTGGCTTCATCTGGAGTGCTGAAGGTTGACTTCATCTGGTATAGAAGAATTATAAAAGTGGCCCCTTCATATTTTACCGGAATCTGATGGCAGCTGGGTGGCTCAGACATAGACAGGGTTATCCATTAAAGTGTGAATTGTTAGGAAATCAAAGTGAAATCAAGATACATTTCAGGTCAAATATCTAAACTGGAAAAAACAACAACTAAATCTCCAATTCTCTTTTCGGGGTTCTTACAAATACCCATACTCAGGGACAATTTTGTCACATTTTGTAGCATACACTGTTTGTTATATTATATAGCCAGTCTAAACTGTGGAATCAAGAGATACAATAAAGTAGTTAACACATTTTATCTCAGAGTATTTGTATAACGTACGTTTCATTACTACAAGGACTAAACCCCAAAAGATTATTTGTATTTACATGTTGAGCAACAAATATTTTTGATAGAACACACATAATCAAGAACACTTAAGTTCTGGTATAACCTTTTGCTCCTTGTGATGCCAGGAATGCATTCCTAGGATATTAAGAATGGAAGACAAGGTTGTGCAAGAAATGTGTGTAATTATAAATTCACATGTTGGTACCACTTATGATAACTACAAAATGTTTCTAACTTTCCGTTAACCACTTGTCTTTGTATTCTCTCTTGATTCTGCAATGATTTGTTTATAACAGCCTAGTTGTGGGAACTATAGCTTTGAAAAATTTAAACTGCATCTACTCTCGGTTGCCGGTCTCACATATCTCAGAGCTGAATTTCGCTAGGAACAACAAAGCAGAAAAAAGAAACAATTCCCTACTTAGCAATAAATCATTAAACATCCTCCTGTCAGTCTAGTTTACATCTAACTGTCCCTATAGATTCCATTGCATCTATTCGACTAGTTTGAAGATTGCATCTGCCTCTAAAATCAATTTAAAATTGTATTTATTGTAAAATTAACCAATTGGGTTGATTATTTTATTAATATTCTTTATTTTTGAAAAAGGAGGGAATACACATATAATATACAGCAAATATCAAATTTAGTATATGAAAATACCTTATTCATTACCCATTGAATCTTACAACCATGTAAAAAAAGAATCAACAGGATAAGAATGAAGTAAATGAACAAGGCATCTCACGAGGACCCATACACTAACAGGGTTATTTGCTAAATTGAGATTTGTCTATAATTCAAAGTTAATTTCAAATTTAAATGGACACTATAGTCACCCAGACCACTTCAGCTCAATGAAGTGGTCTGGGTGCCAGGTCTCCCAGGTTTTAACCCTTCAGATGTAAACATAGCAGTTTCAGAGAAAATGCTATGTTTACATTAGGGGTTAATCCAAAGTCTAGTGGCCTTCCTGACAGCCGCTAGAGGCGCTTCTGTGACACTGGATGCGAAATTCGCATTCAAAGTGCAGAACGTCAATAGGAAAGCATTGAGAAATGCTTTCCCATGGACTGTTTGAATGTACGTGCGGCTCTTGCCATGCATGCGCATTCCGCTCCACTCAGGATCTGACGTCGGCGGGGGAGGAGAGGTCACCAGCGCCGATGGATCAAGGTTTTAACCCCTTAAGCCCAGCGGGATGGGGGCTCTGAGGGTGGGGGGTCCTAAGGATGATATAGTGTCAGGAAAACAAGTTAGTTATGAAGAAAGGTTAAAAAAATGTAAATCTCTTTAGTTTGGAAAAAAGGCGCCTCATAGGGCAAAATATAACATTATACAAATATATTCGGGGCCAGTACAAATCATTATCTGGAAATGTATTCATAAACAGGGTTATACACGAGGTCACGCATTTAGGCTGGAAGAAGTAGATTTAATCTAGAGCAGAGAAAATGTGTTTTTACAGTAAGACCTATACGGATATCAGACACCATACAGATGTTTAAACAATAAACACCAATTGGATAAATGCTTGCAAAAACATAACATACAGGGTTATACATTCTAATTAGTGGGGTGATAGCTGCTTGATCCAAGGAGTTATCTGACTGCCATTTTGGGGTCAAGAAGGAATTTGTTCCTAGTTCGTTGCAAAATTGGAAGCACTTCAGACTGAATTTTTTGCCATTTGTATCAACAGCAAAAACATATGTGAGGAAGGCTGAGCTTGATGGTCTCAAGTATTTTTTCAACTATGTAACTATATAACTATGTAATTCTCTTTGAATTACTGACAACTTTCTCTAAAGTAAATTCACCTGTTAGAACTGTGCAATGATCATGGCTCCCAAACTTTGTAAAAGGAAGGCTTAGAGTGGCAGACCATGGCAGTTAATATATCCATTGAAGTTGTTCTGTAATTTAAATTCCACACATCACCAAAGCTCTGCAAACAGCTAATGAGTTGTTGTTTTTTAAAATCAATTTGTTTTCAGCTTTAACCCCTTCCCGACCATGGATGTATTAGGTACGTCCGACAAAAACGTCCCTTAACGACTGCAGACGTTCCTGGTAAGTCCATTAGTAAATCACCACTTACCTGATCGCTGGCGATCCCCCGCCGGCGATTGCGATCCTGGGGTCTGCCTGGGATCCGGCTCTCCCAGGCCATGTGATCTCTAGGGTCCTCGCGATCACATGGCTGGAATAGCCGGCTTGTGCAGTGCCTGCAGAGGGCCTGTCTGAGCTCTCAGGCAGTCCCCCAAATGCCGGTACAAAACTTTTTAAAGTTTTAAAAGTTATTAAAAAGTTTAAAAAAGTAAATATTTTTATATATACATGATCTAAATACTTTTATATGCACATACACATACATAAATCATTATTAAAAGTGTATTTTAATATTAATCTATATAATGATATATATATATATATATATGCATATATATATATACATAATACACTTAGAATAACGTTCATTACATATATATATATATATATATAAAATTATAATTTATATATATATATAAAATAAAAATAATCAATAAATACATTAAAAACATTTCTTTTTAAAATTATATATCGTTTTAAATTTGTTCTAACTGTATTTTGATATTAATATACATATATATTTAAATCAAAATACATTTAGAATGACGTTATAAATACATATCCCCTTAACAACCATGGACGTACTAGGTACGTCCGACAAAAAATGGTCGTTAAGGCAAATAGGAGCCCCTGGTCACTTTGCCGCAATAGGAGACTATGGAGCTGCCAGCAGGAGCTGCTAAAAAGTAAAAAAATAGCTTAATGTAGTTGTTCTGGTGGGTATAATCATTGTATGCATGTATTTTCATGCAAACACGACCTTTTCAGAGAAAAGGCAGTGTTTACATTGGCCCTAGGGACAACTCCAAGTGGCCACTCCTCAGATGGCCACTGGAGATGCTTCCTGGCTCAGTACTACACAGTAGGCAGCAGTGCCATTCAGCGTCTCCACGCTCTGCATGGGGACACTGAACTTTCCTCAAAGAGATGCATTGATTCAATGTATCTCTATGAGGAGGTGCTGATTGGCCAAAACAGTATTTGACCCGCCCCCTTTCCGATTTTAGCTAATTCAATGCTTTCTCCACAGGGAAATGGTGGATTTTGCACTATAGAGTCAGGAATACATGTTTGTGTTCCTGACCCTATAGTGTTCCCTTTAATGAATCCAATGTCATACCTGGACCTCTGTGTCCAAGATGTCATCTTGCCAAAAACAAGTGTAACTCATGACACTGAAGTCATACATGGATGCTTGATGTAACAGTTGGTAGTACTTCAACACAGACTACTTGACCATCGACATAAATGTTGGAATATATTTGTAACACTGCATTCTCCAATCCAAAGAAACACAGTGGAAGAATAAGTTGAAAAAAAAACCCTTCTCCGTGAACACAGGGATGATTGTTAAAGAGTTAGAAGATAGCTAAAATATAACACACAATTTTTAAAAATTTGCAGAGAATCGAGCCAAAATGTGCAGGTTGAACAGGTTAAGTCCCAGACCTAGATTAGAATTAACAACTTCTAGAACAAAAGTTAACCAAAGTGAATTTATTACCCGAGACTTGTAAAAAGTAAATACCTAAAGTAGTTGGAGAAGAAATTAGATCAAAAGTCCCGGGTACTTTGAAGATAATGAAATGTTGTCTGCATGCACAGATAACTTAAACACCTCTCCTGTTCATTTACAATCTTGGATACACAGAGATTCGTAGATTGAGCAGATTGTTTAATAGAAATGTAAAACAACAAAGCCGAAAGTAGGACAACCTTGTCTAATGCCATTTGCATTGGAAACTTGAAGATCATGGCTGGAATTATCCTGTCTCTTGGATTATTTATTTTGCATGCTTGTGGGATGTGTTAGAAATGTAGTTTGGATGTAGTTTGGATCAGATAAATATATATTGTTAAAATATAATCATCTATTATATAATGGAACACTCAGCCTTAGTTGATGAAGAGTTATTTGTAAAAGTACAAAATATGGAACAATCAGAAGTTACAATTTATTAAGTTCCTTGATGCTTGACAAATATATTGTTCTTTAGCAGTATTAATGAATATATATCATGATGTAATTATTTCTCGGTTATTTACTGGTAGTGATGTACCGAACTGTCCGCTGGCGGACAGTTCCCGGCGAAATTAGCTTGTTCGCGTTCGCCGCGGCGGGCGGACACATGCGCAGTTCGATCCGCCCCCTATTCGTCATCATTGGGCAAACTTTGACCCTGTGCCTCTCGGTCAGCAGACACATTACAGCCAATCAGCAGCACTCCCTCCCTTCCACACCCTCCAACCTCCCTCCCAGCATCCATTTTCGATTCATTCGGAAGATGCATGCTTAGTGAGAGGAGGGAAAGTTTAGCTGCTGCTGATTACATAGGGAAATTGATAGCTAGGCTAGGGTATTCAGTGTCCACTACAATCCTGAAGGACTCATCTGATCTCTGCTGTAAGGACAGCACCCCAAAAAGCCCTTTTTAGGGCTATAACATCAGGCTGCTTTTTTTTTTTTTTTTCCTGTGTAATGTAATTGCAGTTGCCTGCCTGCCAGCTTCTGTGTGAGGTTCACATTGGATACTGTGCCTATTTGCCCAGTGCCACCACTCATATCTGTTTTAACAATAGGTTAAGCTTTACATTTAAAATAAATATTTTTTTTTCACTGTAATAGAAGAGCAGTTGCCTGCCTGCCAGCTTCTGTGTGAGGTTGGATGCCTTGCCCATTTGCACAGTCAGTGCCACCACTCATATCTGTTTTAACAATCGGTTAAGCTTTAGATTTAAAATAAATAATTTTTTTTCACTGTAATAGAAGAGCAGTTAGTTGTCTGCAAGCATCTGGGTGTCAGGCCTACTTCAGCGTGTGCCCTGCACAACCCTGCCAGCGTGCTTTGACAGTTGCCAATCATATCTGCTGTCTCTTTAGCGTGCTTTTACAAAGAAAAAAGGTTTCCTGTGTAAGCTAATAGCAGCCAGTCAGTGTCCTTCAAGCGGCTCTGTCAGGCCTTCCTTCAGCGTGTGCCCTGCACAACCCTGCCAGCGTACTTTGACAGTTGCCAATCATATCTGGTGTCTCTATAGCGTGCTTTTACAAAGAAAAAAGGTTTCCAGTGTAAGCTAATAGCAGCCAGTCAGTGTCCTTCAAGCGGCTCTGTCAGGCCTTCCTTCAGCGTGTGCCCTGCACAACACTGCCAGCGTGCTTTGACAGTTGCCAATTATATCTGGTGTCTCTTTAGCGTGCTTTTACAAAGAAAAAAGGTTTCCAGTGTAAGCTAATAGCAGCCAGTCAGTGTCCTTCAAGCGGCTCTGTCAGGCCTTCCTTCAGCGTGTGCCCTGCACAACCCTGCCAGCGTGCTTTGACAGTTGCCAATCATATCTGGTGTCTCTTTAGCGTGCTTTTACAAAGAAAAAAGGTTTCCAGTGTAAGCTAATAGCAGCCAGTCAGTGTCCTTCAAGCGGCTCTGTCAGGCCTTCCATCAGCGTGTGCCCTGCACAACCCTGCCAGCGTGCTTTGACAGTTGCCAATCATATCTGGTGTCTCTTTAGCGTGCTTTTACAAAGAAAAAAGGTTTCCAGTGTAAGCTAATAGCAGCCAGTCAGTGTCCTTCAAGCGGCTGTCAGGCCTTCCTTCAGCGTGTGCCCTGCACAACCCTGCCAGCGTGCTTTGACAGTTGCCAATCATATCTGCTGTCTCTTTAGCGTGCTTTTACAAAGAAAAAAGGTTTCCAGTGTAAGCTAATAGCAGCCAGTCAGTGTCCTTCAAGCGGCTCTGTCAGGCCTTCCATCAGCGTGTGCCCTGCACAACCCTGCCAGCGTGCTTTGACAGTTGCCAATCATATCTGGTGTCTCTTTAGCGTGCTTTTACAAAGAAAAAAGGTTTCCAGTGTAAGCTAATAGCAGCCAGTCAGTGTCCTTCAAGCGGCTCTGTCAGGCCTTCCTTCAGCGTGTGCCCTGCACAACCCTGCCAGCGTGCTTTGACAGTTGCCAATCATATCTGGTGTCTCTTTAGCGTGCTTTTACAAAGAAAAAAGGTTTCCAGTGTAAGCTAATAGCAGCCAGTCAGTGTCCTTCAAGCGGCTCTGTCAGGCCTTCCTTCAGCGTGTGCCCTGCACAACCCTGCCAGCGTACTTTGACAGTTGCCACTCATATCTGGTGTCTCTATAGCGTGCTTTTAAAACCAAAACTTTGTTTCCACTGTAATAGAAGAGCAGTTGCCTGCCTGCCAGCTTCTGTGTGAGTTTCACAGTGGATACTGTGCCCTCTTGCCCAGTGCCACCACTCATATCTGTTTTTACAATAGCTTAAGCTTTAGATTTAAAATAAATTATTTTTTTCACTGTAATAGAAGAGCAGTTAGTTGTCTGCAAGCGTCTGGGTGTCAGGCCTACTTCAGCGTGTGCTCTGCAGACCTGTGCCAGTGTGCTTTGACAGTTGCCACTCATATCTTGTGTCTCTATAGCGTGCTTTTACAACCAAAATTTGTTTTTCACTGTTATAGATTGAATAGCAGTTACTTGTCTTCAAGCAGGTGTCTCAGGCCTACAGTGTGTGCTCTGCAGAACTGTTACAGTTCACATTGCCAATCATATCTGGTCTCACAGTAGCTTGCACGCATAGTACCACTAATCCCCCAAAAAATGACAGGCAGAGGCAGGCCACCCCGCAGGGGCCGTCGTGGTCGTGGTGCTGTGATTCCCTTTTGCCCTAGAATAATGCCCAGTTTTCAGAAGCCACGTACCCTGAACTTGAAAAGTTCTGAGGACATAGTTGACTGGCTAACACAGGACACCCAATCTTGTACAGCCTCCGCTCGGAATCTTGACGCACCATCCTCCTCCAGCTTAGCTACAGGCACCTCTCAAGATAGCACTCACCCGCCTGCCGCCACCACCAAAACTAGCACCACAGCCGCTTTACTTGGTATGTCAGAGGAGTTATTCACACACCCGTTTGAAGAAATGAGTGATGCGCAACCATTATTGCTAGAGGATGTAGATAACAGGGATATGTCTCAGGCAGACAGCATTAAACACATGGAGGTACGGTGTGATGATGATGATGTTGTACCCGCTGCTGCTTCCTTTTCTGAATTGTCAGATACAAGCGAAGCGGTTGATGATGACGATGCGTCCATGGATGTCACGTGGGTGCCCGCTAGAAGAGAAGAAGAACAGGGCGAAAGTTCAGATGGGGAGACAGAGAGGAGGAGGAGGAGACGAGTTGGAAGCAGGGGGGGGTCGTCGCAAGGAGCTAGTGGCACAGTCAGACAGCATGCATCGGCACCCGGGGTCAGCCCGACAGCACGCCAATCAACGCATGCTGTGTCCACCACCAGAATGCCGTCATTGCAGAGCTCAGCAGTGTGGCATTTTTTTGTGTGTCTGCCTCTGACAACAGCGATGCCATTTGCAACCTGTGCCAAAGGAAACTGAGTCGTGGGAGGTCCAACACCCACCTAGGTACAACTGCTTTGCAAGTCCCAAGGAGAAGGATCATTCACTTTATTATCTGTCTTTATTTCACAAGTAGTGCCTGGAACATCCTCATGGGTCACAAGATGTAAATCTGGACTAATGTCAACCCCAGGGTCTGGAAAATCTAAAGAGTCCTGTATTGTTATTTGTCGTCACTACCTTCCCGCGTCGGGAAGATTTCTTGCACAGGGCGCCCAAAGGCCTAAGGCTGGCCCTGTGCATGGGTCAGTGGCTCTGCACCAGACTTCCCTCCAATTGATCAAAGTTAAAGGATTTCAAGTGGACTGATTACAATCACAGGGCCTCTAAAGAGTCCTGTATTGTTATTTGTCGTCACTACCTTCCCGCGTCGGGAAGATTTCTGGCACAGGGCGCCCAAAGGCCTAAGGCTGGCCCTGCGCATGGGTCAGTGGCTCTGCACCAGACTTCCCTCCAATTGATCAAAGTTAAAGGATTTCAAGTGGACTGATTACAATCACAGGGCCTCTAAAGAGTACTGTATTGTTATTTGTTGTCACTACCTTCCCGCGTCGGGAACATTTCTTGCACAGGGCGCCCAAAGGCCTAAGGCTGGCCCTGTGCATGGGTCAGTGGCTCTGCACCAGACTTCCCTCCAATTGATCAAAGTTAAAGGATTTCAAGTGGACTGATTACAATCACAGGGCCTCTAAAGAGTCCTGTATTGTTATTTGTCATCACTACCTTCCCGCGTCGGGAGTGGGTCATTTGCGCCCCTGCTTCCTTCCTTGCATGTGGTAGCTGTTTGTCAGGGATTTGTCAATCCATATCTGCCAAGTGACCCTATGTAGGGGGAACAGTCCCTATTCTGCTCTGTGTCAGTGTGTATCATGGTCTCTGTGGACAAGGAACAGTCTCTATTCTGCTCTGTGTCAGTGTGTATCAGGGGTTTTGAGGACAGGTGTCAATCCATATCTGCCAAGTGACCCTATGTAGGGGGAACAGTCTCTATTCTGCTCTGTGTCAGTGTGTATCAGGGATCATTAGGACAGGTGTCAATCCATATCTGCCAAGTGACCCTATGTAGGAGGAACAGTCTCTATTCTGCTCTGTGTCAGTGTGTATCAGGGATCATTAGGATAGGTGTCAATCCATATCTGCCAAGTGACCCTATGTAGGGAGAACAGTCTCTATTCTGCTCTGTGTCAGTGTGTATCAGGGATCATTAGGATAGGTGTCAATCCATATCTGCCAAGTGACCCTATGTAGGGGGAACAGTCTCTATTCTGCTCTGTGTCAGTGTGTATCAGGGATCATTAGCATAGGTGTCAATCCATATCTGCCAAGTGACCCTATGTAGGGGGAACAGTCCCTATTCTGCTCTGTGTCAGTGTGTATCATGGTCTCTGTGGACAAGGAACAGTCTCTATTCTGCTCTGTGTCAGTGTGTATCAGGGGTTTTGAGGACAGGTGTCAATCCATATCTGCCAAGTGAGCCTATGTAGGGGGAACAGTCTCTATTCTGCTCTGTGTCAGTGTGTATCAGGGGTTTTGAGGACAGGTGTCAATCCATATCTGCCAAGTGACCCTATGTAGGGGGAACAGTCTCTATTCTGCTCTGTGTCAGTGTGTATCAGGGCTGGGCTTTGAGGACAGGTGTCAATGTTAGGTGATGTCTGCCCTTTATGGATTAAAAGCAGACTCTGCATCAACTGTGCAATTTTCCATCGGAGTTTTGCCATGGATCCCCCTCTGGCATGCCACAGTCCAGGTGTTAGTCCCCTTGAAACAACTTTTCCATCACTATTGTGGCCAGAAAGAGTCCCTGTTGTTTTTAAAATTCGCCTGCCCATTGAAGTCAATGGCGGTTCGCGCGGTTCGCCGGTTCGCGAACATTTGCGGAAGTTCGCGTTCGCGAACCGAAATTTCCGGGTTCGCGACAACACTATTTACTGGTATTATCTTGTAATGACTTGATGGTTGCATCTCATAATGTTTTGTGTCATGCAGGGTGACAACTTTAGGGTTTGAGTCGATGGATTGCATGACCACTAGTATTCTGGATACAGACAAACACATTGAACCAACAAAGCAATCACATAATCAAGTGACACTTAGTATAGACAAGCCAATTGTTGGAAAAAGGAAAACTGGTTGGTAAACATAAAGGCTGCAGCAAAGTAAGGAGAAAGGAGAACATGATAGGTGCATATCTCCTTTCAGCAACTATGTATGTATCTATGTAAGGAGTGTTATGTTATGCAAAAACATACATAACAGCTGAACACTAAGTAATATGTACTCTAAATTTACATACATCCTCAGAGAGATGTATGCATACTTATTTTCAGTTATATTTACTGTCATTAATGCATGCACTTCCAGAGTCATATTGAGGGCTTGGTTCTGTTAGACAAGATAAACTTATCTCTTGTAATTAAATAGTATTTATCATATAGAAGTCCAGGGGATAACTGCTATTCTATTACAAGTGGTAATGGAATCCAGCCCTGAGTATGGTAATGTGCCTATTTAGCAAATGTGCTTGTTGGTCATCTCTGCATAGCTGGCATTAATTTGTACCATGTAAAATATTTAATACCTCGCACACCAATATCAAGATGCCTCACTTATTGTCTATTTACAGTGAGCACTGCGTTAAAGGATGTTGTGGGCTTGGGGCCAAAGATGATAATGAATATAATAATTAAAAAAAAGTTTTTCCCTACTTAAATTAATTTCCCAGCATAGGAGTAGTTTGACAATTCAAACATGAGATGCACTAATTGCTAAACTTGGTTCTAACACAAAGCATATAGTATAGTTGCTACCAATACTCACAGATGTAAGAATATATCAAATAAAAGGAACTATAAAACAATATTAATTTTGAGAATGTATATCTACTAATGATAACCATTTTGTAATGTATCAGTTTTCAGGTAATCTCAATGCATTTAATGCATAATAATGGAACAATCCTGGCACCATAACGACTACAGCTCACTTGGTCTGCTACTCCTCAGCAGGAACGTCCATTAGCTCTCTTACAGATCTTAGCTCAGGAGAGATTATGGAAGCTTCTGCTGAGGAACTTCCAGCTCTTGGGAGATTGTAGTGGAAGCTACAGATGCCCAGATGTGTGTAAGTGTCTCTCCGCCGTCAAGGCCTTGTGCGGAACCTGTACAACAGGAGAAGAGAGTAAGCGCTAATTAACAAATGGGCAGCAACCCTAAAGAGGGAAATCCAATCTCTGGGTGGAGGCAATCATTTACATAACAGAATATAGCTTTGAGACCTCTGAGTGCTTGCTGGTACCCACAAGCTATTTTGTTTTCCAGCCTGCCAATTCTGTGTATATGCTCACTTGCACATTTAAAACTCTCTGGAAGCTATTGTGCATGTATGGTGTGTTGTCATATGTGCTCTCACATAAGCTGGATATTTAGAAATAACTTGGGAATGTAGGGTTTGGGTCCAAAGTCTGAATAGTAACTACATCTGGGACATTTGCCAGACTCAGGTTTATGCACAGAGTGATTTAACAGCAAAGGTTACAGGGCATAGCAGTAACTGAGATCTGAGTCTCATGTGGGCAAAAAATGCAACACAACTGGAAACCCCATTCCTTATTGATTTAGAGTTAAACTCTTCAAACTCACCTTGATGACATTACTCTATTTTATTTATCATCAAACTTGTTTTTAGAGAAGTCCAGCTTTCAAGCTTGAATACATTGTAAATGTTATGCATTGCTTGTATTTATAAATTTTCATTTTGCTGGACACTTGTTCTTAATGAAGTGGTCTGGTGGCATAAAAGTTGCCCCTTCAGCCTTTCAAATGAAAGCAGTATTGTCTCTGAGATACAGTGCTTGTTTAAATTTTCAGTTTCCACGTCTGCCTTGGGTACTCATTCAGACAACCACTAGGGTGTTTGGAATAATAAAATATTCAATAATTGAGTCCATTTTAGGTCAGACATCAGTATGTTAAGCAAGCTGAAACTAAACCCTTTGTACGCCCACTTCTGCACGAGATGCCCTGGTTTAAATACTGTGCGCTTCTTCCACTATGATACTTTATGAGAAATATATATATAAAGGGACGTTGGCGTTGCACACACATAAAGCACTTCACACATAAAGCACGGCATCTTGATGAAGTCCTTTATGTGTGAGGAGCATCTTCTCTTAATTGCAGTGTATACAAATACTAATTTCTATTTGAAAATCAGAAGCACCTTGCTGTCATACAGCTTGAAGTGGCAATTGTGCTCTGCTAGAGCGCGCCGGCCTTCCCCCTCAAGCACAATTATGCCTATTGGCATACAAGGACCCACAGAGCCTAATGCAGCTGTATCTGCAGACTCCCTCTCTGCAGACTTCCTGGTTTTCAGGCTGGAGAACTTGGGCTGAAAGCCACGTGATTGTATGCTTGTGTCAGCTTGAGCCTGAATGAGAATCCTGTGATTGGAGCCTTGCAAAGGGGTTAAACAAGAAATCTGCAGCTTTCATGATGAACAAATGCAGCAATAAATGCATGCATGTTTTTTGGGGGCATATCTACTAAATTGTTAAATAAGTGAATTTTAAAAAAATCCATGGGAGTGTTCCTTTAATTAGAATGTTGCTATCAGCAAATGTCAGATAGTCTGAGTTGAGGTGACTGACCGACTTACACAATTTATCATCAAAGAGAGTATATTATGTTTACTGCTAGGGAGTAAGATAATTTTCACTTTTATTAGCAGTGTGATTGTCTCTAAAGACAATCAATTTGTACATGAACAGCATTCAAAGTTATAATGAACTCAGCATCTGTACTTAATAAACAAATAATAATAAACAAACACATTATATTAATTTACAGTATGTCTAGAAAATCATTAAAGTATCTTTTTAATATTTTTATGTCCCATGCATTGTATTTGGCTTGTGAAACACCCATATGCCTCCACACTGACAACCATATACCTCCACATAGAGATAGCTTAATTTCAGGGTATCCCTGAAAACGGTTGCCATTTCTCTGGTACATTTTTGAACGCTGAAAAAACATACTCATAACTGCAAATACGTATTTGTTTTTAATGTCCCAAAGTAAAATCAGACCTGATTTTGCCCCAGCATGGGCCTTCCCTCCAGAATTTCCATGTCTGCTTATGCATTGAAATTAAAGTCAAATTGTCCCAGGACTTGGTTGCCATAAGAAGGGAGTTTGAGGGGGGCGGAGCCTGACCGCCTAGCTGTAAAGACGTGGACACCACGAGCTCCTGCCTGTCGGGCAAAAATCGGGGTCAAAGCGATGGCTACAAAGCCCAAGGACCAACCAGGGTGCACCACCCATGTCGGGGGTGCACCACTGAATCGAATGGAACGACTTTGAAACCCATCGGGGCCGGGAGAGTGGAACGCCAAGTGCGGCCTACTAGGGCTGGAGCCGGGGAGAGGCGGCCGCTCTCCCCGACACTGGAGCCCTCAAACGAATACACTAGCATCCGACCCCCCCCCTTTGGACCGGTGGGGGATATCCCGTCCCAAATGGATAAACTGACCAGACCTGGGGACGGACTAAAAGGCTACACCGTCTGCAGGGGCAATGCACCGCAGAGTGCAGGCAAGATGGCTCATCGGAAAAGGCCCAAGATGCAGTGCCCAGCACATCCCCTGGAGGCTTTTGACCGGATCTGCAGGGGCTTTTGGACAGTGCTTTGCGGACGTGGATTGGCCTACCATCTAGCGGTAAAAGCGGTGGCTACATGTATACGCCCCGCAACTCGCCGCCGCCAATATGTCTTCCTACCTCTAGCCTCCAGAGCAGCCATCCGGCTGCGTAGACGCCAAAAATCTTCATGGCGGGAAGCAGCGCCAAGACACTCGGGCGCACCCACTCGCTCCCACACACGCAGGAGCCGGTTCCTCGAGCAAGCACTGCAAACAAGCAACTCACCTGTCCCAAAAGTCTGTGATCGACGAAGCACCACCCTACCGACCCCAATTCAAGCTGCAAGCCGCGATGCTGCCCACAGGTACACTGTTGGCGGATCACTGCTGGAGCGACATCTCAGCCTGGGAACATCAATGAAGGAGCCTCCAACGACATCAGCCAAGACATGAGCTGGAAGGTGAGCATGGAGAAGCCTGGGCCAAACGACTGGGAGGCCAGGGCCCGTGAGAAAGCCCCCACCGGAGTAAGCAGTGGTGAACGGAACTGCCCTTCTATGGGCATTGGCTGAAAGACTTGTGAACTTTACCTGCTGTACCACAGAGCAAGTAGTGGTAATGTGCCATCCATTTTATTTCCATGGTTCCTAACTTGTTGTTCCTACAATGTTGCCCCACAGTTCTTTTGCACACACAGTCACTACGCCTAGATTGCCTACCCACAGTATTCATTGCTTCTAATGTCTCTGCGTACCCAGTGGCCCCAACCCCCTGATATAAGCTATAGTACCATCCCCAAAGCTCTTTATCTCAGCATTAACTCGCCAGGACAGAGCTCTGTACTAATGTCTTTAATACTAATGTTGACACCATCACTGACAGCCCGTTAGAAATGCGCCTGTATGTTTGCCTATTGTAGCCGGGACGCATCCCTCTAATCTTACTTAAGAGGCTGACGACAAGCCTGTACTATCTCACCCATAAGCGTCACCTTTATCTATATGCCTACTAGTTTGCTATATAACACACTCATGCATGTTTACAAATTTGTCTAAATAACTAACGATGAAAATGCTCTACACACACTATAGACACGTTGGAAAGCCTAAAACTATGCTACTTACCTTTTAAAAATGTGTGCAATAACTATCCATGCCATATATCTGCTTTAACTATGTTATTCACCCTTCTTGCTACTGCTGTTGTGGCATTACAAGAGCATGTACTCACTGAAATGCACCACTAAAATAAAGAATTTAAAAAGAAAAAAAAAAAGAAGGAAGTTTGAGGGGTGCAATTTCTATTCATAACGTAACATTTTGGAACCAACAAGATCTGTCGTGCATGAAAAATGTAGTAAATGGTATACATGTAGCAAGCCAGACATAAAGAATCTAAAACAGTAGGGTTGGTAGACTGTGCCTGAAAGCATAGTGATGCTTGGTAAATAAAAAAAAATAAAAAAAACTATTTACAATATATATTCCCAATTAAGAAATGTTTTGCATATAATCATTTTAATTATGCATTTTTTTTCACTGGGGTTATATTTATGCAGCATATCTCTTGTCTGCAGCCTTTGAAAGCCACCCCTTCTTCTCCAACGAAGACATTCTGTGACTGTCCAATCACAGACTTCTCAATGCAGTTCACTGAGAAGTCTGTGTTCTATGTAATTGCTGCCTCTTGAGTTTAGCTCCACTGAACTAAACTACCAGGAATTAACATGATCGGTTGTCTGATTGACAGCCACGGGGTGTAACATGGTTTATTTATAAAAGTGTCAATTTCTATTGAAATCTGTACTTTTCGTAAAATGGAAAGTGTTTCTTTAAAGTTTAAAATGTTGTTTATCTTTATACTAAATCACTGGACATTTGAACTTGGCTGGTCTTGTCTTCTGGAATACAAATGGAAAATCTGTCATTGAATTACCATATACGCACTAAACCTGGATACTCAGTAAAGGCTAATAATCTCAATTCAAATTTAATTAAGCTCTTCAATAAGACCAGATAAAAATTTGACATTTTCTCAAGAAAATCAATATACATCATTAAAAAAAAAAATCATTACTTGTCACTAAATGCAACAAACGTTTAAAAACGGAAAGAAAAAATTGATGAGTTGTTACCAACTCCCTCCACTTGCCGAGCCTGAGCGTGCGCATGTGCTCTGAGATAGCGAATGTATCCTAATAGAGAAGCATGTGATTGGAGCAGGGAGCTTCTGCCCGGTGCTTGATTAACCCCTTAAGGACACATGACATGTGTGACATGTCATGATTCCCTTTTATTCCAGAAGTTTGGTCCTTAAGGGGTTAAGGCAGGTTTAAATCCTTTCTTTACAAGTTTTTACAGGGGGGACCTAAGAATACTGTCCAATAGTGCATTTATAATGGAACACTGATTCTTAATTCATGGGTAAGGAGCAAAAATGCATCCCCAAGTCAGTTTAGTAGATCCCTGTTAGTATGAACAAGCACATCATGTTCATAAAGACACAGGCAACAGCCTGATTAATTTGTGGGCAATGCATTATTTACTGTCGCACCATTGCTTTCTCCAGTGAAATGGAGAAACCTTTATGCTATTATTTAAGTTTACATTAAAATGACATTAATATATTTCAAAACATCTTTTGCACACCACTATTTTAATGTAAATATTGTTAAACATGTGAAGGCATCACTGAGCTAATTTACTGTTAAAGAATAGGTTAATCAGACTAATGTCAACATTTTTATTTTTCTGACAATTAATTTAAAGCTCCTGAATAAACGAGGTTTAATTTGAAAAATCATTCCATAATTACAGAACAATTAAATTAGGAGTAACATAAAAGTTTGACAAACTCCAGCAGGTTTCTAGTTGAAATAAAAATGACATTTACATAGAGAGATCCTGAATCTAACATTAAAAATAAATTAATTCAGTGTAGTGAAAGTGATCATTATTTTCAAAGAAAGAAAACTGGAAACTAGAATAATTGTTATATTTGGCATAATACCACTGGTTCATTATTTATTAAAAGCAACATTTGCTACTTGAAATTTAATTTAAAAAGTAACATTTTTATAATATAAAGGTAGTAGACTTAAAGGACCAGTATAGGCACCCAAACCACTTCAGCTTAATGAAGTGGTCTGGGTGCCTGGTCCATATAGGGTTAACCCTTTCTTCTATAAACATAGCAGTTCCAGAGAGACTGCTATGTTTATAATAGGGTTAATCCAGCCTCTAGTGGCTGTCTCATTGGAAAGCATTGAGAATGCTTTCCTATGGACTGGCTGAATGCGCGCGTGGCTCGTGCCGTGCATGCGCATTCAGCTGATGACGATAAGGAGGAGGAGGAGAGGACGAGGAGAGTCCCCCGCCCGGCGCTGGAAAAAGAGGTAAATTTAACCCCTTCCACCCCCTAGAGCCCGGCGGGAGGGGGGCCCTGAGGATGGAGGGGACCTAGAGACCCTATAGAGCCAGGAAAACGAGTATGTTTCTTTAAACCTGATTAATGGATAGCTGAATAAACAAAATTGCAAGAGGGATTGAGTTGTCCCAGTCTTACAATACGAAATGTGTTGATTATTGGCCACATTTGCATAAGGGAGTCCAGCAGTATTTGCCATTTAATACAACTGTTATTATTACTTTGAAAAAAAAGTTGTTTTTAATGCAAAGAACGAGCAGTGCTCATTCCCACCCTTTATTGTAAACACGGTACTCCATTCACACTGGTTGTAATTTAATTAAGCTTTGTAGTGTGATTGGTTGCTATCCCATGTCCATCATGGTATTGATTGACTTGTGCTGACTATACAGAAAAAACAAATGGTGTAAATAAAGTGAACATTGCTGTTCCCTACTGTATGACGTGTCTGGCTGATATTAGTGGGGGAACTTCTGCAGAAGCTCTCTCTTTGGAGGATCTTTGGCATTACTAGTTGGTTTATCCTGGAAGGAAAGGCTGTCTTTCTGCTACATTGTCCCTTAGTAGAAGGGACAAACGCTAGGTGGAGCAGGGCTGAGTTCCAAGCCTGAGACCTGACCACCTGTCTCCACTACACGGGGCTAGTGATATTTATGGATAAGCTGATAGCTAACTATAAGCTAACTATGAATTTTGATATATCTATGGATATCTATTATAACTACGCTATGATTGGCAAAGGGCACAATTTTTTCCTGAGGCTTTGTGTTCAAAACATATAATGAATAGGCACTGTGGGTTGGGAGAGGGGTGAGGCAAATTCCAAGGGTGCTTTTAAATTTGCTTCTATAAAACCATGTCCATTGACATGCACATGATTTGCAGTTTTAACTAATTGCTTTTACAGATCTGAAAAGAAAGGACAGAATGCATTCACTGCTACACCCTAAATAAAGAAAGTGATAATGTTACCTGGCTGATTACAAATTTATATAACTTTTTATGTTCCTGCATTATATTAAAGAAATGGGAAAGGGTTCATGTTGCCATGTAGTTCTAATATGATTTTATAGAATAAGAGTAGAAATTGCTTTTTCATTCAGCTATCCAATCATGTTAGTGACCAAAGCTTAGCTTTCACAATTGCAATGATGAAATAACATGACTATCAGGAAAATTATTGATGATGCTATGAGCACAGTAGTAAGAGTTCCTGAACTTTAGCTTCCCAGTACTTTCTCTCCATAAGGAGTGATAAGGAACCGAAGATCAGTGCATCATCTCACAGACCGTGCTCTATTTCATTGTACGATCCCTATGTTCGTCTCATAAAACGTTTAGATCAATAATCTGAGGCTTTAGTATTGCATAGACAGTTCACAAGGAACCATAATGATTTAGGTTTATTTTATCAGTCCTTAAAATATCAATATTAATTTATACTAATTAATGTTATGTAATATTAAGATAATTTATTTTATTTTTTTTATTTTTCCTGCAAAGCAATGTATGCAGAGGAGCGAGAGAAATGAGGAAAATATGAGAATCATCCTGGGACAAGAGAAGAAAGTGATTCGTAGGAGAGGGGGAATGTTTGGAGAATGTGAGTGTGGTTATTAACTTGGGGTGGGGGGGCAGGGGGGGGGGGGCATGGTTGCCCCCAGAATCTGTGCTCTTTCTGTTACTTTAAACCATTTTAATACACAGTTCATTTTAAGTGTCAGGGGTGAAATAAGATGTATTATTTAATGGGTGCTTATATGGATTGCTAGAATTCCCAGTAAATACAATTTTTATGTTCATTAATATACATACTGCACATTATCTTTCATAAACAGGTTTACCGTTCAGATACTAAAACAGATGTGGATGGTGTATGTGGAGGTAAACGCCAACACACACACATATATATATATATTTATGTTTGTTTTGTGATTTGTATGTGTTTAATTTAATACTTAAGTGTGATATTTGTAAGCATAAATAACCATAAGTACATTATGAATACTAACAAACCACTGTCTGTCACGAGATTTTACACCTTCCCGCCTGACATCAAAGGTAGTGTACGTGACCCTTATACTATAGGTATCTTTTTTAATCATTACCTTAAATTACAACATTCTTTAACTACCATAATAATAAAAGTAATTCTAGGGAAAATCATTTCTTAGCTGGTGTTCCCAGGGAACTCAAAAGACTGCCTTTAAGAGCTTACAATTTAAGGAAGGACACTTGCTAATGTTGTTTGTAGTTAGTGACGGCAATGACTTTTATATTAGCATTTGCCATTACACTTAAAGTGTATCAACTACACTAAAATTCTGTGCTACCCTTGTTATTAACAATAAACTCTTATCTATACAGTTTGATTGGCAATTGGATATCAAATTTACTGATTATTCCCATATTCAAAAACAAGAGAAAACATACTGAGTGGCAAAAAAAGACCACACCAGTAAGTACGGTAGGTTGCTGGGAATAAATAAATAACACACAGTTATCCTGACATATATCAAGTGCCTGTATCACAGTGCATTGAAAATAAACAAATTATAGTGTAATATAATTAGTTTATTAGGTGAATTAATGGCTATTAATGGATACCCTCACATTGAGCAGCACCTATTAGTGATGTGCTCAGATCTCACAGGCGGATGTCTACTGTTATTACACTGTCCTTTTTCTGTCCGCCAATTGGTAAGCTCAAGGAGAGAACAAAAAAACTGAGGCAGATATTCCTAATTTCCTAATTTAGTATTTTCAGATATATTGATATAATCTAAATAAGCTTGTAACTGCTCCCCTTTGCAAAGAGCCTTTTTTTTTTTTTTTAACCTGGCTCTAGGTGGTAAAACCTGTGTGACAAACACTTCTTTAGTGTTGGAACGATTGGTATGTGGAATCCACAGGACAAATTGGTAAGGTTCAAACACAATTTATTCAAATACAAATGTTAAAAACAAATATATAAACAAATCCAATAAAACGTCCATTGGTGGTCCTCCCCAGATACTTTTCAGTGACTTGCAGCTTTTCAGTCGTTATAGTCTGTTCAAGTCCGCCATCCTACGTAAACTAATGTTCCTCCTCTGATTGGTACTCCCATTCATGATTTAACCAATCACAGAGACTGTGTGCAATGTTCTGGCATACAGATTCATTCAATCTGGCTGATCCCCTGTAAGGTGCCTAACTTTTATTAGTTGTTACATGCACATCTATGGACCCACACTATGATTTGAATGAGGTCAGCTCATTGGCATGAGATGAGTTTCGAGAAAAATAATTCCCAGCTCACCAATTAACAGGGCCAAACAAGCTCCTATTTAAAGCCTTGCAGAAAGCAAACAAAATGGAATTCAAAATACAGACTGCAGGGTCAGTATTAGGGCACTATAACCACTTGTGGCAATAAAGTGGTTATGTTGCTCAGCATGTCCCCTTTACTACTTAATACAAAAGTAATTTTACTTTACAAACCTTATATAAATATTTTATGTGCAAACTTACAGTTGGGCAACAGACGCCTGGCCTTACGTTTGTGCTAAAGCATAGTATTAGTCGAAAAATGGTTGACATATAATAATGATCACCTGACTTGCTTAGGATCTTCAAAAGCAATTACACTGTCACAATTGAGCAAAAGTGGGAAGGATAGTGACCTACATACAATGAGCAGTTATGATGACAGATGACTTGATAATAATGGGCATGTGACAGCTATCAGCAAAAAGCAAATATGGAAATGATGCCATAAACTGATAACAAACACCTACATCTGTAAAACCTCACATAAGCAGAACATCACTGGCCTTGATAATAGATAATAGAAATCCATCGGCAGTGCAAGTTATTGCATTTTCTACTTTCAAGGACAAGTTACATACAGTGCTGGAAATAGCTGAGTAAACATGTTCTATGTGTAAATATTGTATGATCAAGGGTGCAGCCAAAAACAAATGTCTATATACCCAAACTGATGCAGATCACTGATTATTTTGTATTTATTTATGGCAACATGAACTAGATCTGTATCTATAGAAATTTAACAAATAATATTTTAATGTCGTTTGTTTATTTTATAACTTTAGGAGTGCAAAGCAAGAAGCACATGCAATGCTTGGCATAGTGTAAAACAGTGTTTCCAGACCAATTCTCTAGACCCACCAACAGTCCAAGTTTGATCAGTATCTCCACTGGAGTAAAACAGGGAAATACATAAAACCTGGATTGTTGGTGGGTCATGAGGACTGGTTAGGAAACCACTGCTGTAAGACATTCCAAACGATTGTGACGGAGCTCCCTGTACACCGACTGGATACCTTCGCCGACATTGCTTCCTAGCTCTCCACTGGGACATCAGTAGCGCTTCAGCCCCTAGCCACCTCAGCTTAACTGGGGTCTCTCGAACAGGGTCCTGGGTACAGCTCCGAGTGATTATGCTCTCCTGCCGAGAATATAGCTGTACAGGGAGTGCAGAATTATTAAGCAAGTTGTATTTTTGAGGATTAATTTTATTATTGAACAACAACCATGTTCTCAATGAACCCAAAAAACTCATTAATATCAAAGCTGAATATTTCTGGAAGTAGTTTTTAGCTATTTTATGGGGATATATGTGTGTGCAGGTGACTATTACTGTGCATAATTATTAGGCAACTTAACAAAAAACAAATATATACCCATTTCAATTATTTATTTTTACCAGTGAAACCAATATAACATCTCAACATTCACAAATATACATTTCTGACATTCAAAAACATAACAAAAACAAATCAGTGACCAATATAGCCACCTTTCTTTGCAAGGACACTCAAAAGCCTGCCATCTATGGATTCTGTCAGTGTTTTGATCTGTTCACCATCCACATTGCGTGCAGAAGCAACCACAGCCTCCCAAACACTGTTCAGAGAGGTGTACTGGTTTCCCTCCTTGTAAATCTGACATTTGATGATGGACCACAGGTTCTCAATGGGGTTCAGATCAGGTGAACAAGGAGGCCATGTCATTAGATTTTCTTCGTTTATACCCTTTCTTGCCAGCCACGCTGTGGAGTACTTGGACGCGTGTGATGGAGCATTGTCCTGCATGAAAATCATGTTTTTCTTGAAGGATGCAGACTTCTTCCTGTACCACTACTTGAAGAAGGTGTCTTCCAGAAACTGGGAGTTGAGCTTGACTCCATCCTCAACCCGAAAAGGCCCCACAAGCTCATCTTTGATGATACCAGCCCAAACCAGTACTCCACCTCCACCTTGCTGGCGTCTGAGTCGGACTGGAGCTCTCTGCCCTTTACCAATCCAGCCACAGGCCCATCCATCTGGCCCATCAAGACTCACTCTCATTTCATCAGTCCATAAAACCTTAGAAAAATCAGTCTTGAGATATTTCTTGGCCCAGTCTTGACGTTTCAGCTTGTGTGTCTTGTTCAGTGGTGGTCGTCTTTCAGCCTTTCTTACCTTGGCCATGTCTCTGAGTATTGCACACCTTGTGCTTTTGGGCACTCCAGTGATGTTGCAGCTCTGAAATATGGCCAAACTGGTGGCAAGTGACATCTTGGCAGCTGCACGCTTGACTTTTCTCAGTTCATGGGCAGTTATTTTGCGCCTTGGTTTCTCCACACGCTTCTTGTGACCCTGTTAACTATTTTGAATGAAACGCTTGATTGTTCGATGATCACGCTTCAGAAGCTTTGCAATTTTAAGAGTGCTGCATCCCTCTGCAAGATATCTCACTATTTTTGACTTTTCTGAGCCTGTCAAGTCCTTCTTTTGACCCATTTTGCCAAAGGAAAGGAGGTTGCCTAATAATTATGTACACCTGATATAGGGTGTTGATGTCAGACCACACCCCTTCTCATTACAGAGATGCACATCACCTAATATGCTTAATTGGTAGTAGGCTTTCGAGCCTATACAGCTTGGAGTAAGACAACATGCATAAAGAGGATGATGTGGTCAAAATACTCATTTGCCTAATAATTCTGCACACAGTGTATAGCTGGTCCATCCAAACATTAGTGGAGACTGAATGAAGTGTGAAAATGAACTGGTTTATTCAGGCAAGGCACACAGAATTTATACACAGAACCCCAGCATGGGGTCTCCATTGTATTCCCCATAACCCTGCCCAGGCATCTCTGTGTCCAGGTGATAATTCAATTGATAACCGGTAAACTAATTACCTCCAGGACACAGAGGGTTCAACACACAACCCCCACCCCAAAAAAACACACTCAATACAATAAAATACCCCCACATGTCCTGTATCCCCAAATACACCTGATCTGAGCGACCAAGTTGTCAAAATAGTGCTCAGATCCATGCAGTGTAGTGGAATCGCCACCGGGGTAAAGTTCTGACCAGCAAAACACGGGGTACCTGCTCAAAATAGTTCCAGAGCGTTTGGTGCTTTTCAGGAGTTCCTGCGGATGAAATACGGGGTGCTCCTCCTGGTTCTCAGGGAGCGATTGTTCCTCACAGTCATGGGCACCTTCCCTCCAAAAAGTGTTCTCCAGGCAGGTCGGCAAGGGGGTCAAAACACCAGACAAAGATGACTGGGCACCGCAAGGTCACATAGCCAAAAACAGTTCCAGAGCAGTCACGGCTAAGTACCACTGAAGTCTGTTCGCGGGTTAGTTCGTGTGAACGACCACCAGGGAGCGAGCATTTGGCTAACTTCGGGAGAGGGAAGGTACTGAAACAGGGGAACCGAGAAGAAGTCTCTTGTGAAGGCTGGGCAGGTTAACTCCCGAACGGGTTTTTGGATATGTCCCATAGTCCTTGGACAGGAGGCTAAGCTATCAGGCTCCTCCAGGAGCTTGTGGCATAGGCACATTTGTCACAACAATCATTAACAAATATGACATAAAACTTGAGCCATCTTATCTGTATTAAGTGAGGGAGTAGAACATGTAGACATTCTAGGTAAATAAGAAAGGAAAGAGAGTGAAGTTACCAGAATGTCTTGTTTTCTGTTCAGGTAGGTAATTGCAATATTACAACAGGGTGTCCTGCGAATTCTGTGAGAAAATGGGGGAAGATTATCAAAGTAAAAAAGTGATGCAAATATGTAAAAGGTGAGGAGTCACCAATGTAATGTGCCCTCTATTTTAATTGGTGTCAATGGTGAGTGCCCTAATTCTTTGCATTATTTATATAACACAACGCCTTGGTAAATCTCCCATCTAGATCCAATATGTTATTACATTTCTATTGAGGTGCTGTCTTATAGTCATAGTAATTTAGAACATAATGGATAGAGTATCATTCCAAAATATGTCTATAGCCCTTATGGTGTAATAAGGATGAAGAGAGGAGCTCAAGTTTGACAAAAGACCTTGTAGCAGGGCGAAACGTTGCTGATCTGTCACCTAATAAATTTGCCTATGGTTTGAACACCTTGTGTGCCTCTTTCCTGTTTGCTATAGATCTTCTGGTGGCAGAACATTCCCTGTGAACAAGGTTCTCAGTTCAAGATCCTCAGCAGCGTTTTTCAGAAGAGTTTTTAATAGTCACAAGGTATAATATGAAGATGTTTAGCTAGCATCTGAAAAGCATGGTTCAGGTTCTATTTATGGACAACTTCCTCAGGAGAGAGAATGAGACAGAACATTCACACTTATGCAGGGTTATTTAGTAAACTGAGGATTCAAAGTGAATTCAATTTATGGCCAGAGAAGCCAAACTGGAAGCACTTTAGAGAAATTTTCCCAGCTTGGCACTTTGACTGTAAGAGGGTTGTTCACTAAAGTGGGAGTTCAAATTGAATTCACAGTGAATTTAAAATTTTAGGCCAACATTGCCAAACTGGAAGACGTCTAAGTCAGCTATACTTTCAGTTGTCCAACTTTGGCCTCAAATTTGGAATTCACTCTGATTTCACTTTTAATTCCCACTTTAGTAAATACGTTTGAAGGCTTGAGTGCACAGTTGGTGTTCGATGTTCAATCACTAAGAAACCAGCATGGATATGTACTCAATGCAGCCATTGAGAGATCAGTGTAACGTGAGTTTCTGACATAACACAGACCCACAACCAATCACTGCCTTACTGTCTTCTTATTATCTTATTATCTTCTTCCTTTTTTCTTATCATGACTTAGAAATTCTAAATAAATAAGGGAAATATTGTAAATGTGGGCCATATGTGGTCAGGGGTTGGATATGACATTATGTCTAGATACATTACATTTATAACTGGAATAACTTTGGAAGTATACATTTGTTATTACCAAATTATACAAAGGTAATATGTGAATTAGTCAGGGTTCTGAACTAGGTCTTTTTATCTTTAATGTGTAGATGATATTTGCCATCCATCTTTGAATGCAATATCTCTTTCTTTGTAGATAAGAATACAATTAGGTAAGGTAAAACCTTCTGAAAAAATGTAAAACCTCTGCCGATGATTTAGTCAAAATCAGGGACTTAGCAGCAGGGCTGGTGCAGCTTTTTTCCTTAGCATGCACTAATATGATGTTTGGGTGACCAGTGGGAGAAGATAGCACAATGCTCCATGTCAGTGGGCCCATGTAGCATGGTCTCGCAGTCCACAGTAAAGGGTCTTATTTAACCTGTTAGATTCTAAGTAAAGCATGTGCTCTCCAAAAATATAAGTAAATAAACTAAACAGATAATGTTCCTATAGATAAAGATAAAGTAGATATACCTTTAATGGAATATAACAACTAAAACAATGAATATATACTTTTCCCTAAAATAGCAATATAACCTCTTAGCTGGGGTATAAAACACACTAATGTATCAACAAAAATAGTAAAATAAACTTCCAAAAATTGAAAAAACTGCAACATTTTCAATTAATACAGAAGCAAAATGGAAAAAAATAGAAAAAAAATATTTATAGGTGACAGATCTGAGGTCCAAGTCTCACAGTGCACTGTGTGGCATGCAGATAGATGGTTGGTGGACTTGCGTTGAACCTCTGTATAGTTGATCATGAAGTGGGTTAACTATGGAAATGATGCCGCGGTTGGAAACTTCTCAAAAGACCACAGCTTCTTACTGCATTAATGCTCGGCATACCAAACAATGAGAACAGATTAGCCACAAAAGAAGGCAGTGTCTACGCATTTCATCCTTGCTGCAGGTCTTTCTCAAGACAACGTGCAGGTGGGGGCTATTGCCTTATAAACCCTCACAGTAAGGTGGTGAAGCATTCTTGTCAAAATCTGGTGTGAATCATATGGTTTTTAAAAAAAAAACAAAAAACTAGCCTATTCAACCACTAGATAGCTTAAAGGGGTTCGGCGGCGACTCTTTGAATTTTCTTGACCTAACAATCTCAAAATGTAATGATGGCTCCCTCAAAACTACTTTGTACAGGAAACCTTTGGCATCAAACTCCCTCCTTAAATGGGAGAGTCATCACCCTAGAGCTCTCAAACAGGGGATCCCGACTGGACAATACCTGAGACTCCGACGAAATTGTTCAGACCTAGAGGACTTTCAAATGAAAGCGAAATCCCTAAGACTACAATTTAAAGAGAAGGGATACCCGAACAAATGCCTTAAGAGAGCGTACAAAAGGGCCCTTATGACCAACAGGGATGATCTCCTGTCGGAATCTCTGAACTCCAAAACTACTGCAGATAAAACCATCAGAATGATAGGAACATTTGATAGTGGCTGGAATGAGGTTAAAGGGTCTCTCCAAAAATTCTGGCCAATTTTACTTAAGGACCTCACCTCACCTTAAAAACTCACCTTAAAACTGTCCTTACACCACAAGTCTCAATCACAGCCCGGAGAGGCAAAAACTTGCGTGACATTCTGGTCCCTAGCCACTTTATGGTAAAACAAAAACCTCAAACCACATGGCTTGGTAGTAAAATTCCAGTAGGCACGTATAAATGTGGTAGGTGTGTAGCCTGCAAGTTTATTTCGAGAGACTCTAAAAGAGTGACTGACAGTGAAGGAAAACAGTCCTTCCAGATTACACATTTTTTCAATTGCAACTCTGCGGGTGTAATTTATTTGCTCACCTGTAGTTGCAAATTGATGTATGTGGGGAAGACCTTCCGGCCCTTTAAGGAACGCATAAAAGAACATGCGAGATGTACAAAAAAAACGTATGGAGACACCTATCTCTAGACACCTCAAAGATAAACATGGGAGGTCCTCTAAAGACATACGGTTCTGTGGGCTAGAACTGGTTAAACGTGAACAGAGACGGGGAGATTTTGACAGAATCCTGCGCCAAAAAGAGTGCAGGTGGATTTATAAATTGAACACCCTAAGCCCTAGAGGCCTCAATGAGGGTTTCTCTTTCTCCCCTTTTATATGATTTACCCCCCAGGCTTCATAGTACCTATTTCTGAATATTCAATACGTACCCGTTCCTCTCCCTCTTTCCATCATTCCACCATTCATACCTATTTTCTTCCCAATTTCCACCTTTGATGTATATATACAATCTTTCTGTGACTCCATAAAACATGGATTCATTTGAACATAATTGATTTGACCTTTCTGTATACATATATATATATATTTGATATACTGTTTGATTGCTCTGTGTATGTTGTGTACAACATAGTATCAAAAAGAATCCTTTGTTTATTGTAGTACCATCAGATACATTTAACCCGCCAAATTAGTCCGTTTTCAAGTATTTAAGTGTTTTTTCTATGTACACATTTCTCTGGGGTATATCTCAGTTTCCTCTCCAGTTAGACTGTCTCTGGATGTCTGTACTTAGTCAATTTGCCTTACCTTATTACAGTATGAGTTAATTCTATCAAGACTTTTTCTCCTGGTATCTCATGAATAATATATGAACGTAAACATCAACTTTACTCTGGTCATTTTTTACATATTCAATGTATTTATTTTGGCTAAATCTAGATTGATTGTTTTTGATGCAATCCATAAAGGATCGAATAGGTGTAATACCTTTATATTGGCTAGCAAACTATGTGACCGTTTTTTGAATGAATAGGATCCCTTTGCAAGCTCCCCTATTTCGAAATTATTTTGGACTCTGCTCATATACGTTCTTTTTCTTCTAGATTTTCAGGTCTCTATATACACAGTACCTCTGAAGGGTCATTTACTCGTCTGTTTTCTGATATGTGGGCATTTGAAGTACCTTCCCGATACGGACAAATAATGTCCAGTACAGTCATCTACACGGAGCTCCTAATACTTCTACTTCGGTCCCCCATTGGGTACTAGCAAGAGGGGTGTTCCTCCAATTACTACACAACATTATGAATGGGATACGGAGAGAAATCACTCCCACCTCACCCCGATTGGACGAACCCACAGGGGATGGGTTATAACTCTGACGCAACCGTACGAAGGGGACCCACACGCTGATTGGCGGTCCCCTTAGGATGGGAGGGACTTATCTCCCTTATAACCGGCATCTAGCCCGGCTTTTAATTCAGCTCTTGACAAAGGTGTGTTGTAACGCCGAAACGCGCGTCGAGCGTTTTTTTCTCCCTGCCGATGCTCATTACTTTACTATTTTAAATTTCATTACTTTACACTTCGGATCAGGTTTTTTCGTGTGTTTATTTATTGTAATGTTATTAGGCTCATGGAGTAGGCAACTTTGCCTTTACACCACATTTCTGTGTTAGGCTGATATGGGGTTTCTATGATAGGGATATGTTTTGAGGCTGCCTTGAAGTAGCAGTTTAGTTATACTCTCACAGTGTGTGAGCCAGACAGTTAGCCTAGGGCAACGTTAGGGCACTGCTATAGTGGTATGTGGAGTGGCTTTTTCCTGCAGGTTTCAAGCGAAGGTATTCCATGTTCTCTGAGGGATATCCTCTTATCTATGTACACTTCCTTCCTATTTTGGATATATACGATATTTGGATATTTGTGGATATCCCCATATTCTGACATATAACAGGGGATCTGTGGATACACTCCACTTTACTCCACTATAAGATTTTGTTTACCCTGTGTATACCCCGCTAATATAGCTGCCTATATCAGAGACAACTGCCTTTTTGCTCCTTCTCTTGACCACAACCATTGCCAGGCATCCCTTTCTACTAATTTTTATACTGCTGTTTCACCTTTTACAAGATTGGTTTAATTTATTTGTATTTTATAAATAAGCAGTCCCCAGCCTGCCTACATAGAGACATTTGGGAGTCAGCCAGGTATTTTTTACCCTGGACATATCTCCTACATTTGAGCATTCTAACTCTACTTCACTTACCCACCGTTTAGAGATATTCTTTTTCTATTGGTAATCCACTTACCAACTTTTTATTATAGGTTAAACCCCCCCCTCCTTTTCCCCATTCATTTTCCCCGTTTCATGTATGTGACATTTACATTAAGAGGTATATTCTTTTGAGAGATAATCTGGACTACTGTCAGGGTACCTGTTGTCTCTACCTCAGAGGAGGTGAGATACTTAGACGTTCATCCTCTCAGAGGGGTTGACTCACTCGTTCCTCGCAGTTCTCTCGGCCGTTTACACGCCGGCCGCGAGGGACCCGCTTCCTTTTATGACGCGGCGCTCAGTAGCCGACGTCATGACGACAATCCGTTCCGACCTGTCAATCAAGTCCCGACCACGAATCAGGACTCGTCGGGGGCGTGATTACCTATCTAGAACCAGGGTATAAAGTAGGGCTTTATGCATTTGCTCATTGCCCTGTCGTGGTTCTAGCTTGTCTAGTCACTCAGTGCTCTTGTTATCTATTTGTCTCTTTGGTTTTGACCCGGCTTGTTTGTTCTACCCTGCTTACCTCTATTACCCTTTGACTCGGCTTGTCTCTCGCTTATCTGCTCTCTCGTTCCCTCGACCTCGGCTTGTCTCTAGACCATTCTTTGCTTACTGCTTACGTTAGTCCGGCCATTCTAAGGTCCGGTATACGTACCTACCTCCTGTTTGTACTTTGCGTGTTGGATCCCTGTCCCGATCCTGACATTACGACAGGGCCAATGGATCCTGCAGGTACAAACACTCAGGTTGGTTCTTCCGACTCTAGATTTGAGGCCATGGATCATAGAATGGATCAGATGGCTCTAGCGCTGCAGGCTTTATTATCTCGTTCTAATAATCAACCAGAAGAGATGCGTACTACATCCATCTCCCCTGTAAGTTCAGGTCTAGAGGTAGCCACAGTAGGTGCTTCTTCCCATATTACTCCTCCTGTACGTTATGGTGGCTCTCCGGATAAGTGTCGTGGTTTTTTAAACCAGATAGGTATTCATTTCGAATTACAACCCCGCTCCTACCCTACAGATAGGGCGAAGGTTGGATTCATTATCACACTACTCATTGATAAGGCTCTGAGATGGGCCAATCCATTGTGGGAGAATGATAACCCGTTAGTCTATAATTATAATGCCTTTGTCGCTGCTTTTAGAAGAACTTTTGACCCTCCAGGTAGAAAGGTCAATGCAGCTAGATTATTGTTGCGCCTTAGACAAGATAACCGAACCCCTGTGGATTATGCACTAGAGTTCAGGTCCTTGGCGGCAGAAGTTAAGTGGAATGAACAGGCTTATATAGACGTATTTTTAAACGGACTATCAGATGAAATTCTAGACGAGGTTGCTACAAGAGAGCTTCCTGAAAATTTGGAGGATTTAATTTCTTTTATTTCTCGTATTGATGAACGTTTAAGAGAGAGGCAGAACACTCGAGATAGAACCCGTAGACCTTCCTTTAAACTAGCTCCCTCATTTCAAAGTCCTGAATCCACAACCTCAGCTTTTCCAGAACCTATGCAGATAGGCAATACTCGCCTCTCAGAAGAAGAGAGACAGTACAGGAGAAGGGAGGGGTTGTGTATGTATTGTGGAGTAAGAGGGCACCTACGCCTAAATTGTCCTAATCGCCCGGGAAACGCTCGCACCTAAGTTTCTCTAGAGGACAGGCCTTGGGTGTTTCTATTTTGTCCTCTATACATAATTATAAAGATCACAGGCTTCTGCTACCTGTTTCTTTAGCTTGGGAGAGGGGAGTACTAAAAACTATGGCGTTGGTAGATTCCGGAGCTGCTGAGAGCTTTATTGACCAAGTTTTTGTTACTAAACACTCTATTCCATCCCAGCTAAGGGATACACCCTTGGCCGTTGAGGCCATAGATGGTAGACCATTATCTGAACCTGTTATTTTTCGTGAGACCATACCTGCTAACTTAACTGTTGGTATCCTACACGAGGAAGGTATATATATCTCTTATGCTTATTTCGTCTCCTTCTGTTCCTATAGTCCTGGGGTATCCGTGGTTAAAGAAACATAACCCTATTATTGATTGGGAACTAGGGGAGATAGTCTCATGGGGCCAGGGTTGCCAGAGCAGGTGCTTACAGAAAGTCTCACCGGTTTGCGTAGTTAACGCACCGGCTAATTCTACCCAGTCTACAGACGTACAAATACCGCCTCTGTACCTGGATTTAAAGGCAGTCTTTGACAAAAAGAATGCTGACACTTTACCTCCACACAGGCCCTTTGACTGCAAGATCAGACTCCTGCCTGGGACCATGCCTCCGAGGGGTACGGTATACCCTTTATCCACTAAGGAGAACTTAGTCTTAGAGGAGTATATTCGTGAGAACCTAGACAAAGGATTCATTAGGAGATCCTCCTCCCCTGCCGGGGCTGTTTTTTTTTTTGTGAATAAGAAGGATGGTACGTTAAGGCCTTGCATTGATTATCGAGGCTTGAATAAAATAACGATTAGAAATGCCTACCCGATTCCTTTGATTACTGAGCTCTTTGATCGTCTAAAAGGCTCCAAGATTTTCACCAAGTTAGATCTCAGAGGGGCGTATAACTTGGTGAGAATTCAGCAGGGTGACGAGTGGAAAACAGCGTTCAATACCCGATATGGGCACTATGAGTACACGGTAATGCCTTTTGGGCTCTGTAATGCACCGGCAGTATTTCAGGACCTGATCAATGAAGTTCTTAGGGAATTTCAACAGGATTGCGTTATTGTATATTTGGATGATATACTAATACACTCTAGAGAAATTGAGACCCACCACAGACAAGTCAGAAGGGTATTGCGCAAACTTCTACAACATGGGTTGTACTGCAAATTGGAGAAATGTAGTTTTGACCAATCTCAGATAAACTTTCTTGGTTACGTGATTTCTGGGGACGGGTTTAAAATGGATCCGGATAAACTCCAGTCTATTTTAGATTGGCCATTACCCAGGGGTCTCAAAGCCATTCAGAGGTTTATTGGATTCTCCAATTATTACAGGCGTTTCATTAAAGGATACTCTTCTATTATTGCTCCTATTACCAATATGACCAGACAGGGGGCTGACACTAAGACTTGGTCTACTGAAGCTCTCGTTGCTTTCAAGACACTCAAGGAACTTTTTGCTTCTGCACCAATTTTAGTTCACCCTGATACGACTTTGCCTTTTCTACTCGAGGTAGACGCCTCAGAGACAGGGGTAGGCGCTATCTTGTCTCAAAGGTTAGGTGTGGATAAACCGTTACATCCATGTGTTTTTTTTTCCAAGAAATTATCTGGGCCTGAAAGCAGATATGACATTGGTGACAGGGAACTACTAGCGGTCATCATGGCTTTAAAGGAGTGGAGACATTTATTGGAAGGGACCTTGCATCCTGTTACTATTTTAACGGATCACAAGAACTTGTCCTATATTGGGGAGGCCAAGCGCTTGTCCGCCAGGCAAGCTCGTTGGTCCTTGTTCCTCACTCATTTCAATTACGTGCTCACTTATAGACCTGGTTCTAAGAACTCTAAAGCCGATGCTTTGTCTCGCCAACATGAACCTTCTACTATATCTGAGGCGGTTTTGTCTTCTATAGTTCCCAAGTGCAATATTATCGCCAACACGAGTCTCAGGATTCATTCTCCGTTGCTGGCCGAGATCATGAAGTTACAGCATCTGGCTCCTAGACAGGGTCCTGGGGCAAGGTATTTCGTTCCTCCTGAACTCCAACTGGAACTGTTACAGTGCTTTCACAACAGTAAGGTGGCTGGGCATCCTGGCATTCGCAAGACGTGTGCCTTGATTTCCAAAGATTTCTGGTGGCCTTCACTACGTAAGGATATTAGGGATTTCGTCGGAGCATGGGGGGTCTGTATGAAGACTAAACAACCTCATACGCTTCCATGTGGGCTTTTGCATCCCTTGGAAATTCCCGAGAGACCGTGGTCCTGTCTGGCTATGGACTTCATTGTCGATTTGCCTTTTTCTAAAAAACAGACTGTTAACCTCACGGTGGTTGACAGGTTTACTAAGATGGCTCATTTCGTGCCCTTACCTAAACTGCCATCTTCTCCCGAATTGGCTGAGATATTCGCGAGAGAGATTTTTCGTTTACATGGGATACCCTCCGAAATTGTTTCTGATAGAGGTTCCCAATTTGTTTCCCGTTTTTGGAAATCCTTCTGTTCTCAACTGGGCATCAAATTGAATTTCTCTTCTGCCTATCATCCCCAGTCTAACGGAGCTGCTGAACGCACCAACCAAAAGATTGAACAATATTTACGTTGTTTTGTTTCCGAACACCAGGACGATTGGGTCGGTCTGATTCCTTGGGCGGAGTTTGCACACAACAATCTTGTTTGTGATTCTACTCGTTCTAGCCCCTTTTTCATGAATTATGGCTTTCATCCTTCCATTCTTCCCTCGGTTTCTCCTTCCCAAGGGGTACCGTCGGTTGATGTTCATGTTGCCAATTTGAGGAAGTTGTGGGATCAAACTCGACAAATTCTCCTGCATAATTCCGCGTTGTTCAAGAAACACGCTGATAAGCGTAGAAGGGCGGCTCCGGCTTTTGTTCCAGGTGATAGGGTATGGTTGAGTACCAGAAACATTCGCTTGAAGGTTCCTTCTATGAAATTCGCCCCTCGTTACATTGGCCCTTACAGGGTTCTGACTCGAATTAACCCAGTTGCGTATCGTCTGGCCCTTCCATCTGCCTTACGCATTCCTAACTCCTTTCATGTTTCCTTGTTGAAGCCTCTAGTATGTAACAAGTTTTCCTCCGCTGTATCCTCTCCTCGCGCTGTTCAGGTTGAGGGTCAGGAGGAGTATGAGATCAACTCCATCCTCGATTCTCGAATCTCTCGGGGGAGGTTACAATATCTTGTTGGCTGGAAGGGATATGGTCCTGAGGAGAGGACTTGGGTACCTCAGGAGGATGTGCATGCTCCTCGCCTCCGCAGGGCTTTTCACTCTCGTTTTCCATCTCGCCCCGGTTCCTTCCGCCCGGTGGGCGTTTCTGAGAGGGGGGGTACTGTCAGGGTACCTGTTGTCTCTACCTCAGAGGAGGTGAGATACTTAGACGTTCATCCTCTCAGAGGGGTTGACTCACTCGTTCCTCGCAGTTCTCTCGGCCGTTTACACGCCGGCCGCGAGGGACCCGCTTCATTTTATGACGCGGCGCTCAGTAGCCGACGTCATGATGACAATCCGTTCCAACCTGTCAATCAAGTCCCGACCACAAATCAGGACTCGTCGGGGGCGTGATTACCTATCTAGAACCAGGGTATAAAGTAGGGCTTTATGCATTTGCTCATTGCCCTGTCGTGGTTCTAGCTTGTCTAGTCACTCAGTGCTCTTGTTATCTATTTGTCTCCTTGGTTTTGACCCGGCTTGTTTGTTCTACCCTGCTTACCTCTATTACCCTTTGACTCGGCTTGTCTCTCGCTTATCTGCTCTCTCGTTCCCTCGACCTCGGCTTGTCTCTAGACCATTCTTTGCTTACTCCTTACGTTAGTCCGGCCATTCTAAGGTCCGGTATACGTACCTACCTCCTGTTTGTACTTTGCGTGTTGGATCCCTGTCCCGATCCTGACAACTACACCCACTATATTGGTGAGTGTTTCTCCATTTTTCTCTCTTTTCTCTGTTTTGACTTACCCGGGGTTAAGCCCCTTTATACCTTGTGTAACCTACCCTCGAGTCCGCGGAGTTGGTTTGCCCAGCACCATATACTCTTCTTTCTCTTTGTAGCTTAAAGGGATTAACCCTGACTAGTACAAAAAAACAAACAAAAAACGTTGTAAAAGAATGTTACATAGAGAAAAAAACGGGTGCAAAAGAATACTGAGAACAGGCAGCAGCTGAAATAGCTTGCCCTTTTGTGGGTCCCCGCTCAGATCTCAAGCTGCTTTAGCTCATCTTGTGCCATTACAGAGAGAACATCTCTGAAACATATCAGACTGGTCCCACCCATACGGGCAGTCCAGATCCGAAATGCCAGCAAGTTCCCTCTGCACGAGAGACACAGCAACCCCAGACGATCGTTTCAGCCTTGTTAGGCATCATCAGTGAGGTATAGTTGATATCTCTCTAGGCACTGTGAGCAAGGGGTCCACGTCTGGATTACCCTTTAAACTTATGGAGAGCAAATAACGGGCGCAAGAAAATACTGAGAACAGGCAGCAGCTGAAATAGCCTGCTCAGTTCTCAAGCTGGTTTTAGCTCATCTTGTGCCATTACAGAGAGAACATCTCTGAAACATTTCAGACTGGTCCCACCCATACGGGCAGTAGAGATCCGAAATTCCCTCTGCACGAGAGACACAGCAACCCCAGACGATCGTTTCAGCCTTGTTAGGCATCATCAGTGAGGCATAGCTGATATATCTCTAGGCACCGTGAGCAAGGGGTCCACGTCTGGATTACCCTTTAACCTCTTAAGGACCAAACTTCTGGAATAAAAGGTAATTGTAACGGCACCCCCAGGCATAAAAGGGGTTAACAACAGTTAAGTAGATCTTGCCCTTCCAGAGACACAGGCACAGCTACTGTAGACACCAATCTACTGAACCGGAGAAGCATATGAATGCTGTAAACAGGCAAACCGGAACCATACGAATGCTGTTAACAGCCGAATAGGAAAAACCATACGAATAGGTTTACACTCCTAGCAGTCAAACTGGAACAGCATACAATAAATCCCCCCAAGAACGAGACAAGGCTCCGTTTTGAGGGTCAAGCAGGAACAGACAGAGCTGTGGGTTTATTGTTCTTGTGTACACATTAGTACCACCCACAGGGTTTTGGAAAACAACCAATAAACACGTACAATACACTCCCACACAAAATCCTCTCCTCTGCTGTGATACAATTACCTTACACAATGGGTAATGTAATTATCACAGGGAGAGAAATACAGTTTTTCCACATTATTCATAACTTTAAAAGTATGCATCACATTCACATCCATTTTCAGAATCAGCATACTCCAAATACAAACATACGTCAAAATCATACTAATTGGACCAGTGGTTCAAACGATAGATCGTAGTCCTTTGTGACCAAATGAAGCATGGCTTTTCTGCCCAAAACCAGTTCCACAGAGTCTTCTATCCTGGAGATAATTGGGAAGTAATCCAATTATCTCCAAGGACAGAGGCAAAACTCCATTGAACACATGGCAGCAAAAGACAATAAAATACATAAAAATATATAACTGTGCAGCCATTGCATAAAACAGGTACATTCGACATATCCCCAGATAGCTCAGATCTGAGCGCACATTATTACTGAATGGCTCTCAGATCACATACATACAGTTCAATTGCCATGGAGCTAAAGTCTTTCCCATAGTCTTTCATTATACGAATAGGCTCCATGGCATAGCAATCTGGGGTATCACCGCTCAAACAGGGCAAGCACCGAAGGACCCGGCTTTCGTGTCTTAGCAGGGGAAAATCAAGCGTTTCCACATGGGGCCATAGTCTAAAGGCAGCAGGCGGGCAACCAGGCTCCTCTAATGCAATGTGGCGAGATTGGTCTCGTCACAGGATTCATGACATGTCACACATGTCATGTGTCCTTAAGGGGTTAAACTTATGGAGAGCAAAAAACGGGCGCAAGAGTATTCTGAAACATATCAGACTGAGATAAAAGGATGAAGCAAACGGCTAAGTGCTGCATCTATATTGTCATGAATTAATTCATGTAATCATAATTGATGTTTAACCAAAGATGTATATATATGTAATCTAAAATAAATGGACTGAATGCTAAACACATGCAGTGCAGTAGCTGGTGCAACCACAGACAATATCATAGATCTGTTTAAGTGATCATTGTTAGGGTATAACCAAAATATATAATGGCCTCACTGTTCAATATAACTGGATAAAGAAATACCAGTTTAGTCATAGGCACACATGAACTTAATGCCAAGTTGTGGTCATTATGATTTATATAAATCTCTAATATGGTTTGAAAAAAAATTTGATTAAGAAAAAATTGATTAAAAAGAAAAAAGGGAAGGTATGAAACTTAGTGGAAGAAGCAGATCTTCAAATGCATCACATGCATCACATATATACATCAAGGATCAAACAGAATACCAATAAGGGAAGCATAGAATTTAATACAGACATCTGGAGCTACTAAGGATTAGCCTAAATACCCCAGAAGAATATGATGCTAGAAGTTAATTCTACCCTGGATTCTACCCTTAATACATCTCTTCTGCTTTTGGCTAGATCTCTTTTAGCTGTACTTAGCTCTATTCCCATCAATGTGACAGACAATTGATCACTGTTGTGGAAGATTTCAAAGTGGCAGGTGACAGGAGATCGTCTATCTTTATGTAGGATGGCTAATCTATGTTCTCTAAATCTAGATTTTAGAGGTCTGGTGGTCTGGCCCACATACTGCAATCCACAGGTGCAGGTCAACATATACACAACAAACAAGGAATTTAAGTTAATCAAGTGGGTTGTATTAAAGACCTCATTGCTATTGTAAGATCTGAAAACAGAGACATTATGACACAAAATAACTGCATGTTAGGCATCTGCTACAGCCACAGTGGAAATTTCCAATAATAGATGTCTCCTTAACAGCACACACAGTCGCGGACTTAAATTTCGAGGGGGCTAATATATTAAGTTTGGAAGCTTCTTTAAACATAACCCTTGAAATGTCTGAAACACTATATTCTTATTTAACCTGTACCCAGTCTGAAAGAATGCTACTTGCTGGAAGCAGCTTCCTGTCTGACCGCATAGAGGGTTAAAAAGACCCTATGCCATGCTACAACAGCAGGTAAGAGCCACAGAAGGAGGCTCACTTTTGAGGGGAGGGCTAGGAGTAAAAAACACACAATGTGGGCGAGTAAGAGTCATTCAAGGGGGAGTTGTAAGAAACACATAGCAGGGGGGGTTTTAAGAGACACTAAATGGGGGTTTAAGACATACACAGACTGAAAAGAAGGCATAAAAAGAAGGCATAAAAAAGAAACAGAAAGGGGGTAAAATAAAGGTGGGGGGGAGGGGGAGGGGGAAGAGACAATCAGGGGAAGATGCACTGGTCCCCTCTTGCACTGGTCTTGCTTGACATATGAAAATCAGTATATTTAAAAAAAAAAAAAAACCACCATTTTGGAAATACAATGTACATATTACATGGATATGTAAAGTAGAAAGATTAGGTTGGACAATAGTTATGGACAATAGTTAACAGATAAAGAAACAGCAAACGATGTCATTCAGCAGGCACAGCCCAGTGAATTATTATGATGCAGAAAACGAGGTATTGACTCATCTGATTAAATTCCATTTATTTCCTCTTGAGAAATATGCAAACCTATTATTGTTAAACTAAGTAGACATTTTACTGCTAAACACATTTTGATCAAAACAGTGTAATAATAATGATTAAAGTAAACATTATTAATACAAATGCTTGTTAGTTCCAAGCAATGAAATGTCTCGATGGACTAATTTCTAAAATGTTGAGAAACCTAAGGGAAATAATAACTAATTATGCGACATTCTGGATCAACAGAAGGAGTGAGTAATAACTTTAACTTAATTCAAAGGGTACTCAGGGAATCAATGCATGTTTTATGTATTTTGTAAATCTTTATTTTAATACATAACTGTAACTTTATGCATACACAATTTTGCATAGTTTTTTTTTTTTTTTGTAGCACCTTAACCTTGTCTTCTGTGTCCCACCTCCCCATCCTAAAATAGATACTTCTTGCTGGTAATTGTACTACAGAATGCGATGTCATCGCTTAGGCACATACAGCGCAAACTGTCACCAGAGCTCAACAGCAAGAAGGCACTATTACAGCAAGAGAACACTCAGCCACACAGATTGCAATTATAATGTATTAGCACATTTGTCTATCTTCCATTCCTCCATCCCTTTATTGCACAAAGAGCTAGAGGAGCAATCCAGGCACATTGGGTGCAATTCAAGGTTACAGTTGGTTATAGCACCTGTTTTGTCAATTTAATTATCTTAGTTTTTTTTTTTTTTTAAATAAATAGTTATTTTCACAAGCCCGCGGTTTCCCTTTCTCCATTGTAAATTTTTATTTTTTTTAAACTTTATTTTGTATTGACTGTTATTGCATATTTTAAATGGATGATTAAGAGTTCTTTAAATATTAACAGGTTAATTGTAGCCAGGAAACACTTTTAATCCTTGTTTTTCAGCGTAAACCCCTGTTTTTGTTACTTTGCTTTGCCGTGTCTACAAACCAAAGCATGAATTAAAGTGTTTTATTCATGTATGATGGTCTCAAATATTATCCTCACCCACACCCTTACCAGAAAGGAACTACATTTTTCTTTACCCTCAATTTATTAGAAAGAATGGTTAAAATATTGCACAATAAAACGGCATGTACTTCTGAAGAGTATTGACATTTTATATTTTTGAGGGACTCTACGCGAATTTGTCCTGAACAGCCACTCACCACGATCTGAAGTGGATGATTTGCTTTAAAATAGAATTTCAACAGGGAACCATTTGTACTGATTTCATAGCAATGAGAAAAACTTTGACCATTAAAAAAAATCCCTATTCAATCAACTCTTCGCAAGTAGACACTGATTATTGGCATGGGTGGAAGTTGAAGTTGCCAATGCCCAACTTGTTCTACATTGTTTTATCAGCTGTCAGTTGGTTACAAGTGTAAATCTGCACGTTATTGTTTAATGGAACAATCTAAACACATAAAGTACTTTAGCTTGCCGAACTGCTTTATGTTTGAAGAGTGGGACAATTAGATTCGAAAAGTATGAATTTCAATAGAAATGGAACTTATACATTTTCTCGGGATGGAAGGGATAGAATGAAAAGGGTAGTGGAATGAGGAGAGTAAAATAATGGGACCTATGAGATAGCGTAAGGGTGAATTAAAAAGGAAAATTAGTGACAAGGTTATATTTAAAATAGTAAGAACAAGAATGGAAAAGACAATACGAATGGCAGGTGGTATGAGATGGAGGGTTGAAATGAGGCAGGTTGAATGAGTAGTGAAGTAAGCAAAATGGCAGTTCGAATGGGACACGGAAAATAAAAATAAAACAAAAAATAAATGCCACTAGATTTAGTAATTAAGGGGATAACAACCCACTTTGTGATGGACCTTGTTAGAGTATATTGTCGCCTTTGTTCCATGCCGCTACCAACATCCACTGTTATCTGATGATATATGTCAAGTATACACAGAATTGACATAAGCCAACCCAGTCTAATTCCAGGATGCCTAATGACACAATAAGAGAGTTAGGGTTACACCTCCAACAGCAAAGGGCTATATCTCTGTATGCATAGTTTTTCATAGAGAAACATTGCACATACAGACACCAATCACCATGATCACTTCAAACCACTGAAGTGGTCATGGTGCTTAAAGGGGTACTCTAAAAACATAAGACCACAGCTCAATGTGGTGGTTATGATGCCAAGATTGTATAGGTACAGTACCCCGTTGGCCAAACAGTTTGGGAGAGGTTTCACAAAAGCCAGAGAACCCAGCACCTAGATAATGCCCCATCTTTAGATCACCTGATAATTCGCTACTTACATTCCCCTAGACTCTCTTCACCATCAACACCACATTTAGCTGTAGTGGTTATATTGTTTAGCCCCTTTACTCTTTAGAACAACGACCGGAGGTCATCTTCTAACTTTAATGGGAGTTTCAGCTCTGACATAAAATTATGATAAAAAACATTTTCCTCTTCAGTTGTGTTTCCATCTTGACTATTTCAGCTTAACATTTGTAATTCACTGGTCGAATACTGACAGTTCACTGACAATTTAGTGAATAACTCTGAGTCAGTGTAGGAAGAAAACACTCTATACGCTACTGTTGGGGTTGTTAGGCAACGCACCACAGTGTGACATGTTTGAGTATTTTCATATATCAAAATGACTTGACATGTTATGACAATTGTCTCCTGTGTTCATCCCAGTATTTCTGGTTTATTTCTCACACATTAATGTCCAAGAACTCCCAAATGAAAATAAGTTTAAAAATATTTTAAACAATGTTGAAATAAACAAGTATTTTTTTTTTTTATATGATTGTGAAGTAACATAATTTTGTAGGGTGTCATAAATTAAAATAAATAATTACATTTAAACAACATGGATCCAATTTCGCAACCCCACATTGTTGCTGATTTATTCATTGATTTCTCATATATCTTGATGACTCCTGTATACTAATAGAACCCAAATACATTAATAGATCCCAACAAACTACCTAGAGGTCAAGGTTTAGTGATTTGCCAGTTCAGCTGCTATGGGGATATTGGAAAACCTGGACCTTTGGGGTACATTAGGAATAGCTCCAATACTTTAGAAAAATGGGAGACAAAACGTATTTAATTTTACATTCTGAATCCATATCCTTTTTATGTAGCACCTTACATCCTGTCTCTTTTTATTTTTAACCTCCACTTCCTGTCCCCCCTCTCTTCTTCATTCCATCTTCCCTCATTTCATGCCCCTTGTTATATCTTTCCCCTCCCCAAACTGCTTCATATTTTTAATCAAACAGCAGTTGCAATGCAGGCAGGTGTTGAGTCAGGAGACCACCTACAATAATGTTCTGTTGCCACTGGTGGTTTTAATCAGGGCCGGACTGGGAAAAAAATTCGGCCCGGGCATTTTTCGATCACAGCAGCCCCCTGAGAAAGGGGTGGGGCTAGAGAGGGTGTGTTTTGTCATCACTAATGACAAGCACGCCCCCTCTCAAAGTGAGCATATTGGTTTAATGCGCAGAGCCCTGCTGAAGAGCTCTAGCATGGGAAAAAGGCCCTGTATTTGTTCTGCGCAGCGTAAGCAAATGTAATAACATGCTTGCGCTGTGTTTGGTTTTAACTTGTCTCTGGTGTCTCCATAAGGGGGATACCAGAGGAAAAAAGGGCCAGAAAAGCATATGGTGCATGTGTTTGGAGCCTGCTTGTGGGATTGCGTGTGTGTTGAGTAAGCTGATTGTGGTGTGGTATTGTGTAAATAGGTCAATTTAATTTGTGTTTGTGGTGTAATATATGTGGCTACGGGCTGTAGCGAGTGTTTATAGGGGGCATAGTGTGTATAGGGGATGTAGTGAGTGTGTACATACGGGCTTTAGTGTGTGTAGGGGTTGTTGTAGAGAGTGTGTGTTTAGAGAATGTAGTATGTGTTTGCTTGCAAGGAATGTAGTGTGTGCATAGGGGATCCAGAGTCTGTATGTCAGGAATGTAGTGTGTGTATGTGGTGCAGTGTGTGTAGGGGATCTTGTGTGTAAAGGACCCAGAGTGTGTATAGGAGATTGTGTGTGTGTGTGTGTGTGTGTGTAGAGGATTCAGAGTGTATATAGGGTAAGGGATCTAGAGTGTATCTGGAGCGTAATATGTGTAGTGGTGCTGTAGTATATAATATTGTAAAGCGCTACGGAATCTGTTGGCGCTATATAAATGGCAATAATAATAATAATATTATGCATGCTGCACCCTTCACACATACACACAGCACACCCAACACACTGCACCCTTCACACATACAATACCTCCAAACACATATGTGTTTGGACGTATTGTATGTGTGAAGGGCGCAGTGTGTTGGGTGTGCTGTGTGTATGTGTGAAAGGTGCAGCATGTGTGTGTAAGAGGGGTGCTGTGTGTGTGAGGGTGTTCTTATCTACTGTCACATTCTATGTTTCTAATGTATTTGTCTGTTAACTTACTGAGGGTTATTTTATATATTATACATACGTGTGTGTGTTGTATATGTGTGAGAGTGTGCTGTGTGTTGTGTGACTGAAGGTGCTGTGTGTGTGTGTGTGTCTGAGGGTGCTGTGTGTTTGTGTGTGTGTGTGTGTCTGAGGGTGCTGTGTGAGTGAAGGTGCTGTGTGTGTGTGTGTCTGAGGGTGCTGTGTGTGTGAGTGTGTTGTGTGACTGAAGGTGATGTGTCTGTCTGAGGGTGCTGTGTGTGTGTGTGTGTCTGAGGGTGCTGTGTGTGTGTGTCTGAGGGTGCTGTGTGTGTGTGTGTCTGAGGGTGCTGAGTGTGTCTGCGGGTGCTGTGTGTGTGTTTGTCTGAGGGTGCTGTGTGTGTGTGTGTGTGTGTCTGAGGGTGCTCTGTGTGTGTGTGTGTGTGTGTCTGAGGGTGCTGTGAGTGAAGATGCTGTGTGTGTGTGTGTCTGAGGGTGCTGTGTGAGTGAAGATGCTGTGTGTGTGTGTGTGTGTCTGAGGGTGCTGTGTGTGTGTGTGTGTGTGTGTGTCTGAGGGTGCTCTGTGTGTGTGTGTGTGTGTGTGTGTCTGAGGGTGCTGTGAGTGAAGATGCTGTGTGTGTGTGTGTGTGTGTCTGAGGGTGCTGTGTGAGTGAAGATGCTGTGTGTGTGTGTGTGTGTGTCTGAGGGTGCTGTGTGAGTGAAGATGCTGTGTGTGTGTGTGTGTGTCTGAGGGTGCTGTGTGTGTGTGTGTGTGTGTGTGTGTGTCTGAGGGTGCTGAGTGTGTCTGAGGGTGCTGAGTGTGTCTGAGGGTGCTGTGTGAGTGAAGATGCTGTGTGTGTGTGTGTGTGTGTGTCTGAGGGTGCTGTGTGTGTGTGTGTGTGTGTCTGAGGGTGCTGAGTGTGTCTGAGGGTGCTGAGTGTGTCTGAGGGTGCTGTGTGAGTGAAGATGCTGTGTGTGTGTGTCTGAGGGTGCTGTGTGTCTGAGGGTGATGTTAGTATGAGTGTGATGTGTGTGAGTGCTCTTAGTGTGAGTGTTTATAGCACAGTGTTTGTATAAATGTAATATATAAATATAATTATTATTATTTTTTTTATAAAAACTAAAAACTATGTATCCCACCCCCTCCCTTCTTACCTTTAGCCTGGGAGGGGGTGGGAAGCCCGGTTTCCATGGAGGGGGGTGCAGTTCTGCCTGATCCCTGGTGGTCCAATGGTGAGAGTCTCGCGAGATCTGATCGTTGCCGCGGTAACCGCGGCAACGCTCAGACCTCGCGAGAGGATCCGGCGGAGCTGCTGGCTAGAGCTCCGCCGGTCCTCTCCTCCTCCTGCCTCCCTCCCTCACTCCCCAGGAGGCCGCATCTCAGTGTCTCTGGGCCGGTGAGGGAGATCTTTGATCTCCCCACCGGCCCATGGAGGCACAGAGCAGGGCCGGCGCTCGGGTAGCGCTGGTCCTGCAGGGGCTGGTAGGGGAGATCCTGTGATCTCCCCTGCCGGCCTCGGCCCCACGGCCATCGCGGCCCACCGGGCATTTGCCCGGTGTGCCCGATGGCCAGTCCGGGCCTGGTTTTAATATTGAAGCACTGATAGATTTTGTTTTTAATGAGAGTGAAAAGGTATGTGACATCAGATCCCAATAGTTTACGAAGCACCTCTCTCACCCCAAATGAAGCACAGAGAAAAGACAGTGACAGACAGCAGAGAGACCTGTCACTGACACACAAAAAACACCAATGGCAGAGCAAGAACTTTTCACCTATCATTGTGAAAAAATATTGTTAGATGATATTCTTGTCTTTATAAAAATAATTATCAATTTTCACATGACTGACAATTGCCAGTGTTCAGTTCACACCCTTCAAACAATTCTTTTACTAGTTCACTAGCACGTAGTATTAAGCGATAGCTGAACTTGGCTCACATAGCTCCACCTAGTGATATAGCTTTAGAACATTCTTCGTTAAGGGGACAGCAATGCCATGTGTTTGTTTGTGTGTGTGTGTGTGTGTGTATACATATATACTTTTCAGACTTTCAGCTGTTAAACACATCAAGCCAAAAGCAACTGGAATAACTTAACATAACAAATACTTCAAGTGGTTTCCCCAAATTCAACTGAAAATGCAACTTATAATGGATTCTCCAGTCTCAAAATGATTCAACCCCTTCATGGTAAGTATCATTAGCACTTCGTAGAACAACCTATTGCTGTTATGACCTGATGCAAATGATTAGGAGGCATCTGATATATTTAAAAAAGGTCTTCTTTCTTTATTTTTACCGTTTCATGTTTATGTATGCTATCTTCCTGAGATTCTGTGATTTGATAACATCTCTGCAGCACCTCTGCAGTGTGACATCATAATAATAATAATAATGTAATATAATGTCATGTATGTATATTTTTTTATAAACTTACACAAAACTATGTTTTGTTTTTCTTGGTTAAAAGAGAACTTTTACAGAATTTCAAATTTTATATTTACCTATTTCCTATATATTACAAATATAAATTTATGGGATGTGAAAAATAAAATAAAATATAAACATTCATACCAATTTATCCAGTAACTGGGTGCATCCCAAGTGCTTGGGTTGTAGTGGTTATGGATTTTATTTTTTTATTTTTAATTCTTTATTTTTATTGTGCAGGGAGATTCACATACAGCACGCTCTGCCACAACAGCTAGGGCGTGTAGATTGTCGACAAGCTTGTACATTGGTTCGGCAGGGAAAAACATTGCACATTTTTATATTATACTCGAGTAACAAATAGTTGCATCCTATTTCGTGTTTGTAAAAATAATAATAATAAATTGTTAAACTCCGCTGAGAACTGAAGCATAACCATCTTCTTCTATAGGACTACGCAGTTGGTTGGGGTTATCTCTTGGTGGTTCTCGCTGTTTGTGCAACAGAGTATATTGCAGTAAGGTACTAAAACATATAGGGTTAGCGTTTGTTCTAAGCTGTACTTTGTAGGAACTATGCATGTGAAGACCTAGCTAGGGTACACACTGTGTTGTAAACAGTAGACTACAGGCAGTATGCTAGTGAGTGACATCTTGCATAGAGTGTTCATAGATATGAACAGTTGCAGAAACATGCTAGTCTAAACCTAGTGAGGGGTGACTACAGCGTTTAAGTGTCCAGCTGGGCAAGTAGCTGACAGGGAGCACGCCTGGGGAGGACAGTCCCTGGATGAAGCGGTGAAATCATGCTTGTGTGGGTGTGTGACAGCAGGCTGCAGGTGAAGCCCTGAACGAGCTGTGGAAGCCTCCGCGAGTAGGATTGCTATGTGCTGGGCTCCAGTGTGGTCTCACCATAGTAATCGCGCTGTCTGTCGTGTTCCTGGGCAGTTAATGTAGTTGGGCTTGTGGGATCCCCCATTCTCGTGGCTCACCTGCCTCTGACCCGATGTTGTGAGCGGAGGTGTGATGGGAGGACTGGCCCGGTGTGTTCCACCCTGCCAGCTTTGGACTTTGCTTGAGCAGGCCACTTGTGTCCTCGGCTCCGGTTGCACTGCTGGAAGATGCTTGGGCTCAGGGCTGCGGTTCGGGGAACGTCCTCCAGGGGATCAAGGCTGCGGTAGAGGCCCGGTCCATGACCCGGGTGTGTAAGCCGGGCCAGCCAGGAGTTTGCTGGTGGTTTGGGTACTTGCGTCCGTTGAGGCCTTCAGGCTACCATCCGCGCACATGGCGCCCGCCATTTTGGAAGTTGTTGTCGGGCTCCCCGCCCCAGTTGTAGTGTCGCGGTTAGGGCCACAGTGTGTGGACCGGGATCACCCCCCCGGTCCAGAGGGGGGGGAACGGAGCCGGACTTGCGCCGGTCAGTACCCGTGGCTAGGTTCCGTGGCGCAGGATAGTGGGGCGGCGGCCGTCCGCCCCACTCACCGCAGGAGAAGGCCCCGATTCGGGCATTGCGCTTTTCTCCCCCGGGGGACTGAAGCTCCGTGAGCCAGCCTCTCCCCGGGTCCAGTAGTCACTCGGCTCAGGGTATCTGCTCTGGCGGTCGGATTTTGCGTGGGGAGACTTGGCTTTAGAGGGCAACTTGCACTGAATTGCAGGAGCTGCCCAGTCTTGCGACCGTCCAGCTCGGCGGTCCGGCCCCGCCCCCGTGGTTATGGATTTTAATGTTTTATTCAATTGAGTCATTTCCAGAGAAGTACTGGAATGTGTCAAGACAGTTTTTAATTTTTTTTTTTATGTGTACTACAATTTATTTATTATATGTAATGCCATTAGAATTTTGAATTACATTATAAAGACAGTACTACTATGGTAACTATCATGTGAACACGACAAGGATTTTCACCTGTCAAGGGGTCCGGGCAAGCCTAGACTGAATATTGGACAAACTCGGCCAGATTCCTGGGCCTGTGCTATTTGAGCACTGATCCAGAGAGAAGCACCAGAGTGATTTCTCTCACTGATTAGGTTTGCTATAATGCTGGGGGGACGGGATTCAGAAAACTGGGTCTACACATCCAGTACTTACGGACCAAGTTCTCTGCTATATCAGAGCTTTTCCGTGATAACCAGAGGCAATGCTCTGATACAGGCTGCGCCAGACCTCGGTAGAGGGAGGCAGGGTCACACAAGCTCCAATCACCTACAGCTGGGGAAGACCCTGGTGAGGAGGTTCAAATCCTTCAATCTAGGAGCAATCTTAACATAGCAAAAAGCATGCCATGTGCAAGCACTAACCATGGAAGAAAATACTTTTTTGGCACAAAACAAAATCAACACTGTGGAGCCACATACCTCCTAGTTTTTATGTCAGTAAACTCTTTTTTTTTTATCATGGTGAGTGCACACACAAACACACCCCTGCATTCAAATGTTGACACTACACATATTCAAACACACAGACACTGCTCACACATGCAACCCTACAAGGATGGCTAAAGTGTAGATCCCTAGCTGTCAAAGCACCTTCGGCGATATATAGCAATTGAGGATCTAAATTTTTGTCTCCCTTGTGCTAGAGGCGACCTAAACATTTTTTTGCACAGAGCCCTACATTAGCTCCCCCACTGTTTGTGCTTTCATAACATCTATGGTTTCTCTTTACATTAGCAAGAAGCATGTTGATTGTTTGATATTTGGCAGAGAGGTTTGAAATCTTATTGAGCCAGGAAGCATATGACCTTATACTAAGAATGTTTAAAAAGGGCCCATTGTTTTGTAAAGCATTTGTAAAGAATATCAATGTCACGTCCAGGATCACAATGTCCAAAACAAAATGCAGTCTAGAATGTTTTTTCCCCACAAATGATGACGCAACATTTTAATTGTAATATGATTTATAAATTTCACAGGAAAGACACTTCATGAAGGTTTTCTATGTACGTAGTTTCTATCATACAGCCATCATCCATCGTACAGCATAAAGATAATTTAACTCATTAAACTAATCTAAATGAATATATTGGGCTATATTGTGGTTGTTCTAACTGTACCAAATGCTGCCTGGTGGTTATTTAACATATTAACCCATCTTAAACATGTACATGAAAACCTCTCTAAGCAATAGATATTGTGAGCCAAATATCACTTTATAATTCTGTTTTAGTTTTGAGTTGAATTCATTAAGTATATTGATCATATCAAGATTTTAAAGAAATTCACAAAAAGGTTCTGCATGTTTTCCATTAATTTGCGATGCTTTAAGCATGTGTCTTCATATGGAAAATCGAGTCTTGTGACTGCAATATAATGATTGACACTATCATTTAGTAAAAAAGTTAACAAGGTCTTGTGTTTGCACAATGGTCAATGTGTAGGTCTAGCACCTGTCGCAAACATACAGCTTTGTAGAACAATAACCTTTTTATAATCATGTGCTTTCACATGTGACTTAAATGTCGATTTATATCATGAAACACCTGGCAAAAGCATAACACGCAAACAAGCTTCAGTTCAGACATAGACATGGTAATCAAGGGGATTTATAGTTTGCAATGGCCATATCCAGTATCAGTGGAATGGTATTAGCAAAAATTTGGGTATTTTAGTAATGTGTTTTTAATGAACAGGCACCTTGCAAAAACGGTAGTAGCTTAAATGCATGTATAGTCATAATCTGAGCATCGGTAGGAAAATAGGGGGAGGGTGGTTTAACAAACCAGGCAGGTACAAAGGATTATAGAAAAATCATTGCTTTTTTCACCCTAACAACGCTTTTTCTATATAAACTAAGCATGCTTAAGCTTTGGATAAGTCCCACCACCCCACAATCCTGTGTTCTATTATATACATTTTGAAGAATTCTTATAGTGTAACAGATTTGCTATGATTTGGAGCAGACAGGCAGTGAGTTTATATTTCGACAATGTTTAATATTCAAAGTGTAGTATAGACCCATCCATATTGGGGTACATTGAAAGCAGTGGTGGGCTTAAAACCAATGTGGCCATATGGTGCGGCTACATTCCCATATTTTGAACATGAGGCAGGCATTTTTTTAAACTACCTTTGGAAGCTTAGTTGAGAAATAAACCAAAGTATTATAAATCAAGAGAGCGCAAACATTCAATAACAATATTCTCAATCAATGGTTAAAAAATATAGTCTCGTACAATAGCAACTGAGCACACAAAGATTAACCCAAAATTCTTGTGGTTAAAATTTATCCGAAAAAAGTTCCAGTGCTTAGTGAATAATCCCCATTAGACAAATAATCTAGGGTACCAAGAATTATATAAATTCGACCTTAAATGTATAGAGACCCAGTTCGTATTCAATACATTGAAGTATAGAATAAATATAGGAGGATGGGGATATCTGTCCTGTTTCCTCCACAAAGTATCCAAACGGTTATGTTTCCAGATATATCTGTACCTTTAAAGGATACAAAATGCAAACTTTATTTTAAATCCCCAAACCCCCAAATGGAACCTTTACATAAAATCGATGTGGTACTGTTGCCAATAACCACACAAACAGCGATGTAATACTGTTATGGAGATACCACCACTCCGATGGACGGTCAATTTTATATAAGGGTTCCATTTGGGGGCTTTAAAATAAAGTGTGCAATATTATGCTATGTGCGCATTTTGTATCCTTTAAAGGTACTGATATATCTGGAATAATTACCATTTGGATACTTTGTGGAGCAAACAGGACAGATATCCCCATCCTCCTAGATCTATACTCCCATGTATTGAATACGAACTGGGACTCTATACATATAAGGTCGAATTTATATAATTCTTGGTACCCTAGATTATTTGTCTAAGGGGATTATTCACTAAGTGCTGGCACATTATTTGAGAAATGCTTTAAAGTTATGCATTAGGTATCAGAGAATTAATCTGTCCAGTTTGTTCCCAGTCCATTGCACCCCACCAATGGCTATATATGTTCCAACCTGCACTATTGCTTCTACTGAAAATGGAAATAAAATTATTTCATGCAGATTGTTGTATTTTTTTTTAAATAAAATTATGCATAAAAATTCCGTCAATAGGATGTATTTACAAAATGTCTTGAATAACAGCTTTCAACGTAATTTCACATAATATACTATGAGCTCATAATACAATTTCAGCACTAATGCATTGTTCTACATGGAGAGAAAATGAAATGATATTGATTGTTTTAGAGCAGTTCTAGACAACCTTCAGCACTCCAGGTGTTCTGGAGTACATCTCCACTGAAGCTATGCCAGCATTACGGCTACAAGAGCATTATGGGAATGTTGTTTGCAACATCCGGTGTGCCGAAAGATGCCTACCCCTGTTCTAGAGCTTGTGCGCCACATTCCCAGCATGTGATGGACATAAACACACTGGTGATAAATATTCTTGGATGGACCCTACTCTAAAAACGCCAATATTTTGTTAAATTAAAACAGGTCACAATCATTTTGTCCCAGCTCTAAAGCAATAGGCAGTTTCCCGAGGGAATAACTTCCCTATAACTCATATCTTAGCGTATGTTATGTTTAATAAGTACCTTGTAGGGCATTATGCTCTAAGGTGCAGTAATGTGCATATCTAATTTCATTACACACAATAAATACGTGTTACGTCAATACGTATCTAGGATTGTTTTGTTTAGCTGATAATCATTATTCATTTTTGAGATACTGTCATTAAGTTTAGGAATCCAGTATAAAACAAATACAAAGGTAAGAAGAGGAGAAGCTTGACACAAACAAGTTATTACATAATCCCAGAAGCTAAACAAACGTTAATTATATGTTTGTGATTATGTCATTTGTTAACTTGTCAGTTGCTTGTGTGATTCAGCTTCGGAATGTAGATTGATTTTTTTTGTCTTGCAATCTGATATGAATGCTTCTTATTGGGACAATTTTTTTTTTACTTGACCTTACTTGAATAAATTGTTAAAAGTCAGGTTGGCAAAGGAAAACGGAAGTCTTTTTATGAAATTTCAAAATAGAATGGTAGATATGGCACGTACAACTGTTTGATTAATCTGGGGCATTGTTAATAACAAGGACTATAGTAGCATGAACCACTCAAGATGGATGGATGAATTGGACCAGGCAACTGGCTGAGCCACGCTCTTCTTTAAGTCTTTAAGTGGCTGATCAAGATAAGCAGGTGACGCTCACTTTTTTTTGGCACTCTGGCTATTTTTTTAATAAAAAAATTTTTGGTGATATTTGTTATGGACTTTTTTTATTTTTCCTTCCTGTTGCGTTTCCCCTTTTTTTTTGTTTTAAAGATGTGGTGTCCTGGGCTTGAGATAGGCCTATACCTCTGACCACTGTATCCAAAGAAAGAAAAAGAAGGGGTAAAGGCACTTAAAGTGTGAAAACTGTTTAATATAGCATATCACCAGACTTCACAAGGCAATGTTTTGGTCATCAGCTTTATCAAGCCACCTTAACTTGAGCTGTGTTTCCCACAACAATCAGCCAGTTTCTGTTTGAGAGTGATGAGAGTTATCATTTGTAGAATACTCGGTGTGCCTGGGGGGTTACATAGAAACATAGAATGTGACGGCAGATAAGAACCATTCGGCCCATCTAGTCTGCCCAGTTTTCTAAATACTTTCATTAGTCCCTGGCATTATCTTATAGTTAGGATAGCCTTATGCCTATCCCACGCATGCTTAAACTCCCTTACTGTGTTAACCTCTACCACTTCAGCTGGAAGGCTATTCCACGCATCCACTACCCTCTCAGTAAAGTAATACTTCCTGATATTATTTTTAAACCTTTGTCCCTCTAATTTAAGACTGTTCTCTTGTTGTGGTAGTTTTTCTTCTTTTAAATATAGTCTCCTCCTTTACTGTGTTGATTCCCTTTATGTATTTAAATTTTCTATCATATCCCCCCATATCCCCCCTGTCTCGTCTTTCCTCCGAGCTATACATGTTAAGATCCTTTAACCTTTCCTGGTAAGTTTTATCCTGCAATCCATGAACCAGTTTAGTAGCCCTTCTTTGAACTCTCTCTAAGGTATCAATATCCTTCTGAAGATACGGTCTCCAGTACTGTGTACAGTACTCCAAGTGAGGTCTCACCAGTGTTCTGTACAATGGCATGAGCACTTCCCTCTTTCTACTGCTAATACCTCTCCCTATACAACCAAGCATTCTGCTAGCATTTCCTGCTGCTCTATTACATTGTCTGCCTACCTTTAAGTCATCAGAAATTATCACGCCTAAATCCCTTTACTCAGATGTTGAGGTTAGGACTCTATCAAATATTTTGTACTCTACCCTTGGGTTTTTACGTCCAAGATGCATTATCTTGCACTTATCCACATTAAATGTCAGTTGCCACAACTCTGACCATTTTTCTAGTTTACCTAAATCATTTTCCATTTGGCTTATCCCTCCTGGAACATCAACCCTGTTACATATCTTAGTATCATCCGCAAAAAGACACACCTTACCATCAAGACCTTCTGCAATATCACTAATAAAAATATTAAAGAGAATGGGTCCAAGTACAGATCCCTGAGGTACCCCACTGGTGACAAGCCCAAGCTTCGAATATACTCCATTGACTACAACCCTCTGTTGCCTGTCACTCAGCCACTGCCTTACCCATTCAACAATATTGGAATCCAAACTCAAAGATTGTAGTTTATTGATAAGCCTTCTATGTGCAACAGTGTCAAAAGCCTTACTGAAATCTAGGTAAGCAATGTCTACTGCACCACCCTGATCTATAATTTTAGTTACCCAATCAAAAAAATCAATAAGATTAGTTTGGCATGATCTCCCTGAAGTAAACCCATGTTGTCTCTGATCTTGAAATCCATGTGTTTTTAGATGTTCAACAATCCTATCCTTTAACATGGTTTCCATCACTTTCCCCACTACTGAAGTAAGGCTTACTGGCCTATAGTTGCCTGACTCCTCCCTATTACCTTTCTTGTGAATGGGCACAACATTCGCTAACTTCCAATCTTCTGGGACTACTCCTGTTAACAATGATTGGTTAAATAAATCTGTTAATGGTTTTGCTAGTACACCACTAAGCTCTTTTAATAGCTTTGGGTGTATTCCATCAGGTCCCATTGACTTATTTGTCTTTACTTTTGACAGTTGAAATAGAACCTCTTCCTCTGTAAACTCACGTGTAATAAAGAACTCATTTATCCTTTTTCTTAACTGAGGTCCCTCTCCTTCATTTTCATCTGTAAATACTGAACAAAAATATTCATTGAGGCAGTCAGCTAGACCTTTATCCTCATCTACATACCTTCCTTCTTTTGTTTTTAATCTAACTAATCCTTGTTTTACTTTTCTTTTCTCATTTATGTATCTAAAAAAAAGTTTTGTCCCCCTTTTTTACTGACTGTGCTATTTTCTCTTCTGTGTGTGATTTGGAAGCTCTTATAACTTGCTTAGCCTCTTTCTGCCTAATCTTATAGGTCATTCTGTCTTCCTCACTCTGGTTTTTTTATAATTACTAAATGCTAACTTTTTGTTTTTTACTATTTTGGCCACATCTGCGGAGTACCACAGTGGTTTCTTGAATTTTTTGCTTTAACTGACAAGCCTAATGCAATTTTCTGTTGCCTTCAGTAGTGCAGCTTTTAAATAATCCCATTTATTTTGGACTCCATTTAAGTTGCTCCAGTCTGATAATGACTCCTTTACACATATTCTAATTTTAGAAAAGTCTGTTTTTCTAAAGTCTAAAACTTTTGTTTTTGTGTGGTGTGACTCAGTCACTGTTCTTATATTAAACCACACTGACTGATGATCACTGGATCCTAAACTTTCACCTACAGTAATATCTGATGGGTTAGTGGATTCACGACTGTACCTCAATGCTGTAACAACATGGGGTACACTTTGTTTTATGACATGTCCTTATAACTAGTTTTCTCTGTATATCGTATTCCCCAAGTCTCTTTGATTTAGGCATACAAAGCATTATAAAGCATTATAGTTTGAAAAGCCCATGGCACTGTATATGTGATATGACCCATGACAGCCCTGCATACCTATGTGGTGAGTAGTCATTCAAGGCAGTTATGGATTGATGGATGAATGTATCAATATGTTTGGAACAGGTTAAAAACGTTTCCAATCAGCTCCCATCCTTCCTCTTGGTTCCTGGGCAGCAATCTGCAATCTTCTCCCTCCATTCCTTTCCTATTTCCCCCCCTCTTGGTTTTCCTTCTTTTTTTTAGTCTGTCTTTCTACTTGTTTTCTCTTTCTTTTCTTTCCATCTTTTTTTTTGGTGGTTTTTGTTCTGCTTAGTTTTTTCAGTTTATTGTCACATCGGCTGAGTTTTCTCTGGTCAAAGCCCTGAGGAGTTGGTTGTTCAATGTTAGAGAATTGGGAGAAAGGGTTCCTGCTCACGTGGGGTTGGGTGGAAGTAAGATACTTCGCCGGCAGTTTATGATCATTAATTGTGTTAAAAATTTGTCATTTCTAAATAAACGCTGTGGCCAAGCTCTTTACCTCTTACCTAATGTGTCTTGTGCCTTATATGGGGTAGAATTTGTTTATCAGGCATGCTTTGCCAATCATGTCTCTGCCTTTGTGCTATTTGAAATCCTTTTCACTTATTTATAGCAAATATGTATAGAGCCCTAAAGCAACAGTTTATGATCATTTAAGTTAATGTGCTTAAAAATGTTGAATTTAAATAAATGCTGTGGCCAAGCCTTTTTCTCTACACAAGGTGTCTGCAGGGCCGGACTGGGGATACAAAGCAGACAGACACACACACCATGACACACACATATACCATGACACACACACCATGACACAGACAGACACACACACACCATGACGGACAGACACACACCCCATGACATAGACAGACACACACACCATGACAGACAGACACATACACACCATGACAGACACACACACCATGACACAGACAGACACACACCATGACAGAAAGACAGACACACACACCATAACAGACACACACCATGACACAGACAGACAGACACACACATAACAGACAGACACACACCATGACACAGACAGACAGACACACACCATAACAGACGGACAAACAAACTCACACTGACACACATTACTACTACCTGCCAGGGGGTCGTGCAGGGAAGACGGCTGTCTGTGCTGGCGGCTGCTGGGGGACCTGTGCTGTGTGCTGGTGGCCGCTGGGGGCCCTGTGCTGTGTGCTGACTGCCGCTGGGGGACCTGTGATGGCGGCCGCTGGGGGACCTGTGCTGGCGGCCACTGGGGGACCTATGATGGCGGCTGCTGGGGGACCTGTGCTGGCGGCCACAGGGGGAGCTGTGCTGGCTCTGCTCCACCGCCCTCGCGCGCTACCGAATGAGACCGCGGCCATAATATGACGTCATATTCCGGCCCCGGTCTCATTAAGCTGCACACTGAGGAACAGAGACAGCGCAGGTCCCCCAGCAACCGCCATCATAGGTCCCCCAGCAGCCGCCATCATAGGTCCCCCAACACACCCAGCTGTTTGCCCGGACCCAGGTGCCCAGGTGCCGACGGCCCACCGGGAAATTTCCCGGTATCCCGGGGTGCCAGTCCGGCCCTGGTCCTGTGCATTATTGGGTGTGGGGTTAAAGGACTTGAGGATGACGTTGGTGGCATACATGGTCAGTCATGTTAGAGTGTTTCATTACAAAACAAGGCAAATAACAGTTTTTTTCTTTTTCCAGGCAGCTAAATGTGACACATATTGTCCTAACCTAACCAATATTTTTTATTGAATGTGTGCAACTTGTACTTGTTATCACTTTCAGATATTGTCGGAAGAGCTGGTGAAAATAGAAGTACAAACATGAACTGTGTGTGAATTTAATACAATGGAAAAACTGGAGAGTAATGGAACACTCAGATAAGAAAGAGAGATGTACATAAAATGAATTAATTAGTTATAGACAAATGCTCCTCATTGAAAAGCTGATTTCAGCACAGCCATTCTGCTGAGAGATTATGACTCACACAACATCCCTAACTACGTTATAACAGTCTGACAGCAAAAAGCCTGCAATAACTCGCCCCCACTAATTGCTTAACATTGTTAAGTGGCATAGCACCTAAACAGCCTTTTTGCCTATATAAAATGAGTACTCCCACCCACTTAGTGGTAGAATCTCAATAGTATAAAGAGAGATTTGCCTGTGGTCATTCCTTAATCCCTTATCAATACCCAATATATGAAGGTATCAGGTTGCTGGGATAGGATATGCTTTGTGGCAGGCTTATGTCATTTATGATCATATACTGTAACTAAACCCTTATTGACCATACTGTGGTATTTATTAAGATGCAGTTGGTTTAAAGAGGAGTTCTATGCTTTTCTTATTACAGTGGGCCTGAGTCTAAACAACTGTCATACCTAATGTTATCAGTGCATATATGTGTTAATAACATTAAAATATCCCTTTAATTGATTTTTTATGGATTCAGGATTTAGGTGCATAGGCTCTGGGGGCATTGCCAGAGAAAAAACTTGCTCACTGGTTTGAGTATGGCAGTCCCACATAAGGATAAAGGGTAAATCAACATGAAAAAATGTACCCATTGTGGGATTGGTTTATGTAAAGTTATCAAATTAAGTTGCGAATGAAATTCATGTCATTCACATTCTCAATCGTGTATTGCCCATTCCAAATATTCGAATAACCAAACTGCATGGAAGATGTGTATCCATCATATGATTCAGGACTTGTTTGATTTGGTCATTTAACAATTTGGTTGTTTATTATTCGGACAAATTCCCAAAATACCCAATTTTCCTCTAAATCGTGGTTTGTCCAAACTCCTCTCTATTAAATCCTGATTTTGTTTGTTGTTGATTGCATTATATCTCTGGTAATCAAGGTGCAATTTATTGCAATGTCAATAGGATTAGATTAAAGTTAAGGTGGAAGTTAGGCTAACATTAGTTTTAGTGAGAGGTGCGGATACGTTTAAGGATAGAGGTAAAGTTGGTTGGTTTTCAGAACTTCTTGATGGCATTATTTTTCCATAATACATTATCATGTTGTATGTCCTCTACATAATGTGATCTATTCCCCCTCTACTGCAATATATGGCAGCAATATTCAATTATACTTATCTTTGATGCCTAATGCTGATGGGAGCCACAATCCGATCCAACATTTCTATTTATCGCCCTCCTTCCTCCTTATGCAGTAGCTTTTGTGCAGCGGCTACAGTTCTATGGTACTTGTACTGTCTATTTAAGCTTTCAATTTGTTTTGATTTTATACACAAATCTGGCTACAAGGATGTAATTTTCTTTCATTGTTTCTTTTTTGTTGTTGTTCTTTCTTTCTCTTTTATTTTCAGCTGTGCCAGTTTAACTATACTTTTGTTGATAGAGGCATATTTTGAAAAGCTTTTAAGTTTCAAAGGTAAGTGGTCACTAGAATTAGTGAACTCTCCAGAATTGTCCTCAAGTGTATAACGTATCATCTTATTAACCTTACCCATATACTTCTTACGCATGTGTTGTAGTGTGCTTTTATTCATCGCTGCCTTACACTTGCTGGAAACTTATACTGGAAAGTTATACACAGTGGGTTTTAACACAGCCTGCTATCAGTTGGTTAAAGACTATATAAATACAAATACCTTTCCAATGCATTTACACAATTTAACTTTCACTTAATCTGAAAGGCCAACCCTAAAAGATAAACAGAGTAAAGTAAGCAGGGAAAAAGAAACTCATAACAAAGTCCTGTAGGCAAAGTTCATAAAGCATGCAAAAGCAGAAATTACGTTATAAATCTGTGCCTTTTGTGGCAGTTTTATCTTTTAACTCGCAAGTCTAGATTAATATTCTCTTCATTTATTTGGTCTTGTTCTCAGAGGACCAAAACAATTCAGGCCACGTTTACATGTTTTTTGTTTTTTTAAAGGAGAATATTTAATTTAATGTTATCCGAAGGAGAATATACGGTAACCATAGTAGCTTTCTTACGCTTGGTTTAACCCCTTAAGGACCGGACTGTTTTGACCATGTTGTACGTTAATGACCAAGCCTGTTTTAACATTTTTGTGGTGTTTGTGTTTAGCTGTAATTTTCTTCTCTCTCATTTACTGTTCCCATACAAGTTATATATTGGGTTTTTTTTTCAGGACAAGAAGGGCTTTCTTTACATACCATTATTTGTATCATGTCATATAATTTACGTAAAAAAAAGAAAATAAATATGGTGAAAATTTAAAAAAACAAACATGTTTTTTCGACTTTTACTTAAAAAATATTTTACTTATCTACAAAAGCTAATGAAAAAAAACTTCTAAATAGATTCAAACGTTTGTCCTGAGTTTAAAAAACGTGCTTTTTTTGCAAGTTATAGGGCTATAAGAAATATACTCTAGTGACATTGTAACACTGTTATCTGTCATAAATCTCTGAATCTCACCTCACATGTACATATATTTTTTAAAGAAGACAACCCAGGGTATTCAATATGGGATATGTCAAGTTTTTCTTAGTAGCCACTTAGTCACAAAAACTGGCCAAAGTTAGCATTTATATTTGTCTGTGTGTTAAAAATGCAAAACACAATTATGAACGCTAACTTTGGCCAGTGTTTGTGACTAAGCGGCTACTAAAAAAAATTGGATATACCCCATTTGCGATACCTTGGGTTGTCTTCTTTTGCAAATGGTATGCCATCATGGGGGTAATTCTCATTCCTGGGCTACCATACGCTCTCAAAGGCAACATAACCAACCAGGCAAATTTCAATGTAAATAAAAAAAAGTTAAATCAAGCCTTGTATTTGACCCAGTAAATTTCAAAAACACTATAAAACCTGTAAATGGGGCGGTACTGTTATACTCGGTAGACTTCGCTGAACACAAATATTGGTGTTTCAAAACAGAAAATAAATAAATATATATATATATATATATATATATATATATATATATATATAAAAAATAGAAAAAATAGAAAAAATCCCATGCACTCACGCTTTAATGTTCCTTATGTGCCGGGTGCCAAAGCCTGGACTCCAAAGATACATAGAACGCCAAATGATAGCTGCTCACCGGTCTTGTTAAAATCCAAAAGTTTTATTCAATCATGTTTAAAATCTGTGACCATGGTCACAGATTTTAAACATGATTGAATAAAACGTTTGGATTTTAACAAGACCGGTGAGCAGCTATCATTTGGCGTTCTATATATATATATATATATATATATATATATATATATATATATATATATATATATATAGATAATTTCATTCTAAGTGTATTTTGATATAAATATATGTATATTAATATCAAAATACAGTTAGAATAAAATTACATATATATATATTTATTATTTTAAAAAGGTTTGTTTATTTGCCCATATTTGCCCATAATGTGATGTGTATACAATCGGTGCGACCAAAAAAAACGAACTCAAAATGGGTTAATTTATCAGGAAGTTTAATAGTGAATTCCACATGTTGTGAGCTTTCTACTAGTTTGAAAACCCTAGATTTGTATTCTGCTTTATTACCCAAGTACCCCGATACCCCACATGTAACCTTTTCCAGGTTTTGTGAAAATATATAGGCTCAAATTAGAGACATGCTCTAGTTTTGACATACCTATCTGCTTGATTCCCAGGGGTGCTGTTTGGTATAGAATCTGTGTCATCATACTGACGAGCATCAAACTTTGATACTATTTCTAATGCTCTCTTAACCCTAATTCTATATACACCTAGCTAACCATAACCCTGACACTAACAGTTCACTGTTTAGTAGTTTGGCCCAAGCAAACTCTCACTAAACCTAACCTATACTAACCCTAACTATAACTGTACACATTTTATTAGATTGGCAATAATTAACCCTAAAACTAATCCTAATGCTTTTGGAAATATAATCCTAAGGGCTATCAATGGTATTCTTTGTGCATGGTATAATAACGTTTTTGCCCCGCATCTTCCCTTTTTGAGTATGTAGCAGTGAAGTGCTAAACACGTGTTTTGTGTTGTTTCTCCATAATTGTGTGCACTTGCTCAGTTATCCTAGTCTCAGTATGCAGCTAACAACAGGTTATGGGCCAAGAAAGATTGCAGAAAACCAATGGAGCAGACTTTGCTTTGACGGAAATGAGAAAACTATGAGTTATGGGAGAGAAAGTTCTTGAGACATCTGTGGTTGATAGATCTCAATGAAACCATTCTGATTGAACTGGATGATACTAATGATGAGAATGAAGATAAACTTAAGAATGAGGAAGCATATGCTAAGTTAATTCAGTTCTTAGATGATAATAGTCTGGCTTTAATAACACGAGAGGCAGCTGGTAGTGGAAGAAAAGAGCTTCAGATATTGAGAGACTATTATGCAGACAATGGAAAACCCAGAATAGTTAATTCAGACACAGAGCTAAGGACCCTTCAAAAAGGTATAAATGACAATGTGTGTGAGAATGAGCCATTACAGCTTTAAACGTGATTAATTGCTGATAACGATTGTAATGGAAAAGTACCAACAAGGCCTAACAAGGTGGAAACAATTGTCTGGAGTTGCTGTATCTCTCGTGCAGAGAGAACTGGCCTGCATTTTTTATCTGGACTGCCGTTTTGGGTGGAATCACTTTGATATGCAAACGGCCTGGTTCTTTTTGTAATGGCACAAGATGAGCTATAACCAGTTAGAGATCGTATCGGTGACCCACTGAAGGGCAGGCTACCTGAGCTGTTGTCTGTTCTCAGCATTCTCTTGCACCTTGTTTTTTTGCTTTCAGCAATAAACAATGGTACATCAGTTAACTTTAAAGAAGGAAGAAGAACTGTCATGAATGTAACAATATTCAAAGTTGCCACAAAATTCTAGGTCTCTGTAATTTTCATTATCTTTATCATTATCTTTATCGCTTGTAGGGTCGAAATGTTGCTCTTTTGCACCAATAAAGCTGCTATTTTTTGTTATCCTGGAGTGCCTGAACCGTTATTTATTCTGCATACCTTGGAAGGGAGGCCTTGCCAGCCTTGGTTTCAGAGCACCTGGGTTACTTGGTGAATGCGGTATCCAGTATGTCTCTTCTATAATTATCATGACATTGCAAAGTTACAGAGTGTTGTAGAAGCAATGAAGACCTAAAGTAAGATTGATAGTTCTGACCTAAACTGTGAAATATGCACTCAAGGAAAATTTGTTCACAGTAGAAGCAAAGAGCCCAATGTCAGAGACACATCAGCACTAGAATGGTTGCATACAGATTTAACAGGTCCCATAGAACCACAAGCAAAATACGTCTTTACATATGCCATGGCATTCACTGGTGACTACTGAGAAGCAGTATTTGTATACTTCTCGGAAAGATATTAGACATGAGACTTCAACACCTTACTCACCCTATCAAAATGGTGCTGCGGAGAGAAATTGGAGAACAATCAAAATTAAATTGCCAAAGGAATTATGGACAAAAGCAGTAATGACAACCAAAATAGGTACTTTAACAACCGTGTAGTAGAAACTCAATATTATCTGTTACAGGGCAAAAGACTATTAAAACAAAAGCATCCTTAAATTTATTTTTGGGGGTTGGAATGTTTTACATATAAGCAAGATAGGAAGAAGGTATATTTAAAATGTGAGAGAGGAATCTATGTTGGATATGACAGGAACAGCCATTCTTATCCTGACACCAGAAATGTTCGCAAGCACAGGCTTGTGGCATTTGTTACAAAGAAAGCTGTTGGAAAACAACCTCAAACTCAACTATTGCATAGTGAAGAGAGAGTAGTTGGCTCAGAAGAGATCCAGAGAGTAGTGTGTTCACGTTTATTAATCGAATACATCACATAAAGCATACCCAGATTCCTTCCCTGCTTCTATCATTAGACGCGGAGAAGACATTTTATATAATCCATCGTGGCAATCTGAGAGAGATGATGGTCAAGATCAACTTGCCTTATTCTTTTATTACTGCCATCATTGTATTGTACTGCAAACCTACGGCAGACGTTTTTGCCTCTGTTTTCCTTTCAGATACATTCTCACTGTCAAATTGTACCAGACAGGAGTGCCCATTATTGCCTTTGTTATTTATATTAGCCGTGAAGCCCCTGGCTGAGACCATACGAAAGATAGAAGAGATTGAGAGTCTCAGGATTGGTGGAAATTAACATAAAATTGATCTATTTGCAGATGGTGTTATTCTTTCTCTCACTAATCCTGAGTCCTCAATTGGACCATTACATCAACTTGACAATATCTCTTACTATAAAATCTACTCACATAAAACACAAGTGCTATCGTTCAACATTCCAGAGCCTGTGCTGGCTGAATTGAAGGTAAGATACCAGTTCGATTGGAGGGATTCTTATATATCCTACTTGGATATTAATTTGACAAAGAACCTATCAAAGATGCATCTTTTTAACTTAGCTAAATTGTAGCTTGAACTTAAAACTGACATGGAAAGATTTCAGGCCTAGAATCATAATAGCTGGGTAGAATAACGTTGATTAAAATGAATATTCTCCTTAAAGTCTTATAATACTTTATGACTATTCCCCTAGCTGTTTCGTTATCTTCTTTTAAGAAAGTACGTTCTGACTTACTAAAATGTATTTGTAAAAAGAAAAAATACAGAGTTAAATTAACAATCTGGCAATTGTTGATGAGTTGTGGAGGTCTGGTGGGCTACCAGATTTTAAAAAAATACTATTATACAATTAATGCAGCAACTGCCATAAAATCTAATTTGGATTATAACAAACCAAAATGGCTAGAAATTTAAATTGACATATTATATCCACTCTCAGTTAAATCATTTATTTGGCTTCCTAAATTAAAATGACCAAAAATACACTAAATATTTCCTTCAACCTAAATCTTCATAAAAGCATGGGATATTTTTTATTTAAAACCCATTACAAAGTAGTCTAGAGCTATGCCGCTTTCTATTTTAAAACATCATCTGCCCCACCTGTAATTGAAGATTGGCATTTAAAATCTATTTTTAATATTGATAATTTCTTCTCTCTTTTAATGTAATAATAAAAAAAAAAATTGATCTGGACGATGGTATAGCCTCCCACCCCAATGCTCTATGATTTGGGATATAGTGCGAGAAAAAATTGATAATTTTATATTATTGAGCCAATTAGAATATAGGAAAAAAACATTTATTTCAGTCCAACCAGAAGCTATAATTAAGTTATTATTATTGTTTTTTTAACTAATGATACTACACAAAATGTTATGTTATCGTGGGAAAGGGACTTAGGCATTCGATAGGACCTAAAAGAGTGGTATGAGATGTTCGCATCTCTCAAAGGAATTAGATAAGGTTCTTTGGTATGAGGAGAATTATTATAAAATCTTATACCAATAGTACCTAGCCCCTTCAAGGTTACATAAAATGGATATTAAACTTTCAGATAGGTATTGTACTTCCTCCCTTGCCACTACTTTTAGGATACACTGCTTTTAAGATAAAGGAGGTATAAGAAAAATAAAAGCTGAATGATAAATAAATATGGCTATGTTTTATGGTTTCTTTGTACAAAATCAGATGCACTATAAATGCAGTAGTAGACACCCAATTGAAGCAATGCACAAATATGTGACATAGCACATCAACTTTATTTTTCTGTTGGGCATATTAATGTAGATGCATATATATATGTGTGTGTGTGTATATATATATATATATATATATATATATATAATGTATATATAGTTCTGTCTGTAACATTGAGCTCTTCTATTCACCTACCATTTAAACTCCCATCTGCCCTAAGACTATAACACTTTTGCTGGAGAGACACATCTGAAGGCATCCAACACAATATAGTTCATAAATTCACAAGGGGTGGCTGACAGCTAAACTGATTACAAACAATTCTGCACAACAGCCTATACGCTGTCTCACCTTCTGTATTAGTTACATATTATAATGATAAGTACATTATATAAAGAGATTACACTTCTCACTATGCTAGCAGCAATCCACACTTATAAACTATTAATCAGGGGTAGGCAATCTTTAGCACTCCACTTGTTGTGGACTACATCTCCCATAATTCTCTTACAGCCATAATGCTGGCAAAGCATCAGGGGGATGTAGTCTACAACATTTGGAGTGCTGAAGGCTGCCTACCTGTGCATTAGATGGATATTCATTACTAATAGATTTGTCATCTTTCCACCATGGATTATGTACACCAGGATACTATCCATGTGTTTACTTTATACACTTTCCTTTATACACAAGAGCTCTTTGCTCCGAGCCAAATCAATGTAAGGCTGCACCCAATGCAAGACTAGACTTATCTTTGGATACGCTTTTCAAATGATCTTTTAGAAAACATTTTAAATGATTTATCTACATAGACTGCAATGGGGACTTCTTAGTTTTTAGTTTTTTTTCTGGATTATGATTATTTAAAAAGCTTATCCAAAATATTAAATTGAAGTCATAGTGCTGAAAAGGCAAACATTCTGTAAATACCATATTTTTAAACTATCCAATTGTATAGTCATCAAACTACCAAATGTACCATCTTCTGTAAAACATTCCACTTTGATATAATTATCATTCCTTCCCCATAGGCATTAAACTCTCTAAATAAATATCACCTTGTCAGATCTTAATTCATCTCCTCACCTACTGAAATGTAACTGCTCTTTTCATTCAGGAATGGGGGCTATCTAATCAAGAAGACCATTTGCATCTTCCAAAACCAAAGATCATTTGCTGATCCCCTTTTCTTGGTTTTCTCTCACCACAGACTGCAATCGTAAAATCCTAAATAGCTGAACTTATATAGATTTATATAAATTTAAGGAGGTAGTAAAATAATGATAAGCTGATTTTTTTCTGTTGTTCTTAAACCCCCAAACATTCGGCAGCTGCTTCCGTAGTATCTGCGCACGTTAATGATCACATTTCTCATTATGTATATGTGTGAGTGTGAATATACAAGTGTATATCTTATATACACAAATCATATGTAAATGTGTGTCTATATATTTTTAAGGTGTTTGGATTCTATGGGAGTGGAATGCATAACTATGCCTAGGGCAGTGCAACTCTTTGACACTACAGCCTCTAGGCTCACTCTCATGGTTGTTTGTTGGATTTGACGGTCTTTTAAAGGAATACTCCAAATCCCTAAAACACTTCAGTTAACAGAGTTTTCCCTCCTTGTCACTTTATAAAAGCTCCACTGTGCCTGGTCAGGGCTGCCATCAGAAATGTTGGGGCCCCTGACAAAGCTCATGGTCTGGGCCCCCAGATCCCACCCATGAGTCCGCCCACAGAACCCGCCCCTAAATCAGCCCACAAGGATGCAGTGTGTAGTCAATGCACAGTGTGTGTTTAGTGGATGCAGCGTGTGTAAAGTGGCCAAAATGTAGATCAGCATCTGTTGTACAAGTCCCAGAATGCTTTGCTAGCTGTGGATCTACAATTTGCACATTCTTGCGGGGCTTTATTTAGCACTCAGCAGTGTATGTGTGTTTAAATGTAAGCATGTTTTTGTAAGGATTATGTGTGTATGTGAATGTTGGTGTTTGAATGCAGACATGCATTTGTGTGCAGTGTATACACACACATACACACATTGACATACATGCAAATACACAGACACACAGTTACACACACACAGAAACACACATTGACACATACTTACACACACACACCCTAAAGGTGCACACTGACACAGATAGAAACACACACACACACACAGATACACAAACACACACAGATGCCAACTGACACAGATACATACACTGACACACATACATGCCCATACATATGAGATACAGACACTGACATACATGAAAATATACAGACACACACACAGATACACACTCAGGTGCAAACTGACACACATATACATACAGACACACACATACACCTCAGATGCATACACTGACACTCTGATACAGACAGACACACAGATACACATACACTCAGACGCACATTGACACAGATACATACAGCTACACACACACACAGACACACAGACACACACACACACACACACACACACATATACTCATACACACAGACACAGATACACATAAAACCAAAATATAAATAAAATAAAAGGTTTAAAAAGTAGAGAAACAATAAAGTCTATGAATTTACACCAAATAAAATTAACTTTAGTTGAGAATCTCTTAAAACAAAGATAGTGTGAGCGCTCCAGCAATAAAAAAAAAGAAAGAAAATGGGTCATGCACATAATAAAATATCAGATGGGGTGTGCAAGATAAAAAGGTACACAACAACGTGACTCTGATAATTGTTGCATTCTGTATGTAAAGATCAAAAAGCAGTCAGCACCAAATAGAAAAGATTCACATTGCAACAAAGTTACCAAAACAAACAGTTAAATAAAGCCCAACTAAAACAAAAAAATGGGGCATATCAACTAAGTAGTGAAAATGATTATGGGGAAAAAACGTGTACATAGAAAGCAAATACACAGTCACTCGAAAGCACTAACATAAAACCTGCAGCACTGCTACACAATAATGAAATATAATAAAACAAAAGACTACAGGTCTGTGTAAAAAAACAATTACATACACTCAAGTGCACACTGACACCCAGATACAAACAAACACAAAGATAAAACACACTGATAGATACACAGACACAAACACAGATACACACACTGATAGATACACAGATACACACACTGATAGATACACAGACACAAACACAGACACACACATACATACAAACACAGATAGATACACAGACACAAACACAGACACACACATACATACAAACACAGATAGATACACAGACACACACACAGACACACACACTGAAAGATACACAGACACACACACACACAGATAGATACACACACACACACACACAGATACACACACAGATAGATACACAGACACAAACACAGATACACAAACTGATAGATACACAGACACAAACACAGATACAGACAAACACAAAGATACACACACTGATAGATACACAGACACACACACAGATACACAAAGACACTCAGGTGCACACTGACACACATATACAAACACACTGACAGATACACACAAACACTCTGGTACACAGATACATACACACTGACACTTTTTTTTTCAAACCACCCTCCTGTTTCTTACCTTTTGGCTGCAGGAGGGTGGACTCTGCTGGCTGGGGCTGATGTGGGTTTGTCTCTCTCTCCTCCTCTCACTCCCCAGTGCTTCCTCCCGCGCGGGTGTTAGCTGGGAGGAAGTGAGCTCACTCCCTCCCAGCACTGCCAGGAGGTACATAGATACACAGACACATACACAGATACACACACTGATAGATACACACACACACACACACATATACACACACAGATAGATACACAGACACAAACACAGATACACAAACTGATAGATACACAGACACAGATACAGACAAACACAAAGATACACACACTGATAGATACACAGACACACACACACACACACACACACACACACACAGATACAAACACAGATAGATACACAGACACACACACAGATACACACACTGATAGATACACAGACACAAACACAGATAAAAACACAGATAGATACACAGACACACACACTGATAGATACACAGACACACACACACAGATACACACACAGGTAGATACACAGACACAAACACAGATACACACACTGATAGATACACAGACACATACACAGATACACACACAGATAGATACACAGACACAAACACAGATACACACACTGATAGATACACAGACACATACACAGATACACACACTGATAGATACACAGACACACACACAGATACACACACATATAGATACACAGACACAAACACAGATACACAAACTGATAGATACACAGACACAAACACAGATACAGACAAACACAAATATACACACATTGATAGATACACAGACACACACACAGATACACAAAGACACTCAGGTGCACACTGACACACATATACAAACACACTGACAGATACACACAAAAACTCTGGTACACAGATACATACACAATGACACTTTTTTTTTCAAACCTCCCTCCTGTTTCTTACCTTTTGGCTGCAGGAGGGTGGACTCTGCTGGCTGGGGCTGATGTGGGTTTGGCTCTCTCTCCTCCTCTCACTCCCCAGTGCTTCCTCCCGCGCGGGTGTTAGCTGGGAGGAAGTGAGCTCACTCCCTCCCAGCACTGCCAGGATCCTTAAAGGGGCCCAGTCTAGCTATTGGAAATCCACAGCACTGATCCGGCCCCTTTAGAGATATGCCAATCGGTTGGCCCTAAGTGCATGGACCACCCGATGGGCCCCCTCAGGTAGTTCTGCCACTGCCAAAACACATATATATAGCATTACTTGCTATATATATGGGTGTGCACATTGGGAATAGCGGCCTGGGTGCCTGGGCCCCCCAGGACCGCAGGGCCCATGACAACAGTCATGGTTGTCACACCCTGATGGCGGCCCTGTGCCTGGTACTTATGATTTCCTGAACAATCTGATGCTAATGCTTCTATGATAAAACTGCACAGTTAAGGTCTCTAAGTTCCTTATCTGAATATTACTTCAGTCATAATCTGTGCAATATCTTTGATATAGTTGTTAATACTACCCTTGCCTTTACTTTGGCTAACATTTGCTATCACTGTTTTTAAATGGTTGCTTTTAATAATATTTACCTTTCACTGGCTGTACTGCTTTGCTCCTTCTTGAGCCCACCTCCACTTTTTTTGACACTTTGTCTTACTGAATCTCACGGTCTCAATATCCATTTCTTTACAGATTGCACTTCTTGCTCCTTCACACCTTCTGCCACTGTTTCATCTAGAGCAGGATTTATCATAAGGTGAACAGAGGTGGTCACCAAAGACTAAACAGATTTGCTTGGACCATTTACTATCCCTATGTAAAGAATGAAGAGGGGCTCCAAAACCATTGACATTCTTAAGGCCCTCTGGTTACATCTCCTTCTGCATTTTCAAAATCGCATTCTGAATGCCTTTCTGCTTCCTGCAAAAAAAACCTCAAGTACATCTGGATTGCTTTTATTTGTTGCACTAACTATCTTCTGTTCTTTTATTCCCTAACTATTTCCTTCCCTGTGTGTTATTTCACCTTGAACCACATCCACTACCATACTTTTTAGCTTTGCTTTTCCTCTCCTTTGTGACACATATTTGTAATTTTCAATTCTTAACTCAATATATTGGAAAAATTACATGCGTTCAACCCATTCTTTGGTGTAAAACCCTCTGTTCGCTACTGCTTCTGAGACTTGACTGTTGCAATTACACAATAGTCTGTCATTCTACTTCAACATTTTCAAAACGATTGTCAGAATTTCTAAGTTTGTTCTTGTCTACCCATTCCGTAGATTCTCCACTATCTTCCTGTTCACTTGTGTTCTTAATTTCTCATTCTAACTCTCACCTGCACAGTTCTTATCTCACATATTCATCTGTGTTCTTTCTTAATCTTACACATTCTCATTCCTAACCTGCGATACTGTAACAAACTTCCTTCTCATATTCAGTCAGGCACCTCCTTCAAACCTCAGCAAATTTACCTTTTTCAATAGGCCTTTCTCAATCCTCCACAGATCAATATACTTCCGGATTGTGACCTCATCTGACCCACTCCTTACAGTCTCTCTAATTATTATATAGCACTACCATGAACCTTTGAGTCTTCTTTCCATAAAATACTACCATGCTACTTGGTCCAGCAAATCCTGTTTAAATTCACTTCTTAAACTTTTTAAGCACTATGTGCTAACTATTGGTGACCATGTCAGATTCAACGGGTGATGTTAGCTTAGTTAGGTTTTTGTGCAGCAGGCATGAGACGTGTTTTCACTTCTTTTGTCATATGTAGCTATATCATCTGTAAACATTCTTTAATATGTATTTGAGAGGTTTGCACTTTTTTAATTTTAGATACAGATTAACAGACACAGCAGGAGTGACATATGGCAAATCACAGATAAAATAAACATGCATGCTGTTAAGTGCTTAGTACTAGTAGTACAGGAACTAATAATCTAAATTTATATATTTATAGATTACCTGGTTGATTGGATTTATGATAAACTCAGCACATCTAAGCATCTGTGTAGGACAGGGGTAGTCAACCTTCGGCACTCCAGATGTTTTGGACTTTATCTCCCATAATGCTTTGCCAGTATTATGGATGTAAAAGCATTATGGGCGTTGTAGTTCTCAACATCTGGAGTGTTGAAGGTTGCCTATCGCTGGTGTAGGAAATGTGAGGACTGGGAATGGGCAAATGCACCCCCCCCCTCTCAAAAAATGTGTTTATCTTTTAAGATCATAAAAGACAGATATGAAAAATATAGCATATGTTAAGAGTTGCTTATCCCATTCTCACTAGTGATACTATATCATTTTACCATTAAAACTGCATGATTTAATGTATGATCTTCAAGTGGGCCTGGGATTTTTATGAAGCTCCCCCCCCCACCCCACAGGTTGTTGTTGGCTCCTAGGATGAAGAATCCGCAGAATCCAAGCACTGTACAAATATTATATGAAAGAGTAAGCTGAAGTAAATTATCTTAGAATTTACTTACAATGCCCATTTATTTATGCAATATCAATAATATTGACTAAATGACATACTGATCAACCATGAATAAATATCTATTAAATCTACCACCTCATTGTAAACTCATTAAGGCATATACTTCTTATAGAAAGTAACATAATATTCAATATAAACTCATTAAGGCATATACCTCTTATTGATAACAACCTAATATTCACTATATATACTTTTTATTTAGTGTAGGTGACATATTTACTGATTTTATCATCATCTGCAGTGGATACCTCTACAAGTTACCTTTGAAAACCTACAGGTTACCATTGAAATGCCAGATAAGGCAAACATAATAAAGACAAACAATAGCATTACATAGACTAAATAAACAAGTTTGTATAGAATAGATAACAGCAGTGACAAAATGAAAAATCACAATTTAAAATATGTATGTGGCATGTATGGAGGTTGCAACCCCCCTTTGAACCTCCCGCATGATAAAATGAGAGATAGAGAAAAAAATTAACTGCACTCCAATCGCGTGAAGATCCGGGTGCTAAACTGGACCAAGGGCCAGCACCAGCCCTAAGGAGTAGATATCGGTGGGAGAAAGAGGATTCAGGCACGCCAAGTATCTTCAAATGTATTTATTGGGACAAGTGAGACGCAGCAACGTTTTGACCCCTGAAAGGGTCTTTATCAAGCTTGACAAAGACCCTTTCAGGGGTCGAAACGTTTAGGTGTCTCACTTGTCCCAATAAATACATTTGAAGATACTTGGAGTGCCTGGATCCTCTTTCTACCATAGGGAGAGATAGAGACAGATATGTAAATGTAGTGAAACAGGTTCCCTTTAAAGTGTTTAGCACAATGGTGCTAAATAAAATTCCATATACAATATCATCCTACACATACATCCTAGTGCTGGTATTCTAATGCTGATGGTAGAGTTTATGAGCACTGAGATGCTCTAGGGGAGTTTTTGACTTATATTATCATTACTTAATAACCTGCTTCACTAAAACAGGGAGTTCAGCAACAACATGGAATGTTCTTTTCAAACAAAGAAAATATGGTTACATTTGAATAATACTGCTGAATTTACAACAAAATTGATAAAAAAATTAAAACATAACGCCAAAATGTGCAGAGACTGAAATTGCAACCTACTCTCCCTACACACAGTACCACAATCATTAATTTCCGTAATAAAGTATTATGGCTGGCAATACCTTATATAGTACATTTTAATTGCAGAAACAGCTATCCACATAGGCATAGAATTTACACAAATCCTAAGATTATTTATTGTGTCTGATATATTGGATATAAAGTCATGAGTCTTATAGCTTCTGCATGGGAGTGAAATATTTCAGAAGATATTGTCAAAATTAAAAACGACTCAATAAAATTCAGTTTTATTTTCTAAATGGTGAATTGAAATAAAATATAAACACTAATACAACATTTAAACCAGAATAGATAGATTGAAAAGATTAACCAGCTCAGCTAGTTTTACAATTTAGCAAATTGAGGGTAACTGTGATATTCAGTGTTTAATTCAAAACATTTTTCACTGTAAATAAATCCAGAGATATATTCAGGATACATGACTCCCAGTGCAATGTATTATAGTCTGCTCCCTTTACACACCATTCTCACCACTCTACTGACCCTAGACCTCCAGCACATATTTTTTTCTGTTCTCTTAACTAATATTTATTTCCCTTCAAAAACTCTACACTGACATCTCTCTTCTCCTAACAAATATCCTAGGATTATCCTACTAATTAGAAAGCATTATTTCCCATTTACAAAGTTTTTACTTTTTTATCATTATCTATTCCAAACTCACACTCCTGTTTTCATGGAAACATATTCTCATGACATCATGCACTAGAAGAGAACAGTGATCCACAAATTCCACTCTACATCATCAGAGTAGCATAGTGTAGGATCCGTATATAATACATCATGCCATATTATCTCTTCCATATATACAGCTAGTGTTAGGTACATGGTCAGGATTTCAAAGGCATTGTGTTTCTTTAAAAAACAAAAAAAACAACAAAAAAACTATAGTCACCAAAACAACTTTAGCTCAATGAAGCAGTTTTTGCGTATAGATTATGCCCCTGCAGTTCATTGCTCGATTCTCTGCCATCTAGGAGTGAAATAACGTATAACTGCATAACTATATAGAATGCATAACTGCATTCTATATAAGCCTAACCCTAAACTAAACCATGTCTATGAGCTTAACGTATCCCTTACCATCTTCCTATCTCGAACTCCAAGCAAGTTTGATGTTGGTGTCCTAAATCGACGTGGGGCAACATTGCATTGACTATAGCAACGAGTATAGAGTGCAACATGTCAATAACATTTTACAATGCCATGACATATTTGGATGCAATTACTTCTTAGATGTAATGGGTAGTCAACATTTCCACAGAATGAATTTAAATGAATACCATAGTATTATAAGTAGTTGAACAATTATCTTATCATAGAAAGAGGTAGAAAAGAAGATGGAGGAAGCAGTACACTGGGTTTTCAGTATGGAAGCACCATAAATATTTTACTAATTGTTCTAAGGGTAGATCAACATACATGCCCTTCGAAGACCAAGAAGCAAAACCCTAGGTTAAAATCATTTTGAGGACAGATAATTGAAATCTGCTTGCCCCGGCCCTAGCTGTATTGCTATCCTGACCATTGTCATCATCATAAACATAAACCTTCTTATGTTTTGATTTCAATGTTGCTGCTGAATCAAAATTACTGACAAATAAATCAGGCCTTATTCTAAGCCAGCCTCAACATAAGCTACCACGTGTAACGAAAAACCTCACCGTAAAAAACACAGAAATACAAAACATGGATTGCCACTTTTCTTAGCATTGTGTTTCCCTAGAAGATTGTTAAGACCAAATTCATCATCCTTAAAATACATTTATACACGTAGGAGGGTGATAAACCCATGAAGCAGAGAATTGCACAGATCTATCTTCTGTACTTCATAAAATATAGCTGACCTCAAGGACACAGTCGTCCTTTTTTCCTTATAATACACCACCAAGGATACATTGCGATGTAATGGGTGATCCTGATACTCAGATGCTGAGTAAAAAAAAATTGTGGCTGTACAAAAGATAAACTGCTACTTAAATGGAATTAACATTTAGTCAACATGATCACTTTTGTAGTAGCGGCTAATAATATTAGATATGTTGGAACAATACTATTAATGAAGATGCCATGGCCCTTTCCCTGTACATCAACATTCTCAATTTTTTAATGTTATCACGTTCAAGAAAATCACCTGTGTTACTCGTATAATGCTAGTCATTCCATGCATGTTTGATTTTTACTGGAAGGTAATCTGAGCTAGGTGTTAACACTTCATTGCTTACCTACAAGCAATAAAACATTGCTTACCTTAAGAACACAGAATTGAGGCTGGCTGCAGCACTAAGCCGAGAACGATCATGTGCATTCAAGACAAAAGCTTCACTTTCCTCCACAAAAACAGAATCTTCCAAAGATGATTTTTTCATATTTTCTATGGTGTATTTATACAACCACAACAATGGAAAAACTGACAACGGTGAAAGCTGATCACTGTGGCTGTGCCTTTAGCAAGGTTGTGAAACAGTAGCCTTTCAAGTTCCGGAAATATGCAGTTGGCTGGTATTCATGTCAGTCCAGTTTCTTTGCACGTTAATAAGTAACTTCCAAGATTTTGTAAATATGCAGATTTTATTCAACCTGTGCAAATCCTTTAATATATGAAATATGTCCAAAGGGTATGGATTGCTCTGAATTGATAAGATCAATTGCTTAATATATTGGAATTTTTTTCCATTAGCATTTTCTTTGCTTTTAAAGCTTGTGTAGTGCCTTAATAATGTAAATAGGAAGGCTAATTCACTTCAGCGTTTATAGCTATTGATTTATACTTAAAGATTTCTGCAAGTTTCCACATAGAGCATGTCTCGTCGGGGTACTTTTACACTTTTCTCTATTTAATGTTACAAGTTGCATAGGTGTTTATTCACTAAATAGTGACGTATGGTAAACTGAAATGTAAAAATGAACGCTAAAACAGCCAAATTGGAATAATATTTCTAACTCATCTGGGATTTTGTTCATCTCAACTAGCTCATCTAATTTTTCAAATTTCAATTTTCAAATACCGCAGCTCACTGTTTAATGAACATGTTTTTTAGAGTTACCTCCTTGTTAGTGAACGAGTATATGTTTATATATTGTATTATATGACATTATCTATTGTAATCCTGAGAACTTCTAGAACTTCAGCAGAAAAGGAAAGAGTTGCCCCTAGCAAACCACATTCAAAAAGTTGTTCAAAACCGATTTGACTACTTATATGCTATAGTTATAAGGAAGTAGAAAAAGGTGGCGCTACAGAGATAATATGTACAATTAAATACAAGCAGGTAGTAACATAGAAATAAATAAAGATATATAATACAGAGAGAGAACAATAAAATAATAATAGGTATATACATATATAAAAAAAAAAAAAAAATATATATATAAAAAGAACAGTCCAAAAACAGTCCAGTAAAACCTTGGGATGAGAGAACAATCACAGTTCTATCTGAGGTAGAGACGTCTATAGAGTAGTGGGATCAAGGGGTTCGTGGGATCCGTATGAAAGAGAAAAGAAAATCTAATAGTGCAATAGAACCCAAATAGGTAGCAGCTAATAACAAAGTCTATATGGTCCTACTCACGTTTTTGAGAGCTAAAAACTAACTCTAGTATAAACAGTGTACAGTGGTATAATCCCCACTTATGGGATACTTGAGGGAGTGTTGTAAGTAGATATCTCGTCAGATGGGGACCATATGTAACATAAAAAACAACAATAGTGCTCACTGTGATAAAACCAGGAGAGTTTTTAAAAATACCAAATGGTTACTCACATTTGGACAGACGCACTGCTCAATGATAGGGCGTAAGTGGTATAATCCCCACCAAGGATGCTTTGGAGTAGTATCTCTCTGGAATAAGTAAAACTTAGATGCCAGGTATTAAATAATAAAAATGGTAAAAATTGCCAAAATACAGTTAGTTAAAAATTCCACGCCCTACCATTGAGCAGTGCGTCTGCCCAATTAAATGTCAGTAACCATTTGGTATTTTAATACCAAATGGTTACTCATCTTATCTTATATATAGGATAGCCTTATGCCTATCCCATGCATGCTTAAACTCCTTTACTGTGTTAACCTCTACCACTTCAGCTGGAAGGCCATTCCATGCATCCACTACTCTCTCAGTAAAGTAATACTTATAATTTGCCATTTGGCTTATCCCTCCTGGAACATCAACCCTGTTACATATCTTAGTATCATCAGCAAAAAGACATACCTTACCATCAAGACCTTCTGCAATATCACTAATAAAAATATTAAAGAGAATGGGTCCAAGTACAGATCCCTGAGGTACCCCACTGGTGACAAGCCCAAGCTTCGAATATACTCCATTGACTACAACCCTCTGTTGCCTGTCACTCAGCCACTGCCTCACCCATTCAACAATATTGGAATCCAAACTTAAAGATTGCAGTTTATTGATACGCCTTCTATGTGCAACAGTGTCAAAAGCCTTACTGAAATCTAGGTAGGCAATGTCTACTGCACCACCCTGATCTAGAATTTTAGTAACCCAAATGGTAACTATGGTAAACATTGGCCTTGTATGCTTTATTTTAACATACGCATATACTGAATACATCGTTACTAGGTTTACAATATATATATATATATATAGTCTGTGGAATTCATTTTTAGAAAAAATCCAAAGGACAGGTTATGCGAGGTGGAGACAAATTTTTGCTCCTGTAAGTCCTCTTATTGTTTTAATGTGAGATTTCATTCTCTATAGTTTATAAAGGGATTTGAATCTTGAACAGGAAACAGAGTTTCAAACCACTGCAAAAAAAATCAAAGGTGTATAGGAAGAATAACAGTAAAGAATAGATGGCATTTCGAATAACAAAGGCTTGATGGTAGGTTACATGGAAACAATCATTGAAGAAGTGACCCTTTCAATATGACATCAGTGTGACATATGGTATACCTAAACCGATAGTTGCAGACATGCAGTTGAAAAATTATAAAAGAAATAGCCTTACATATCTGTTTTCCATCTAGAAATTTGACCTTTGTGTATACTTCATAGTTATACTGTATGAAGTCCATTTCAGAAATGTAAATATATATATATAGAAAGCTGTGCAGCTCGCATAAATTCAGATATGATTTTTTTCCCTACCTGTTCAGCAATTTTTTTCATGGCAAGATTATAACTAGATTGCAATTGTAATTTTTTTCACATCTCTAACATATTCTGCAGTGTTGTGCAATAGGTAATTCTAACAAAAAGATGTTTGACGTACAGGAAGAATAGGTGAAGAGGGCAGTGCCCAAATAAGGTTAAAAGTTAGAAGGATGAGGAACAGTGGAAAGAGAGGAAAGCAAATTATCTGGATATAACTGAAAAAAACGGGGTGTTTGGGAAGAGGTAGTGCAGTAAATGGGAGATTGCAAAGGCAGGTTATAAAGGATGTGGAATTAAGGTTGAGCCCATAGGCTTCTTTAAGAAGAAAAAAAATATTTTCAAAGGACTGAAGAGATGGGGAGATTTGAATGTGGCGTGGAACGGCATTCCTTAAGGTAGGGTGAGCCCTAGAGAAGTCCTGCAGATGAGAGTCACAAGAATGAGAACAGGATAGTAACAGGTCACTGGAATTGAAGAGGCTGGGCTGGAACATATCTTATCAGGAAGATGAAATAAGCAGGGGCACAGGTATGGAGAACTTTGAACCGAATCCTAAAGGAAACAGGAAGCCAGTATAGAAACTGACAGAGGGGTGAGATTTGTCAGTTGTGGGACATAAGGTTGAAGAGTCTGGCAGAGGCATGAACATGGACTGGAGAGAGGCATTTTCAGGTGAAAAAGTAGAGCATTATAATAATCAAGGTGGGAAATAACAAGAGCATGGGCAGGCATTTTGTTTTAAATATTTTTATTGGTATCATGTCATAAGCGTGGGTTACAATTGCTTTCAATCATTACGTTCGGTTGCCTGCGCAGAGGCATGTTTCTCTTTGCGTCAATCTGTATATGCAGTTGCCTGCGCAGAGGCGTTTACTCATTACATCCATCACAACATACAGTTGCCTACGCAGAGGCTTTTTACTCATTACATCAAACACAACATTTAGTTGCCTGCGCTGAGGCTTCGTTTTCATAACTTTGTACATAACGCTTTGCTACCTGCACTGAGGCATGGTTCTCCTTACGTCTGGTGTAGCGTTTGGTTGCCCGCTCGGGGGCTGTTTTTGCATCTTTATCATCTGTCATAGTGCGTGTGTTGCCTTTAGTTTGGTTAGTGTGTGTGTGTGTAGTTCGATGAGTGTGGGCGTGTTCCTGTGTGTGTTTTGGGTTTTGTCGCGTGTTGTAGCGCTGTGTGTCGTATCTACAGAGGTGGCCGCCTGCCTTATGTGCGGTTGGAGCGTTTTGAAGGCAGTGTGTGGTTGTGTATTGTATGGGTGCGTGGTGTGAGCGGGGCTTGTTGCGGTCCTATGGGCAGCACTGTATCCAGTGTTCCAGGTGGGTTCATGCCCTTGGGTTGTCGCTATGTAGTTCCTCTGGTCTCGGCGTGTCTCATTCTTTGGTCATGTTGTCGCTTTTACCTAACTGGTTGTTCAGCTAATGCGCGGGTCAGGATTTAGTTTTTCATTTGATGTGTGGGATGGGGGGGTCGTTGTCGCGGCCCGTGTCTCCTGTGTTCGGGTCTGTGGTGTGGGAGCAATTATATTACTTTGTCACGTCTTGGTCATACCGTGCTTGTTCGTCGTAAGCTCTCGGAATGTACTCCGGTGTTTGTGTTGTGTGGGTTAGGTTTGTCATGCGTGTATCGTTTTGGCCTGTGGTTGGTTGTGGTCGCGGTGTGCTTCCCCTTCACTTCATATGGTAGTGTAACTTTCTCTCGTGTCCGAAGTCGAATTTTGAGTATGTTAGTGTGTGTGGATGTGTCATGGATGGGTGGGTGAGCGGAGGGTTGGTGGCCTGTTTTCCAGTCCCCCGTCGCCGCCCCGTTCCGTTCAGCCCCCGGGCTCCCCGGACTCCCGCTCGAGCCCGTCTCCCTCTCGCTCGTTCCTCTCAGGGGTGTTTGCTGCGAGGTGGCTTTGGAAGGGGTCCGACGCGGTGTGGCGTAGCCAGTGAAACCAGCGTTGAGTGTAGCGATCTCTTTGTCGCGTGGTGTCGGCTTTCAGGTCCTCAAATTTTCGCGTCGCTTCCACCTCTTCTATCCAGCGTCTCAGTGGGGGTGTAGTAGTTTGCTTCCAGTAGATGGGGATGGTCGCTTTGGCTGCATTGAGTAGTCTGGGAATAATGGATCTGATGTATGTCTGTGTCGGCATGGTGGTTTTGTGTAGAAGGAAGGCGGCTGGGGTCTCAGGCAGTAATTCATCCGTTACTTCATGTATAGTTTTCCGGACCGTCTCCCAGTATGGGCGGATCTTGGGGCATGTCCACCAGATGTGTGTGAACGTCCCCACTGCCCCCTCGCATCTCCAGCAGGTGTCTGGTATCTCCGGGTTTCTTGCATGGAGCGTTGTTGGTGTCAAGTACCACCTGGTGAAGAGTTTGTAGGAGTTCTCCTGTAGGCGTGCTGAGCCCGGCGTTTTCTGTATCAAGGTGATGAGGGTGTTCCATTCCGCCTCTGTCATGGGTTCTTCTAGTTCCTCCTCCCACTGTCTGATGCACGGGGGTGCTAGTATATATCTGCTCGTGATTAGGAGCGTATAGATCTGTGATATGGCGCGCGGCGGCTCTTTGTCTTGCATACAGATGTGTTCAAACGTTGTTAGGTCTCTCAGGAGAGATGGTTTTTGAGGGATGGATCGGGCGTATCGTGTCATTTGTGCCCTCTGGAGTGTGTGCGCAAATGTATGCGGTCTATCCGGGAATAGTTCGTTCAGCGGTCGGATGTCGAAGGGGTTCCGAAGGACATCCTTCATGCGGATGATTGGCATGTGCCCTATTGGGTATGGGGTTGGGCCCATGTCCCCTGCCGGGAAATCTGGGTTGCCTTTCAAGGGGAGGAGTGGGCCTGGGTCCGTCGTTAGGTATTGCCTTGTGCCTTGTCCGTGCCAGACTCGCATGGTGGCCGCCACAAATGGGTTGTTGATGTGTTTATGTTTGTATGCTTCTTTCGGGATCCAAGGTAGTGTTCTGAGGTCGCAGTTGGTCGTGTCTGACTCTAGTTGGGTCCATGGTTTCGTGCCGCTGGCCACCGTCCAACTGATGATTCTCGTGAGGTGTGACGCGTGATAGTACTTTTCAAAGTCTGGCAGTGCCAGTCCCCCGCGGAGTTTGGGGAGGATTAGTTGGGCGTGCGCTACCCGGGGAGACTTGCCCTTCCATATGAATTTACGGACTTCAGAGTCTTGAAGAAGGTTGGTGGGGCTGTTATGGGACTGTTTGAAATATGAATAGTAGTTTGGGAAGCAGCGTCATTTTGACCGCATTTACCCTTCCTAGCCATGATATGTAGTAGGAGTTCCATTTGTGCAGTTCCTCCGTTGCCTTTTTTAGCATGGGGAGGTAATTGTGTGTGTATAGGTCTGCTGGGTTGGGCGTGAGCCAGACCCCCAGGTATCTCATCCGGTGGTCACACCAGCGATATGGGTGTTGTCTCTGGATCGTGGCACTCAGTGCGTGGTTGATGTTTAAATTTAAGATCTCCGACTTTGAGTAGTTGATTTGGAGGTTCGATAGTCGGCCGTATTGTTCAAATTCCCCCTGTATGGCCCGGAGGGAGGTCTCCGGGTTCGTGACCACGAACAGGAGGTCGTCCGCGTAGGCCAGGATTTTATGGTGCGAGTGTCCAATCCTCATTCCTTGTTTATCTGCGTTCTGTCGGTTCCTATTGAGGAAGGGCTCCAGTGTAATTGCAAACAATAAGGGCGAGAGTGGGCAGCCTTGCCTGGTCCCGTTGAGGATGTGGAACGGGTCTGATAATGCGCCATTTATCCTGATCCTTGCCGTCGGGTGAGTGTAGAGTGCCGTCACCCAGGTGAGGTATCTTGCCCCTATGCCGAATTGTCGTAGGGTGGCGAACATCATGTCCCAGTCTACCCTATCGAACGCTTTTTCCGCGTCAGTTGACAGGAGTAGCACTGGCGTCCGTTGTGTTTTGACGTGGGCTATGATGTTCAGGGCTCTGATGGTGTTGTCCCGTACTTCTCTGGGATGAAACCCGTTTGGTCTGGGTGGATTGATTCGGGGAGCAGTGGCGCCAGCCGGGTTGCGAGGATACTAGCGAGAAGCTTAAGGTCCGTGTTAAGTACTGATATCGGGCGATAACTGGGGCACAGTGTTGGGTCCTTCCCCTCTTTCGGGAGCAGGGTAATGTTGGCCGAAGTGAATTGGGCCGTCGGTAAGGCCCCATCTTGGATGGAATTTAGTGCCTTCAGGAGCTTCGGTGTCGTGTCTAGTGTAAATGTTTTGTAATACTGGAGGGGGAGGCCATCTGGTCCTGGTGCTCTGCCGGTTTTCGCTCTCTTGATGGCATACGCTATGTCTTCTGGCGTTATGGGTGCTTCCAGCGCTTCTCGTGCTGTGTCGCCTATGTCAGGCACGTTTGCGGAGTTCAAGTAGTCTCGAATGTTTTCAGTTATGCTCGCCCGCGAAGTTCCTGGGGCAGTTCGGCGGAGGTTATACAGGTTCTGGTAGTATGCTCGGAACGCTGTGGATATGTGGTCTGGTCGGTGTCTGAGTTGCTGTCTTGTGTCCTTGATTTTCGGAATGTAGAGTTGGGTTTTGCGGTGTTTGAGGAGGTTCGCTAGTAGCCTCCCGCACTTGTCTCCGTGTTCGTGTATCATGTGTTTGTAGTGTTGGTATGAGCGTTGTATCGAACGGTTGAGGTGTGTGGTGAGTTGGTCTCGTTTGGCCACCATGTCCCTGTACGTTGTCGCGTCCAGAGTGCGTTTGTGTCTAGCTTCTAGGGTTGCTATGTCTTGGCTGAGGTCGAGGATCTCTTGTGTTGCTGCCTTCTTGCTGGATGCGCTGAGTGCGATGATCTGGCCGCGTATCACTGTTTTGTGTGCCTCCCAACATGTCAGCGGCGTCACGTCGTCTGTCTCGTTTACCTCAAAGTATGTCCGTATGGAGTTGCCGATTTTATCTACCACCGTCTTGTCTGATAGAAGTGATTCATTCAGCCGCCACGACATTTGTCTGGGTCTGAACAGTGGTGACTGCAGCCGTAAGCGGATCGGGCAATGGTCTGACCATGTCATCGGCAAGATCTCTGCGCTGGTGAGTAAGGTCAAGTTTCGGTGCGGCGTGAGGAAGTAGTCGAGCCTGGTGTAAGTTGAGTGGGTCCTTGAGTAGAAGGTGTAATCGCGGGTCGTAGGGTGCATAGCCCGCCAGCAGTCTGCTAATTGGTGGTGGTGGAGGAGGCGCAGTGTGTTCGCGTACTTGTTGTGCGGGGTTGCGTTCTGTGGGGATGAGGAGTCTTGGTCCGGGTGTAGCGCCAGGTTCAGGTCTCCTCCGATTATTAGAGTGCCTTCTGTGAATTTCATCAAGGTGTTCAGCGTGCGTCCTAGGAATTGGTGTTGTTTTGTGTTCGGGGCATACACGTTGGTGAATGTGTGTGTTTGATCTAGGATTGTGCCTTTGGTGAATATGTATCTACCTTGGTTGCAGCTGATGGTGGCTTTCTCAGTGTAGGGGACAAGTCTGGAGAAGAGAATGCCTACTCCCCGCGTGCGCTTGTCGGGGTTGTTGCTGAAGTATCCCATCTGGAAGTTGCGGTCTTTCAGGGCCGGTGCTCTGCCCTCTTGAAAGTGGGTCTCCTGCAGGAAGGCTACCGACGCCTTGTAGTGTTTCAAGTCTCGTAGTAGTCTCGTCCGTTTCTCCCTGATGTTCAGTCCGTGTACGTTGTACGAGACGATGTTCAGGTCCTCCCGCGCGAGTCCGCTCGGTCCCGGGGCCCGCATCCCGTGGACGGCCACGGGGGACTGGTGGGTATGGCAGGGGGTGGGGGAGGGAGGGAGGTGGTGGGAGTGTTGGGCTTGCACGTGTCTGTGTGGGGTGCGTTGTGTAGTTGTGTTTGTGTGTGTGTTATTTACCTGCCCTATGTGTGTGTGCACTGCCTATGGAGGTCAGTGTCTGTATATGGTAATGGACAGTTATCCCGTTGGTTCGACTGTGTGTCCGGCCTGTTGGAGGGACCGTGTCGACTCTGGGGTGTGTGCGTCCCCTTCCACTAAGGGGGCCGTGTGTCCTATTCCTATGGGGGTGTCGGGCAATGTGTCGGAGGTCGCCCAGCTGGGTCTGTATAGGTGTTAGAGTTCCGGTGTTGGGTTTGGAGTGTGGTTTCCCGTCTCATCGGTGGCTGTGAGGTCGTGCATCCGCTCATTCTCTCTCTGCAGTATGTAAGTGGGTCGTTTGGTGTGTTCCGTGCATGTTGGTGCTTTTGTGTAGATGCCCTATGGCACTCTGGCGTTCCGTCTGTCTCATTGTGTGCGCGGCTCTACTGGGGGGACCTAGATGTTATGGGCCTTGTGGTAGTTTGGGGGAGTTGGTCGTGTGCCTCGGTGGTTTGGTATGTCCCTTTGGTTCGATGGGGACTCGGGTTGGTTAGTCACGGGGGGCCGTATCTGGGGTACCATTGCTCTTGCTGGTTAGTGTCTCTGTTACTGGTGGTTTGGGATCTAGGGTCGCGGTGGGGCAGTTTGTACCTCCGTTGTGGTTCAGTGTGCCTCTGTGTCATATCGCTTGGGAGGCTTGTGTATCGAGCGGGTGCGCGTGTCAGTCTATGGAGTAAGCTGGTGCCGTGGCTGGGTGTGTTGCGCCGCTTAGTGCTCGTGTCTGGTGTAGTGCGTGTTCAGCATCCTATACTTTTGACATAGTGTATACACCAGGTTCAAGATACATCTTCCAGTCGGCATTACGTCTGGTTAGTTCTCGCTTCCCTCCAGCTGCACGTGCTGCCTGAGGTTCTCTATTCCCCCCTCGCCTGCCCTGTTCAAGCTGTTCATGGGCGTCCTGGGGTGGACATTTAAATTGTTATGTTCCCCTCTCTCCCCCCTCCCCCCCCCTTTCCCTCCCCTTTGTCACCTACATCCCTATCGTCCCAATCATTATCTGTACTTTAAAATATTTTTATTTATTTATTTATTTATTTTGTATTTTTTTTTTATTATTATTTTTTTTTCTTTCTTTCTTTCTTTCTTTATTTATTTTTGCTATTAGTTAATGCAATTATTCCCTCCCCACTCCCCCTTCCCTCCCCCCTTCCTTCAGTGTGTGTTCTGCCGTCAGTTTTCTCATTTAGTGCTTACTCAGCTCATGCCCTTCCCACCCTGCCCCCATCCCCTTTCACCCCCTCCTGTGGTGTGGCTTGGCTTGTGTGTGGATTCCTGCGACCATACATATTGCCGTGTGGTTTCTTAGAGCTTGGGTACCATGTGCGAGTCTGCCGTCAACCGTTCTGGCCCTGTGGCCTGGCCCATTCACTTGTCCCCCTCCCCAAGCGTCCAGTTCCCCCCCTTCTGGCACTTGGTTGCGTGTGGAGCAGTGCGTTAGTCCCCTCGGACCCCCCGTTAGCCCCTCTCCCACCCCAAACCTTCTCGCTTTTTTCTATGTGTGTCCCCATTATTGTTACTCACAGTTCGGTGCGTTCTCGCTGTAGCCCTTGGGTCCCCCCAGGCTGTTTGATGGGTAGTTTACCGCTCATGCCTTGCTTGGCCTTGGTTCCAGTCACGTCGGCGTTGGTGCTGGGGCCCTTGAGGGTTTTGGTCCAGTCTGCGTTGTTGCTGCGATCCTGCTGGTTGCTGGAGGAACGATCTTGTGAGCCAGTCGGGTACTTGTATTGGCGGGAGGCCTAGGGTGCGCAGAAAGCTTGGGACTTCTTCCGGTTTCCTCAATGTTAGCTGATCTGGGCCCTGTCTTGCTGTCAAGGAGAACGGGTAGCCCCAGCGGTATGGGATCCCTGCTTGTTGTAGGGCAGAGGTCACCGGGCGTAGGGCTCTTCTTGCTTGTAGTGTATATCGGGACAAATCTTGGTAGATGGATATATTTTGCCCCTCTAGGCGTATGGTGCCCATGCGGCGGGCCGTGCGCAATATCTCTTCCTTTAGCTGGTAGTTATCCAGGCAGCATATGATATCCCTGGGTTGGTCTTCTGGGGCTGGCAGGGGTCTCAGAGCTCTGTGTGCCCTAACTAGGCCTATTCTGGGTATTTGTTGACCCCCCAGTACCTGTGTAAATATTTGCCGCAGCATGTCGGGGATGTTTTCAGACGGGCCTCCCTCTCTCACCCCGCGGACACGTAGGTTCAGCCTGCGGCCGCTGTTGTCCAGGTCATCTATCCACGTGGTGAGGTATGCCATATCAGCTTCTTGGCTGGTGACTGCTGTGGTGGTGTGTTCCAGGTCAGTCCTGAGGGCTTTGGACTCTGCCTCTGTCACAGACATGCGTGCCTCCATTTTTGCCATGTCCACACGGAGCTGGGCCACCTCCTCGCGTACCACGCGGCCCAGGCTGTCAGAGAGGGCATCGAAGTCTGCCTTTGTGAGGAGGTTAGGCAGTATCTCCCTCCATCCATCCTCCGGCGGCATCTGAGGCTCTGATGCAAAGGAGGGTGCTGGTGAGTGCCTGGCCGGGGTGGATGGAGTGGAGTCCGGTGCTTGGTTTGCGGCCTCCATTTCCGGTCGCGGCGATCGTGCGCGGGCCGTGGATTGCAGGTAGGACCGGATCGTGTTGTCCCCCCCCGGACCCGTGGGCCTCGGGGTGCCTCCCGTGTCAGTGGGCTTCCTTGTGCGACCCATTAGGTGAGTGCGGTGAGCGGGATGTGCGGATTAGCGGCGGTATTCAGGCGGGCGCCACGAGGAGCTCCGGGCTCACACGTCCATCTTGGTTGGCTGCCGGACACGTCCCCCCTGGGCAGGCATTTTGGATAAAAAGGAAGAATACAAGAAATGTTTTAAGTTGAAAGTGTCATGATTTGGTTAAAATTTTTATGTAAGGGGTGAATAATAGGTCAGAGTCATAGAGCACACCGTGACTGTGGGGTACAAGTTATGACAGCTTCATTGAACTGAAGAGAAACAGAGGCAGATGTATAGCCCTATAGAAAGGAAATATAAGGAGTTTGATATTGGAGAGGTTGGGTTTTAGGAATCGTGAAGTCATCCAGTCAGAGAGATAGACACGCCAGTGTCAGGATTACTGTTTGATCCAGCACGTAGAACTGTATAGCACGGATGAAAAATAAGTAACGTATTACCGGTCCTTAGAATGGCCAGATTTAACGTACATAGAATAGTCGAAAATACTAGCCGAGGTCAGGGAACACAGAAAGGGATGCAGCGATGAGGAAAGCCAGGAGTCAGGATACCAGAATATAGAGAAGTCAATAAACAAAGCCAAAGTCAAAAAACAGGTAGAAAACTATAAACGCGCTCTCGGACAACCACAAGGGAAACCACGACAGGGCACTGAGCAGGATGAGAACTGGGCCTAAATACCCCTCCTTTGGTTCTGATAGGCTGTAACCGGCCTTTGACTCCAAAGTCAGTTACCAGGTTTCATTTGCATAATTGCTGCTCAGCATTAACCCTTCTGTGGATTAGGTTGCTGCTCGGCACAACTTTTCCTGTGTGGACAGTAAATGTCATTAACCACATTTCTATAAGCGGATGCATACGTGACAGCCAGATGATGGGGAGAAAGATGAGACAAGGAGAGGTAGATTTGGGTATCATCGTGTGGTTGGTCTACTTTGTCAAGAGTTGGAGAAAGATCAATAAGCATACTTTGCAAATGATGGCATTTGGAATATAGACAAGGTTATAAAAAAAAAACTTGGAAGCAAAGGGGAAACGATAGGTAGGTTGACAGCTAGGCAAAGAAGGTTTTTGTTTAGTATGGGTGTGATCAGTGCATGTTTGAAGGATGAGAGAAAATTCCAGAAAATTCCAGAGAGATTGAAAATGTTAGTCAAAGATGGGACAGTCGCAGATCATAGCATAAAGTGAGATATGAAAGAATGGGATCAAGGAAACACATAGTTGGGCAGAAAGAAAGGAGTGCATAAACCTCTTGTTCAGAAAGTGGAGTGTACATACTAAGTGTAGAGGAGGAGGCCGGCAAAGGATTGAAAAGTTGAAGGGAGAAGTGAGTGTGGTTATTTCTTTCAGTATGTTATCTATCTTTTCAGTGAAATAGGATGCAAAATTGAGAACAGTGAGAATAGTAGATGGGGTGGTGTTGTGGGTGCATTCGTGAATTAAACATTTTAAAGAAACATTTGGGGTCATCTGAGAAGGTGAAGTTGAGGGAAGTGAAGTATATTTAATGCCAGTCGTAGGAACACATCATAAATCAGTAAAGTTGGAAGTCAGCCTTACTATGAGAAAACTTCCAGTAACATCCGTCAAGTACATTTAAAGCTATCGTGTGGATTTTGTATGTCAGGGCTGGCTTTTAGTTCACCACTAAAGTGATAGCACTGTGCAGTTAAGTACCATGCTGCAACTTCAGTGGTGTCTTCACAGACATGGATTGATTCACTTCATATAGCTAGCTGGGGGCATCAGCTGTGCTGCTTCAGCCAGTTATATCGTCACTAAGGTCCGGAGCTGTGCAGCCGGAACTTTAGTGATGAGGTTGGTTCTAAGACAACACGAAAAACATGTGTAAGGATTTGGTTACCAATATTTAACTTTATAGGGAGAGATCATGGGGTGGTAGCAATATACCCTCCTATTGTGCAGAAAAGTTGACGTTTAGACAAACTTTCCCTCTCACTATAACCCCCATGTATGCGTGTGTTTTTATATCTGTTTGACTGTGAACGTGTATCTATCTTTGTCTATGAATGTGTGGATGTGTATGCTTCTGTGTTTGTATCTATGTGTGTCCCTTATTTTTACACTCCCATGCCCTGAATGTTCAATCCTTGCAGTGTTGGGGGAATTGAGCACATATAGTTCAATGGCAAACTTAAAAATACATCTCAAATTTTTAATGTTATTTTGTTGTCTAGACTAGCTCTGCGGTTGCAGCAATGCTTTATTCTTGGTGCACACCAAAGATTAGTAATGGATTTGGATATGGTTAGCTGCAGATTTTTCACACTTACTAGGTTACAAATGTCATTTTGACATTTGATATGAAAGAATAGACAAAGGTGTATTTTAAATAGTTTGGTTGTATTGGTCTTTTGAAGATGAATCTTATAACACATTTGTTAAACCTATTTAACAATCATACAGATGGTTTGGTGAAACAAATATGCTCAATTGCGATATGATGTGCTCACCCAACCAAAAGTAAATTGTGTGCTTGCACAATGATATATGTGCTTGATATTATTCTGCGGCTCACCTAAGCTGAACCATAGGTTGGATGATAGCCCCTACCCACAAGGTATGGATTGATGTTGAAAAAAAATTTGTTGGCTCTTTCATCTTTGACGTTGATCTCTATATCTGCAGTACACTGCTCGGCCCATAGCCATTTCCTTATAAGGACCTCCTTATGGATCTGGAATAGTATGTGGAGAAACTAATCTCTCCACCAACCCGCTCCTCTGTTGCCACTCTGCAACAATCTGGAGCTTGCATCTCGCATTCCTCCGACATTGTGCCAAAAGCTGAAAGATTCTAGGACATTATGCACTTTGCATATGGTGTCATGTGAGGATCAAAAAAAACTGTCAGTCCTAAAGGCCTTTTATGTCCAAAATTAATAGGCAACTCACAGACAATCTATTTCGCTCTCTAACTCCATTTGAAGTCTTGGCAAATAGTGACTTAGTAATCGCACATTGTTTACCAAATCTCTATCAACTTCCCACATCATTTATAAGTAGAAACAGGGCCGGTGCAAGGATTTTTGCCGCCCTAGGCAAACGTAAAGTTTGCCGCCCCCCCCCTGTGACATCACAATGCCCCACCCATATGACCTGCCATGTTAACTAACGCTAGTGCTGCAGTGCCGCCGTGTTTACATTAAAAGGCCTGCAGGGACAGGCTATAGACACCAGAACCACTACATTAAGCTGCAGTGGTTCTAGGGACTATAGTGTTTCTTTAACCCCTTAAGGACACATGACATGTGTGACATGTCATGATTCCCTTTTATTCCTGAAGCTTGGTCCTTAAGGGGTTAATGTGAGGTAAATTAGATTAGTGCCACAAATAATATCCTAGATTGCCTACTTACAACAAGATGAGGATGATGATGGGCTCTAGCTGCAGTCTGGATCCAGTGGTCTGGTGTAGAACAGGATCTATGGAGGCTGTTTGTAACTGTGGTCACAAAAATCAATGTTCTGGGAGCAGCTCCATTTTTTGGGGCCCTTTACACAGCTTAAGGTCTGGGTCTCAGGGTCCACTAATGAGTTTGTTCACAGGGGGTGGAATGTGTAGGGGATGTCCTGATTTGTGTGTAAGGGATGCATTGTGTGAATTTGTGTTTGTATGTGTAGGGGCTGCAAGGTGTGTTTCTGTGTATGTAAGGGATGAAGTGTGTGAGTCTGTAAGGGGTGCTTTGAGTGTGTGTGTAAGGGGTGCATTGAGTGTGTGTAAGGAATGCATTGTGTGTTTCTGTGTGTGTAAGGGATGCATTGTGTGTAAGGGTTGCATTGCGTGTGTGTGTGTGTGTAATGCATTGTGTGTGTAATGCATTGCGTGTTTTTCTGTGTGCAAGGGGTGCATTGTCTTTGTGTGTTAGGGGTGCATTGTGTGCGATTGTGTGTGTGTGATGAATGTCAATCTCTCCCCCCTCCTTTGTCACTATCTTCTCCCCCTCCCTTGTTACTCTCATTCCCCCTTCCTCCCTTGTCACTCCCCCTCCCTTCCCTGTCACTCCCCCTCCCTGTCAATTTCTCTCTCCCCCTCAATTCCCCTCCCTGTCAATGTCTTCCCCCCCTCCCTGCCAGTTCCTTTCTCCCCCCTCCCTGTCAGTTTCTTTCTCACCCCTCCCTGTCAGTTTCTTTCTTCCCCCTCCCTCCCTGTTTCTTCTTTCCCCCTCCCTCCCTGTTTCTTTCTCCCCCCTCCCTCCCTGTTTCTTTCTCCTCCCCTCCCTCCTTCTTTCTCCCCCTCCCTCCCTCCCTGTTTCTTTCTCCCCCTCCCTCCCTGTTTCTTTCCCCCCCCTCCCTCCCTGTTTATTTCTCCCCCCCTCCCTCCCTGTTTCTTTCTCCCCCCCTCCCTCCCTGTTTCTTTCTCCCCCCTCCCTCCCTGTTTCTTTCTCCCTCCCTCCCTCCCTGTTTCTTTCTCCCCCTCCCTGTTTCTTTCTCCCCCCTCCCTGTTTCTTTCTCCCCTCCTCCCTGTTTCTTTCTCCCCCCTCCCTCCCTGTTTCTTTCTCCCCCCCTCCCTCTCTGTTTCTTTCTCCCCCTCCCTGTTTCTTCCCCCCTCCCTCCCTGTTTCTCCCCCCGTTTCTTCCCCCCTCCCTGTTTCTCCCCCTCCCCTCCCTGTTTATTTCTCCCCCCTCCCTGTTTCTTTCTATCCTCCCTCCCTCCCTCCCTCCCTGTTTATTTCTCCCCCCCCCTCCCCTACCTATGATTTAGCGTGGCCAAGCTCTGTATGGTCTGCGGGTACAGGGAGCTTTTGTTTCCTGTACCCGGCCGGACTAAAAGGAAATGAACACTCAGTGTTCACTTCCTGTTAGTCCGGCCGGGTACAGGAGACAGATGCTCCCTGTACCCGCGGACCATACAGAGCTCGGCTACGCTACAGTGAGGGAGTGACAGGACGCACCATGGATGCACCAGCCCGGGCAAAGCTGCAGCCGCCTGAGGCTCTTTACAGAGCGCTCGGGCGGCTGCAGCATTAGGGGGGGAAGGCGCTCCTGGCGGCGCCCCTTCCCAAGGGGCACCCTAGGCGGCTGCCTAGTCCGCCTAACAGGTAGCGCCGGCCCTGCATGGAGCAGTATTTGTGTGTTTGACTGTAAGCATGTGTTTGCATGGAGTATGTTTGTGTGAATGTAGGGGTCTGTTTGTATGTAGTGTTTGAATGCAAGCATGCATTTATGTGTAGTGTTGGTTTTTGAATGCAAGTGTGTGTTTATATATAAATTTGGTGTCTGAAGTGTGTTTGTATGTAGTGTTGACATTTGAATGCAGGGGTGTGTTTGTATGTAGTGTTGACGTTTACATGCAGGTGTTTATTTGTGTGTAGTGTTGGTGTTTGAATGCTGAGATGTATGCACATACACACATACACTGCCACACACGCACACACTGTGATACACATACACAAAGATACACACACTGACACACATGCAGATACACATATACACAAACTGATACACATTCAGATAGACAGACACACAGATACACACACAAACACTGACAGACATACAGACAAACACACACTGACATACAGACACACTGACAGACACACAGATGCACACTGCCATACAGATATACACATACACAATGATAGACATACAGATGCACACACAGACACACTAACAGACATACACAAACACACACACATACACACTGACAGACAGACATACACACACACACACTGACAGACATATAGATACACACAGACACACTGACAGACAGACACACACACACTGACAGACAGACATACACACAGACACAATGACAGACATACAGGCACACACACACACACACACACACACAGATACACACACATGCTGGTCAAAATATTCACTTTTCTAGCCACTCTCCTGTTTCCTACTTTGTTCAGGAGGGTGGCTTACCTGGGATCCAGAGTGCTGCCTGAGGTAGTTGGGAGTTGGAGGAGCTAGTCCTGCCCAGCCCCCCTCCTTTCTGCCTTCTCCTGCTCTCTACTGTAGTCTTCTTGGGAGATAGTCCTCCCATGCTGATTAGAAGAGGGCCAGAGGTAGTTCCGCCCCTGCTGGGCACCAACCACGCTGTGTGCTACAGAGGGAGCAGAGATATGACATGTTCATATCTCCGCCCCCTCCACACAGTCCGCGGCACTGCAGGTTGGCGCTCGGCCACGCTACAAGAAGTGACCGGCAGGAGAGGGGTTCTGTGTGCTTCCCTCCTGCCGGCCACCCGGACATTTGCGCCCCCGGGCCGTCCCTGTCAGGAGTAACTTGATTCCTGCATGCAAAAAGGAGTGGTCAGTGGAGATGATATCTGCCTGCCTAGTGGGTTGAGAGCAAGAATCATTGGTGGTGGTCCCTGGTTCCAGTGGAGAAAGGACGGATGATGTGGAGGGAAAAGATTAAATCCAAAGCTGTCCTGTCCTCCTATATCTGTTACCTACATATTTTACAGAGAAAAATAATCTTTAAGCAGTAGTTTAAAGGATCACTATAGTGCGAGGAAAACAAACTCGCACTATAGTGTTAATAGGTCCTCCCCACCCTCATGGCCCCCCTCCCGCTGGGCTAAAGAGGGAGGAAGGGGTTAAAATCTTACCTTTCTCCAGCGCCGGGCTCCCTTGGTGCTGGGGACTCTCCTCCTCCTTCCGTCGTCATCGGCTGAAGGCAGTGGTGTATCCTGGTTTTGTGCTGCCCTAGGCAGGACAAAACTCAGGCGCCCCCCTCCCACCCACGCCACCCTCACCCAACCCTCCCCCCCCCACCCGCGCCACCCCCACCGAACCCTTCCCCCGTCCCGCCTTCTAAATACACACACACACACATTCACTGACAAATACGCATACACTAGGTAACAGAAACACACTCACTAGCAGACACACACACAGTCTAACAGACACACACACAGTCTAACAGACACACACTTACAGACACACACACTGACATACACACACACTAACACACACACACACAGACCCACACACATACAGACATACACACACACACATACAGACATACACACACACACACATACAGACATACACACACACACTAACAGACACACACACAGACACACTAACAGACATACACACACTAACAGACATACACACACACAAACTAACAGACACACACACAGACCCACTAACAGACATACACACACTTACAGACATACACTTACAGACATACACACACACACACACACTAACAGACATACACACACACACTAACAGACATACACAGACATACAAACACACTCAATCACTCACATATTTAATACATTTTTTTTTTTTTATTTAACCCCCCCAGCCTCCTTACCTTTGGGAAAGCTGGGGGGGGGGGGGGGGATATCTGTCTCCCTGGTGGTCCAGTGGCTGCTGGGAAGTGCGGGTAGGTGGGCGGCCGGCGAGGGAGCACTTCCTCTGAGCGGTCTGCTCAGCTCCCTCGCGCGCCGCAGAGTGATGCTGGGAGGCGGAGCCGGAATATGACGTCATATTCCGGCTCCCAGCCTCACTCTGCGGCGCGCGAGGGAGCTGAGCAGACCGCTCAGAGGAAGTGCTCCCTCGCCGGCCGCCCACCTACCCGCACTTCCCAGCAGCCCGCCGGCCGCCCAGCATGCCTTGTTAGCCGCAAGGCTAACAAGGCATTTGCCCTGGGCATTTGGGGGCGGCTTTTTTTGCCGCCCCCTGAAAAATGCCGCCCAAGGCAAATGCCTTGTTTGCCTCGCGGCAAATACACCCCTGGCTGAAGGTGCATGTGCGGCAAGAGCAGCGCACATTCACATTCATCCTATGGATGCTGGCGTCTTCTCACTGTGAAAATCACAATGAAAAGCGCGGAATCGCCTCTAGCGGCTGTCAATGAGACAGCTACTAGAGGCTTGATTAACCCAAATGTAAACATAGCAGTTTCTCTGCTATGTTTACAGAAGTGGTCTGGGTGCCTATAGTGGTCCTTTAAAAACTGCACAATGTATTGCTGTTAAACTCTGTGATGTACATAAATACAAAAAACTATCAGCCAAAGTGAACTTTGGCAGGTAGTAATAGAAGGGTTACAGGGGTAGTACAGGGCATAACCCTAAATATATAAAGAGACAAGTAAAGTAATGAGGAGAGCTCCTCGTGAAAACGGGGTACTTCTCCTCACAACTACTACTCCCAATTATAGTATCACATAGATATAGCTTAAAAAACTTTATTGAAACAAAAATATACTTAACATCTCCCACACATATAAAAAAACAAACACTATCACCCTAAATCATAGAGATTACAAAGACTGAAGACTGTGAATCTAGCTGGCAAAACATCATCCTTGTATATAGAAGAGTGTAACAAAAAATGCAACTATTGAGTATCTATATGAAACATCTGATCACAGTTTTTTTTCAAACTGTTTTGTTTCCTCTATCTTTCATCTCCCTGTCCTTTCAATTTAATCTCTGTTTGACCAATTAGACACATCAAGTCTTTTCACTATTGGAAGCTTATATTCATATTTAAACCAACAACAGGGATTTTTTTGGACTTTATAGAGGCTACTTAGGTTCATTTCTCCCTTTTTGATTCATTAGGGGAAGGCATAATGCTGTTCTTTGGCGATAATTAACTACGGATAGGCTGGATCTCCTTGGGGAACTTTTGCAATAGCTTTCTTAACATTTGCAACTGTGATCAGATGTTTCATACAGATACTCAATAGTTGCATTTTTTGTTACACTCTTCTATATACAAGGATGATGTTTTGCCAGCTAGATTCACAGTCTTCAATCTTTTTAATCTCTATTATTTAGGGTTATAGTGTTTGTTTGTTTTTTTATATGTGTGGGAGATGTTAAGTATATTTTTGTTTCAATAAAGTTTTTTAAGCTATTTCTATGTGATACTATAATTGGGGGTAGTAGTTGTGAGGAGAAGTACCCCATTTTCACGAGGAGCTCTCCTCATTACTTTTCTTGTCTCTTTATATATTTAGGGTTATGCCCTGTACTACCCCCCCCTTTGTCAATTTACATAAATACCAAACCAGTGGCGGATCCAGAGCCTGATCTCGGGAGGGGCACTTGTAGATTATTTAAATAAATAATCATGGCACAATAACCACTACAGCTCAGTGTAGTAGTTATGGTGCCAGTAGTGCCAGGATCCCACCCCAGAGTAAGTAGTCATACCGTTTAAGAACAGTTTGACAACTTACCTGGGGTCTGCTGGGATATAGGGCATAGGAGAAGTGGTGTGTGTGAAAGGTGCAGTGTGTGTGTGAGCGGTAAAGTGTGTGTGAGTGCGTAAGGGCGGCAGTGTATTTCAGGGTTGCAGTGTGTGTGTTAGGGGGCAGTGTATGTGTGGGGCAGTGTGTGTGTGAGGGTGGCAGTGTGTGTATGGGGGGCACTGTATGTCTGTGGGGCAGTGTGTGTATGGGGAGCACTGTATGTATGGGGAGGCACTGTATGTATGTGTGGGGCAGTGTGTGTATGGGGGGGGTCGTGTGTGTGGGGCAATGCGTGTATGGGGGGCAGCAGTGTGTGTACGGCACTGTATGTGTCTGTGTGTGTGTGTGTGGAGTGTGTGTATGGGTGTGCAGTGTGTGTATGGGGACAGTGTTTGTGGGGCAGTGTGTGTATGGGGGCAGTGTGTGTATGGGGACAGTGTGTGTATGGGGGCAGTGTGTGTATGGGGGCAGTGTGTGTATGGGGGCAGTGTGTGTATGGGGACAGTGTGTGTATGGGGACAGTGTGTGTATGGGGTCAGTGTGTGTATGGGGACAGTGTTTATGGGGTCAGTGTGTTTATGGGGTCAGTGTGTTTATGGGGTCAGTGTGTGTATGGGGACAGTGTGTTTATGGGGACAGTGTGTGTATGGGGACAGTGTGTGTTTGTGGGGCAGTGTGTGTATGGGGTCAGTGTTTTTAAGGGGTCAGTGTGTTTATGGGGTCAGTGTGTGTATGGGGACAGTGTGTTTATGGGGTCAGTGTGTGTTTATGGGGTCAGTGTGTGTTTTTGGGGCAGTGTGTGTATGGGTCAGTGTGTTTATGGGGTCAGTGTGTGTATGGGGTCAGTGTGATTATGGGGACGTGTGTGTATGGGGTCAGTGTGTGTATGGGGTCAGTGTGATTATGGGGACGTGTGTGTATGGGGTCAGTGTGTGATTATGGGGTCAGTGTGTTTATGGGGTCAGTGTGTGTATGGGGTCAGTGTGTGTATGGGGTCAGTGTGATTATGGGGTCAGTGTGTGTATGGGGTCAGTGTGTTTATGGGGTCAGTGTGTTTATGGGGTCAGTGTGTGATTATGGGGTCAGTGTGTTTATGGGGTCAGTGTGTGTATGGGGTCAGTGTGTTTATGGGGTCAGTGTTTTTAAGGGGTCAGTGTGTGTATGGGGTCAGTGTGTTTATGGGGTCAGTGTTTTTAAGGGGTCAGTGTGTGTATGGGGACAGTGTGTGTTTGTGGGGCAGTGTGTGTACTGGGGGAGGAGGGAAGGGAGGTTTTTTTAATAAAAAAAAAAAATGTATTTAATAAAATGAATATATTTATGTCCCCCCTCCCTTCTTACCTTTATTGAGGAGGAGGAGGGGGGACATTTCTCCGTCCCTGGTGGTCCCAGTGTGATTCCCTGGTGGTCAGGTGGGGAGAGTGAACTCTAGCCCGCGCTCCAGGGCTAGAGTTCACTCTCGCGAGATTTGGAGCGTTGCCGTGGTTACCGCGGCAACGCTCCATGCTAGTGAGAGGAGGACCCGGAGGAGCTGCAGGCTGAGCTCCTGCCGGGTCCTCTCTCACTCTCCTGCCGGCTGCCAGCACAGTGCTTGCGGACCGGGGAGGGAGATCACTGATCTCTCTTCCCGGTCCGCAGGCACATTGCAGGGCTGGCACTTGGGCAATGCCAGCCCTGCACTAGCCGGCCGGGGGGAATCTCGGGGGGGGCAATTGCCCCGTTGCCCCCCCCCTGGATCCGCCAATGTACCAAACATATAAACCTCCTTGAAAAGTGAGACACTAAAGAAGGACAATCAGAAGGCATATTATACTAGATGGATTTAATTTCTTGCTAAACTGTAATCATGTCTGCAGACATTTGTAGGTCATAGACCATGTGATTAGACATATCAATAGTTGCCATTGTGGGAGGTAATCGTTTAAGGCTGACATTTCTAAAAACCATATTAACAGTTTAAGTTATTTACAGAATATGTACTTTTACAGACTGCACAGCTAATTTAAATGTTTCCTGCCTTGTAATAAACAAAGTGTTGTTTTGAAAGTTAGCAATCAAAGAATTATGATAAATGTATCACAGATTCTGTTTAAAGTACAAGAATCTAAGCAATCCATTAAAAACAGTAGACAAAAAATATGGAATATTTTAAATCTCAGTGAGGCAAAAAAAAGACTTTTCCTGGAACCGATATCCTGGAGAAGCAAATGTTTTCCATGTTTTGGGCAAGCTAGAGCAATGAATGCTGCTACAGGATTAAGTAAAAAAATAAAAAAAATAAATCTGTATTTAGATGAACATACCTTTTTACTGTGTGTACACATTAATTTGTGGTTGTTGCCTTGGAGACTGCGTTGAGGCACTGTCAATAACATGGAAAAGCAACCAATCAACATCTACTTTACCCTAAATAAGTTCAACATGGTCTGGACAACTGTTTTACTGTAATATTAATGTAGAATGTTATGTTAGTATTCAATATAGGTGGTATGCATCTGTACAGTAAATATGGATGATAGATACTCTGAATCCATGTACTTATCTGAAATAAGAGATTCTTATTCACTTTACAAATCTTCACCTTTAGGTTTCTTTTCTAATTGCTCATCTCCAATCGCTGATATTTCTCAGTGTTATTCTCCTTGTAATCAGCAATAAACTATATTTTGATGGACTCGTATCTCCTTCCCTCATCCTCAAGAAAGCCTCTGTCAAATAGAGCACGGACACACACATAGTCACATAGTTCACTCAGTCCTCCTAGTACTCCTCACTTTGAGACTCTTTGATTCTCCCAAGACTGCCACAAAGTTCAAAGTTGCCAAGAAAACATTAGGGAACACACAACGCTGTGAAGGACTGAAATCCTGCAACGCCCGCAAGGTCCCACTGCTCAAGAAAACACATGTACAGGTCCATCTGAAGTTTGTCAATGAACATCTGAATGATTCAGATGAGAACTGGGTGAAAGTGTTGTAGTCAAATGAGACCAAAATCAAGCTCTTCAACTCAACTCGCCGTGTTTGGAGGAGGAGGAATGCTGCATATGACCCCAAGAACACCATCGCCACCATCAAACATGGAGGTGGAAACAGTATGCTTTGTGTTACTGACCGACACCCAGACAGCACACCCCCTCCACCGCAACGATGACGAAAAGTGACGACCTGCATTTAACCTAATCTAACTTTCCTGACTCTGACACGCCCGATGCCACCTGAGAGCTGACTGGTTGTAGGACACTGTGATGCCTGGACCGCCAGACAGGGGAGACTCTATTAACGCAATATTAGAGAGCGCTGACATGGACCCGAAGGGAGAGTACATAACCGCTTGTAATACAAGCAACAAAGTGCATACAAGACGCTACGTCTTAAGCGGGAAAGGTGGCCCACTTGAGACTTCCAGACACACCCGCACACCACTTCGACTTGGCATAGGCCACGACCCGAACCAAGCCCGTGCAAACCAGAACCACTGAGGGGGCCACAGCCGCGGCTACTCCGGTATATACCGTGTAGTGGTACGGCTCTGGACACCCACCCAGTTACACGGGACCTCATCCTTCACAGGAGGGGACACTGACACCTTATCCATAAGTAGGTACACACACACACACGGACACACCCTACACAACAGCCGCGCACACACTCCCACCACCACACACGACTAATCACACACACACACTCCCGCGGACACACTAAACACAAGTAGGCACACACGCGCCTACGGAGACACACCCCGCGGACGTCTTACGACTGTGCCACAAGACATCAAGGGAGACTTCATACTCACAGCGCTCTAACTCATCGCTGGACGCCCCGAGGAGGCGCTCGCCTGGCCCCCCCGCCCCTCCCTCCTGCCTCTCTCTCTCCCCTCTGCGTTCTTCTTCCCTTCCCTTGCCCCCGCTTTTTCTCCCCGCCGCCCTACGGCGACTGATCTGGCAAGCCCCGGCCCCGTACCCGCAAACAAAGGGAGGAGACCCCTGGCTGGGGGTACGGATTGGACCGCACACAGCTGACCAACGAGTGGGACACGGCAATGGCCTACTCTCCGGCACCCCTGATCATTACGACACAGAACTGCAGGGGCCTCAACACCCCTGAAAAGAGATCGCACCTCTTAAGAACCCTCAAGAGGCAACACGTCTCATTTGCTCTCCTGCAGGAGACACACCTGAGAGCGGAGGCAAATTCGTTACTCAAAAACCGACACTACCCACTAAATTTCTATAGCAATCACTCTACAATGCGAAAAACGGGGACAGCTATCCTGATCGCAGCTAACCTCCAGTTCGTGCCTACGGACCATCTGTCAGACGGCGATGGCAGATACATCTTCGTTAAAGGAATCCTGGCGGGAAGGACGTACACAGTAGCAAACATATACACCCCGAATTCGGGACAAGCCAGCTTCATCCGCAGGACACTGAGAAAGCTTGCTAACTTCACAGAAGGAGTGCTGATACTGGGTGGCGACCTTAATGTTCCACTAGATCCTCTGGTCGATACGTCCATGGGACGGAGTAGTGTCCCTGACTCAGCCCTACAAACCATTCGAAAATCCTTCAGAGCACTTCGCCTGACTGACACATGGAGGGCGCTCCATCCTGCGGACCGGGACTACACCTATTACTCCACGCTGCACCATAGATACTCCCGGATCGACTACATATGCATACAGCAGGAAGGACTCACATTTCTCCGAAAGGCAAACATTCACTCCACTCCCTGGTCGGACCACAGTGAAGTGAGGGTGGAACTAGAATCACCACTGTATCGCCCAGCCAGAACGACTTGGAGACTCAATGACGCTCTCCTCCAAGATGTACCGTCGAGAACACTGATTGCGGACCACATTCGTCAATACTTTGAAGAGAATTCCACCGACGACGTATCAGACATGACCATCTGGGAGGCACACAAAAGTGTTCTGAGGGGCCATCTCATCAGAATGGCTACACAAAAAAAGAAAGAGGCAGGTGCACAGATTAAAGACCTCACCAAACAGATAGCGGACCTGGAACAGATACATAAAAGAACCCAACACGACCCGACTTACCGTGAGCTGACCCTGAAAAGAAAACAACTCACAGACATCCTGGAACGTAACCACATGAGACAGGTGCAACGCTCAAAGGCGTTCTTCTACACACACGCTAACAAGGGGGGCAAACTTCTCGCCCAAATGCTCAGGGGCCCACAGAAACAGGCGCAAGTACACACCCTGCGCACCAGACAGGGTAAGCTAACACAATTCCCAGAAGACATTGCAAGCGAATTCCGGACGTATTACTCAAAACTGTACAACATCCTTGACGCAGATGGTGATACTAATACCGCACAGAAGAGAATTGAAACCACCAGCTACCTACAAGGTTTCAATCCAGACGCCCTCACCCCGGAAGAAGCAGAAGGACTTGAAGCGCCTGTCACCGAAGGGGAACTTAAGCTGGCCTTAAAATCTGCAAAAAACGGTAAGACGCCGGGCCCGGACGGGTTCCCAGTGGAATACTACAAGAAATTTAGTGATGACCTAATACCGAGATTAGTGAAGGCCCTTAACAACCTACGTGATGGAGCTTCCTTTCATAAGGAATCCCTGGCGGCGACGATCACAGTGATACCTAAACCGGGGAAGAACACGGAGCAGGTGGGTAATTACTGCCCAATCTCCCTCATCAACACTGACATAAAACTCTTCTCCAAGATACTTTCCCTCCGTCTGCAGGCCTTCATGCCTAGGCTAGTCCACCCTGATCAGACAGGCTTCATCCCGGGCAGAGAAGCCAGGGATAGTACGCTCCGGCTCTTTATGCTACAACACCTGGCGAAACACCTGAAGAAAAAGCTACTTCTGCTATCCACGGATGCGGAAAAAGCATTTGACAGAGTGAACTGGCACTTTATGATGGAGACGCTGAGGAGGGTCGCAGTCGGGGAGGGAATGATGACATGGATCCAGACGCTATACCATCAACCGAACGCCAGAGTCAGGGTGAATGGAGCTCTCACGGACAGTTTCGAGATTCGGAACGGAACCAGGCAGGGGTGCCCACTCTCACCGCTTTTGTTCGCGCTTACCCTGGAACCGTTCCTTGATAAAATCCGCAACAACCCTCGGATCCTGGGCCTTACATACAAGACACAGGAACACAAAGTAGCCGCCTACGCGGACGACATGCTGTTCTTCTTAGCCGAACCCCTTGAATCGCTCCCACAACTCATGAGCGAATTCCGGTTATATGGAGCACTATCGGGGCTTAAGCTCAACCTACCTAAATGCGAGGTCTTGAATGTGACGGTAAGAGGTGAGGAATGCGCTACCTTGCAACACCGGTTTCCGTTCCACTGGTGCACAGAATATATGTCGTATCTCGGGCTCCGGGTCACACCTGAAGCTAGGGACATATATGCGCATAACTACACACCCCTCCTGACAGACATCCTCGACGACCTTAAGAGATGGAACTTCAACCACATCTCCTGGCAAGGTCGTATAGCAGTCATTAAAATGAACATCCTTCCGAGGATATTATACAAGTTCCACACCATACCTCGCACAATCCCACCGGCATTCTTTAAAACCCTCCGATCGGCGTTCCTCAGATATATATGGAGGGGAGATAGAGCCAGAATTAAACATGACACACTCTGCCTTCCCAAACCATGGGGAGGCCTGGCCCTGCCTAACCTCCACAAGTACTACCAAGCCACGGTCCTACAACGCATCAGGGAACTACACTTGGCGACCCCTCATAAACGGTGGACCTCCTTAGGCAGGGAACTAGCGAACAACCATCTACACCTCTTCCTCTGGTACAAGGAAGCTGACGCCAAAAAGGACCTCGGGGAGGACTCACCCATCACCCAGACCCTTAAGACGTGGACCCGATTGAGAAAAACATCCTATATCTCGCCTACCCCGAGCCCCCTGATCCCCATCGCTCATAACACATACATAGGCGATGGAATACCGCCACCAGCATGGCCACTACCAAACCAAGATGGGTTCATACCGATACATATGGCTGTAACAGACAGAGGGATGAAGACGCTACAGGACTTGTCGGAAGTAGAGAGGCCCACGATGATGCACCAATTTCATTATGCCCAACTCAAACACTTTTACCACAACTTGCCGCGTAAAAATAGACTGCATAGAGACCTATCGTGGTTTGAAAAGCTATGCTTCCAGACACCCGAGGCGGAGGGCACAGTCTCCATAATGTACCAGCGGCTGGCGACGGGCGAGAGGGAGAGGAAAGATACTTTCAAGAGGCTCTGGGAAGACGCCCTAGACAAAGAATACACGGAAAGTCAATGGGAGCAAATACTACTGCTACAACATAAGAGCTCATCTAGCTCACAATACCAGGAGACAAATTACAAATTGCTGTCTCACTGGTACCGCACCCCATCACTGTTACACCGAATCAGCTCGGAGATACCAAACACATGCTGGAGATGCGAGACTGAGACCGGGACCCTCCAGCATATCTGGTGTGAATGCGACGGTATTAAGCCATACTGGATGAAAGTTGGGGAGGAAATACAAAAGATACTAGGCGAACCCTCGAACCTGACAGCAGACCTAGCCTTACTGCACCACACAGATAAAACGCTCTCAGTATATAAAAAATCAATCCTTCGACACCTCTTAAACGCGGCGAAGACACTGATACCACGGCTATGGAAAAAGACGCACCCGCCGACAATCGAACAATGGAGACGCAAAGTGGATGATGTGCAAAAACCCGAATCCACAATAGCAAACCTGCTGGGCAAACAAGAAAAGCACACGGAACAATGGGGACCCTGGTTCTTCTACCGCTCGCAAAACGCAGATGTTGACTAGGAGGGATGTGGGAATGCGGGGCCCAGACTTGTCAGATACAACTTCTCCACTTTCGCACTAGCCTACCCTATCCTCACCCAGGGGCTGGGGGACAGGCGGGCAGGGACCCCTGTGGGACCGGAGCGGAGACCTCACTACTGTTAGGAGTTGATACACGAGAGGCGGGAGCGGGGGAACGCTATCTGCGAACAGAGCAACCAGACTTGCATATAACGCGCGTAGGGAGATGACCATTATCTTATACCATAAAATGCACGCACTGGTAACCGATGCCACACATGAGCGACTAACCCCGCACTGACCCACACAGGAGACAGCGGGCATAAGGGGAGACGGGGAGCGGAACATATGGGACACATGCCACACCACGTACCACACGCACATACCAGTACCTACGATCACCTGAATAGACACACACACAAGCACCAGAAGCTCGACTGGTCAAGAGACGACTCCCCAGATACTGGGAACCTTAGAAGACGAGTGAACAGAGGGAACACACTGGCTATGGACCTCAGTAAATACATGACCCGACAGCAGTCACTTAGGCAGCTGGAACAAATAGGGGAACAGACGGCCTACTGATCCTACACTAGCCCTGCTCCATGCACCGGATGCCCCAGTACCAGCCAAACACATGAACACGCCATTGGTGAGACACATCAACTCCCAAGCACTGCTATCCTTCATGGTACCGCATAACACCCACTGGTAAATACCGGGGAGGGGGGAGGGGAGGTAGATGCCTCATGCACCCCAGAGAATGCATGGTAATAAGGCAATAACAACTAACCCCTGACCCTGCCTAGTGGTGAACTGAACCTCGTATAACCACTCCCACCGCAACGGCAACTTGACGCCTGCCCACCCAAGATCAAGTAGGGCCATACAGGACCGCATCTGAATTGCTAGACCCACCCTACGAGCCCCGAACCACACCTTACGCCTAACACCATTAGGCCCCTGTGTGGGTTATGGTCGGACAGGTCGCTAAACTGGCACCCGTGGCCTGTACCACTCGACACGTCTCCTTATGCAAAGCTATGGAAACTACATCCAACTGCCCCACTTGACACTTCCAGTGGTACACCACGGGATTTGAATGACTACACATGGGGGGCGGGGGGAGGGGGTGGGGAGCTGGTTGGGGGGGTGGGCATGGAGGGGGGGGAAACAGAATGTTAGCATATTGGCAGTTAGAGAAAAGATACTCACGTTATGCGGTGACCTGCGTGTCGCCTTAATTGATATGATAGTATACCGTTTTTGCATGTTACCGTTAATGTACTGATTGTTGGGACCTGCGTGTCCCAATTGAAGTTTACTCAAAGTTGACTAAATGAACGATTAAATACTTCAATAAACACATATTTACAAAAAAAAAAAGAAACAGTATGCTTTGGGGACGTTTTTCTGCTTAGGGGACAGGAGAACTGCACCACATTAAAGGGACCATGGACGGGACCATGTGTTATGGATAGAAATTAATGTTAGTAAAATGTCTATTTACTTAAAATGGCTGCTAGAGTATAGAGTACCCCCTCCCTTCCTGTGTTCATTAACTGCTCAAAATGGCTACTGAGCACCCCTCCCATCGTCTAAAGAATGTAAAGAATGTCATGTACTAAGATGGCGTCTTCTGCCAGGGCCTCAATCAGGATGCTGGTGACATCACACTTTGGAGGAAGGGCATTAGATAAGACATTTAACACTTGACCAATTAAAGATGTATTCTCTCTGTTATCTCATGTTTTGCATATGATGTATTTCTGCCTTTATAAGGGACTCCCCGCCCACCTTATTAAACATTCCAAAGTTTTTCATCAACCTGAAACCTTGTGTCTGGTGTGATTTACTTCAGAGCGTGCACGCATCCATTTTAAACAATTTGGACAGGGGGGCAGATATTCAGATAAACAAACACTTGGTGAAAACACATGTACTGTCAAATCTTAGGTAAGAACCTCCTTCTCTCAGCCAGGGCATTGAAAATGGGTCCTGGATGGGTATTCCAGCATGACAATGACCCAAAACACACAGCCAAGGCAACAAAGGAGTGGCTCAAGAAGAAGCACATTAAGGTCCTGGAGTGGCCTAGCCAGTCTCCAGACCTTAATCCCATAGAAAATCTGTGGAGGGAGCTAAATGTTCAAGTTGCCAAACGTTAGCCTCATAACCTTAATACAAATACTTCGCTCACTCCCATCACTACTGGGCCGGCAGCAATGACTACAGTACACATAACCTTAATGCTTAATACAGTAAATCCTAACCTTAATAACTTAAAGAGGATCTGCAAAGAGGAGTGGGACAAAATCCCTCCTAAGATGTGTGCAAACCTGATGGCCATCTAGGTGGACAAGAAACGTCTGACCTCTGTGATTGCCAACAAGGGTTTTGCCAACAAGTACTAAGTCGAAGTGGTCAAATACTTATTTCACTCATTGACATGCAAATCAATTTATAACATTTTTGACATGTGTTTTTCTACACTGACCATTAAAATTATAGACTTATCATTTCTTTTTCTACTCTACTAAATCCCAGACCCCCCACTAAAACACAGCACTCTACCACCCTGTGACAAATCTGATCCTCCCACTGACACACACACACACATATTCACTGACAGACACACACATACAGACACACACAGTGACACACACACACACACACTCACAGACAGACACACACATACAGACACACTGACAGACACACACACATTGACAGACACACACACACACTGACAGACACACACACATACTCACTGACAGACAGACACACACACACACACTGATAGACACACACACATACTCACTGACAGACACACACACACACACACATACTCACTGACAGAGACACACACACACAAACACACACATACTCACAGACACACAGACACACACACACATACACACACACATACACACATACTCACAGACACATACATACAGACACACTGACAGACACACACATACATACAGACACACTGACAGACACACACATATACTCACTGACAGACAGACACACACACACACACACACACACACACTCACTGACAAACATACACACACACACTCGCACTCACTGACAGACACACTGGCAGACACACACACACACACACATACTCACTGACAGACACACACATACTTACTGACAGACACACACACACTGACAGACACACAAATACTCACTGACAGACAGACAGACACACACAGACAGACACACACAGACAGACAGACACATACTCACTGACAGACACACACACACACTGACAGACAGACACACACACATACTTGCTGACAGACACACACATACTCACTGACAGACAGACACACACACACACACACATACACACACACTGACACAGACAGACACACACACTTACACATTCTTGCACACACATACGTTTCCTTATTGCTCCTTACCTTATGGAGCCGATGTGGGGCATCTCTCTGGGGTCCCTCCTGCTCCTCACTGCTCCCTCGCATGGTTTAGTGCTGCCAGGTGCCGGAATATGAAGTCATATTCCAGCGCCCGGCTTCACTTCAGACAGGAGCTGGAACACTGAGCTCCCTCGTGGCCATCCTCCCCGGCTGGGTAAGGGTTAGCAGAGTAAGCACCTGCAATTTTGGTGAAGCAGGTGCCTAATCTGCTATAACACTAAGCATGTACTTGCGGCTTCCCGGGCCGCAAAGATGGTCCTTGTGGCCCGCATTTGGCCCGCGGGCCGCGAGTTTTACATGCTTGTATTACATGCTTGTATTACAGAATAAAACAGACTAATTTTTCCCTGGAATTTGTGGGACGTACAACCCGATACCCATTAACAGAATTTTTGTGTTTCTAAACTACTGGAAATAAATATTTTCCCAACATAAAATCTGGTGGGGTGCTGTCCCAAGCTTCCTTATGGACAAGCCTCCACTGCATGAAACTGAGATCACAACTTGTTGAGTGCATCCCAGAGTAGACATCATTTAAAGGAATGTCTCATGTGATAATCTGTGATTGGCTCAGTTGAGGTATTTGGAGTTGATCAGGTCCCTAGGAAGAAAAAAAAGGAAACATTTATAAATATTGAATGGAAGCACACACACACAGAATTAAACCAATTGTTAGAACACTATAATTTTGACACAGTTCTGATGGTTAAACCATGCGTTACGTCATGAAATATACAGTTTTATTTATACAGTGGTTTAAATCTCCCACACATTTCTTGTGATTTGGATATCTTCATCTTTATTAAATATTATATATCCTAAATACCTAATGACACACATCCTATTGTTACAATGTGTTCAACAGGTATCGATTAATAGAGGATTTACACGAACATATTATACATACCTAGTAATGCACCTGTTGTGTTACATGTTGTTGCAATCTTAACTGTCAACAACAAAGCATGCATGCATTAAAGATTGTTAAAACACATTATAGATCTTTAATACACAAAAGTATTTTTAGGCCAAGCTGTGCTAAATTGCATATGTATATATTGAAGCAGGAGCAGTTGGTGGCAGAGTCACGGTACGTATTATCATCACATTGCTACCAAGCTGGTCCTTGTGTTAGACAGTGGTCTATAGCGGCTTTGGTGCCAGGAGTGCCCTGACAATGTAAACAGTCAAACAGTTTTAGAATGGATGACTTCTTACCAAAAGTCTAAACCTGCTCCCTTCATCTACTAGAGCCCTCGGGAAGCTGAAAGCTCTCTGTCTGCGCTAATCCTGGGGGGTGATTGATTTGATTGAGGGTGTTTTTATACATACCATGTCCTTTCTCTAGCATTGGTAGGCAACCTTCAGCACTCCAGATGTTGTGGACTACATTTCCCTAAATGCTCTCAGAGGCATAATGTGGGCAAAACATAATGGGAGATGCAATTCACATCTGGAGTGTCGCAGGTTGCCTATAGTTCTTAATTAGCATGAGAAACTCAGGGAGATTAGTGTACGGAGTGATAAAGAAACATTTAGATGTTCATGTTTTCAGTTTTACAAAGTCATGTAAGTCCAGTGGTGTATCCTGGTTTTGTGCTGCCCTAGGCAGGACAAAACTCAGGCACCCCCTCCCCCCGAGCGCCAACCCCACCCAACCCTTCCCCCTGCCCTGCCTTCTAAATACCCACACACACACATTCACTGACAGATACGCATACACTAGCTAACAGAAACACACACTCACTAACAGACATACACACTGACAGGCAAACACACTCACACTAACAGACACACACACAGTTAGACACACACACACACATACACAGTCAGACACACACACACAAACACACACTAACAGACAGACATACACACACACACACAAACACACACTAACAGACACACACACACACTAACAGACACACACACTCACTAGCACACACACACACACACACACACACACTCACTAGCAGAAACACACACTTACTCACTAACAGACACACACACTCACTAACAGACACACACACATACACACACTAACAGGCACACTCCTTACCTTACCTAATCTAGGCAAAAAAATAATGGGGATTTAGTTACATTATATGATCATACATTGCATAAGCCTGCCACAACGTCAATGTACCCCAAATTTTCTTTGCCTAGATAAGGTGTTTTTAAAAAAACTTTTAAAAACTAATACAATCTGTCAACATTGAAGTTGCTGTTTAGTAGATAGGAGAGTGCGCTGGATCTTGTGTATTGTTTATTGTATAATATGGCCCCCAGCAGCACCCCATTTAAGCATGTTCAGGTGAGTGCAACCATCCCCCATGTTTCATATATATATTTGGGAGTCTAGCCAACTCCTTGGTTTTGCACCCCTCCCTGTCACAGATGCCTCATCTCAGGTCCCTATTTAGCCTTGTACTGCAGAGAGCCTCAGATGGATTTTTTCCCCAAGTAAGTGGGTTAATCTCATAAGAGCAGACATTAGACTGTGAGCGTAGGACCTGCCAAAGATGGGGTACATTGATGTTGTGGCAGGCTTATGCAATGTATGATCATATAATGTAACTAAATCCACATTATTTTTATTTGCCTAGATTAGGTGTTTTTAAAAAAACTTTTAAAAACTGATACAATCTGTCAACATTGAAGTTGCTGTTTAGTAGATAGGAGAGTGCGCTGGATCTTGTGTATTGTTTATTATATATATATATATACTTACACAGGGACGTTTAGCCTCTGTGTGTGTATATACGTGCGTACATACTTACGGATGATTAAATAGACATGCAGCCTCTTCAATACTTTACTTCATATACATGCTATTATTGTATTTCATTAATATCACAAAAGGTTTAATCGCATACTGCAAAAAAAATAATTGAATGAAAGAAAAGGATGGAATAGCCTGTTTAAATATAAAGGACAATACTGCCATCTAATGTTCAATACATGGTACTGTTTTACACAGTTAAATATGATTTGGAAAAGTTTTACAAAGTTAAAAAGAAATATTATATTTAATTAAAACACAAACTGACTTTTTAAAAAAATTTTATTACAACAATTAAAAGAGAATCTTGTGGTTTAAATATACCCAAATTGTTATGTAAGTTTATAATTTGTGTTGATTAACAATACCAACACTGTATGGCAGGCATTAAAGTACTTTGGACAAGTTAGTGGGACATTCTTTATGAAATATTATTGTGCCAAATACAATACTTCTTTTTTTCTGCCGCACTCTATTTACCCCCATGTATTGATATTTTATTGCTGGGTAATTCCCTAGTTAGTTAATATATTAAAACTTGTTTAGGTCGTTGTCTTATTATTTCTTAGCGCCATTATGAAAATAAGTGCAATTCAAAACAAATGACATCTACTCAAAGGAAGTGAACAAGGACTGGTGTAAGAATGAGCCCAGAAATCAGTTCACCTGCTGTTCTGCAACTGGTCTGCTTACTCTGTCAAATGGTATCCAGCTCCTTTCTCATTTATTTACAGTACTGTCCTCCTAGTATTCATTTTCAGTCTCTTCTAATATAAAAGAATTTCCTCTTTCCTAATATTGGCCTTAACACATGGTATATTCTTTGCTCCCTCCTTAACTAATCCCTTTCCTAATTTAGAAGATTATCTGTTGTCACTCATCCTCTCAACTTCCCCCATTCTGTTTCCGCTAAATATATCTTCTTAAAGCTGACACTTCTTTATCTTGCTTTCCCTTTAGCGCATGTGTGGCCAAGAAGTAGATCCCCAGCTGTCGTAGAACTACTGCTGTGATGATGTGTTGTCAGCCTTACAGCTGGTAAAGCATAAATCAACATGAATGTGGTTGGAGATATATAATTTGGCCACCACTGCTTCAGTGTCTTTAGAAAACCTGATATTCTTAAATTCACACATCTGTGCATGGTCCCACTATGTATTCATTCTGCAGCTGAAAGAAACAATGGTTTCACATTTTGACTTTGTTAAACCATCTTCATTATCTATGGTGACTTTACGTTTGCCCATATGCCCAAAGGTTGTGCAAACATTCTACTCACCAGTGGTGACTGGTGAAAATCTAATATGGTGGGGTGAAAGACTCCTCCCACATAAATTTACCCCTCTCCTAACTGTGTAGCCAACATTTTCTGATATGTGGGATCTGTCAACTTGACTCCTAACGGTAATCCTCATACAATCACAGAAATAACCCATACAGTATTCAGAGCTAGGTACATTATAGAGGAAGCATTGCAATACTCAAAGCTAGGCACAATGCAGAGATACCTAAACATTACACAGAACAGAGTACAAAACATATATACTTATACAACACAGAGATTTGAGCACAATACAAAGATAGTAAAAATCAACAGGAAACAATGTTTAAGACCGCACTCAAAGGGATCCAAATAAAATCTCAGGAACCATCCATAAAGGCAAGCTTATTATTATGAAAAAATATTACATTATCCAAACATATTACATATCCATACATGTTAGCTATCAAATATAGTTTAAAAAAAACACACAAAAAATAAATAAAGGAGAGGGCAGAAAAAAAAAGAAAACATATTATACAATTTTTCATTTTTTGATGCTATATGGACATTTCTTTTACAACTAAGTTTGATAAGCAACTTGGTCTGGATATCACCGTGTAATTTAAAATAAATTAAAAAAAATAAAGGGAGGAAATAGAAAAAATAAATAAAATAATAGTAACCCAATTTACAGTTTGTACAGTTTGTACAGTTAAAGATTATTCTTTTTTTCTGCCTCCCCCAGGTTTTATTCTGTTTTTTTTGTGCATGGACTTTCTTTTAAACTATGTTTGGTAGGTAATGTGGTCTAAATATATCAAATGTAATATTTTTTTTTACCATAGTACATTTTCTCTGCGTGGATGGTTACTGAGACTTTATTTGGAGCCTTTGGAGTGTGATCTGGAACATATTTTTCATGTCTAATTCTTCTCGTTATGTTAAGGATATTTAATCAGCACATTTCTCTTAAATATTGAGAAATATTATTATTTATTTATGACAGTTCTTTGCTGGGGTAACGGCATTTGCCATATGTGAATAACTATACTGAAATACAAGTACAATACAAAGAGCTAAATATAATACAGATGTACAATTCAGGCAGGGATAGGCATCCTTCTAGCAGCACCATGTCAAAAGAATACTTTTCTACGTCTCTTGGTGTGCCTGTCCTATTTATTTAACGGAATGTGTGTATATGATGCCATATTCAGCTTGTGAACTGAAGCTGCTTTGTAGGGTTGTATTTGTGTGTATGTGGGCTGTGTTATATTGTGAATCTGTGTGAACAGTTTGTGGTATTGTGTGTGTTACATATGTGGGCTGTTTATAATATCACATGTTTGAATGTGAGCTTGAGTATGGGGCGGCTGCATATGGGAATGTGTGTACATTCTATATTGTATTGTGTGTGTGGTGTTGTCTGTATGTGTGTGGGCTGTTTGGGATATTGCATGTTGAAGGCTGCTTCTAGTTCTATGGGTGTTTATGTTGGCTGTCAGTGGTGTTGTGTTTGCTCTTATGAATCTGTGTGTGTGTTTGTACAAAAACAAAGGCTTAGGGATGAAAATATATAGAAAATCCCTATGGAAAGAGGAGTAACCCGTTAAATAAAACGTAACTTTCATTTAAATCCTTAAAAAATTATTATAATAAATCAAGTGCTGAATTTACAAATCCATTATATTAAATTGAAATGCTTGAGCGTGGTGAAATCATAACAACACTTTACAGAAAATCAACAGCCTTGAATAGCTTTCTGCACTGGCAAAACTACCACCCCCATCACTTAAAAACCAACATCCCATATGGACAATACCTTAGAGCAAAAAGGAATTGCTCTAATCCTTTGGACTTGAAAAAGAAGCCAAAGATTTAAACAACTCGGCTATCCGAATAAGGTCCTTAAAAAAGCTTACCAGCCTACAAAAATTGTGGATAGATCTAAAAGCTTGCATAGACCGCCTAGAAATAGACCCATAGGTCATGGAATCACCAGATTTATAGGCACTTATGACAGAAAATGGGAGACAGCTCAAAATTTTTTCAAAAAAACTGGCCGATTTTATAACACAACTCTTTCCTTAAAGACACTATCCTTCCATACCCCTCAATGACATTCATAAGGGCAAAAAAGCTTGGTGTCCTCTTAACACACAGTCACTTAGAATCTGAGAATAAAACTAATACGTGGCTCCAACCAACAAAAAGTCTCTACAAGTGTGGGCACTGCAAAGGCCTCTTCAATAGAAGTTGCCATAAATACCTTTGTAAATTGTAGCTCCACAGATATGGTCTATCTTATCACCTGCACCTGTGGGTTAGAATATATCGGTAAAACGTATCAACAATTATGCCGCAGGATTTTACAACATGTCAACTCCGTAACAAATTTAAAGATTAACACCTCAGTGGCTAGACATGTATGATTTAATCATGCTGCTGACCCTAAAGTTGTAAAATTCCAAATAATTCAGAAATTGCATTTAAACCATCGCAAATGGAATATAAACTTGCGTCTGTTAAAGGCTGAGTCATGATGGATTTGTTGTTTTCAAATGTTGTCCCCTAAAGGAATTAATGAGGAGTTTAATTTCACTCCATTTTATTCACATGTGACATGTCCTTGAGATCCATGAGTCTATTTCTACCATTTAAGATCTTGAGATCTATGAGTCTATCTTTAGCAGTAAGCTTTTACACTGATCCCGTACATAAGAACATCTTTCATAACATAACATCCTTATGAATATTATGTCACTATGTTTCAACTATATTCCAAGTTATTTAATTTAATAGCAAGATCTGTCACCTTTTGCTTGCTCATAAACATCTGAATGGATTCCAATATAAATCATCCACGTTCATGCTATCATAGGATGCCAGACTGAGATCTTTCAATATTAACCCATTCTTGACGCTAAAATCCACCTCTAAGATATAACAAATTATTATTACACACGACTCACTCTTCATTCCATCCCATCTACCATAACTACAGTTAGATATATGTTAACTCAGCTTATGGGACATATTCAAAGACACACATCACTTAGGTTTGGACTGTTATGTGATCAACATGCCAACATTACTTCCAAAAAGGAATAGTGTCCCTTATTGTCAGTTTTCATGAATACTAGTGATGTCCCGAATGGTTCGCTGGCGAATAGTTCCTGGTGAACATAGCTTGTTCGCGTTCGCCTCGGACAGCGAACATATGCGATGTTCGGTCCGCCCCCTATTCGTCATCATTGAAGAAACATTGACCCTGTACCTCACAGTCAGCAGACACATTCCAGCCAATCAGCAGCAGACCCTCCCTCCCAGACCCTCCCACCTCCTGGACAGCATCCATTTTAGATTTATTCTGAAGATGCATTCTTAGTGAGAGAAGGGACAGTGTGCTGCTGCTGATTTAATAGGGAAATTGATAGCTAGGTTAGTGTATTCAGTGTCCACTACAGCCCTGAAGGACTCATCTGATCTCTGCTGTAAGGAAAGGACAGCACCCCAAAAAGCCCTTTTTAGGGCTAGAACATCAGTCTGCTTTTTTTTTTCCCCTGTGTAATGTAATTGCAGTTGCCTGCCTGCCTGCCAGCGTGTGTGTCAGGCTCACAGCGTATACTGTGCCCGCTTGCCCAGTGCCACCACTCATATCTGGTGTCACAATAGCTTGCATTTAAAAAAACAAAAACTTTTTTGACTGTAATATAATAGCAGTCAGTTTCCTTCCCACGTGTGCGTTTCAGGGCCTGCCAGGGCACAGTGTCACACCAGTGCAACTCATATCTGGTGTAACAGTAGTGTACATTTAAAAAAAAAACTAGAAATTTGACTGTGAAATAATAGCAGTCAGTTTCCTTCACACGTGTGCATTTCAGGGCCTGCCAGGGCACAGTGTCACACCAGTGCAACTCATATCTGGTGTAACAGTAGTGTACATTTAAAAACAACAACATATTTTTGAATGTGAAATAATAGCAGTCAGTTTCCTTCATGCGTGTGCGTTTCAGGGCCTGCCAGGGCACAGTGTCACACCAGTGCAACTCATTTCTGATGTAACAGTAGTGTACATTTAAAAAAAAAACTAGAAATTTGACTGTGAAATAATAGCAGTCAGTTTCCTTCACACGTGTGCTTTTAAGGGCCTGCCAGGGCACAGTGTCACAACAGTGCAACTCATATCTGGTGTAACAGTAGTGTACATTTAAAAAAACAACACTTTTTTGACTGTGAAATAATAGCAGTCAGTTTACTTCACGCGTGTGCGTTTCAGGGCCTGCCAGGGCACAGTGTCACACCAGTGCAACTCATATCTGGTGTAACAGTAGTGTACATTTAAAAAAAACTAGAAATTTGACTGTGAAATAATAGCAGTCAGTTTCCTTCACGCGTGTGCGCTTCAGGGCCTACCAGGAAACAGTGTCACACCAGTGCAACTCATATCTGGTGTAACAGTAGTGTACATTTAAAAACAAAAACAAAAAAAAACTAGAAATTTGACTGTGAAATAATAGCAGTCAGTTTCCTTCACGCGTGTGCGCTTCAGGGCCTGCCAGGGCACAGTGTCACACCAGTGCAACTCATATCTGGTGTAACAGTAGTGTACATTTAAAAAAAAAAAAACTAGAACTTTGACTGTGAAATAATAGCAGTCAGTTTCCTTCACACGTGTGCGTTTCAGGGCCTGCCAGGGCACAGTGTCACACCAGTGCAACTCATATCTGGTGTAACCGCAGTGTACATTTAAAAAAAGAAAACTAGAAATTTGACTGTGAAATAATAGCAGTCAGTTTCCTTCACGCGTGTGCGTTTCAGGGCCTCCCAGGGCACAGTGTCACACCAGTTTAACTCATATCTGGTGTAACAGTAGTGTACATTTAAAAAAAAAAAAAAACTAGAAATTTGTCTGTGAAATAATAGCAGTCAGTTTCCTTCACACGTGTGCGTTTCAGGGCCTGCCAGGGCACAGTGTCACACCAGTGCAACTCATATCTGGTGTAACAGTAGTGTACATTTAAAAAAAAAAAAACTTTTTTGACTGTGAAATAATAGCAGTCAGTTTCCTTCACGCGTGTGCGTTTCAGGGCCTGCCAGGGCACAGTGTCACACCAGTGCAACTCATATCTGGTGTAACAGTAGTGTACATTTAAAAAAAAATACTTTTTTGACTGTGAAATAATAGCAGTCAGTTTCCTTCACGCGTGTGCATTTCAGGGCCTGCCAGGGCACAGTGTCACACCAGTGCAACTCATATCTGGTGTAACAGTAGTGTACATTTAAACAAACAACACTTTTTTGACTGTGAAATAATAGCAGTCAGTTTCCTTCACGCGTGTGAGCTTCAGGGCCTGCCAGGGCACAGTGTCACACCAGTGCAACTCATATCTGGTGTAACAGTAGTGTACATTTAAAAAAAAAAAACTAGAAATTTGACTGTGAAATAATAGCAGTCAGTTTCCTTCACACGTGTGCGTTTCAGGGCCTGCCAGGGCACAGTGTCACACCAGTGCAACTCATATCTGGTGTAACAGTAGTGTACATTTAAAAAAAACAAAAACTTTTTTGACTGTGAAATAATAGCAGTCAGTTTCCTTCACGCGTGTGCGTTTCAGGGCCTGCCAGGGCACAGTGTCACACCAGTGCAACTCATATCTGGTGTAACAGTAGTGTACATTTAAAAAAAACAAAACTTTTTTGACTGTGAAATAATAGCAGTCAGTTTCCTTCATGCGTGTGCATTTCAGGGCCTGCCAGGGCACAGTGTCACACCAGTGCAACTCATATCTGGTGTAACAGTAGTGTACATTTAAACAAACAACACTTTTTGACTGTGAAATAATAGCAGTCAGTTTACTTCACGCGTGTGCGTTTCAGGGCCTGCCAGGGCACAGTGTCACACCAGTGCAACTCATATCTGGTGTAACAGTAGTGTACATTTAAAAAAAACTAGAAATTTGACCGTGAAATAATAGCAGTCAGTTTCCTTCACGCGTGTGCGTTTCAGGGCCTGCCAGGGCAGAGTGTCACACCAGTGCAACTCATATCTGGTGTAACAGTAGTGTACATTTAAAAAAAAAAAACTAGAAATTTGACTGTGAAATAATAGCAGTCAGTTTCCTTCACACGTGTGCGTTTCAGGGCCTGCCAGGCCACAGTGTCACACCAGTGCAACTCATATCTGGTGTAACAGTAGTGTACATTTAAAAAAAAAAACTAGAAATTTGACTGTGAAATAATAGCAGTCAGTTTCCTTCCCATGTGTGCGTTTCAGGGCCTGCCAGGGCACAGTGTCACACCAGTGCAACTCACATCTGGTGTAACAGTAGTGTACATTTAAAAAAAAAAACTAGAAATTTGACTGTGAAATAATAGCAGTCAGTTTCCTTCACACGTGAGCGTTTCAGGGCCTGCCAGGGCACAGTGTCACACCAGTGCAACTCATATCTGGTGTAACAGTAGTGTACATTTAAAAAAAAAAAAACTTTTTTGACTGTGAAATAATAGCAGTCAGTTTCCTTCACGCGTGTGCATTTCAGGGCCTGCCAGGGCACAGTGTCACACCAGTGCAACTCATATCTGGTGTAACAGTAGTGTACATTTAAACAAACAACACTTTTTTGACTGTGAAATAATAGCAGTCAGTTTCCTTCACGCGTGTGCGCTTCAGGGCCTGCCAGGGCACAGTGTCACACCAGTGCAACTCATATCTGGTGTAACAGTAGTGTACATTTTAAAAAAAAAACTAGAAATTTGACTGTGAATTAATAGCAGTCAGTTTCCTTCACACGTGTGCGTTTCGGGGACTGCCAGGGTACAGTGTCACACCAGTGCAACTCATATCTGGTGTAACAGTAGTGTACATTTAAAAAAAACAAAAACTTTTTTGACTGTGAAATAATAGCAGTCAGTTTCCTTCACGCGTGTGCTTTTCAGGGCCTGCCAGGGCAGAGTGTCACACCAGTGCAACTCATATCTGGTGTAACAGTAGTGTACATTTAAAAAAAAAAAAATAGAAATTTGACTGTGAAATAATAGCAGTCAGTTTCCTTCACGCGTGTGCGCTTCAGGGCCTACCAGGAAACAGTGTCACACCAGTGCAACTCATATCTGGTGTAACAGTAGTGTACATTTAAAAACAAAAACAAAAAAAAACTAGAAATTTGACTGTGAAATAATAGCAGTCAGTTTCCTTCACGCGTGTGCGCTTCAGGGCCTGCCAGGGCACAGTGTCACACCAGTGCAACTCATATCTGGTGTAACAGTAGTGTACATTTTAAAAAAAAAAAACTAGAACTTTGACTGTGAAATAATAGCAGTCAGTTTCCTTCACACGTGTGCGTTTCAGGGCCTGCCAGGGCACAGTGTCACACCAGTGCAACTCATATCTGGTGTAACCGCAGTGTACATTTAAAAAAAGAAAACTAGAAATTTGACTGTGAAATAATAGCAGTCAGTTTCCTTCACGCGTGTGCGTTTCAGGGCCTCCCAGGGCACAGTGTCACACCAGTTTAACTCATATCTGGTGTAACAGTAGTGTACATTTAAAAAAAAAAAAACTAGAAATTTGTCTGTGAAATAATAGCAGTCAGTTTCCTTCACACGTGTGCGTTTCAGGGCCTGCCAGGGCACAGTGTCACACCAGTGCAACTCATATCTGGTGTAACAGTAGTGTACATTTAAAAAAAAAAAAAACTTTTTTGACTGTGAAATAATAGCAGTCAGTTTCCTTCACGCGTGTGCGTTTCAGGGCCTGCCAGGGCACAGTGTCACACCAGTGCAACTCATATCTGGTGTAACAGTAGTGTACATTTAAAAAAAAATACTTTTTTGACTGTGAAATAATAGCAGTCAGTTTCCTTCACGCGTGTGCATTTCAGGGCCTGCCAGGGCACAGTGTCACACCAGTGCAACTCATATCTGGTGTAACAGTAGTGTACATTTAAACAAACAACACTTTTTTGACTGTGAAATAATAGCAGTCAGTTTCCTTCACGCGTGTGCGCTTCAGGGCCTGCCAGGGCACAGTGTCACACCAGTGCAACTCATATCTGGTGTAACAGTAGTGTACATTTAAAAAAAAAAAACTAGAAATTTGACTGTGAAATAATAGCAGTCAGTTTCCTTCACACGTGTGCGTTTCAGGGCCTGCCAGGGCACAGTGTCACACCAGTGCAACTCATATCTGGTGTAACAGTAGTGTACATTTAAAAAAAACAAAAACTTTTTTGACTGTGAAATAATAGCAGTCAGTTTCCTTCACGCGTGTGCGTTTCAGGGCCTGCCAGGGCACAGTGTCACACCAGTGCAACTCATATCTGGTGTAACAGTAGTGTACATTTAAAAAAACCAAAACTTTTTTGACTGTGAAATAATAGCAGTCAGTTTCCTTCATGCGTGTGCATTTCAGGGCCTGCCAGGGCACAGTGTCACACCAGTGCAACTCATATCTGGTGTAACAGTAGTGTACATTTAAACAAACAACACTTTTTGACTGTGAAATAATAGCAGTCAGTTTACTTCACGCGTGTGCGTTTCAGGGCCTGCCAGGGCACAGTGTCACACCAGTGCAACTCATATCTGGTGTAACAGTAGTGTACATTTAAAAAAAACGAGAAATTTGACCGTGAAATAATAGCAGTCAGTTTCCTTCACGCGTGTGCGTTTCAGGGCCTGCCAGGGCAGAGTGTCACACCAGTGCAACTCATATCTGGTGTAACAGTAGTGTACATTTAAAAAAAAAAAACTAGAAATTTGACTGTGAAATAATAGCAGTCAGTTTCCTTCACACGTGTGCGTTTCAGGGCCTGCCAGGCCACAGTGTCACACCAGTGCAACTCATATCTGGTGTAACAGTAGTGTACATTTAAAAAAAAAAACTAGAAATTTGACTGTGAAATAATAGCAGTCAGTTTCCTTCACATGTGTGCGTTTCAGGGCCTGCCAGGGCACAGTGTCACACCAGTGCAACTCATATCTGGTGTAACAGTAGTGTACATTTAAAAAAAACTAGAAATTTGACTGTGAAATAATAGCAGTCAGTTTCCTTCACGCGTGTGCGTTTCAGGGCCTGCCAGGGCACAGTGTCACACCAGTGCAACTCATATCTGGTGTAACAGTAGTGTACTTTAAAAAAAAAACTAGAAATTTGACTGTGAAATAATAGCAGTCAGTTTCCTTCACGCGTGTGCGCTTCAGGGCCTGCCAGGGCACAGTGTCACACCAGTGCAACTCACATCTGGTGTAACAGTAGTGTACATTTAAAAAAAAAACTAGAAATTTGACTGTGAAATAATAGCAGTCAGTTTCCTTCACACGTGAGCGTTTCAGGGCCTGCCAGGGCACAGTGTCACACCAGTGCAACTCATATCTGGTGTAACAGTAGTGTACATTTAAAAAAAAAAAAACTTTTTTGACTGTGAAATAATAGCAGTCAGTTTCCTTCACGCGTGTGCATTTCAGGGCCTGCCAGGGCACAGTGTCACACCAGTGCAACTCATATCTGGTGTAACAGTAGTGTACATTTAAACAAACAACACTTTTTTGACTGTGAAATAATAGCAGTCAGTTTCCTTCACGCGTGTGCGCTTCAGGGCCTGCCAGGGCACAGTGTCACACCAGTGCAACTCATATCTGGTGTAACAGTAGTGTACATTTAAAAAAAAAAACTAGAAATTTGACTGTGAATTAATAGCAGTCAGTTTCCTTCACACGTGTGCGTTTCAGGGACTGCCAGGGTACAGTGTCACACCAGTGCAACTCATATCTGGTGTAACAGTAGTGTACATTTAAAAAAAACAAAAACTTTTTTGACTGTGAAATAATAGCAGTCAGTTTCCTCCACGCGTGTGCTTTTCAGGGCCTGCCAGGGCAGAGTGTCACACCAGTGCAACTCATATCTGGTGTAACAGTAGTGTACATTTAAAAAAAAAAAAATAGAAATTTGACTGTGAAATAATAGCAGTCAGTTTCCTTCACGCGTGTGCGCTTCAGGGCCTACCAGGAAACAGTGTCACACCAGTGCAACTCATATCTGGTGTAACAGTAGTGTACATTTAAAAACAAAAACAAAAAAAAACTAGAAATTTGACTGTGAAATAATAGCAGTCAGTTTCCTTCACGCGTGTGCGCTTCAGGGCCTGCCAGGGCACAGTGTCACACCAGTGCAACTCATATCTGGTGTAACAGTAGTGTACATTTAAAAAAAAAAAAAACTAGAACTTTGACTGTGAAATAATAGCAGTCAGTTTCCTTCACACGTGTGCGTTTCAGGGCCTGCCAGGGCACAGTGTCACACCAGTGCAACTCATATCTGGTGTAACCGCAGTGTACATTTAAAAAAAGAAAACTAGAAATTTGACTGTGAAATAATAGCAGTCAGTTTCCTTCACGCGTGTGCGTTTCAGGGCCTCCCAGGGCACAGTGTCACACCAGTTTAACTCATATCTGGTGTAACAGTAGTGTACATTTAAAAAAAAAAAACTAGAAATTTGTCTGTGAAATAATAGCAGTCAGTTTCCTTCACACGTGTGCGTTTCAGGGCCTGCCAGGGCACAGTGTCACACCAGTGCAACTCATATCTGGTGTAACAGTAGTGTACATTTAAAAAAAAAAAAAACTTTTTTGACTGTGAAATAATAGCAGTCAGTTTCCTTCACGCGTGTGCGTTTCAGGGCCTGCCAGGGCACAGTGTCACACCAGTGCAACTCATATCTGGTGTAACAGTAGTGTACATTTAAAAAAACCAAAACTTTTTTGACTGTGAAATAATAGCAGTCAGTTTCCTTCACGCGTGTGCATTTCAGGGCCTGCCAGGGCACAGTGTCACACCAGTGCAACTCATATCTGGTGTAACAGTAGTGTACATTTAAACAAACAACACTTTTTTGACTGTGAAATAATAGCAGTCAGTTTCCTTCACGCGTGTGCGCTTCAGGGCCTGCCAGGGCACAGTGTCACACCAGTGCAACTCATATCTGGTGTAACAGTAGTGTACATTTAAAAAAAAAAAACTAGAAATTTGACTGTGAAATAATAGCAGTCAGTTTCCTTCACACGTGTGCGTTTCAGGGCCTGCCAGGGCAAAGTGTCACACCAGTGCAACTCATATCTGGTGTAACAGTAGTGTACATTTAAAAAAAAAAAAAACTTTTTTGACTGTGAAATAATAGCAGTCAGTTTCCTTCACGCGTGTGCGTTTCAGGGCCTGCCAGGGCACAGTGTCACACCAGTGCAACTCATATCTGGTGTAACAGTAGTGTACATTTAAAAAAACCAAAACTTTTTTGACTGTGAAATAATAGCAGTCAGTTTCCTTCATGCGTGTGCATTTCAGGGCCTGCCAGGGCACAGTGTCACACCAGTGCAACTCATATCTGGTGTAACAGTAGTGTACATTTAAACAAACAACACTTTTTGACTGTGAAATAATAGCAGTCAGTTTACTTCACGCGTGTGCGTTTCAGGGCCTGCCAGGGCACAGTGTCACACCAGTGCAACTCATATCTGGTGTAACAGTAGTGTACATTTAAAAAAAACTAGAAATTTGACCGTGAAATAATAGCAGTCAGTTTCCTTCACGCGTGTGCGTTTCAGGGCCTGCCAGGGCAGAGTGTCACACCAGTGCAACTCATATCTGGTGTAACAGTAGTGTACATTTAAAAAAAAAAAACTAGAAATTTGACTGTGAAATAATAGCAGTCAGTTTCCTTCACACGTGTGCGTTTCAGGGCCTGCCAGGCCACAGTGTCACACCAGTGCAACTCATATCTGGTGTAACAGTAGTGTACATTTAAAAAAAAAAACTAGAAATTTGACTGTGAAATAATAGCAGTCAGTTTCCTTCACATGTGTGCGTTTCAGGGCCTGCCAGGGCACAGTGTCACACCAGTGCAACTCATATCTGGTGTAACAGTAGTGTACATTTAAAAAAAACTAGAAATTTGACTGTGAAATAATAGCAGTCAGTTTCCTTCACGCGTGTGCGTTTCAGGGCCTGCCAGGGCACAGTGTCACACCAGTGCAACTCATATCTGGTGTAACAGTAGTGTACTTTAAAAAAAAAACTAGAAATTTGACTGTGAAATAATAGCAGTCAGTTTCCTTCACGCGTGTGCGCTTCAGGGCCTGCCAGGGCACAGTGTCACACCAGTGCAACTCACATCTGGTGTAACAGTAGTGTACATTTAAAAAAAAAAACTAGAAATTTGACTGTGAAATAATAGCAGTCAGTTTCCTTCACACGTGAGCGTTTCAGGGCCTGCCAGGGCACAGTGTCACACCAGTGCAACTCATATCTGGTGTAACAGTAGTGTACATTTAAAAAAAAAAAACTTTTTTGACTGTGAAATAATAGCAGTCAGTTTCCTTCACGCGTGTGCATTTCAGGGCCTGCCAGGGCACAGTGTCACACCAGTGCAACTCATATCTGGTGTAACAGTAGTGTACATTTAAACAAACAACACTTTTTGACTGTGAAATAATAGCAGTCAGTTTACTTCACGCGTGTGCGTTTCAGGGCCTGCCAGGGCACAGTGTCACACCAGTGCAACTCATATCTGGTGTAACAGTAGTGTACATTTAAAAAAAACTAGAAATTTGACCGTGAAATAATAGCAGTCAGTTTCCTTCACGCGTGTGCGTTTCAGGGCCTGCCAGGGCAGAGTGTCACACCAGTGCAACTCATATCTGGTGTAACAGTAGTGTACATTTAAAAAAAAAAAAAATAGAAATTTGACTGTGAAATAATAGCAGTCAGTTTCCTTCACACGTGTGCGTTTCAGGGCCTGCCAGGCCACAGTGTCACACCAGTGCAACTCATATCTGGTGTAACAGTAGTGTACATTTAAAAAAAAAAACTAGAAATTTGACTGTGAAATAATAGCAGTCAGTTTCCTTCACATGTGTGCATTTCAGGGCCTGCCAGGGCACAGTGTCACACCAGTGCAACTCATATCTGGTGTAACAGTAGTGTACATTTAAAAAAAACTAGAAATTTGACTGTGAAATAATAGCAGTCAGTTTCCTTCACGCGTGTGCGTTTCAGGGCCTGCCAGGGCACAGTGTCACACCAGTGCAACTCATATCTGGTGTAACAGTAGTGTACTTTAAAAAAAACTAGAAATTTGACTGTGAAATAATAGCAGTCAGTTTCCTTCACGCGTGTGCGCTTCAGGGCCTGCCAGGGCACAGTGTCACACCAGTGCAACTCACATCTGGTGTAACAGTAGTGTACATTTAAAAAAAAAAACTAGAAATTTGACTGTGAAATAATAGCAGTCAGTTTCCTTCACACGTGAGCGTTTCAGGGCCTGCCAGGGCACAGTGTCACACCAGTGCAACTCATATCTGGTGTAACAGTAGTGTACATTTAAAAAAAAAAAAAACTTTTTTGACTGTGAAATAATAGCAGTCAGTTTCCTTCACGCGTGTGCATTTCAGGGCCTGCCAGGGCACAGTGTCACACCAGTGCAACTCATATCTGGTGTAACAGTAGTGTACATTTAAACAAACAACACTTTTTTGACTGTGAAATAATAGCAGTCAGTTTCCTTCACGCGTGTGCGCTTCAGGGCCTGCCAGGGCACAGTGTCACACCAGTGCAACTCATATCTGGTGTAACAGTAGTGTACATTTTAAAAAAAAAACTAGAAATTTGACTGTGAATTAATAGCAGTCAGTTTCCTTCACACGTGTGCGTTTCAGGGACTGCCAGGGTACAGTGTCACACCAGTGCAACTCATATCTGGTGTAACAGTAGTGTACATTTAAAAAAAACAAAAACTTTTTTGACTGTGAAATAATAGCAGTCAGTTTCCTTCACGCGTGTGCTTTTCAGGGCCTGCCAGGGCAGAGTGTCACACCAGTGCAACTCATATCTGGTGTAACAGTAGTGTACATTTAAAAAAAAAAAAATAGAAATTTGACTGTGAAATAATAGCAGTCAGTTTCCTTCACGCGTGTGCGCTTCAGGGCCTACCAGGAAACAGTGTCACACCAGTGCAACTCATATCTGGTGTAACAGTAGTGTACATTTAAAAACAAAAACAAAAAAAACTAGAAATTTGACTGTGAAATAATAGCAGTCAGTTTCCTTCACGCGTGTGCGCTTCAGGGCCTGCCAGGGCACAGTGTCACACCAGTGCAACTCATATCTGGTGTAACAGTAGTGTACATTTAAAAAAAAAAACTAGAACTTTGACTGTGAAATAATAGCAGTCAGTTTCCTTCACACGTGTGCGTTTCAGGGCCTGCCAGGGCACAGTGTCACACCAGTGCAACTCATATCTGGTGTAACCGCAGTGTACATTTAAAAAAAGAAAACTAGAAATTTGACTGTGAAATAATAGCAGTCAGTTTCCTTCACGCGTGTGCGTTTCAGGGCCTCCCAGGGCACAGTGTCACACCAGTTTAACTCATATCTGGTGTAACAGTAGTGTACATTTAAAAAAAAAAAAACTAGAAATTTGTCTGTGAAATAATAGCAGTCAGTTTCCTTCACACGTGTGCGTTTCAGGGCCTGCCAGGGCACAGTGTCACACCAGTGCAACTCATATCTGGTGTAACAGTAGTGTACATTTAAAAAAAAAAAACTTTTTTGACTGTGAAATAATAGCAGTCAGTTTCCTTCACGCGTGTGCGTTTCAGGGCCTGCCAGGGCACAGTGTCACACCAGTGCAACTCATATCTGGTGTAACAGTAGTGTACATTTAAAAAAAAAAAACTAGAAATTTGACTGTGAAATAATAGCAGTCAGTTTCCTTCACACGTGTGCGTTTCAGGGCCTGCCAGGGCACAGTGTCACACCAGTGCAACTCATATCTGGTGTAACAGTAGTGTACATTTAAACAAACAACACTTTTTTGACTGTGAAATAATAGCAGTCAGTTTCCTTCACGCGTGTGCGCTTCAGGGCCTGCCAGGGCACAGTGTCACACCAGTGCAACTCATATCTGGTGTAACAGTAGTGTACATTTAAAAAAAAAAAACTAGAAATTTGACTGTGAAATAATAGCAGTCAGTTTCCTTCACACGTGTGCGTTTCAGGGCCTGCCAGGGCACAGTGTCACACCAGTGCAACTCATATCTGGTGTAACAGTAGTGTACATTTAAAAAAAACAAAAACTTTTTTGACTGTGAAATAATAGCAGTCAGTTTCCTTCACGCGTGTGCGTTTCAGGGCCTGCCAGGGCACAGTGTCACACCAGTGCAACTCATATCTGGTGTAACAGTAGTGTACATTTAAAAAAACCAAAACTTTTTTGACTGTGAAATAATAGCAGTCAGTTTCCTTCATGCGTGTGCATTTCAGGGCCTGCCAGGGCACAGTGTCACACCAGTGCAACTCATATCTGGTGTAACAGTAGTGTACATTTAAACAAACAACACTTTTTGACTGTGAAATAATAGCAGTCAGTTTACTTCACGCGTGTGCGTTTCAGGGCCTGCCAGGGCACAGTGTCACACCAGTGCAACTCATATCTGGTGTAACAGTAGTGTACATTTAAAAAAAACTAGAAATTTGACTGTGAAATAATAGCAGTCAGTTTCCTTCACGCGTGTGCGTTTCAGGGCCTGCCAGGGCAGAGTGTCACACCAGTGCAACTCATATCTGGTGTAACAGTAGTGTACATTTAAAAAAAAAAACTAGAAATTTGACTGTGAAATAATAGCAGTCAGTTTCCTTCACACGTGTGCGTTTCAGGGCCTGCCAGGCCACAGTGTCACACCAGTGCAACTCATATCTGGTGTAACAGTAGTGTACATTTAAAAAAAAAAAACTAGAAATTTGACTGTGAAATAATAGCAGTCAGTTTCCTTCACATGTGTGCGTTTCAGGGCCTGCCAGGGCACAGTGTCACACCAGTGCAACTCATATCTGGTGTAACCGTAGTGTACATTTAAAAAAAACTAGAAATTTGACTGTGAAATAATAGCAGTCAGTTTCCTTCACGCGTGTGCGTTTCAGGGCCTGCCAGGGCACAGTGTCACACCAGTGCAACTCATATCTGGTGTAACAGTAGTGTACTTTAAAAAAAAAACTAGAAATTTGACTGTGAAATAATAGCAGTCAGTTTCCTTCACGCGTGTGCGCTTCAGGGCCTGCCAGGGCACAGTGTCACACCAGTGCAACTCACATCTGGTGTAACAGTAGTGTACATTTAAAAAAAAAAAACTAGAAATTTGACTGTGAAATAATAGCAGTCAGTTTCCTTCACACGTGAGCGTTTCAGGGCCTGCCAGGGCACAGTGTCACACCAGTGCAACTCATATCTGGTGTAACAGTAGTGTACATTTAAAAAAAAAAAAACTTTTTTGACTGTGAAATAATAGCAGTCAGTTTCCTTCACGCGTGTGCATTTCAGGGCCTGCCAGGGCACAGTGTCACACCAGTGCAACTCATATCTGGTGTAACAGTAGTGTACATTTAAACAAACAACACTTTTTTGACTGTGAAATAATAGCAGTCAGTTTCCTTCACGCGTGTGCGCTTCAGGGCCTGCCAGGGCACAGTGTCACACCAGTGCAACTCATATCTGGTGTAACAGTAGTGTACATTTTAAAAAAAAAACTAGAAATTTGACTGTGAATTAATAGCAGTCAGTTTCCTTCACACGTGTGCGTTTCAGGGACTGCCAGGGTACAGTGTCACACCAGTGCAACTCATATCTGGTGTAACAGTAGTGTACATTTAAAAAAAACAAAAACTTTTTTGACTGTGAAATAATAGCAGTCAGTTTCCTTCACGCGTGTGCTTTTCAGGGCCTGCCAGGGCAGAGTGTCACACCAGTGCAACTCATATCTGGTGTAACAGTAGTGTACATTTAAAAAAAAAAAAATAGAAATTTGACTGTGAAATAATAGCAGTCAGTTTCCTTCACGCGTGTGCGCTTCAGGGCCTACCAGGAAACAGTGTCACACCAGTGCAACTCATATCTGGTGTAACAGTAGTGTACATTTAAAAACAAAAACAAAAAAAAACTAGAAATTTGACTGTGAAATAATAGCAGTCAGTTTCCTTCACGCGTGTGCGCTTCAGGGCCTGCCAGGGCACAGTGTCACACCAGTGCAACTCATATCTGGTGTAACAGTAGTGTACATTTAAAAAAAAAAAAACTAGAACTTTGACTGTGAAATAATAGCAGTAAGTTTCCTTCACACGTGTGCGTTTCAGGGCCTGCCAGGGCACAGTGTCACACCAGTGCAACTCATATCTGGTGTAACCGCAGTGTACATTTAAAAAAAGAAAACTAGAAATTTGACTGTGAAATAATAGCAGTCAGTTTCCTTCACGCGTGTGCGTTTCAGGGCCTCCCAGGGCACAGTGTCACACCAGTTTAACTCATATCTGGTGTAACAGTAGTGTACATTTAAAAAAAAAAAAACTAGAAATTTGTCTGTGAAATAATAGCAGTCAGTTTCCTTCACACGTGTGCGTTTCAGGGCCTGCCAGGGCACAGTGTCACACCAGTGCAACTCATATCTGGTGTAACAGTAGTGTACATTTAAAAAAAAAAAAACTTTTTTGACTGTGAAATAATAGCAGTCAGTTTCCTTCACGCGTGTGCGTTTCAGGGCCTGCTAGGGCACAGTGTCACACCAGTGCAACTCATATCTGGTGTAACAGTAGTGTACATTTAAAAAAAAAATACTTTTTTGACTGTGAAATAATAGCAGTCAGTTTCCTTCACGCGTGTGCATTTCAGGGCCTGCCAGGGCACAGTGTCACACCAGTGCAACTCATATCTGGTGTAACAGTAGTGTACATTTAAACAAACAACACTTTTTTGACTGTGAAATAATAGCAGTCAGTTTCCTTCACGCGTGTGCGCTTCAGGGCCTGCCAGGGCACAGTGTCACTCCAGTGCAACTCATATCTGGTGTAACAGTAGTGTACATTTAAAAAAAAAAAACTAGAAATTTGACTGTGAAATAATAGCAGTCAGTTTCCTTCACACGTGTGCGTTTCAGGGCCTGCCAGGGCACAGTGTCACACCAGTGCAACTCATATCTGGTGTAACAGTAGTGTACATTTAAAAAAAACAAAAACTTTTTTGACTGTGAAATAATAGCAGTCAGTTTCCTTCACGCGTGTGCGTTTCAGGGCCTGCCAGGGCACAGTGTCACACCAGTGCAACTCATATCTGGTGTAACAGTAGTGTACATTTAAAAAAACCAAAACTTTTTTGACTGTGAAATAATAGCAGTCAGTTTCCTTCACGCGTGTGCGCTTCAGGGCCTGCCAGGGCACAGTGTCACTCCAGTGCAACTCATATCTGGTGTAACAGTAGTGTACATTTAAAAAAAAAAAACTAGAAATTTGACTGTGAAATAATAGCAGTCAGTTTCCTTCACACGTGTGCGTTTCAGGGCCTGCCAGGGCACAGTGTCACACCAGTGCAACTCATATCTGGTGTAACAGTAGTGTACATTTAAAAAAAACAAAAACTTTTTTGACTGTGAAATAATAGCAGTCAGTTTCCTTCACGCGTGTGCGTTTCAGGGCCTGCCAGGGCACAGTGTCACACCAGTGCAACTCATATCTGGTGTAACAGTAGTGTACATTTAAAAAAACCAAAACTTTTTTGACTGTGAAATAATAGCAGTCAGTTTCCTTCATGCGTGTGCATTTCAGGGCCTGCCAGGGCACAGTGTCACACCAGTGCAACTCATATCTGGTGTAACAGTAGTGTACATTTAAACAAACAACACTTTTTGACTGTGAAATAATAGCAGTCAGTTTACTTCACGCGTGTGCGTTTCAGGGCCTGCCAGGGCACAGTGTCACACCAGTGCAACTCATATCTGGTGTAACAGTAGTGTACATTTAAAAAAAACTAGAAATTTGACCGTGAAATAATAGCAGTCAGTTTCCTTCACGCGTGTGCGTTTCAGGGCCTGCCAGGGCAGAGTGTCACACCAGTGCAACTCATATCTGGTGTAACAGTAGTGTACATTTAAAAAAAAAAAAAACTAGAAATTTGACTGTGAAATAATAGCAGTCAGTTTCCTTCACACGTGTGCGTTTCAGGGCCTGCCAGGCCACAGTGTCACACCAGTGCAACTCATATCTGGTGTAACAGTAGTGTACATTTAAAAAAAAAAACTAGAAATTTGACTGTGAAATAATAGCAGTCAGTTTCCTTCACATGTGTGCGTTTCAGGGCCTGCCAGGGCACAGTGTCACACCAGTGCAACTCATATCTGGTGTAACAGTAGTGTACATTTAAAAAAAACTAGAAATTTGACTGTGAAATAATAGCAGTCAGTTTCCTTCACGCGTGTGCGTTTCAGGGCCTGCCAGGGCACAGTGTCACACCAGTGCAACTCATATCTGGTGAAACAGTAGTGTACTTTAAAAAAAAAACTAGAAATTTGACTGTGAAATAATAGCAGTCAGTTTCCTTCACGCGTGTGCGCTTCAGGGCCTGCCAGGGCACAGTGTCACACCAGTGCAACTCACATCTGGTGTAACAGTAGTGTACATTTAAAAAAAAAAACTAGAAATTTGACTGTGAAATAATAGCAGTCAGTTTCCTTCACACGTGAGCGTTTCAGGGCCTGCCAGGGCACAGTGTCACACCAGTGCAACTCATATCTGGTGTAACAGTAGTGTACATTTAAAAAAAACAAAAACTTTTTTGACTGTGAAATAATAGCAGTCAGTTTCCTTCACGCGTGTGCATTTCAGGGCCTGCCAGGGCACAGTGTCACACCAGTGCAACTCATATCTGGTGTAACAGTAGTGTACATTTAAACAAACAACACTTTTTTGACTGTGAAATAATAGCAGTCAGTTTCCTTCACGCGTGTGCGCTTCAGGGCCTGCCAGGGCACAGTGTCACACCAGTGCAACTCATATCTGGTGTAACAGTAGTGTACATTTAAACAAACAACACTTTTTTGACTGTGAATTAATAGCAGTCAGTTTCCTTCACACGTGTGCGTTTCAGGGACTGCCAGGGTACAGTGTCACACCAGTGCAACTCATTTCTGGTGTAACAGTAGTGTACATTTAAAAAAAACAAAAACTTTTTTGACTGTGAAATAATAGCAGTCAGTTTCCTTCACGCGTGTGCTTTTCAGGGCCTGCCAGGGCAGAGTGTCACACCAGTGCAACTCATATCTGGTGTAACAGTAGTGTACATTTAAAAAAAAAAAAAATAGAAATTTGACTGTGAAATAATAGCAGTCAGTTTCCTTCACGCGTGTGCGCTTCAGGGCCTGCCAGGGCACAGTGTCACACCAGTGCAACTCATATCTGGTGTAACAGTAGTGTACATTTAAAAAAAAAAAACCTAGAAATTTGACTGTGAAATAATAGCAGTCAGTTTCCTTCACACGTGTGCGTTTCAGGGCCTGCCAGGCCACAGTGTCACACCAGTGCAACTCATATCTGGTGTAACAGTAGTGTACATTTAAAAAAAAAAAAAACTAGAAATTTGACTGTGAAATAATAGCATTTAGTTTCCTTCACATGTGTGTGTTTCAGGGCCTGCCAGGGCACAGTGTCACACCAGTGCAACTCATATCTGGTGTAACAGTAGTGTATATTTAAAAAAAACTAGAAATTTGACTGTGAAATAATAGCAGTACGTTTCCTTCACGCGTGTGCGTTTCAGGGCCTGCCAGGGCACAGTGTCACACCAGTGCAACTCATATCTGGTGTAACAGTAGTGTACTTTAAAAAAAAAAACAAACTAGAAATTTGACTGTGAAATAATAGCAGTCAGTTTCCTTCACGCGTGTGCGCTTCAGGGCCTGCCAGGGCACAGTGTCACACCAGTGCAACTCATATCTGGTGTAACAGTAGTGTACATTTAAAAAAAAAAAACTAGAAATTTGACTGTGAAATAATAGCAGTCAGTTTCCTTCACACGTGAGCGTTTCAGGGCCTGCCAGGGCACAGTGTCACACCAGTGCAACTCATATCTGGTGTAACAGTAGTGTACATTTAAAAAAAACAAAAACTTTTTTGACTGTGAAATAATAGCAGTCAGTTTCCTTCACGCGTGTGTGTTTCAGGGCCTGCCAGGGCACAGTGTCACACCAGTGCAACTCATATCTGGTGTAACAGTAGTATACATTTAAAAAAAACAAAAACTTTTTTGACTGTGAAATAATAGCAGTCAGTTTCCTTCAAGCGTGTGCATTTCAGGGCCTGCCAGGGCACAGTGTCACACCAGTGCAACTCATATCTGGTGTAACAGTAGTGTACATTTAAACAAACAACACTTTTTTGACTGTGAAATAATAGCAGTCAGTATCCTTCACGCGTGTGCGCTTCAGGGCCTGCCAGGGCACAGTGTCACACCAGTGCAACTCATATCTGGTGTAACAGTAGTGTACATTTTAAAAAAAAAAACTAGAAATTTGACTGTGAAATAATAGCAGTCAGTTTCCTTCACGCGTGTGTGTTTCAGGGCCTGCCAGGGCACAGTGTCACACCAGTGCAACTCATATCTGGTGTAACAGTAGTGTACATTTAAAAAAAACAAAAACTTTTTTGACTGTGAAATAATAGCAGTCAGTTTCCTTCACGCGTGTGCGTTTCAGGGCCTGCCAGGGCACAGTGTCACACCAGTGCAACTCATATCTGGTGTAACAGTAGTGTACATTTAAACAAACAAACCTTTTTTGACTGTGAAATAATAGCAGTCAGTTTACTTCACGCGTGTGCATTTCAGGGCCTGCCAGGGCACAGTGTCACACCAGTGCAACTCATATCTGGTGTAACAGTAGTGTACATTTAAAAAAAACTAGAAATTTGACTGTGAAATAATAGCAGTCAGTTTCCTTCACGCGTGTGTGTTTCAGGGCCTGCCAGGGCACAGTGTCACTCCAGTGCAACTCATATCTGGTGTAACAGTAGTGTACATTTAAAAAAAAAAAACTAGAAATTTGACTGTGAAATAATAGCAGTCAGTTTCCTTCACACGTGTGCGTTTCAGGGCCTGCCAGGGCACAGTGTCACACCAGTGCAACTCATATCTGGTGTAACAGTAGTGTACATTTAAACAAACAAACCTTTTTTGACTGTGAAATAATAGCAGTCAGTTTCCTTCACGCGTGTGCGCTTCAGGGCCTGCCAGGGCACAGTGTCACTCCAGTGCAACTCATATCTGGTGTAACAGTAGTGTACATTTAAAAAAAAAAAACTAGAAATTTGACTGTGAAATAATAGCAGTCAGTTTCCTTCACACGTGTGCGTTTCAGGGCCTGCCAGGGCACAGTGTCACACCAGTGCAACTCATATCTGGTGTAACAGTAGTGTACATTTAAAAAAAACAAAAACTTTTTTGACTGTGAAATAATAGCAGTCAGTTTCCTTCACGCGTGTGCGTTTCAGGGCCTGCCAGGGCACAGTGTCACACCAGTGCAACTCATATCTGGTGTAACAGTAGTGTACATTTAAAAAAACCAAAACTTTTTTGACTGTGAAATAATAGCAGTCAGTTTCCTTCATGCGTGTGCATTTCAGGGCCTGCCAGGGCACAGTGTCACACCAGTGCAACTCATATCTGGTGTAACAGTAGTGTACATTTAAACAAACAACACTTTTTGACTGTGAAATAATAGCAGTCAGTTTACTTCACGCGTGTGCGTTTCAGGGCCTGCCAGGGCACAGTGTCACACCAGTGCAACTCATATCTGGTGTAACAGTAGTGTACATTTAAAAAAAACTAGAAATTTGACCGTGAAATAATAGCAGTCAGTTTCCTTCACGCGTGTGCGTTTCAGGGCCTGCCAGGGCAGAGTGTCACACCAGTGCAACTCATATCTGGTGTAACAGTAGTGTACATTTAAAAAAAAAAAAAACTAGAAATTTGACTGTGAAATAATAGCAGTCAGTTTCCTTCACACGTGTGCGTTTCAGGGCCTGCCAGGCCACAGTGTCACACCAGTGCAACTCATATCTGGTGTAACAGTAGTGTACATTTAAAAAAAAAAACTAGAAATTTGACTGTGAAATAATAGCAGTCAGTTTCCTTCACATGTGTGCGTTTCAGGGCCTGCCAGGGCACAGTGTCACACCAGTGCAACTCATATCTGGTGTAACAGTAGTGTACATTTAAAAAAAACTAGAAATTTGACTGTGAAATAATAGCAGTCAGTTTCCTTCACGCGTGTGCGTTTCAGGGCCTGCCAGGGCACAGTGTCACACCAGTGCAACTCATATCTGGTGAAACAGTAGTGTACTTTAAAAAAAAAACTAGAAATTTGACTGTGAAATAATAGCAGTCAGTTTCCTTCACGCGTGTGCGCTTCAGGGCCTGCCAGGGCACAGTGTCACACCAGTGCAACTCACATCTGGTGTAACAGTAGTGTACATTTAAAAAAAAAAACTAGAAATTTGACTGTGAAATAATAGCAGTCAGTTTCCTTCACACGTGAGCGTTTCAGGGCCTGCCAGGGCACAGTGTCACACCAGTGCAACTCATATCTGGTGTAACAGTAGTGTACATTTAAAAAAAACAAAAACTTTTTTGACTGTGAAATAATAGCAGTCAGTTTCCTTCACGCGTGTGCATTTCAGGGCCTGCCAGGGCACAGTGTCACACCAGTGCAACTCATATCTGGTGTAACAGTAGTGTACATTTAAACAAACAACACTTTTTTGACTGTGAAATAATAGCAGTCAGTTTCCTTCACGCGTGTGCGCTTCAGGGCCTGCCAGGGCACAGTGTCACACCAGTGCAACTCATATCTGGTGTAACAGTAGTGTACATTTAAACAAACAACACTTTTTTGACTGTGAATTAATAGCAGTCAGTTTCCTTCACACGTGTGCGTTTCAGGGACTGCCAGGGTACAGTGTCACACCAGTGCAACTCATTTCTGGTGTAACAGTAGTGTACATTTAAAAAAAACAAAAACTTTTTTGACTGTGAAATAATAGCAGTCAGTTTCCTTCACGCGTGTGCTTTTCAGGGCCTGCCAGGGCAGAGTGTCACACCAGTGCAACTCATATCTGGTGTAACAGTAGTGTACATTTAAAAAAAAAAAAAATAGAAATTTGACTGTGAAATAATAGCAGTCAGTTTCCTTCACGCGTGTGCGCTTCAGGGCCTGCCAGGGCACAGTGTCACACCAGTGCAACTCATATCTGGTGTAACAGTAGTGTACATTTAAAAAAAAAAAACCTAGAAATTTGACTGTGAAATAATAGCAGTCAGTTTCCTTCACACGTGTGCGTTTCAGGGCCTGCCAGGCCACAGTGTCACACCAGTGCAACTCATATCTGGTGTAACAGTAGTGTACATTTAAAAAAAAAAAAAACTAGAAATTTGACTGTGAAATAATAGCATTTAGTTTCCTTCACATGTGTGTGTTTCAGGGCCTGCCAGGGCACAGTGTCACACCAGTGCAACTCATATCTGGTGTAACAGTAGTGTATATTTAAAAAAAACTAGAAATTTGACTGTGAAATAATAGCAGTACGTTTCCTTCACGCGTGTGCGTTTCAGGGCCTGCCAGGGCACAGTGTCACACCAGTGCAACTCATATCTGGTGTAACAGTAGTGTACTTTAAAAAAAAAAAAAAACTAGAAATTTGACTGTGAAATAATAGCAGTCAGTTTCCTTCACGCGTGTGCGCTTCAGGGCCTGCCAGGGCACAGTGTCACACCAGTGCAACTCATATCTGGTGTAACAGTAGTGTACATTTAAAAAAAAAAAACTAGAAATTTGACTGTGAAATAATAGCAGTCAGTTTCCTTCACACGTGAGCGTTTCAGGGCCTGCCAGGGCACAGTGTCACACCAGTGCAACTCATATCTGGTGTAACAGTAGTGTACATTTAAAAAAAACAAAAACTTTTTTGACTGTGAAATAATAGCAGTCAGTTTCCTTCACGCGTGTGTGTTTCAGGGCCTGCCAGGGCACAGTGTCACACCAGTGCAACTCATATCTGGTGTAACAGTAGTATACATTTAAAAAAAACAAAAACTTTTTTGACTGTGAAATAATAGCAGTCAGTTTCCTTCAAGCGTGTGCATTTCAGGGCCTGCCAGGGCACAGTGTCACACCAGTGCAACTCATATCTGGTGTAACAGTAGTGTACATTTAAACAAACAACACTTTTTTGACTGTGAAATAATAGCAGTCAGTATCCTTCACGCGTGTGCGCTTCAGGGCCTGCCAGGGCACAGTGTCACACCAGTGCAACTCATATCTGGTGTAACAGTAGTGTACATTTTAAAAAAAAAAACTAGAAATTTGACTGTGAAATAATAGCAGTCAGTTTCCTTCACGCGTGTGTGTTTCAGGGCCTGCCAGGGCACAGTGTCACACCAGTGCAACTCATATCTGGTGTAACAGTAGTGTACATTTAAAAAAAACAAAAACTTTTTTGACTGTGAAATAATAGCAGTCAGTTTCCTTCACGCGTGTGCGTTTCAGGGCCTGCCAGGGCACAGTGTCACACCAGTGCAACTCATATCTGGTGTAACAGTAGTGTACATTTAAACAAACAAACCTTTTTTGACTGTGAAATAATAGCAGTCAGTTTACTTCACGCGTGTGCATTTCAGGGCCTGCCAGGGCACAGTGTCACACCAGTGCAACTCATATCTGGTGTAACAGTAGTGTACATTTAAAAAAAACTAGAAATTTGACTGTGAAATAATAGCAGTCAGTTTCCTTCACGCGTGTGCGTTTCAGGGCCTGCCAGGGCACAGTGTCACACCAGTGCAACTCATATCTGGTGTAACAGTAGTGTACATTTAAAAAAAACTAGAAATTTGACTGTGAAATAATAGCAGTCAGTTTCCTTCACGCGTGTGCGCTTCAGGGCCTGCCAGGGCACAGTGTCACACCAGTGCAACTCATATCTGGTGTAACAGTAGTGTACATTTAAAAAAAAAAACTAGAAATTTGACTGTGAAATAATAGCAGTCAGTTTCCTTCACACGTGAGCGTTTCAGGGCCTGCCAGGGCACAGTGTCACACCAGTGCAACTCATATCTGGTGTAACAGTAGTGTACATTTAAAAAAAAAAAAAACTAGAAATTTGACTGTGAAATAATAGCAGTCAGTTTCCTTCACATGTGTGCATTTCAGGGCCTGCCAGGGCACAGTGTCACACCAGTGCAACTCATATCTGGTGTAACAGTAGTGTACATTTAAAAAAAAAAAACTAGAAATTTGACTGTGAAATAATAGCAGTCAGTTTCCTTCACACGTGTGCGTTTCAGGGCCTGCCAGGCCACAGTGTCACACCAGTGCAACTCATATCTGGTGTAACAGTAGTGTACATTTAAAAAAAAAAAAAAAAACTAGAAATTTGACTGTGAAATAATAGCAGTCAGTTTCCTTCACATGTGTGTGTTTCAGGGCCTGCCAGGGCACAGTGTCACACCAGTGCAACTCATATCTGGTGTAACAGTAGTGTATATTTAAAAAAAACTAGAAATTTGACTGTGAAATAATAGCAGTACGTTTCCTTCATGCGTGTGCGTTTCAGGGCCTGCCAGGGCACAGTGTCACACCAGTGCAACTCATATCTGGTGTAACAGTAGTGTACTTTAAAAAAAAAAAAAAACTAGAAATTTGACTGTGAAATAATAGCAGTCAGTTTCCTTCACGCGTGTGCGCTTCAGGGCCTGCCAGGGCACAGTGTCACACCAGTGCAACTCATATCTGGTGTAACAGTAGTGTACATTTAAAAAAAAAAAACTAGAAATTTGACTGTGAAATAATAGCAGTCAGTTTCCTTCACACGTGAGCGTTTCAGGGCCTGCCAGGGCACAGTGTCACACCAGTGCAACTCATATCTGGTGTAACAGTAGTGTACATTTAAAAAAAACAAAAACTTTTTTGACTGTGAAATAATAGCAGTCAGTTTCCTTCACGCGTGTGTGTTTCAGGGCCTGCCAGGGCACAGTGTCACACCAGTGCAACTCATATCTGGTGTAACAGTAGTATACATTTAAAAAAAACAAAAACTTTTTTGACTGTGAAATAATAGCAGTCAGTTTCCTTCACGCGTGTGCATTTCAGGGCCTGCCAGGGCACAGTGTCACACCAGTGCAACTCATATCTGGTGTAACAGTAGTGTACATTTAAACAAACAACACTTTTTTGACTGTGAAATAATAGCAGTCAGTATCCTTCACGCGTGTGCGCTTCAGGGCCTGCCAGGGCACAGTGTCACACCAGTGCAACTCATATCTGGTGTAACAGTAGTGTACATTTAAAAAAAAAAAACTAGAAATTTGACTGTGAAATAATAGCAGTCAGTTTCCTTCACGGGTGTGTGTTTCAGGGCCTGCCAGGGCACAGTGTCACACCAGTGCAACTCATATCTGGTGTAACAGTAGTGTACATTTAAAAAAAACAAAAACTTTTTTGACTGTGAAATAATAGCAGTCAGTTTCCTTCACGCGTGTGCGTTTCAGGGCCTGCCAGGGCACAGTGTCACACCAGTGCAACTCATATCTGGTGTAACAGTAGTGTACATTTAAACAAACAAACCTTTTTTGACTGTGAAATAATAGCAGTCAGTTTACTTCACGCGTGTGCATTTCAGGGCCTGCCAGGGCACAGTGTCACACCAGTGCAACTCATATCTGGTGTAACAGTAGTGTACATTTAAAAAAAACTAGAAATTTGACTGTGAAATAATAGCAGTCAGTTTCCTTCACATGTGTGCGTTTCAGGGCCTGCCAGGGCACAGTGTCACACCAGTGCAACTCATATCTGGTGTAACAGTAGTGTACTTTAAAAAAAAAACTAGAAATTTGACTGTGAAATAATAGCAGTCAGTTTCCTTCACGCGTGTGCGCTTCAGGGCTTGCCAGGGCACAGTGTCACACCAGTGCAACTCACATCTGGTGTAACAGTAGTGTACATTTAAAAAAAAAACTAGAAATTTGACTGTGAAATAATAGCAGTCAGTTTCCTTCACACGTGAGCGTTTCAGGGCCTGCCAGGGCACAGTGTCACACCAGTGCAACTCATATCTGGTGTAACAGTAGTGTACATTTAAAAAAAAAAAAAACTTTTTTGACTGTGAAATAATAGCAGTCAGTTTCCTTCACGCGTGTGCATTTCAGGGCCTGCCAGGGCACAGTGTCACACCAGTGCAACTCATATCTGGTGTAACAGTAGTGTACATTTAAACAAACAACACTTTTTTGACTGTGAAATAATAGCAGTCAGTTTCCTTCACGCGTGTGCGCTTCAGGGCCTGCCAGGGCACAGTGTCACACCAGTGCAACTCATATCTGGTGTAACAGTAGTGTACATTTAAACAAACAACACTTTTTTGACTGTGAATTAATAGCAGTCAGTTTCCTTCACACGTGTGCGTTTCAGGGACTGCCAGGGTACAGTGTCACACCAGTGCAACTCATTTCTGGTGTAACAGTAGTGTACATTTAAAAAAAACAAAAACTTTTTTGACTGTGAAATAATAGCAGTCAGTTTCCTTCACGCGTGTGCTTTTCAGGGCCTGCCAGGGCAGAGTGTCACACCAGTGCAACTCATATCTGGTGTAACAGTAGTGTACATTTAAAAAAAAAAAAAATAGAAATTTGACTGTGAAATAATAGCAGTCAGTTTCCTTCACGCGTGTGCGCTTCAGGGCCTGCCAGGGCACAGTGTCACACCAGTGCAACTCATATCTGGTGTAACAGTAGTGTACATTTAAAAAAAAAAACCTAGAAATTTGACTGTGAAATAATAGCAGTCAGTTTCCTTCACACGTGTGCGTTTCAGGGCCTGCCAGGCCACAGTGTCACACCAGTGCAACTCATATCTGGTGTAACAGTAGTGTACATTTAAAAAAAAAAAAAACTAGAAATTTGACTGTGAAATAATAGCATTTAGTTTCCTTCACATGTGTGTGTTTCAGGGCCTGCCAGGGCACAGTGTCACACCAGTGCAACTCATATCTGGTGTAACAGTAGTGTATATTTAAAAAAAACTAGAAATTTGACTGTGAAATAATAGCAGTACGTTTCCTTCACGCGTGTGCGTTTCAGGGCCTGCCAGGGCACAGTGTCACACCAGTGCAACTCATATCTGGTGTAACAGTAGTGTACTTTAAAAAAAAAAAAAAACTAGAAATTTGACTGTGAAATAATAGCAGTCAGTTTCCTTCACGCGTGTGCGCTTCAGGGCCTGCCAGGGCACAGTGTCACACCAGTGCAACTCATATCTGGTGTAACAGTAGTGTACATTTAAAAAAAAAAAACTAGAAATTTGACTGTGAAATAATAGCAGTCAGTTTCCTTCACACGTGAGCGTTTCAGGGCCTGCCAGGGCACAGTGTCACACCAGTGCAACTCATATCTGGTGTAACAGTAGTGTACATTTAAAAAAAACAAAAACTTTTTTGACTGTGAAATAATAGCAATCAGTTTCCTTCACGCGTGTGTGTTTCAGGGCCTGCCAGGGCACAGTGTCACACCAGTGCAACTCATATCTGGTGTAACAGTAGTATACATTTAAAAAAAACAAAAACTTTTTTGACTGTGAAATAATAGCAGTCAGTTTCCTTCAAGCGTGTGCATTTCAGGGCCTGCCAGGGCACAGTGTCACACCAGTGCAACTCATATCTGGTGTAACAGTAGTGTACATTTAAACAAACAACACTTTTTTGACTGTGAAATAATAGCAGTCAGTATCCTTCACGCGTGTGCGCTTCAGGGCCTGCCAGGGCACAGTGTCACACCAGTGCAACTCATATCTGGTGTAACAGTAGTGTACATTTTAAAAAAAAAAACTAGAAATTTGACTGTGAAATAATAGCAGTCAGTTTCCTTCACGCGTGTGTGTTTCAGGGCCTGCCAGGGCACAGTGTCACACCAGTGCAACTCATATCTGGTGTAACAGTAGTGTACATTTAAAAAAAACAAAAACTTTTTTGACTGTGAAATAATAGCAGTCAGTTTCCTTCACGCGTGTGCGTTTCAGGGCCTGCCAGGGCACAGTGTCACACCAGTGCAACTCATATCTGGTGTAACAGTAGTGTACATTTAAACAAACAAACCTTTTTTGACTGTGAAATAATAGCAGTCAGTTTACTTCACGCGTGTGCATTTCAGGGCCTGCCAGGGCACAGTGTCACACCAGTGCAACTCATATCTGGTGTAACAGTAGTGTACATTTAAAAAAAACTAGAAATTTGACTGTGAAATAATAGCAGTCAGTTTCCTTCACGCGTGTGCGTTTCAGGGCCTGCCAGGGCACAGTGTCACACCAGTGCAACTCATATCTGGTGTAACAGTAGTGTACATTTAAAAAAAACTAGAAATTTGACTGTGAAATAATAGCAGTCAGTTTCCTTCACGCGTGTGCGCTTCAGGGCCTGCCAGGGCACAGTGTCACACCAGTGCAACTCATATCTGGTGTAACAGTAGTGTACATTTAAAAAAAAAAAACTAGAAATTTGACTGTGAAATAATAGCAGTCAGTTTCCTTCACACGTGAGCGTTTCAGGGCCTGCCAGGGCACAGTGTCACACCAGTGCAACTCATATCTGGTGTAACAGTAGTGTACATTTAAAAAAAAAAAACTAGAAATTTGACTGTGAAATAATAGCAGTCAGTTTCCTTCACACGTGAGCGCTTCAGGGCCTGCCAGGGCACAGTGTCACACCAGTGCAACTCATATCTGGTGTAACAGTAGTGTACATTTAAAAAAAAAAACTAGAAATTTGACTGTGAAATAATAGCAGTCAGTTTCCTTCACGCGTGTGCGCTTCAGGGCCTGCCAGGGCACAGTGTCACACCAGTGCAACTCATATCTGGTGTAACAGTAGTGTACATTTAAAAAAAAAAAAAACTAGAAATTTGACTGTGAAATAATAGCAGTCAGTTTCCTTCACATGTGTGCATTTCAGGGCCTGCCAGGGCACAGTGTCACACCAGTGCAACTCATATCTGGTGTAACAGTAGTGTACATTTAAAAAAAACTAGAAATTTGACTGTGAAATAATAGCAGTCAGTTTCCTTCACGCGTGTGCGTTTCAGGGCCTGCCAGGGCACAGTGTCACACCAGTGCAACTCATATCTGGTGTAACAGTAGTGTACATTTAAAAAAAACTAGAAATTTGACTGTGAAATAATAGCAGTCAGTTTCCTTCACGCGTGTGCGCTTCAGGGCCTGCCAGGGCACAGTGTCACACCAGTGCAACTCATATCTGGTGTAACAGTAGTGTACATTTAAAAAAAAAAAACTAGAAATTTGACTGTGAAATAATAGCAGTCAGTTTCCTTCACACGTGAGCGTTTCAGGGCCTGCCAGGGCACAGTGTCACACCAGTGAAACTCATATCTGGTGTAACAGTAGTGTACATTTAAAAAAAAAAAACTAGAAATTTGACTGTGAAATAATAGCAGTCAGTTTCCTTCACACGTGAGCGCTTCAGGGCCTGCCAGGGCACAGTGTCACACCAGTGCAACTCATATCTGGTGTAACAGTAGTGTACATTTAAAAAAAAAAACTAGAAATTTGACTGTGAAATAATAGCAGTCAGTTTCCTTCACGCGTGTGCGCTTCAGGGCCTGCCAGGGCACAGTGTCACACCAGTGCAACTCATATCTGGTGTAACAGTAGTGTACATTTAAAAAAAAAAAAAACTAGAAATTTGACTGTGAAATAATAGCAGTCAGTTTCCTTCACATGTGTGCATTTCAGGGCCTGCCAGGGCACAGTGTCACACCAGTGCAACTCATATCTGGTGTAACAGTAGTGTACATTTAAAAAAAAAAAACTAGAAATTTGACTGTGAAATAATAGCAGTCAGTTTCCTTCACACGTGTGCGTTTCAGGGCCTGCCAGGCCACAGTGTCACACCAGTGCAACTCATATCTGGTGTAACAGTAGTGTACATTTAAAAAAAAAAAAAAAACTAGAAATTTGACTGTGAAATAATAGCAGTCAGTTTCCTTCACATGTGTGTGTTTCAGGGCCTGCCAGGGCACAGTGTCACACCAGTGCAACTCATATCTGGTGTAACAGTAGTGTATATTTAAAAAAAACTAGAAATTTGACTGTGAAATAATAGCAGTACGTTTCCTTCATGCGTGTGCGTTTCAGGGCCTGCCAGGGCACAGTGTCACACCAGTGCAACTCATATCTGGTGTAACAGTAGTGTACTTTAAAAAAAAAAAAAAACTAGAAATTTGACTGTGAAATAATAGCAGTCAGTTTCCTTCACGCGTGTGCGCTTCAGGGCCTGCCAGGGCACAGTGTCACACCAGTGCAACTCATATCTGGTGTAACAGTAGTGTACATTTAAAAAAAAAAAACTAGAAATTTGACTGTGAAATAATAGCAGTCAGTTTCCTTCACACGTGAGCGTTTCAGGGCCTGCCAGGGCACAGTGTCACACCAGTGCAACTCATATCTGGTGTAACAGTAGTGTACATTTAAAAAAAACAAAAACTTTTTTGACTGTGAAATAATAGCAGTCAGTTTCCTTCACGCGTGTGTGTTTCAGGGCCTGCCAGGGCACAGTGTCACACCAGTGCAACTCATATCTGGTGTAACAGTAGTATACATTTAAAAAAAACAAAAACTTTTTTGACTGTGAAATAATAGCAGTCAGTTTCCTTCACGCGTGTGCATTTCAGGGCCTGCCAGGGCACAGTGTCACACCAGTGCAACTCATATCTGGTGTAACAGTAGTGTACATTTAAACAAACAACACTTTTTTGACTGTGAAATAATAGCAGTCAGTATCCTTCACGCGTGTGCGCTTCAGGGCCTGCCAGGGCACAGTGTCACACCAGTGCAACTCATATCTGGTGTAACAGTAGTGTACATTTTAAAAAAAAAAACTAGAAATTTGACTGTGAAATAATAGCAGTCAGTTTCCTTCACGCGTGTGTGTTTCAGGGCCTGCCAGGGCACAGTGTCACACCAGTGCAACTCATATCTGGTGTAACAGTAGTGTACATTTAAAAAAAACAAAAACTTTTTTGACTGTGAAATAATAGCAGTCAGTTTCCTTCACGCGTGTGCGTTTCAGGGCCTGCCAGGGCACAGTGTCACACCAGTGCAACTCATATCTGGTGTAACAGTAGTGTACATTTAAACAAACAAACCTTTTTTGACTGTGAAATAATAGCAGTCAGTTTACTTCACGCGTGTGCATTTCAGGGCCTGCCAGGGCACAGTGTCACACCAGTGCAACTCATATCTGGTGTAACAGTAGTGTACATTTAAAAAAAACTAGAAATTTGACTGTGAAATAATAGCAGTCAGTTTCCTTCACATGTGTGCGTTTCAGGGCCTGCCAGGGCACAGTGTCACACCAGTGCAACTCATATCTGGTGTAACAGTAGTGTACTTTAAAAAAAAAAAAAAAAAACTAGAAATTTGACTGTGAAATAATAGCAGTCAGTTTCCTTCACGCGTGTGCGCTTCAGGGCCTGCCAGGGCACAGTGTCACACCAGTGCAACTCATATCTGGTGTAACAGTAGTGTACATTTAAAAAAAAAAACTAGAAATTTGACTGTGAAATAATAGCAGTCAGTTTCCTTCACACGTGAGCGTTTCAGGGCCTGCCAGGGCACAGTGTCACACCAGTGCAACTCATATCTGGTGTAACAGTAGTGTACATTTAAAAAAAAAAAAAACTAGAAATTTGACTGTGAAATAATAGCAGTCAGTTTCCTTCACATGTGTGCATTTCAGGGCCTGCCAGGGCACAGTGTCACACCAGTGCAACTCATATCTGGTGTAACAGTAGTGTACATTTAAAAAAAACTAGAAATTTGACTGTGAAATAATAGCAGTCAGTTTCCTTCACGCGTGTGCGCTTCAGGGCCTGCCAGGGCACAGTGTCACACCAGTGCAACTCATATCTGGTGTAACAGTAGTGTACTTTGAAAAAACAAAAAAAACTAGAAATTTGACTGTGAAATAATAGCAGTCAGTTTCCTTCACGCGTGTGCGCTTCAGGGCCTGCCAGGGCACAGTGTCACACCAGTGCAACTCATATCTGGTGTAACAGTAGTGTACTTTAAAAAAAAAAAAAAAACTAGAAATTTGACTGTGAAATAATAGCAGTCAGTTTCCTTCACGCGTGTGTGTTTCAGGGCCTGCCAGGGCACAGTGTCACACCAGTGCAACTCATATCTGGTGTAACAGTAGTGTACATTTAAAAAAAACAAAAACTTTTTTGACTGTGAAATAATAGCAGTCAGTTTCCTTCACGCGTGTGCGTTTCAGGGCCTGCCAGGGCACAGTGTCACACCAGTGCAACTCATATCTGGTGTAACAGTAGTGTACATTTAAACAAACAAACCTTTTTTGACTGTGAAATAATAGCAGTCAGTTTACTTCACGCGTGTGCATTTCAGGGCCTGCCAGGGCACAGTGTCACACCAGTGCAACTCATATCTGGTGTAACAGTAGTGTACATTTAAAAAAAATTAGAAATTTGACTGTGAAATAATAGCAGTCAGTTTCCTTCACATGTGTGCGTTTCAGGGCCTGCCAGGGCACAGTGTCACACCAGTGCAACTCATATCTGGTGTAACAGTAGTGTACTTTAAAAAAAAAAAAAAAAACTAGAAATTTGACTGTGAAATAATAGCAGTCAGTTTCCTTCACGCGTGTGCGCTTCAGGGCCTGCCAGGGCACAGTGTCACACCAGTGCAACTCATATCTGGTGTAACAGTAGTGTACATTTAAAAAAAAAAACTAGAAATTTGACTGTGAAATAATAGCAGTCAGTTTCCTTCACACGTGAGCGTTTCAGGGCCTGCCAGGGCACAGTGTCACACCAGTGCAACTCATATCTGGTGTAACAGTAGTGTACATTTAAAAAAAAAAAAAAACTAGAAATTTGACTGTGAAATAATAGCAGTCAGTTTCCTTCACGCGTGTGCGCTTCAGGGCCTGCCAGGGCACAGTGTCACACCAGTGCAACTCATATCTGGTGTAACAGTAGTGTACTTTGAAAAAACAAAAAAAAACTAGAAATTTGACTGTGAAATAATAGCAGTCAGTTTCCTTCACGCGTGTGCGCTTCAGGGCCTGCCAGGGCACAGTGTCACACCAGTGCAACTCATATCTGGTGTAACAGTAGTGTACTTTAAAAAAAAAAAAAAAACTAGAAATTTGACTGTGAAATAATAGCAGTCAGTTTCCTTCACGCGTGTGCGCTTCAGGGCCTGCCAGGGCACAGTGTCACACCAGTGCAACTCATATCTGGTGTAACAGTAGTGTACATTTAAAAAAAAAACTAGAAATTTGACTGTGAAATAATAGCAGTCAGTTTCTTTCACACGTGAGCGTTTCAGGGCCTGCCAGGGCACAGTGTCACACCAGTGCAACTCATATCTGGTGTAACAGTAGTGTACATTTAAAAAAAACAAAAACTTTTTTGACTGTGAAATAATAGCAGTCAGTTTCCTTCACGCGTGTGCGTTTCAGGGCCTGCCAGGGCACAGTGTCACACCAGTGCAACTCATATCTGGTGTAACAGTAGTGTACATTTAAAAAAAAACAACTTTTTTGACTGTGAAATAATAGCAGTCAGTTTCCTTCACGCGTGTGCATTTCAGGGCCTGCCAGGGCACAGTGTCACACCAGTGCAACTCATATCTGGTGTAACAGTAGTGTACATTTAAACAAACAACACTTTTTTGACTGTGAAATAATAGCAGTCAGTTTCCTTCACGCGTGTGCGCTTCAGGGCCTGCCAGGGCACAGTGTCACACCAGTGCAACTCATATCTGGTGTAACAGTAGTGTACATTTTAAAAAAAAAACTAGAAATTTGACTGTGAAATAATAGCAGTCAGTTTCCTTCACACGTGTGCGTTTCAGGGACTGCCAGGGTACAGTGTCACACCAGTGCAACTCATATCTGGTGTAACAGTAGTGTACATTTAAAAAAAACAAAAACTTTTTTGACTGTGAAATAATAGCAGTCAGTTTCCTTCACGCGTGTGCGTTTCAGGGCCTGCCAGGGCACAGTGTCACACCAGTGCAACTCATATCTGGTGTAACAGTAGTGTACATTTAAAAAAAAAAAAACTTTTTTGACTGTGAAATAATAGCAGTCAGTTTCCTTCACGCGTGTGCATTTCAGGGCCTGCCAGGGCACAGTGTCACACCAGTGCAACTCATATCTGGTGTAACAGTAGTGTACATTTAAACAAACAAACCTTTTTTGACTGGGAAATAATAGCAGTCAGTTTACTTCACGCGTGTGCGTTTCAGGGCCTGCCAGGGCACAGTGTCACACCAGTGCAACTCATATCTGGTGTAACAGTAGTGTACATTTAAAAAAAACTAGAAATTTGACTGTGAAATAATAGCAGTCAGTTTCCTTCACGCGTGTGCGTTTCAGGGCCTGCCAGGGCACAGTGTCACACCAGTGCAACTCATATCTGGTGTAACAGTAGTGTACTTTAAAAAAAAAAAAAAAACTAGAAATTTGACTGTGAAATAATAGCAGTCAGTTTCCTTCACGCGTGTGCGCTTCAGGGCCTGCCAGGGCACAGTGTCACACCAGTGCAACTCATATCTGGTGTAACAGTAGTGTACATTTAAAAAAAAAAAAACTAGAAATTTGACTGTGAAATAATAGCAGTCAGTTTCCTTCACATGTGTGCGTTTCAGGGCCTGCCAGGGTACAGTGTCACACCAGTGCAACTCATATCTGGTGTAACAGTAGTGTACATTTAAAAAAAACTAGAAATTTGACTGTGAAATAATAGCAGTCAGTTTCCTTCACGCGTGTGCGTTTCAGGGCCTGCCAGGGCACAGTGTCACACCAGTGCAACTCATATCTGGTGTAACAGTAGTGTACTTTAAAAAAAACTAGAAATTTGACTGTGAAATAATAGCAGTCAGTTTCCTTCACGCGTGTGCGTTTCAGGGCCTGCCAGGGCACAGTGTCACACCAGTGCAACTCATATCTGGTGTAACAGTGGTGTACTTTAAAAAAAAAAAAAAAACTAGAAATTTGACTGTGAAATAATAGCAGTCAGTTTCCTTCACGCGTGTGCGCTTCAGGGCCTGCCAGGGCACAGTGTCACACCAGTGCAACTCATATCTGGTGTAACAGTAGTGTACATTTAAAAAAAAAAAAACTAGAAATTTGACTGTGAAATAATAGCAGTCAGTTTCCTTCACATGTGTGCGTTTCAGGGCCTGCCAGGGTACAGTGTCACACCAGTGCAACTCATATCTGGTGTAACAGTAGTGTACATTTAAAAAAAACTAGAAATTTGACTGTGAAATAATAGCAGTCAGTTTCCTTCACGCGTGTGCGTTTCAGGGCCTGCCAGGGCACAGTGTCACACCAGTGCAACTCATATCTGGTGTAACAGTTGTGTACTTTAAAAAAAAAAAAAAAAAACTAGAAATTTGACTGTGAAATAATAGCAGTCAGTTTCCTTCACGCGTGTGCGCTTCAGGGCCTGCCAGGGCACAGTGTCACACCAGTGCAACTCATATCTGGTGTAACAGTAGTGTACATTTAAAAAAAAAAAAACTAGAAATTTGACTGTGAAATAATAGCAGTCAGTTTCCTTCACACGTGAGCGTTTCAGGGCCTGCCAGGGCACAGTGTCACACCAGTGCAACTCATATCTGGTGTAACAGTAGTGTACATTTAAAAAAAACTAAAACTTTTTTGACTGTGAAATAATAGCAGTCAGTTTCCTTCACGCGTGTGCATTTCAGGGCCTGCCAGGGCACAGTGTCACACCAGTGCAACTCATATCTGGTGTAACAGTAGTGTACATTTAAACAAACAACACTTTTTTGACTGTGAAATAATAGCAGTCAGTTTCCTTCACGCGTGTGCGCTTCAGGGCCTGCCAGGGCACAGTGTCACACCAGTGAAACTCATATCTGGTGTAACAGTAGTGTACATTTTAAAAAAAAAACTAGAAATTTGACTGTGAAATAATAGCAGTCAGTTTCCTTCACACGTGTGCGTTTCAGGGACTGCCAGGGTACAGTGTCACACCAGTGCAACTCATATCTGGTGTAACAGTAGTGTAAATTTAAAAAAAACAAAACTTTTTTGACTGTGAAATAATAGCAGTCAGTTTCCTTCACGCGTGTGCATTTCAGGGCCTGCTAGGGCACAGTTTCACACCAGTGCAACTCATATCTGGTGTAACAGTAGTGTACATTTAAACAAACAAACCTTTTTTGACTGTGAAATAATAGCAGTCAGTTTACTTCACGCGTGTGCGTTTCAGGGCCTGCCAGGGCACAGTGTCACACCAGTGCAACTCATATCTGGTGTAACAGTAGTGTACATTTAAAAAAAAATAGAAATTTGACTGTGAAATAATACCAGTCAGTTTCCTTCACGCGTGTGCGTTTCAGGGCCTGCCAGGGCAGAGTGTCACACCAGTGCAACTCATATCTGGTGTAACAGTAGTGTACATTTAAAAAAAAACAAAAAAAAAACTAGAAATTTGACTGTGAAATAATAGCAGTCAGTTTCCTTCACGCGTGTGCGCTTCAGGGCCTGCCAGGGCACAGTGTCACACCAGTGCAACTCATATCTGGTGTAACAGTAGTGTACATTTTAAAAAAAAAACTAGAAATTTGACTGTGAAATAATAGCAGTCAGTTTCCTTCACACGTGTGCGTTTCAGGGCCTGCCAGGGCACAGTGTCACACCAGTGCAACTCATATCTGGTGTAACAGTAGTGTACATTTAAAAAAAACTAGAAATTTGACTGTGAAATAATAGCAGTTAGTTTCCTTCACGCGTGTGCGTTTCAGGGCCTGCCAGGGCACAGTGTCACACCAGTGCAACTCATATCTGGTGTAACAGTAGTGTACTTTAAAAAAAAAAAAAAAAAACTAGAAATTTGACTGTGAAATAATAGCAGTCAGTTTCCTTCACGCGTGTGCGCTTCAGGGCCTGCCAGGGCACAGTGTCACACCAGTGCAACTCATATCTGGTGTAACAGTAGTGTACATTTAAAAAAACGAAAAAAACCCACTTTTTTGACTGTGAAATAATAGCAGTCAGTTTCCTTCACGCGTGTGCGTTTCAGGGCCTGCCAGGGCAGAGTGTCACACCAGTGCAACTCATATCTGGTGTAACAGTAGTGTACATTTAAAAAAAAACTACAAATTTGACTGTGAAATAATAGCAGTCAGTTTCCTTCATGCGTGTGCGTTTCAGGGCCTGCCAGGGCACAGTGTCACACGCTGTGTTTGGAGAGGGGTCAACAAGGCCTATAGTGAAAAGAATATCCATTGTGAAGCATGGTGGTGGCTCAATGTTGTTTTTTTGGGGGGCAGGGTGTTGAGCTTTAAAGGCACAGGAATCTAGTGAAAATTGATGGCACGATGAATGCAGTATGTTATCAGAAAATACTAGCAGACAATTTACATCCTTCTGCATGAAGGATGTGCATGGGACGCTCTTGGACTTTTCAGCATGATAATGACTCTAAGCACAAAGCAAAGTTGTCCCTCCAGTGGTTACAGCAGAAAAAGTTGAACGTTCTGGAGTGGCCATCACAGTCTCGTGACCTTAATATCATCAAGCCATCCCGGGGAGATCTCAAATGTGCGGATCATGCAAGACAACGAAAGACATTGCATTACCTGGAGGCATTTTTCCAAGATGAATGGGCAGCTATACCACCTGCAAGAATTTGGGGCCCCATATACAACTATTACAAAAGAATGCACGCTGTCATTGATGCTAGAGGGGCCAATGCACAGTATTAAGAAGTAAAGGTATGTAAACTTTTGAAAAAGGGTCATTTTATTTTTTTCTTTGTTGCCATGTTTTGTTTTATGATTGTGCCATTCTATTATAAGCTACAGTTGAATATGAATCCCATAAGAAATAAAAAAAATGTGTTTTGCCTACTTACTCATGTTTTCATCTTTTTCAATGCTCCAAGGGGAAGCAACTGCATACTCCAGGTTCATATGCCGGAGGGAAGGTTGGGTTGTGGATCATCGGGTATAGTGTTGAGGGAAAGCAAGTTAGGTTAGGTCTGGATGCCTAAGAATGCCAAATGTGTATTGCGGCTTTGATAAGGGGGTGTGGGGCTGCAAACCATGTACTGTGTAGCGGGTTCAGCCAGGGGAGGATGGGCACAGGTCTGTCCACCTGTACTGACTCCACCTCCTTTCCAAGTTTTACAACCCCTCCTTTAGCCCATTCAGCTACTCTGAGTATATATGCAGCCCGGTAGTACAGCTTAAAATCTGGCAAGGAACAGAAAACAAAACTAAAATCTTGTTGTTGAGGCAATATACCCATTGCCTCAATTCCCAAGTGCAGCGCTAAAGAGGCAGTTTCATTTACTTAAAATAGAAACAAATAGTGCAAAATAGTGTGATACTGTATACAAAATATCAACAAGTAAAATTACAGATACAACGGAAAGTAGATGTGCATCCAACTCACATTTGTTAGAGCCTTTTGCTAGTATAGGCTCTAGACAAAATGGCCTCTGTGACTTTAAATAGGTGGCAACATCTACCCTCTTCTAAACTCCACTGGTTAGGAGATTTTTTTCATATAACATGTATTTATAAAATAGAAAACAGCAAATATATGACACCTATGAAAAAAATTATACCTATAAAAAATAATACCTATAAATGACACAGTTCAAAATCTTTGTTAAGACTGAAAGTACTTAAAGTGTTAAGATAAACAAAGATTTTAAGCTGTGTCATTTTTTATAGGTATTTTTAATAGGTATATTTTTTTTAATCGGTTGTAGGTTCATAAGAATTTTTTTTAAATACATTTATTTTAGCAATTTTTTTCTCCTTAGGATGAAGAATACATTTCCTGTGATTCTTTTCTCTTTTTAAAAAGAGTTTATTTTTTATGAATACTATTGTTATTTTTTTAAAATTCTTTATTTTTTTCTTGCATATAAAGAAAACTAATAACATTTAATTTGCAGTGCCACAACAGCGGCTGCAGGCTTGTTATGAACAGGAGATTGACATGGCATGCGAATAGGCGGCACAATTTTATATTATATTATAGAGCTAGTCGTTGAGAGATTATGTCTGTGTAATAAACGCAGCTTTAAACAAAAGAATCCAGCTGGTTCAAGAATATTCAGAGTAGGCATTGGCATGAATGATTGCATATGTTGCAGAGGAGCAACAGGCTTATACGGGTAACAGTGGTTTGTCAAGTGCCAGAACAGTTTCGGTCTACCCATGCATGCAGGGTTATCTATGGCAAGAGTGTTTGCCCCTTGTTAAATATTTCCAAGCTTAGTGGAACAAGCTGAAGAAGAGCTTATTTGTAACACAGATTCACAAGACATGTATATCTTTCGAGGTTCTATAGCTAATAGAATCGATTATCAATAGTGTTGTCCAACAGGCTGTATAGCCACTGGGGAGGGCACACACCTCAGGCTATCCCCGACAGATGCATTACTGCATTGGGGACTAGATGCAAGATTAAGTGGGTGAGGGCTCCTGGTGCTCTGTGCTGGGTAAGCCTGGTGTGGGGCCGATGTTAGGTGGTAATACCCCCCAGTGGGCTCCGGGATAACCCCCCCGGCCCAAGGGGGTAAGCGGGGCCCGCGAGGCACATCACAAGGTCGCTGCACGGCTGTCTGGCTCATATACAGGACGGCGGCCGTCCCACTCTTCACCTTCACAGGCCGCAGGCCCCAAAGCCTCGTATCACCCCCAGGGGCTCCGAAACTCCCGATCTTGGGAACCGCAGCATTACCGGCAGCTTTCTGGATACGTGGGGTACCTACCTCCTGGGCTCCAATGTAGGTAGGAAGCTTAGGTATTTTGCCCTTGGAGAATAAGTTTTACAGGAGCCTCTTCCACCCGCGACCGGGCAGCATGCCGGTCGGGCCCCGGCCTGGTTATGTAATTTTAATGAATTTTTAAGGTACAAATATTTTTTCCTTTTTATTTTATTTTATTTTAACTTATGTTACTATATTAATGTAGATTATCATTGTATAAATTGCCAAACACATCCCACTAAAATTATGCTTATACCCTTATTTATCTATATGTCATCACTGAGAACATGGGACTATATTTAAGATTTGTGAAAAAACTATTAAAACCGGATGTGACATACCGCAGTGCACGAGGAGTGCATTATGGGGTTTGTAGTCACGACCGGCAACACAGAAGTGACATAAAGATAAGATAAACTACACATAACTTCCACCCTTCGATTGAACCAACATCCCTTGGACAGCCATTTTATTCATCAGATTGAGGACACCTACGAAGCCAACGATTGATTGGCAGATGATCCCAAGGGGGAGGAGCCTAATGGCCTTCAAACAGACGAACCAGGAAAAGATGCTCACAGCAACTGAGGAAGCCCTATCAGCGAAACACGTCTTGGATGCAAGTTGGACAAGATTTATTATTATTTGTTTTTTTTTTTATGATTCACACTAGTTGTTTTAATCATATTGGAATAAACACCCTTTTTTTCTGAAGTATTTTCCCAGTCCATTCTTGGAAGCAAACATCTTTTCCTGGTTTTCACGAAGGGGGTGTCACCCTGAAACTTGACACTAAGCTGAAAGTTTGGAGCCTATCAGGCTCCAAAAAAGCTGAGCGATTCAATATATCAGTTGGAATATAGACACACCAATTATATATTGATTGCACCTAGATTGCTGTTTTTTTTTTTTCATACATACATCTGGTATGAAGAAAACCAGTGGGGTTCAGAAGAAGGTAGATGTTGCCACCTATTTAAGGGCACAGAGGCCAATTTGTTTAGAGCCTGCACCAACAATAGGGTCTAACAAATGTGAGTTGGATTTACATCTACTTTCCGTTGTATCTGTAATTTTACTTGTTGAGATATTGTATACAGTATCACACTATTTTGCAGTATTTGTTTCTATTTTATGTAAATGAAACTACTTTGAAACTTTGAGGGGTAAGTTGCTTACACAACCTCTTTAGCTCTGCACTCACACTCAGTTGTTTGGGAGGTGCGGTATACCACCTAAACAATAAGTTTTTAGTTTTGTTTTCTTTTCTTTGTCTTGTAGATTTTTTGGGATAGCCATGGAGTGTTATATAGCTGCTTTATACATACAGGGAGTGCAGAATTATTAGGCAAGTTGTATTTTTGAGGATTAATTTTATTATTGAACAACAACCATGTTCTCAATGAACCCAAAAAACTCATTAATATCAAAGCTGAATATTTTTGGAAGTAGTTTTTTGTTTGTTTTTAGTTATAGCTATTTTAGGGGGATATCTGTGTGTGCAGGTGACTATTACTGTGCATAATTATTAGGCAACTTAACAAAAAACAAATATATACCCATTTCAATTATTTATTTTTACCAGTGAAACCAATATAACATCTCAACATTCACAAATATACATTTCTGACATTCAAAAACATAACAAAAACAAATCAGTGACCAATATAGCCACCTTTCTTTGCAAGGACACTCAAAAGCCTGCCATCCATGGATTCTGTCAGTGTTTTGATCTGTTCACCATCAACATTGCGTGCAGCAGCAACCACAGCCTCCCAGACACTGTTCAGAGAGGTGTACTGTTTTCCCTCCTTGTAAATCTCACATTTGATGATGGACCACAGGTTCTCAATGGGGTTCAGATCAGGTGAACAAGGAGGCCATGTCATTAGATTTTCTTCTTTTATACCCTTTCTTGCCAGCAACGCTGTGGAGTACTTGGACGCGTGTGATGGAGCATTGTCCTGCATGAAAATCATGTTTTTCTTGAAGGATGCATACTTCTTCCTGTACCACTGCTTGAAGAAGGTGTCTTCCAGAAACTGGCAGTAGGACTGGGAGTTGAGCTTGACTCCATCCTCAACCCGAAAAGGCCCCACAAGCTCATCTTTGATGATACCAGCCCAAACCAGTACTCCACCTCCACCTTGCTGGCGTCTGAGTCGGACTGGAGCTCTCTGCCCTTTACCAATCCATCCATCTGGCCCATCAAGACTCACTCTCATTTCATCAATCCATAAAACCTTAGAAAAATCAGTCTTGAGATATTTCTTGGCCCAGTCTTGACGTTTCAGCTTGTGTGTCTTGTTCAGTGGTGGTCGTCTTTCAGCCTTTCTTACCTTGGCCATGTCTCTGAGTATTGCACACCTTGTGTCAGGATCGGGTCAGGGATCCAACACGCAGAGTACAAAGAGTAGCAGATACGTATACCGGTCCTTAGAATGGCCGGACTTAACGTATAACTACGATAGAATGGTCAGAGACAAGCCGAGGTCGAGGGAACGAGAAGACAGGTAAGCGAGAGACAAGCCGGGTCAAGGATAACAGAAAGACAGGAGAGTAAATACCAAAGCCGGGTCGGAACCAAAAGACAAGAGAATAACAAAGCACTGTGTGACTAGGCGGACTAGAACCACGACAGGGCAATGAGTGAATGAGAGAGCCACTGTTAAGTATCCTGGCTAGGGAGAGAAGACACGCCTCCGGCGAGTCCTGATTCGTCTCCCGAGATTTGAGTGACAGGACGTTCCGGGTTGGCGTCATGACGTCTACCTCCGGTCCTCCTGTTATAAAAGGAAGTGACTCCCTCGCGGCCGGCGTTAGCAAGACCGAGTGAACCGCGAGGGGCCGAGGAGACATGCCGTCCGGATGGATAAACTTCTAAGTCTCTACCTCTCTCAGAGGTAGAGGCCTCAGGTACCCTGACAGTACCCCCCCTCTCAGATACGCCCACCGGGCGGAAGGAGCCGGGGCGAGATGGAAAGCGGGAGTGAAATGCCCTGCGAAGGCGAGGAGCATGAACATCCTCTTGTGGTACCCAACTCCTCTCCTCAGGACCATATCCCTTCCAGTCAACTAAATATTGTACTCTCCCCCGGGAGACACGAGAATCAATAATGGAGTTAACCTCATACTCCTCCTGACCCTCCACCTGAACAGGGCGCGGAGGGGCGATTGTGGAGGAGAATCTGTTGCAGATTAGAGGTTTCAGCAATGACACGTGAAAGGAGTTCGGGACGCGTAAAGTAGCTGGGAGAGCTAGACGATACGCCACTGGGTTAATTCGAGTCAAGATCCTGTAGGGACCAATATAACGAGGAGCGAATTTCATGGAAGGAACTTTAAGACGAATATTCCTAGTACTCAACCAAACTCTATCGCCTGGAACAAAATTCGGAGCCGCCCTTCTACGTTTGTCAGCATGTTTCTTAACCAGTACAGAATTGTGTAGAAGAATCTGTCGAGTCTGATCCCACAACTTCCTCAAATTGGCCACATGGACATCAACCGACGGCACTCCTTGGGAAGGAGAAACCGAGGGAAGAATAGATGGATGAAAGCCATAGTTCATGAAGAAGGGGCTTGAATGCGTAGAGTCACAAACGAGATTGTTGTGCGCAAACTCCGCCCAAGGAATCAAACCGACCCAATCGTCCTGGTGCTCGGAAACAAAACAACGTAAGTATTGCTCAATCTTCTGGTTGGTACGTTCGGCAGCTCCGTTAGACTGAGGATGATAGGCGGACGAAAAATTCAATTTGATGCCTAATTGAGAACAGAACGACCTCCAGAAGCGTGAAACAAATTGGGAGCCTCTATCAGAAGTGATCTCCGAGGGAATCCCATGCAAGCGAAAAATCTCCTTAGCAAAGATTTCCGCCAATTCAGGAGAAGTCGGGAGTTTAGGCAACGGTACGAAATGTGCCATCTTGGTAAACCTATCGACTACGGTGAGGATAACAGTGTGCTTTTTAGAAACAGGCAAATCCACAATAAAGTCCATTGCCACACAGGACCAAGGTTTGCCAGGAATTTCCAGAGGCTGCAGAAGGCCACAAGGAAGCGAATGCGGTAGTTTAGTTTTAGTACAGACCACACAAACTCCGATAAAATCCTTAATATCCTTCCGTAGCGAAGGCCACCAGAAATCCTTGGAGATCAAAGAATACGTCTTGCGAACACCCGGATGACCGGCCACCTTACTCTCGTGAAGACACTGTAAGAGCTCCAATTGGAGTTCAGGAGGAACGAAAAGTCTGGAAGCCGGAGTCAGTCTAGGTGCCAGATGCTGCAAGCTCCTTATCTGATCAAGTAACGGAGAATGGACTTTGAGAGTAGTGTTATTAAGTGAGTTGACACTACAAAGAGGTGACACTTTCTTTAAACAATTCTGTTGACAATCCTGACCCCACGAAACTATTTCCCCTGATCTCCAATCTATAACGGGGTTATGTCTCTTAAGCCAGGAGTATCCCAGGACTATGGGAACAGAAGGAGATGAAATGAGTAGTAGGGATATCTCCTCCTTGTGTAGAATACCAATAGTTAAGTAAAGAGGTATGGTCTCCCGGAAAATCACAGGCTCAACTAAAGGTCTACCATCAATGGCTTCAACAGCCAAGGGTGTCTTCCTTAACTGGGATGGGATAGTGTGTTTGGTGAGAAACTCTTGGTCGATAAAACTCTCAGCAGCGCCGGAGTCTATCAATGCCATAGTCTCTAAAGTTCCCTTCTCCCAAGTTAAAGAGACCGGTAATAGGAGTCTATGTTCTTTGTAGTTATGAGTAGAGGACAAAATCGAAACACCCAAGGTCTGTCCTCTAGAGAAACTTAGGTGCGAGCGTTTCCCGGACGACTGGGACAGCTCAAACGTACATGACCTCTGACCCCACAATACATACACAGTCCCTCCCTTCTCCTGTACTGTCTCTCCTCCTCTGATAGACGAGTAAGGCCTAACTGCATAGGTTCTGAAACCTGTGGATTTTTGGTTTCAGAAATTTGAAATGATGGTGCTAGTGAAAAGGAAGATTTACCGGTTCTATCTCGAGTATTTTGTCTCTCCCTTAGACGTTCGTCAATACGAGAGATAAAGGAAATTAAGTCCTCCAGATTCTCGGGAAGCTCTCTTGTCGCTACCTCATCAAGTATTACATCAGATAATCCATTTAAGAATACGTCTATATAGGCCTGTTCATTCCATTTTACCTCTGCCGCCAAAGACCTGAACTCTAGTGCGTAATCCACAAGTGTTTGGTTGTCTTGTCTAAGGCGCAACAGTAATCTGGCTGCATTGACCCTCCTGCCAGGGGGATCAAAAGTTCTTTTAAAAGCAGCTACAAAGGCATTATAGTTATAGACTAATGGATTATCATTCTCCCACAACGGATTAGCCCATCTCAGAGCTTTCTCAATGAGTAAGGTAATAATAAATCCCACTTTTGCCCTATCAGTAGGGTATGAACGAGGCTGTAGTTCGAAATGAATACTAATCTGGTTCAAAAAGCCACGACACCTTTCAGGAGAACCAGCATAACGTACAGGTGGGGTAACTCGGGAAGAAGCACCTACAGTAACTACTTCTAGCCCTGAACCCACAGAAGAAGCAGACATATTACGCATCTCTTCAGGTGGATTAATAGGACGAGACAGCAGCGCCTGTAGTGCTAGAGCCATCTGATCCATCCTATGATCCATGGCGTCAAACCTAGGATCAGGAGAACCAAGCTGACAATTTGTACCTGCAGGATCCATGGCCCTGTCGTAATGTCAGGATCGGGTCAGGGATCCAACACGCAGAGTACAAAGAGTAGCAGATACGTATACCGGTCCTTAGAATGGCCGGACTTAACGTATAACTACGATAGAATGGTCAGAGACAAGCCGAGGTCGAGGGAACGAGAAGACAGGTAAGCGAGAGACAAGCCGGGTCAAGGATAACAGAAAGACAGGAGAGTAAATACCAAAGCCGGGTCGGAACCAAAAGACAAGAGAATAACAAAGCACTGTGTGACTAGGCGGACTAGAACCACGACAGGGCAATGAGTGAATGAGAGAGCCACTGTTAAGTATCCTGGCTAGGGAGAGAAGACACGCCTCCGGCGAGTCCTGATTCGTCTCCCGAGATTTGAGTGACAGGACGTTCCGGGTTGGCGTCATGACGTCTACCTCCGGTCCTCCTGTTATAAAAGGAAGTGACTCCCTCGCGGCCGGCGTTAGCAAGACCGAGTGAACCGCGAGGGGCCGAGGAGACATGCCGTCCGGATGGATAAACTTCTAAGTCTCTACCTCTCTCAGAGGTAGAGGCCTCAGGTACCCTGACACCTTGTGCTTTTGGGCACTCCAGTGATGTTGCAGCTCTGAAATATGGCCAAACTGGTGGCAAGTGGCATCTTGGCAGCTGCACGCTTGACTTTTCTCAGTTCATGGGCAGTTATTTTGCGCCTTGATTTCTCCACACGCTTCTTGTGACCCTGTTGACTATTTTGAATGAAACGCTTGATTGTTCGATGATCACGCTTCAGAAGCTTTGCAATTTTAAGAGTGCTGCATCCCTCTGCAAGATATCTCACTATTTTTGACTTTTCTGAGCCTGTCAAGTCCTTCTTTTGACCCATTTTGCCAAAGGAAAGGAAGTTGCCTAATAATTATGCACACCTGATATAGGGTGTTGATGTCATTAGACCACACCCCGTCTCATTACAGAGATGCACATCACCTAATATGCTTAATTGGTAGTAGGCTTTCGAGCCTATACAGCTTGGAGTAAGACAACATGCATAAAGAGGATGATGTGGTCAAAACACTCATTTGCCTAATAATTCTGCACTCCCTGTATTTTAACCTTATTTTTCACTAAGCGCATTACTTTACACTAAACTTGTACTTGTTAAAATCTGGCAAGGGAAGGCCCCCTTGGTCTTTGGCAGGGTGAGGGTGTCATGACTTATCCGTGTTTTGAGTTTGCGCCAGACACACTTCATGTCAGGGATCTAAAGGGTGTGAACCATGGGTGATGGGGGGCTTGGTGAGATTTAGGAAGCGGCAGGATCATGAGCAGAGTCACGAGCCGGTAGCTCCCTCCTCATAATATAATAAAACAAATTAATGAAAGAACAAACTACACCGACAAAATTTCGTCCAACAAGCAATTTGGTCTTCATTTAATTTATTGTAATGTCTATTCGTCCATTCGTCTTTCTGATGTCTTTGGAAGAAATTAAATGCCCACATCTTGTTGAGACTAGGCATGTGGGAATTGCCATTTATTTTGCAAATACATGAAGTCAGGGATTTTCCTATGTGTTCCTATCGTAGTCAAACCCCAACAAAGGTTTGATATATCTCCACCCACGGGGCATTATAAATGGAGGAATCATTTTCCTAGTTGTTCAGAAATCAATACATACCAGAAATAAGTAAAATTATGTTGTGGTTTTATTTTATTACAAACATATCACCCAAGATACACCATAATTCTAAAACATGGAAGAGAAAAACTCATTAAATATGTAAGAGTACACATGTAAGAGTAATCATGACTCTCTCTCTCTCTAATTTACAATTTCATCATTACTATTATTGAAATTCTGCTAAAATGCTTTCCTTCCTAGGCATCTAGACTCTAAACAAAGCTTGCAGATTAAATATATTTTCTATAATGTGTATTAAAAAGCCAAATACTGACATTTAAAATGCTATACAATGCTACAGTGTTTTCAGCATAATTCAAGATATGAAGCCGTTTTATTCGTTTACAGAATATAGGCAATCATCTGCATACTAATAGCATTTATTCCTCATCTATGATGCATAACAGCAGGTTATCTATTTTTTGACAGCTTTCTTTTCACATTTTCATATCTCAACACTTGCTACTGCAATTATAAGTGTGAAATTTGTTCTACTGATTTGTGAATTGAAATTATATATCAGTTTTCAATAAAATTTATATTCAGCTTTTCCCTGCTCCGAAAACCACTCAGAAAGCTAATTAAAATCAAGAAACTGAAAGATAATTAAGATTGGCCTTAATTTTTTAACTCAAGAACATTCTTCAAGTATTCTGCAATTCCACATATCTGCCAAAAACTAGCATTTGTTTTCTTGCTAGCTATGAATTAAAAAAATATATATTTATTTTGAAAATCACATGTTAAAATTCTAATCTTAAAGCTACTCCCCAAAAACGTACTGCTTAAAATACATTATGTTACATTATGTCTACAGGACTTCTTGTTAACTTGGACAATGAGTTGCGCAGTGGAGTCCCCAATTATATTATTGGCTAGAAGTTACCCGTCTTCTTGCTAGTTAAAGTGCCCATGCCCTTCTTTGATAAGTGGGACTGTCCCGCGGCATTGAATATTGCCACTAAATTATTTAATAGAATTTCAAGGGGATAACAGTACATCTGATAAATTGCCCCAAATGTAAATACAGACTAAGATCCCTCCTCCATCTCTCATGCCAATATGGGCATTGGATGCATTCCTTATATTTTACCTGTAGAAACAATTGACTTAATACATGCAGTTTACTTTTTTTGTAAATAGATGTGCAGTGTGTGATGGCACATATCTCTCCAGTCAGTGAGCTATGTTTGCATACAAATTATGCAGTACCACTGAAATTGGAGTATGAAGAATAAATAATGGCTCCTTAGGCCTTATTTGTGTCTTGGCTATGTATCCACAATCGGTTTTGCGTACCGACACTACAGTTATGATTATACTGTTTTCACATATAGTTTGTTTTTTTGGCATGTTGCACAATATTTGACATGTTCTCTTATGTTTTATCATAGAATTTATACTCTTAAAGGAACACTAACTTAAAAAATAGATACATTTTTTAAAGTTAGAGTGATATTTTTTTTATTTATAGATTAAGAGCCCCTTTGTTAAAAGTAAAAAAATTAAAATAAAAACATATAAATCTTACCTTTATTCTAGCATTGGAACAGCTTCTTCTATGAAGTTACCAATTCTGATATCCTTTGTCCAGTCCAATGGTTCTCATAGAGAAGCATTGGGGGCATCTGCAATAATCACTATGCTCCGGCAATCTGATGCTTCTTGTAGAGAAGTATTCAAGGTAATTCTCTATGAGCAAGTCTTCAGTAAGGAAGCACATTCAGTGGTTGTCAGTCTGAATGCCATGATAGATGTGTATTTGGAAATATTTAAACATTGCCCTTTGTCAGTAACAGGAATGTTTTAAATTGTCTGAAGACCACTACATTTAGACAAAGAAACATTATTAAAAAAGATATGTTTTGAGTTTGTCTATGATTTTATGAAAAAGAACATGTGACATAATATCATCTAATTATTCTCCTTTTTATAACGTACAGGGAGGACAAATGATAAGCTCAAAATAATATTTTTTAATTCTAAGGTGATATTTTTTTCAAATACAGATGCTAATTTCCTGCATGTAAATTAGGTAGCAGTACAGAGTTTGTGGCTGCTAGTCCTATTTCATGGGTATCTGATTACTTAGCCATCACTATGCAAAAGAAGAGGTGATTCTAATAGGAAGAGAGAGGCAATCTCACAGTGTTGATGAAGTGACATTGAATCAGCACTGATACACGAGCAGATACTTAATGTAATCAGTCTACATGCAAATCAACCCCCTGGTGTAGGGTTTTAATGACAACCAAAAATAACTATCGCACTTCTCAAAGTCACACTTGGTTTGAAGATTAACCCTTGGGTGTCAGAGGATACTTCAGCATAATTCATACTATGAAATCTGCACAAATCATTTCAAAAGAAGCATGTTGCTGCTAACACACTAACGTAATGACTGATTTATTATTACCAGTAAAGGCAATGCAAACAAATAAACAGAAAATCAAAACAAAAAAGCATGTGAAACATAAATGACTGATTGCCCCCGAGGGGGAAAATATGCTCAAACTCTGTTGACATTTCACGAAAGGCTAGATTTACTAAGTGATAACTAAAGCAGGGAAGCTCATCAAATGAAATCACATTCACAAGTTAGAAAAAAAACAACAAAAAACTGCTTGCTATTTATTAGTATTTGTCTTAGGCTACCTTCTAAGCCTCACATTACTAGACAGGCTTCCTGGAAGTGAGTCTTGCTGAGGATGTACTTGAGGACAGTATGGGCAAATGCTCCCGCTAAATGAGGAACTTTTAGGAGAGCCTAATCTACATTCTAAACTGCGATAGGCACACATTCTCATACCAGGAAGAGCTGCTCAGTCTTCACATTTAGAAGGGAACCCCCATAAAAATAAGCAAACAAATTCCAAACAAAAACTCAAAACTATACGTCAAAAATACAAAATCATTTCATTTTTTTAAGAAAGAGAACATAATGATAATGATTATAAGAATTTAAGGTTTAGCAAACATCTATGCACTAAAATACAACAAAAAAAATCAATACTTTTTGGAAAAAGAAGCAGAGTTAAAAGAAACAGAGTGTTCACTGTCTCTGAAAAGAAAACCTAATTCTGCTTGTTTACACTGTATTCATTATGACTCCATTGTAAGTCAGATGACCTGCGAATTTATCATGCCAGTCCAGAATGCCAGAATGGAATCCTTAATGATTACACGATGAAAAGGTTTTAAATAATTCTTTAGCTGCAAGAAAGTGATATGAGATGGCAGGTCTGACTTCAGTACTGACTTTATGTTCAAACATAAAGATAAAGCATCATTACTTTGAATGCGCTGGAGCATTTCTTCCTCCTAAGGAGGGAAGAGTTTCTGTCATTCTTGGTCCTGATTACCAGCTTTACTTAGTGACGCACACAGACACTCCATGTTTGGTATGAGCAGTTTTATGCCAGGTACAATTTCTGATGGAGGAGTACCTTGTAGCTTATACCAGACACAAATTGGTGCCACCAATTTCAGAGAAAATAAGTGACTTTAATTGGGGAAGAGGACTTGGTTGCTGCCTGTGATCCAAGACACCTGTCTTGTTTTCTCATCTGGTTGGCTAAAGATCTTCTGAGCAGCTCAGGCTGAAGATACAGATTATTATTATTATTATTATTTATAACGCACCAACAAATTCTGCATTGATGTACAATAGGTGGACTAATGGATGGATAGGTATTTGTAACACGAGTTGAACTCACAGGAACAGAGGGTGTAGAGGGCCTTGCTCAAACAAACTTACTTTCTAGATCAGGGGTGTCCAAAAGGTAGATCCCCAGATGTTTAAAAACGACATCTTCAATTATGTTTTTCTTCTAAAGGCATTCGAAAGGCATGCAAAGCAATATGGGAGTCTGGGTATTTGAGAGTTCATAAAATGTTAATGGGTGTCTCCGTTACCATGTACCATAACGGACACTTAAGCTTTCCCAACTGATACCATCAAGGACATATACTTATAACTGTGTATATTGAATATGATTATGTGTATTCTTTCTGTGGGCATGAGGAAAATATAACTACATCTGATATTTTTGAATGGCATCTGTTGAACAAAGATGAGATTTGTATGAAAAGTATTCATGTAAAATATTAATTTATGTTCATTGTACAGGCCAGAAAAGGCAAGTCTCAGAGATTTGATGCATCCAAGCAATAGTTAAATAGACAGTAGTTAAATAGAGGCACAAATGGCTCCCTACTTTCAAAGAGTTGTACATACTTTTAAAGTTTCCATTGATGCACGGTTTAGTGGCTTTTCTATAGGCAGACCTCTTCCTAAATAAGAAAAAGACTTCTAATATGGATGAGTTAAAGTGCTGTGTAAACAACAATCCACATTGTTGCTGTTTAATTTTATACCTGATATACCACTGTTTCATAAACAGACTATGTGCACTTAGCTCCTGAGGAAAAAGAGAACTGGCCGGCTGATTGGCATCATCAAGGGGCAGTCTTTGAGCTGCAGCAATATTTACAAATCACTACAGTTCTAAGTCACCACAAGTCTATCCAACACCAGGTCTGCAATCGTGGAAAGTTAAGTTGTGCTTTAAATGGACATTTGAAGCACAAAATCCACTTCATCTTAATAATACGGTTTGGGTGCATAGACCCTGTTTCTTTTTTTAAATAATGTAATACACTGAAAAACACCAATGGTAACATTTGTCAGAAACTATGGTGCTTGGGGTTGCCAGGTTGACAGACACTAGAGGTGCATCTTTAAGAAGAGCTTTGAAAGTACATGGCCTTTTTTTTTTTTTTTTAAAAGCACTGGATTTATTACGTCTCTGTGAGAAACATTACATTGACAGAGCACACCAATTGCTGTGCAATCACCTTGCTTTGGAAGCATTGGATTGGACAGAGGTAATCAAAAAGTGACTTCACAGGAGGCAAAGTGACTGCTGTGAGAACGAACAATAGAATATAGGTGGAATTTATATTGGGGGGAAAAGGTAGATAACATAATCTAAGCAAAAACAGTAGCACACTAGGACTGAATAAATATATTTATTTTTAACATAGGAATTTTCCTATAAGCCTTTTGTATGGCTTCAATCATGCATCTAATATAACATTTGTGCTCATGTGTTTCAGGGAACTGCATGGCATTTGTAAGAAGCTCTTTATCCTTACTAACTCTCACAATGATCCAAATCGTAAGAGTGAAATTATAAACTGTACCACTTGGTGGCACTCAAGTTCTAAAAGATGATATTTAAAGAACTTAATATCTATACTATATATATATATATATATATATATATATATATATATATATATATATATATATATATATATATATATATGTGTGTGTGTGTGTGTGTGTGTGTGTGTGTTTGTGTGTGTGTGTGTGTGTGAATATAGACAGACAGACAGTAATGTGATAATTGCATCTAATAGTAAAATAATTATTCAGAAAAAAAAAAATAGAAAAATATCTACCACCAACAACAACCCCCAATATGAATGCATTTTTTAACTTATTTCAAACCCACGTAATTACTGAGTGAAGGCTATGAAATACCAAATACCCAGCTGTGCAAAGCCATCTAAATTCTCGTTAGACACACATTCAGAATGACACAGATAACCTCTTAAGCTTCAGTAACCTATATACTAAGCAATAGAAAAAGAAATGATCTGCTACATTAAAGCATGTTAATATACACATACACAAACAATTGATACACAGTTATATAAAAGTATATAGAATTTTGAAGCCTGAATTATGGGACAATATTGCAATTGAGGCATTCTGCAGGCAAGATAATAAACCAGATCATTTGGTTTCCAAATGTTTCCCACGATTGCATACTTTCCCCTTGATAAATGCTGTAGAAAAAGATATCTTTTGTATTACGTGATTCTATTACATGGTTTCTTTTTTAATAGAGTAATGGTTACGATTACGTCTTGAGTTCAGATTATGGTTACTGCATATGGTTTCTTTGATCATAGGGCAGCCATAAGAGATACATTTCTCAGCCTGTAAATACTCTATATAGATAACACACTCAGATTACTTGAAAAGAACCACATATAAAGAAAATTCCTTGCTTGTGCAAATTTATTGAAGGTGGCAATATATTGGCACATCAAGCTTCCATCAAATAATAAAAACCAAATATACAAGATATGGTCTCTACAGCAAGTAGAAAGGGGGGGGGGGGGTTGAGGGAGGGATGAAATCCATGAAGCACTTTTTAAAATAAGAGTTACAAAACAAAATCACCATTAAAAAGGCTAGGGGAGAAAAAGATCACCTTCTCCCAGCTTTATTAGTTAACTACATCAAAACACCATTTATGAGCCATCACTCTGATGTTGGCTAAGACAATGCATACTATTGAAATTATTTTTTTTAAGAGGGGGGAACTGGCACTACATCTAACAATCTGAATGTCTTTATCTGCATATCTTATATGAGGAAAGATAGGTTTAAAATTCAAGTGTGGAACCTAATTTACCATGAACAATTAACTTATTTCCCCTACCTGACCAGTGGCGGATCCAGGGGGGGGGGGCAACGGGGCAATTGCCCCCCCCGAGATTCTCCCCTGCCGGCTAATGCAGGGCTGACATTGCCCAAGTGCCAGCCCTGCATTGTGCCTGCAGACCGGGGAGGGAGATCAGTGATCTCCCTCCCCGGTCCGCAGGCACATTACTGACAGCCGACCGTCAGGGGAGGGAGAGAGGACCCGGGAGCTGTTACCAGCAGCTCCTCCGGGTCCTCCTCTCGCGAGATTTGGAGCGTTGCCGCGGTTACCACGGCAACGCTCCAAATCTCGCGAGAGTGAACTCTAGCCCTGGAGCGCGGGCTAGCGTTCAGTTCTACCACTGGGACCACCAATGAACCCCACTGGGACCACCAGGGAACGAAAGATGTCCCCCCTCCTCCCAGTAAAGGTAAGAAGGGAGGGGGGACATAACATTTATTTAATTAAATAAATAAAAAAAAACACACACACATGAGAAAAAAAAAATCCTTCTTATCACACACACACACATTGCCCCTGCCCCCCATACACACACATTGCCCCCCATACACACACACATTGCCCCTGCCCCCCATACACACACACATTGCCCCTGCCCCCCATATAAACACACATTGCCCCTGCCCCCCATACACACACACATTGCCCCTGCCCCCCATACACACACACATTGCCCCTGCCCCCCATACACACACACACATTGCCCCTGCCCCCCATACACACATTGCCCCTGCCCCCCATACACACATTGCCCCTGCCCCCCATACACACACACACTGCCCCTGCCCCCCATACACACACACATTGCCCCTGCCCCCCATACGCACACACATTGCCCCTGCCCCCATACGCACACACATTGCTCCTGCCCCCCATACGCACACACATTGCCCCTGCCCCCCATACGCACACACATTGCCCCTGCCCCCATACGCACACACATTGCCCCTGCCCCCCATACGCACACACATTGCCCCTGCCCCCCATACGCACACACATTGCCCCTGCCCCCCATACACACACACACATTGCCCCTGCCCCCCATACACACACACATTGCCCCTGCCCCCATACACACACACACATTGCCCCTGCCCCCCCATACACACACACACATTGCCCCTGCCCCCCATACACACACACACACATTGCCCCTGCCCCCCATATCCACACACATTGCCCCTGCCCCCCATATACACACATTGCCCCTACCCCCCATAAACACATTGCCCCCATATACACATACACTGCCCCCCATAAACACACATTGCCCCTACAAACACACACTACCCCCATAAACACATTGCCCCCACACACATACATTGCCCCACAAATACACTGCAATACACACACACACACTGTAACTGTCACACACACATACTGATCCACACACACACTGCACCCCTGACATATACTGCCGCCCTCACGTACACACTGCAACCTTCACACACACACTGCTAATACACTGTCCCCCTCACACACACACACACTGCACCCCTCACACATTGCACCACTCACACATACCACTGCTCCTCTGCCCTACAACAGCCCCATTTCCCAGAGGACCTCAGGTAAGTTGTCAAACAGTTCTTAAACAGTTTGACTACTTACTCTGGGAGGGGGTCTTGGCATTATTGGCACTATAACCACTACACTGAGCTGTAGTGGTTATTGTGTCTGGATTATTTATTTAAATAATCTACAAGTGCCCCTCCCGAGATCAGGCTCTGGATCCACCACTGTACCTGACCACCACTTATGAAACAGAAAAACAATAAAGGAATATATTTACCGTTTAGCTGTGGTTCTAGCTCTATAAACAATGCTCAATGCTATCTTTTTTTTATTTCTCTCACTCTTAAGTAAACAATCCCTGATAAATGTATTTTTTTTTTATTTGCATTTGATTAACCACTTCCTAAATGTGTAAGAGGTTATTTGGGTATTGTTGCTGTTAATGCATACAGCCCTAGACTCTAGGATTGGGATATATATATATATATATATATATATATATATATATATGTATATATATATATATATATATATATATATATATATATATATAATCTTAATTGCAGAGTATATTATTTGAAACATTATTTCCTACTGATACATACATATCAAAGTTGTTTAAACCTAAACTGGTGCCAATTTAGTTGAAAAGAGAGGTTACATAAAAAATGTGTAAGATTATAACATCAAATTGAATAATGATGATTAAACTATAGGAGAACTATATTTTTTATAAACAATAATCCCAATATTATTCATTATCCATTTCATGTCTTCAATGTGTTCATATTGTTAATATAAATGGGATATTTATATACCGTAAGTTCCTATCATAACACTTTGCAATTGCCTTGTAATTATAATATGAAATCTCGATAAATGCAGAGGAGGGAACTGATTCTAGATCTAAAAGTGATAGAATTGAAACCCAATTAGGGAACCTTATTAAATATCAACAATTCATTATTTTCCCAAATTGTACTGCCACGTGTAAGAGGAGAGACCATAAAGGCAAATTTGTTTTCCATATGGCATTATGTAAACTTGCAAAATCATAGATTCTCAATTTTATTCAAGAATACCCAAGATCAATAGCTAAACGTTTATAAAGTTAGTCCTCAATGCCCACCTATTTAAATCATCTCCAAACTAAAGTTAAAGGGACACACTAGGCAACCAGACCATAATTTCAGTGAAGTGGTTTGGGTGCAGTGTCCCTGCATCCTTAGCCCTGCAATGTAAAAGTGATGTCAGCAGAAGAGGAGTACAGCCCAAAACTAAGGAACCTCAGCACTGGAATCAGGTAAGTAAATGAAAGTTTTTTTTGTAACACAAAAGTTCTAAGGGGGCTGGATGTTCTAAGATGGCATTACATACAATTTTAACTATGATAAGCATATTATGACTTGAGAAATTATTGCCTGTGGTTTTATCCGCATCAAAATACAACAGAATATCACAACATATCACAGAATATTTCAAAGGTAATACGTTAATAATAATTATAATTATAATACGAAGTATCTTGTCTTTTGTAAAGATCCTGATGTTGTCATTCATTATTCATTTTGTGAATAATAAATTATACTTTCTTATATCCTTAAATTGTTATTATAAAATAAAGTTTGTTCTCACAATCAGATTTTATCTAATCGTTATAATATAGAATATAGATGTTTACATAATCCCTCTCTCTTGTTCCTTCTTTCTTTGCTTTATTCTCTCTCTCTCTCTCTCTCTCTCTCTCTCTCTCTCTCTCTCTCTCTCTTCTGCTCTCTTTCGCCTCCCGTACTTACTTTCTCTCTTTTATTTCCGCCATCTTTATATACTCTTACTATGTAGGAACCGAGCCTAATGCTATTTTAATCTTCTTCTTATTATTGTCATCATGTAACATTCTATCACATCAGGACCCCTTGTTATGTATCAACCCCTAAATTAAAATGACATTGCATCACTTATGGATGACATTTCCTCTGATAAAATGTAATAAAAAAACATTTTTTAATGTAGCCTCTCTTGTCAACTAAATTGGCACCTGTTTAGGTTTAAACAACTTTGATATGGATGTATCAAAAGGAAACAATGTTTCAAATAATATAATCTGGAGCTCAATTAAGATTATATATCACAACCCTAGAATATACCCAAAGAACTTACTACACATTTAAGGATTGGTTAATCAAATGCATATCATATACATATATTGGGGATTGTTTACTTAAGGCTGAGAGAAATAAAAAAAGATAGTATTAAGGACAAAGTTTATAGAAATATAACCCTAGCATTTGGGCTTTTCTGAATGGAATTGAGAATCTGTGCGCTTATAGTGGTGATGTTGTTTTGTAACTTTTATGTTGTAGAAATGTTTGTGAAAAGACTCCTTACGTGAAATACGTTCAGTAAACTGAAGGACTCCTAACAGAGGTTTCTGACTGCTAGTACTCTTTTATTTATTTTTTTTTTTTTTTTAAAGATATGTTCTGCATGTTCCCTCACATATTCTACCCAATGCCTGATGGCCATTGTGTGAAGAATGGAACATGTGGTACAATTGAGAGGAATTTTACAATAATATTTGATTGATTTCAAGATTCTATCATGTAACGTCTTGGGTATGTAAGTGTAAGATAGAGAGTATACATTTGTATATTTTGGATATTAAATATAAATTTACATTGTATGATGATATCAGTTCATAACACAGTTGCAGCTCTGTAAACTGTTGCCCACTGCCCTTAACTTTTATTATCCTAAAATGTATTTAACCCCTTAAGGACCAAACTTCTGGAATAAAAGGGAATCATGACATGTCACACAGAGAGAGACTAATACAGAAGAAAACAAAGAAAAAAACAACAACAAAAACCCAAAGGAACTGGAAAGTAACAATTTTACCATCCACCATCTGTTTCAAATCTGAGTTTCAGGGAATAAGCAATAATCCTACCATGACAATAGCATGCATGACTATGTCAAAATAATGCACAAGAATGTCAGTACAACTTAAATATAAGCTTCTCTAGTGATGTTTCCAAAAGTTAATTATCATGTTGACTTCCTTTTAACATATACTTGCTAAGTAGTAAGCAGTGATTCTTAACAAGCTTACTCTGCAGAGCTCATATATACATGCTAACCCCTATATAGTCAGCTGTTCTAACTTAGAATAATGTATTTGCTGCTAGATTTAGGCATTTTTCTTTCTTTCTTCTTTTGCTAGATATCCATTTAGAGCTAAGCATTCAGTTTTAAAAAAACATGGATTTAATACACTAAAATGTCAGTTTCTCGGAAATTCACATTTCAAACCTGAAAATGAAATATTTATTAAGATATTAGAATAAAAAAAACCTGAAATAAAGATGGTGGGAGTTAGCAATAATTTAAGTATATAAGGTACAAACAACATGTATATGATGTTTATTTAGTATAGTTCTTGAGTTTTGTATTGCAATATATTTTTCCAAAGGTATATGCTACATCCAGATTAAGGGGACAGCAATGGGGCTACATGTGCCCCATCATGTTTTTGCCTATCCCTGGGTTTATTAGAGAAAACTAGGATTTACAGTCAGTGTCATTTTTGTTTATGGACTACGTCTACCTTTTCCTCATTTACACAGATTATATTTATGTAATGTTTAGGAATGACCTAGTTTGTTGCTGCTCAATAGAAGTGATAAATTTGACAAATTAACCATGCAATCCATTTTACTAATGATTAGAGTTATTATTTGTAGCTATTTGGAAATGTTTACATTAAATGGAAGTTGAAGAAATAGAGTGGAAAAATGATACTCTAGGATTTATTCACTAAACAGTGAATTGCAGTATATTGAAAACCGAACAGAGTAAAATACCATGGTGTGGTAGAAATGGAGTTGGATAATTTTTTTTAATTTAAACTAGTTTTGTAATTCAGTTTTCAATGAACCGTTTAGTAAATATATACTCCTTTGTTGCTAGTTGCTGCTAGTGACAGGCTTATGCAATGTATAATCTTATACTGTAACTGAGTCCCTGTTATTTTTGCCTAGTCTAGGTGATTTTAACAAAAAACTATTACATTCTGTGAGCTTTTAAAAAAAAAAAAAAAAAAAACTATTACATTCTGTGAGCTTTAAAAAAAAAAACCCAAAACATTCAATTCTGTGAGCTTTGAAATCACTGTTTATTAAAATGAAATGTGCCCTGGATCATGTTATATATATATAAAGCAAACATGATCCAGAGCTATATATATAGTGGTCCTGAGGAAAGTTCCCAGGAGGGACTGAAACATCAACCTGTATTGCATAACTGTATGTCCACAAACTATAGTGGGATGTTATCTGACTGACATCATTAACCCCTTAAGGACACATGACATGTCGGACACGTCGTGATTCCATTTTATTCCAGAAGTTTGGTCCTTAAGGGGTTAAAGGAATTGGCAAATCTTTTAAAGTCTGTGAGTGCAGGACATTCTCTACCTATTTGTATATATATATATATATATAAAGTCAACACAATGTTAAACAAAAATCCGCACATCAGTCAAGCCATAAGACGTGCTTTTCCCACAGAAATCACAAATTTGCAGTGATATTACTACCACAAACGATTATTGGTGGGCATATGCAAATTAGTTCAACAAAGTTATTGTGGGGAAAAATTGTGATAAAAAACCCCTTCCACCTGAAGTTTGTGGATAGTCAATATAATGTTAAACAAAAATCTGCACGCCACTCATGTGTGATTCTTTGTTGAACTAATTTGCATATGTCCACCCAGAATCCTTTGTGGTAGTAACATCACTGCAAATGTGAGATTTCTGTAGGAAAAGCAAGTCTTATGGCTTGACTTTTGTGCAGATTTTTGTTTAACATTTTATTGACTATCCACAGACTTGAGGTGGAAGGGGATTTTAATCACACTTTTTCCCTACCATAACTCAATTTGTTTTTACTATATATATATTTGTAGTCGGGGACATTAAGCCGTAATACTAATAATAATATATAAGTAGAAGTAAGCACAAGTCAGTTGTGGTGTGCCATAACTGACGTATGGGGTAGGCCTGTAATAAAAGAGGGCCACCCCATGAATTGTGATGAAGGGTGGAGGTGGAAGGTATGAACCCAGCGGTGATGGTTCTATTTTGGAGGGGGCCTGAGTTTTAATAGCCAGGTAACCCCTCCCACAATTACAGGCTACGCCTTTATATTTGTAGTCGGGGACATTAAGCCATAATAATAATAATATAATATAAGTAGAAGAAAGCACAAGTCGGTTGTGGTGTGCCGGAACCAACGTATGGGGTAGGCCTGTAATAAAAGACGGCAAAAAGTTGAGTTATACAAATAACCTTTATTATACACGTATTACAAAGCTAAATCTTTAGATGCTTATCTTAATTCCTGTTCTGGATGTGACATATCTGGTATATGCTGCTGACTTCCAGCGCCCTAATCTCTTAATTTTATGAGCAGGTACATTGTGGCTTGAAGCCGCGGGAGCAGCTCGAATTCTGAAGTAGTGGCCAGAAAAGCAGAGGGGTCAAGACCGAGTCTTGTAAAAGTGTTCTAATTTATGAAATGAATGTCGATGGTCAGAGGTTTGCCATGTACAAGATTAATGGCGTATTTGGGTTTAGACCGTGAACAATAGGAGTCCAGTAATTTAACTGGACACCAGTGATTACCGGTGGGGTAGTAGCATACATCAGAAGGAGGACCTAATTGCTTTGTCTTGGTGTGATCAATGGTAAGTAGTGATGTCCCGAACTGTTCGCCGGCGAATAGTTCCCGGCCAACATCGCTTGTTCGCGTTCGCCACGGATGGCGAACACATGCGCTGTTTGGTCCGCCCCCTATACGTCATCATTGAGTAAACTTTGACCCTGTACCTCACAGTCAGCAGACACATTCCAGCCAATCAGCAGCAGACCCTCCCTCCCAGACCCTCCCACCTCCTGGACAGCATCCATTTTACATTAATTGTGAAGCTGCATTCTTAGTGAGAGTAGGGACAGTGTAGCTGCTGCTAATTTGATAGGGAAATTGATAGCTAGGTGTTGTGGTCGTGACTTAAATATGAATAATATTAATCTCTTAATACATAATAATTAAGCAATACGGAACAACATTAATATTTTTATAGTTCATGGTATTATGGTCGAATATGTGGATAGAAAATACACAAAACGTTGTAATATTAAATGTATATTTAATTTAACTATAATAAATAAACAGATGCTAGCAGAATGTCAATTTACCACAATAATTATTTAACTATAATAAATAAACAGATGCTAGCAGAAAGTCAATTTACCACAATAATTATACAATACAAAACTACAACACAGAGGCGGCTCTAGACTTTATGAGGCCTTAGGCGAAACTCAAACACGAGGCCCCACTAACAAAAAAGTGTCACATATACACATTGATGCACAGTTTACCTGTGTATGTGCCTGAGAGTGTGTCTGACAGAGAGTATCCTTGTGTGTGAAAATGTATGTCTCTGTGAGCATGTTTGCGTTTTTGTCTAAGACTGAAGTGTGTTGTGTGTATGGCGGGTGATGTTGTGAGGGGGTGATGGTGAGAGGGAAAGGGGGGTGATGGTGAGAGGGAGAGCGGGGTGATGGTGAGAGTGAGCGGGGGTGATGTGAGAAGGAGGGGGGGTGATGAGAGAAGGAGGGGGGTTGATGTGAGAGTGAGGGGGGTGATGTGAGAGTGGGGGGGTGATTTGAGCATGGGGGGATGATGTGAGAGTGAGGGGGTGATGTGAGAGTGGGGGGGGTGATGTGATGTGCGAAGGAGGGTGTGATGTGAGAAGGAGGGGGGTTGATGGTGAGGGTGGTGAGGGGGTGAGGCTGAGGGTGGTGAGGGGCTGAGGCTGAGGGGGTGAGGCTGAGGGGGGTGGGGGGTGAGGCTGAGGGTGGTGAGGGGTGAGGCTGAGGGGGGTGATGCTGAGGATGGTGAGGGGGTGATGCTGCGGTTTGTTGGTGTGGGGGGTGATGCTGAGGGTGGTGAGGATGGTGAGGGGGGTTATGCTGAGGGTGGTGAGGATGGTGATGCTGAGGGTGGTGAGGGAGGGTGATGCTGAGGGTGGTGGGGTGGTGAGGCTGAGGGTGGTGGGGGGGTGAGGCTGAGGGTGGTGGGGGTGGTGGTGAGGCTGAGGGTGCTGAGGTGGTGGGGGGTGCTGAGGCTGGTGGGGTGGTGAGGCTGAGGGTGGTGAGGGGGTGAGGCTGAGGGTGGTGGGGAGGGTGGTGAGGCTGAGGGTATTGGGGAGGGTGGTGAGGCTGAGGGTGGGGGGGTGGTGAGGCTGAGGGTGGTGGGGGTGCTGAGGCTGAGGGTGGTGGGGGGTGCTGAGGCTGATGGTTGTGGGGTGCTGACAATGGTGGGGGTGGTGGGGAGGGTGGTGAGGCTGAAGGTGGTGGTGAGGGTGGTGAGGCTGAAGGAGGTAGGGAGGCTGAGGGTGGTGAGGCTGAGGGTGGTGGTGAGGGTGGTGAGGCTGAGGGTGGTAGGGAGGCTGAGGGTGGTGGGGAGGGTGGTGAGGCTGAGGGTGGTAGGGAGGGTGAGGGTGAGGAGGCTGAGGGTTGTAGGGAGGGTGATGAGGCTGAGGGTGGTAGGGAGGGTGAGGGTGAGGAGGCTGAGGGTGGTAGGGAGGGTGATGAGGGTGGTGAGGCTGCGGTTGGTTGGGGTGGGGGGTGATGCTGAGGGTGGTGAGGATGGTGAGGGGGTTATGCTGAGGGTGGTGAGGATGGTGATGCTGAGGGTGGTGAGGGAGGCATATAAATACATTCCTTCAACTTTTCATTTAATAAACAATTTGTTCATCAAGGTAACTTTCTTAATTTTCTACTCGGCTCTTAAAATAAACAATCAGCTAATGGCTGCTTTCTGCATCTTCCTTGCAATTCACGAGTACACAAAACAAATTTATAGCCAACTTAAACATGTTTAATAACTCTCCACCCTTTGGATAAATTATAGAGGAGTGAACCACAACACCTCTTCTGCCTCTGATGAAAGACTATAGGTCAATATGTCTCAAAGTGCAACACTTCTGACAGCTATGAGTGACTCCCTATTAATTTTTAGCCTTTTCACGGACATGTCTGCACCTCGCGGCTAAGGGCCTGCACAACTATCCACCCTGTGGTGGCAGTGGCTTTCCGCATGGGGGTGAAAAGCTGTAGCTGAAAAGGATGGTCTCTTACATCACCAACCATCCCCCAAACATGTGCTTCACTGTTTTGACTAGGATGTACATTACATGTTCACACAGCTGTTAAATAAAAAAGTGGTCTTTCCTTCATGAGTCATAATCATATATATATATATATATATATATATATAACGAACAATTCAAAGATAGCACTCCAGGGACTTAATAAAATGTAACTTTTATTTTTCTCACTAAAACATCAAAGGTGTCAACGTTTCAGCTTGATCCCCTCAAGCTTTCGTCAGGACATGTCCTGACGAAAGCTTGAGGGGATCAAGCTGAAACGTTGACACCTTTGATGTTTTAGTGAGAAAAATAAAAGTTACATTTTATTAAGTCCCTGGAGTGCTATCTTTGAATTGTTCGTTGAATTTTGGCTGACAAGCACCGGGCATTGGACTACGGATCAGGTGGAGTGCAAGATTATTTGGTTTTTTTATATATATATATATATATATATATATCTATCCATACTAATATTCTATGTATACACTCACATAAATCTATTATTCGCTCAATCTGCTTTACTAAACTTATCTTTTTCTTAACTACTAATTTAATCAGTTTAGTCCAAATATCTTTTCAACTATACAAATCCTTGAATGCCAAAAAATGTAAATTTGTACACAAACAAACAGGGTCAAGTAACCAGCAATAAAAAACCTGGTGAACAGGTTTAGTGAAAAGTCTTTTCCTATGCAAATGGTACTAGGCCTCAACCCATTCACACCATGTGGTCAATGGTGGATTGAAACCCACATGGTCAGACAAAAAGTAAAATATTTTTTTTTTTATATATAAAAATGACCAAAGATTGGTAAAACGTAACAAGCAACACAATAATTCATTACTATGTTCTACAACAAGAGATACCTTAAAAACAAATATCTAATCCCTATCTACTATCTGCATTCATTCCATTAAAACCACATTTGTATACAGACAGACAATTTACTGTATGATTTAACCCCTTAAGGACACATGACATGTGTGACATGTCATAATTCCCTTTTATTCCAGAAGTCTGGTCCTTAAGGGGTTAAGCAAAATGCATAACATTTGTATTTTACCCAATATTCAAGCATAATCCTGTTCGCAGCGCCATATGTTGTGGTCGTGACTTAAATATGAATATTAATCTCTTAATACATAATAATTAAGCAATACGGAACAACATTAATATTTTTATAGTTCATGGTATTATGATCGAATATGTGGATAGAAAATACACAAAACTTTGTAATTTTAAATGTATATTTAATTTAACTATAATAAATAAACAGATACTAGCAGAATGTCAATTTACCACAATAATTATTTAACTATAATAAATAAACAGATGCTAGCAGAATGTCAATTTACCACAATAATTATACAATACAAAACTAACACATATTACTTACAAAAGGTTGCTAAATGTTATACAAAAGGCTTTTACAATTGCTAAATGTTACAATGGATTCATATTACTTACAAGGCCCAAGCCCTTTGGCTGGGGTTAAGTCAGAGCTGGTACTACATCTTAGGTTCAGTCAGGTACAGGCAAAGAGACAAAGTTTCTCATACATCTGGTTTTTATTCAGTGTATTCCTAAATAGGCTGGCCTGTGATGTCACTGCCAGAAGCAAATGTATTCCTACACACTGCCCCTAGTGGTGCCTCTAAAGCATTACACTAAATATGCATTCTTTATGATGTAAAGTCATTAATTAATAAATACCATTACACTAGGCTAGTGTATTCAGTGTCCACTACAGTCCTGAAGGACTCATCTGATCTCTGCTGTAAGGACAGCACCCCAAAAAGCCCTTTTTAGGGCTAGAACATCAGTCTGCTTTTTTTTTTCTGTGTAATGTAATTGCAGTTGCCTGCCTGCCAGCCTGTGTGTCAGGCTCACAGAATATACTGTGCCCACTTGCCCAGTGCCACCACTCACTCACTGGTGTCACAATAGCTTGCATTTAAAAAAAAATAAACTTTTTGGACAGTAATATAATAGCAGTCAGTTTCCTTCACAAGTGTGCGTTTCAGGGCCTGCCCAGTGCCACCACTCACTCACTGGTGTCACAATAGCTTGCACTTAACAAAAAAAACCTTTTTGGACTGTAATATAATAGCAGTCAGTTTCCTTCACGAGTGTGCGTTTCAGGGCCTGCCAGGGCACAGTGTCACACCAGTGCAACTCATATCTGGTGTAACAGTAGTGTACATTTAGAAAAAAAAAATATACAATTTTGACTGTAATAGTTTGAATAGCAGTTAGTTGTCTGCCAGCGTGTGTGTCAGGCTCACAGCGTATACTGTGCCCACTTGCCCAGTGCCACCACTCATATCTGGTGTCACAATAGCTTGCATTTAACAAAAAAAAACACTTTTTGGACTGTAATATAATAGCAGTCAGTTTCCTTCACTAGTGTGCGTTTCAGGGCCTGCCAGTGCACAGTGTCACACCAATGCAACTCATATCTGGTGTAACAGTAGTGTACATTTTTTATAAAAAAATACAATTTTGACTGTAATAGATTGAATAGCAGTTAGTTGTCTGCCAGCGTGTGTGTCAGGCTCACAGCGTATACTGTGCCCACTTGCCCAGTGCCACCACTCACTCACTGGTGTCCCAATAGCTTGCATTTAAAAAAAACTAAACGTTTTTGACTGTAATATAATAGCAGTCAGTTTCCTTCACGAGTGTGCATTTCAGGGCCTGACACTGTGCGTGTCACACCAGTGCAACTCATATTTGGTGTGACAGTAGTGTACATTTATATAAAAAAATGTTTTTGACTGTAATAGATTGAATAGCAGTTAGTTGTCTGCCAGCGTGTGTGTCAGGCTCACAGCGTATACTGTGCCCACTCGCCCAGTGCCACCACTCATATCTGGTGTCACAATAGCTTGCATTTAACAAAAAAAGCATTTTGGATTGTAATATAATAGCAGTCAGTTTCCTTCACTAGTGTGCGTTTCAGGGCCTGCCAGGGCACAGTGTCACACCAGTGCAACTCATATCTGGTGTAACAGTAGTGTACATTTAAAAAAAAAAAAAATACAATTTTGACTGTAATAGTTTGAATAGCAGTTAGTTGTCTGCCAGCGTGTGTGTCAGGCTCACAGCGTATACTGTGCCCACTTGCCCAGTGCCACCACTCATATCTGGTGTCACAATAGCTTGCATTTAACAAAAAAAAAATTTTTGGACTGTAATATAATAGCAGTCAGTTTCCTTCACTAGTGTGCGTTTCAGGGCCTGCCAGTGCACAGTGTCACACCAGTGGAACTCATATCTGGTGTAACAGTAGTGTACATTTTTTATAAAAAAATAAAATTTTGACTGTAATAGATTGAATAGCAGTTAGTTGTCTGCCAGCGTGTGTGTCAGACTCACAGGGTATACTGTGCCCACTTGCCCAGTGCCACCACTCACTCACTGGTGTCCCAATAGCTTGCATTTAAAAAAAACTAACCTTTTTTGACTGTAATATAATAGCAGTCAGTTTCCTTCACTAGTGTGTGTTTCAGGGCCTGCCCAGTGCCACCAATCACTCATATTTGGTGTCACAATAGCTTGCATTTAAAAAAAACAAAAAAACGTTTTGGACTGTAATATAATAGCAGTCAGTTTCCTTCACGAGTGTGCGTTTCAGGGCCTGCCAGGGCACAGTGTCACCCCTACCCTATATAGGGGGAACATTCTCTATTCTGCTCTGTGTCAGTGTGTATCAGGGATCCTTAGGATAGGTGTCAATCCATATCTGCCGAGTGACCCTATGTAGGAGGAACAGTTCCTATTCTGCTCTGTGTCAGTGTGTTTTAGGGTCCCTGAGGACAGGTGTCAATACATATCTGCCAAGTGACCCTATGTAGGGGGAACAGTCCCTATTCTGCTCTGTGTCAGTGTGTATCAGGGTCACTGAGGACAGGTGTCAATCCATATCTGCCAAGTGACCCTATGTAGGGGGAACAGTCCCTACTCTGCTCTGTGTCAGTGTGTATCAGGGTCCCTGAGGACAGGTGTCAATCCATATCTGCCAAGTGACCCTATGTAGGGGGGACAGTCCCTATTCTGCTCTGTGTCAGTGTGTATCAGGGTTCCTTAGGATAGGTGTCAATCCATATCTGCCAAGTGACCCTATGTAGGAGGAACAGTCCCTATTCTGCTCTGTGTCAGTGTGTATCAGGGTCCCTGAGGACAGGTGTCAATACATATCTGCCAAGTGACCCTATGTAGGGGGAACAGTCCCTATTCTGCTCTGTGTCAGTGTGTATCAGGGTCCCTGAGGACAGGTGTCAATATATATCTGCCAAGTGACCCTATGTAGGGGGAACAGTCCCTATTCTGCTCTGTGTCAGTGTGTATCAGGGTCCCTGAGGACAGGTGTCAATCCATATCTGCCAAGTGACCCTATGTAGGGGGGACAGTCCCTATTCTGCTCTGTGTCAGTGTGTATCAGGGTCCCTGAGGACAGGTGTCAATACATATCTGCCAAGTGACCCTATGTAGGGGGAACAGTCCCTATTCTGCTCTGTGTCAGTGTGTATCATGGTCCCTGAGGACAGGTGTCAATCCATATCTGCCTAGTGACCCTATGTAGGGGGAACAGTCCCTACTCTGCTCTGTGTCAGTGTGTTTCAGGGTCCCTGAGGACAGGTGTCAATCCATATCTGCCAAGTGAACCTATGTAGGGGGAACAGTCCCTATTCTGCTCTGTGTCAGTGTGTATCAGGGTCCCTGAGGACAGGTGTCAATCCATATCTGCCAAGTGACCCTATGTAGGGGGAACAGTCCCTATTCTGCTCTGTGTCAGTGTGTATCAGGGTCCCTGAGGACAGGTGTCAATCCATATCTGCCAAGTGACCCTATGTAGGGGGAACAGTCCCTATTCTGCTCTGTGTCAGTGTGCATCAGGGTCCCTGAGGACAGGTGTCAATCCATATCTGCCAAGTGACCCTATGTCGAGGGAACAGTCCCTATTCTGCTCTGTGTCAGTGTGTATCAGGGTCTCTAAGGACAGGTGTCAATCCATATGTCAAGGTGTCAATATGTCATATGTCAGGTGTCAATCCATATCCATTGTGATTTAGGAATGTTAGGTGATTTATGCCCTTTATGGATTAAAACCAGACTCTGCATCAACTGTGTAATTTTCCATGGGAGTTTTTCCATGGATCCCCCTCCGGCATGCCACAGTCCAGGTGTTAGTCCCCTTGAAACAACTTTTCCATCACTATTGTGGCCAGAAAGAGTCCCTGTTGTTTTTAAAATTCGCCTGCCCATTGAAGTCAAAATTCCGGGTTCGCGACAACACTATTGAGGGGCACTAGTATCTTCTCTTTACTTTGCAGACATAAACCAGCTATGAAGCTCTTGTTTTAAAATCCGCCTGCCCATTGAAGTTAATGGCGGTTCGCCTGGCTCGCCGGTTCGCGAACGTTTGTGGAAGTTCGCGTTCGCCGTTCGCAAACCGAAAATTTTATGTTCGCGACATCACTAATAAAGTATCAAGGAAGGTGCTCTCACAGGACTTTGTAGATAAATCTTGAAGCTTTATTGTGTTCAATCATACACCAGAAATAGTTTTGATGTTTCAGTCCTCTATGGGATTTTTCTCAAGACAGATTTCAATGGCAAAACAGAGTTTAAATAGGTGAAATACACATAAGTGATTTTTTTTTTACCAGGTCTTTCATGCAATAAATTCAAACAGAAGAGCTCTGAGAGCTAAAACATATGATAGATCTATTAAGGAAAACTACTTGAATGCTAGATGTACAAATGTTGTTAGAGCTAGCTGTTACTTAAAGCATGTAGTACAGAGGTAATTTATAAGAGCTGCAGAGACATGGCTCTTGTTTAACATAGTAAAAAATGAAAACAAAGACTTAACACGCTAAGCACTAATACAACTTGAATTTTATGAAATGGTTTTGGTGTATAGATAATGGCGATGCAGACTCACTGTAAGTACTGTAATTTAGAATGAAATCACTTGTGATGCTTTTGGTGGCATCCTAAATATATATCTGGGCTGTGACTAACACAGCCGCTGTTAAAAACATGTTTTGAGTTTTAAACAGATCTTACAGCTTATTTTACAGTCTTATTTTACAGTGCAGCCCTTGAAGTCTTGAAGAGGAGCATCAGAGGTAGGAGTATGGACAGAAAATAGACGTAAGTCTTCAGCACAGCGTAAGGGCCTAGACGGGAGGGAGCAGCATTATGTGGAGATTTGAAAGTAAGAACTAGAATTTTAAATTGAGCCCTATATCTTACAGGAAGCCAATGTAGGGACTGACATAAGGGTGAGGCGTGGGAGGTGTGGGCAGACAGGAAGATGAGCCTCACCGCCGTATTCATTATGGACTGTAACAGCACAAGTTTGGAGCATGCAAGACCACTGAGAAGCGGATTACAGTAGTCAAGGCGAGAAAGAATAGTGGACCAGCACCTTAGTTGCATCTGGCATTAAGTAGGGTCAGATGCGCGCAATGTTTTCGAGATGGAAACAACATGATTTGGCGACAGACTGAACATGAGACATGAAGGAAAGGTTGGAGTCAAAGAGAACACCTAGGCAGCGAACCTGCATGGTAGACCGTTGACTTGGAGGAAGACAGACACAGGAGTAGCAACACTTGAGGGAGGAAAGACCAGAATTTCAATTTTGGTCAAGTTGAGTTGAAGGAAGTGGGCAACCATACAGTTAGAAATAGCAGAGAGGCAGTCAGAGACACTAGTCAAGAGGGACGGGGAGAGATCAGGAGAGGACAGGTATGATCTATACACCAACACCACACCATTAAGCTAAGGTTATTTTGATTGGTGAATAACTCATTTGTATAAAGAATAGCTGTCTCTTAAAAGACAGATACAACCCCTTCCCCCTCCAAAAAAATCCAAGTGCTTACTTTTTCACTAAACCTGGCAATGATACAAAGTGTTATTGTAAGCTATGCTCAGTGTTATTGTAAGCTGTGCATGCCCATGCCATCACACTTTCTCCACTGTGTTTTACAGATGATGTAGTATGCTTCGGATCATGAGTGGTTCCAAGCCTTATCCATACTTTTTTTTTCCCCCCATCATTCTGATTGGTTGGTCTTAGTTTCATCTGTACAAAGAATGCTGTTCCACAACCGGGCTGTTTTTTTTTTTAGATGCTTTATGGCAAAGTCTAATCTGTCCTTTCTAGTCTTGAAGCTAATGAATGGTTTGCACCTTATCTTAGATTGTACCAAGCTGTTGATTTGGCCACTCCTAATGTTCCTATTATTCGTCTGATTTTTTTTTTTGCAGCCTAAGGATGGGCGGTTTCACTTGCATTGAGAGTTTTTTTGTCCACATGTTGCGTGTTCCCACATGTTGTGTGCAAATGCCACACCTGAAGTCAACTCTACACCTTTAACCAGCTTATTTGATGAAAAAAAAAATAACAAATGAATAAACCACACCTGTCCATGAAACAGATTTGAGTCAATTGCCTCATTTGGTCCCTGAAAAAATAGGTGGATATGTATTAAAGAGCTTTAATTCCTAAACCCTTCCTCCAGTTTGGATGTAAATACCTTCAAATTGAAGCTGATAGACTGCACTTTAAACCCATAGTCATTATTTAAGTGTAACTTCTATTTATTTGGGTAAAAAGCTGAAATAACGAAAATCGTGTCAGTGTCCAGATTTGTCCAGATCTAACTGTGTATTATGTATTGAAGTTGGGTTGGTATGAAATTTAATGGTTAACCATACATCTGTACTAAATAATGGTGGTGGCAGCAGATTAGTGATAAACTATGGTGATATAGATGGACTTTAGAGATTCATTTTTTATTTTTTGCTGCCCTGTAGCAGGGTAGGATTTGTAAATTCAAAGGTTGCATGATATTAACACCGTTATGTTTGCACTCCCCCTCACTATCTAATGTTATATGCATAATTTTACTTACTTTTGAATGATTACATATACATAAATACTGTAGAATGCACTTTAATTTCAATTTCACAGTTAATTAAATTTGAACCTAAATAATATTTACCTGAGATAAAAATACATATTGTTGTCTAGCTTGTGATTTTTTTTTTTATTTTCATGGCTGCAATAGTCAGTGCAGTTACACACAAAATTCCTTTGTCATTTTATCAGTTATTGTCAAGAATAGGCCATATATGCTTTAAAAATAGGATGAAGAATAATTATAAAAATGTTGTAGCTGTACTTTAAAGTCTAGGACACCACAATGACCTGTAAGAGAAAAAGGAAGGTTCCTCTAAACCCACATGGAGCGTTTCAGATAAGGTACTGTTCAAAGCACTTTGTAATGAATACTTTGGAAATTTGGGTTAAACTGAGAAATGAATACATTTTTCTTACATCAGTCATCTTTTTTTAGCTATAGGAAAAAAATATAAACTTTTATTCAATCATTGTCTGCTTCTAACTTTACTCAATGCTTTTAAGGCTTAGTATTAGCTTTAGGTTTGAACTATTGCCTTTTGAAATCCAATCTTTACAATTTACGTTTATGCAATATACTTAAATAAAATTGAACACAGTTTATGAAAAAATATAGTTTTCCGACTAACATTGGCAGTACTCACATAATGGGTTTAGTTCTTCCTCCAACTGAGAGGACAGAAAATGAACACAACATAAATTAGTCTTTTTTTTACTCAAGTCCAAAATTCGCCAGCTAAACCAATACTACAATCAGTAGAGATTTTTAAGTAAGTGTGGTAAGATGTTCTTCTTTCAGAGTCTCAAATGGATCATCAGACAAGGCACGCAAAATTAATAGCACATCTCATGGTGCTAAAAAAGAAGTTGAAATTAGGAAGAAACAAATAAGAAAATGGGTTGATAGCCCATGCAGCATTAGCAAGGACTGATAAAGCTAAGCATTAGATTTAATGAGATCTTAGGCTAAAACCATGATCCAATCCTGGCTTGAAGCACCCGTGGATTTCAGGATGTATAGGAAACATAATGAAAGATAAAATGGTCCCAAATGCTCTTCAGATTTGATGATAAGCATTGGAATTGGTATACTTCTAGTATATGTGCTCACCAAAGTGAATCCTTACTTTTCAGAGCTCTTCTGATCACTAGGTACTAGTGAATATATTTTAGTGTAATTTTGCTGTAAAATCAGTTTTTTCTTTATGTGGTGGTGGTTAAAATTTGCTTTGATGGCAACTGGTATTATATTTTTTTAGGAAAGTGCAACTCAGAGTTTACTCTGAATAAATAGCCCACCCCATTGATAAAACCTTCTTATATTGTTATACTTAGTCCTTTGTCACTGAAAGGAATGGTAGATGGAGAACAGAAGATTTGCTACTAAATTACTAAATCACCAAGGAGAGCATTGCCAGACCATATCTTTCATGTCTCTTGGTGCTCAAAGCCAAGTCCCAGGTGCACCCTATTCCACTGATGTAGTTTGCAGAGGTCAGTTCCTAGAAAACAGAGGTTGGTAAAGAAAACCCACACCTAATGTTCAAATCCAATTCTATTGATAACTCGTTTAAACTTAGGCTGTTATATAAAAGACCATAGTTAGCAAGGCAAAATAGATTCAGTTTTAGGCTATTTGTCAAACATTGAGTTGAGTCTGGTGGTGACTGGTCCTTATTTAACACTTTTCTCTACAAGTGGTCAAGTTTTTAGGCAGGGAGGATTGATGAAGAGATGCCTCAATGAGCAAAGATTCTAACTGGCAAGCAGTGTAGAGAATTACTCACTTGGATGCTAAGGACCTCTTCATCTCTTGTATTAGGACAGATAAAATAGCAGTTGTTGGTTTCAGAAAAACTCCCTATTGACATTTTTGAACAACCAAATTCATTTTTGCTGTTCCTTCCAACATCAAAAAAATAAAAAGGCACAAACTGTATTGCAGCTCCATTATTATGTGAAGTAACAAAAAACTATTTCCCTAAACTGTTTTATTTCATTTTCCTTTGTGACAGCTATAGTATATTTTTCAAGCCAGAACTGCAAAACATAAGGAGTGCCATTCATTACCATAATTAAATATGAGAAAAGATGAAATCTACTTGAATTAGACAGAGGCTCTTTTATATTCTACATAATCTGTCTCAATAAATATTTTTCATCTGATGTGAAGCCTTAATAACAGAGCCACTGAACTTAAACATCTTTATAACCTTGTTTCTAATCATTGTCTTGCGTAGCTTGCAGCCTTAAGCTCCTTGTACATTTGTTTCATTTTTCATTGAAGGAGCAAATATACCCAGGGGACATACCATGCTGAAATGTGTATTTATTCTTTGGTTCCTCTCTCTTCTTTAAAACTAATTATTAGACTCTATCTAGATTTGTTATATAATGCAATTTCATCTTTGTTTTTACAATAAGGTATTTTAATGAAATAAACATATATTTACTGTATTTATTATCTACTTAAACCAATTAATTACTATTGTTTATCATCATTTAGAATGCAGATGAATGAGCTTGGTTTCCTAAAAGAAAATATGTTTTTGGCATTTGTAATTCTAGGTTTGATTTGTTTGCTCGCAATAAATACATTAGTCTTAGTTCTAACCATAAAAGATCAGAGCATTTTAAAGGAGCAGTAAGCAACTGAGTGATGGTGAATGGACACAATGAAGGTCAAAAGTCTAAAAAAAACATTAAAAAAATCAGTCTTATAGCTACTAGACTGAGCAAAAATTATATTGTACCAGTATGTTTATTTATTGTTTTCAATGTGTTTTCACAGAAATTTGTCATTAAAGCTGGGTGAAGTAAAATTTCAATATTCATGACAAATCAAATAAATATTGGCCCATGTTACATCAATATGCAATATACCTACAATAGTTTTTACTAGTTCAGTATTCGTGTATCAACTTTTTTTCTGAAACTATTTCAGTTTTGTTTTGTAAAGTTAGATTTTTAAAGTCATATTAAAATATTAAATTATTTTCACATGCATAGCATTGAAAACAATTTAAAGGAATTAAATGTTTTTTTCTCATAACAATTTGTTTCTTTCCTGAAAACATTTGCATAGGTAGTGTTTGATTGAAATAATAATAAGCGTATAGATATAGCAAATTGTTGACATTAAATATGTTCGGTATGATCTTTTAATTTCTCTGTTTCCCTACTGATGTGACTACATTTCTATTATTATTTGGGTGGCTATATGTCTTCCACCCGCTTTAAAAATAAAATGTTACCAAGATAAAAAAAAGTGTTTAGTTACCTGTTCTACAAGGAGATCTGTGTATATTTATACTGGATAGTATCCTGTAAGAATATTTGATGGCAATATTGACACTCAACAGAATGTACAAATAAGTGCCCTGTTAACTTGCAAACACATTGACTTGAAGCCCTTATTAAAATGTTTCTCATCTGAAGAAAGTGGACACCACGAATAATAAGTATTATAAGTGGAATCTAGAAAAGTAAAGCCTTAGGAAGTTTACAAACCAACTGAGAAAGGAGTATGAGTCCAAGATAGACACAAAAACATTCAGAGTCAGAAATAATATTTGAAGATGTAGGGGGCTACTGTATATTATTTTCAGATCCAATTTAGATTTATTTAAGAGATTTAAATATTTTTATACAGGATGAAAAAATATTTAAGTCAACAATGATATTAAATAAGACCTCCTCCATTCTACTTGTCTCTCTGCTCCATGTTTTTTTTTTTTATCTACCTATTGTCCACAAGGATGCAGTATGACCTCCTGGGAGTCCAACATATCTTGTGTAGATTCTTTAACAAAAAAAACTATTCAAACTAGATCAATTTACAGATTTTTTTCAATTGACTTTCATATGAAAACAATAACCATATAGAAATCATTATGGATGGCTTGTGATTGAAGAGATAACTATGTAGTTGTTGCAAATCTCAACAAAGGAACTTTGTAGCAAGGTTGAAAAGGTCTATCTAACGCTCACTGTAGCAGTTATGTTACTCAGAAGTAAGCTGATGTTATTCTCCAGTGATGGGAAAAACCATGACATTCATATTTTGCAGAGCTACAGAAACCAGATGCAGATCCTGCCACTCATTCATTGGCTGAGAGTATCAGCCTAATTCTCTCAGACAATGAATGAGCATCTGTGCACTGAATATGTACAGAACTGACATTAGCCATCCTGGCTGGCTAATGATCTACTAATGACTCTGTAACTCCACCTCTAGCGGCAATAAAAAATAACTGTGTAAGTATCTGTGTAAGTACATATGGACATGCTGCTCATACAGACTCCAAGCTCAGTGGTCAATGAACACCGAAGTTATCATAGTGCTTGAAGTAACACTCAAATAATCCTATGAGCACACATTATTGGGGTAGTAAAGAATTTCCATATTCTCTGATTTTACATCATAGTTACATTACCTTACATTAGGTAGCTGGTGTGTCTCTCTAGAATGAAAAATAATCCAGTTGTCAGGATTGTGGTTCTCATCAGAGGCTTTACTACCCATTTACTTACCCCCAGCACTACCCAGGTATAGAAATACATGTATCTTTTAAAGTTTTTTGAGTTCTTGGGATTTGACAGAATTAAGTTTTTTAATCTTCTCCAAGCTGCCAAATCTTGTTTTCCTGCATTCTTGCAGTCCTAAGTTGGGACCTTTTAATAATTATAATGCCAGTAATAATTAATAGTTTTGAGAAAGCCACGGTGAAATGTGTAAAGTGAGGACCTGAAACCAGAGACTACTCCATTCCATTGTGGACTGGTACTTTTAATCTAATTTTATCACTTTTTTAATATATATTGTTAAATAAAGTACTTTTTAAAATTTAAAATATCCAGTCCTTGGAATTTTATTTCATTTTTATATTGGCTTTCTGGACATCCAGTATATTTATAGGTGGCGATCATTCCACCCAAGCCTGATTATACCAGAGCAGGTCCATGATCTGGGTATTGTAAGTAGGATATTTTCCTTAATATTTACAATTTTACCTACTGTATTAAACCATTGGAGTTCTCTCTGTTTATATATCCATATATATACTCCTACCTGGACCAAGACTCCTGGATCTCACCATTGCATCCCTATACTGGGATCATACCGTCTACACCTACAGAAATAGAGCTATATTGGCTCTAGAAAGTGTGAGTGTTCCATTGGCATTGCTAATATTATCTGCATATATTATCTGACTGTATTGCACTATTATTATTTTTTTTAAGACAAATTGTACAGATTTTTTTCCATCAACTGTATGTAATTATATACTTTCTTCATTACTTTTTTATAACTTCAGCGCGGTCCACCACCACCACTGTTTTTTTCTGTTTGTTTTTCACAAGGTTGAGGGGATTCCTTGTAGGTGGATTGCTGCTCATTTACAGATAGAGAGCTCCACACACATACATTTGTTCCTCTCAATAATCAATAGTTACCTGACTTGAATTAAGTTATCTGTTAGATCAACACACCATACATAGTTTTATTACATGATTTTATCCCTCCGAACAGTATACGTATGCACTTCAGGTCTTGCAATCCTTGAAGGAATAAACACTTTAACCCAAGCAAGCTTTGAGTGAATTTAATTTGTTCAAGACACTTGCATTTTTAGCATAATAATTTTTTCGTTAAGGAGGAGGAGGTATACCTACAATTTTGTGGAACAGCTATGGTAGCTAGTTTAATATGTTTTTTGACAACCTGTATATTGACATTTGGGCATGTAGATTTTTAAATTACCCAGGGTTTGGCAGATATATTTTCCAATAGAAGCAGTTCATAGATAATATTTTTTTACATAATTAACTTAATCGATTCTACTGGGATTGGTCTTATATTCTAATTTGTAAAATATGAGTTAAACAGATTCCTGAATTTTACATTTTTATTTGATTTATTAAAAGTCCCCTTAATCCCTTCACTTCCGAGCACTTTTTGATTTAAAAAATATTAGCATATCATAAATTTGAAGCAAGGGCTTCGTAGTTAGCATATAAACATATTATAACACATGAGTATTGTGTACATATTGCTTTGCAGACAAATATAAAAATTACAATTATACAATTTACACAGTATTTAATGTTCACTTGTTTGTTTAATCTCTTTACAATATATACGAAATAAAACATTTTAATCTGTGTACAGTGTTCTTTATCTTGCAATATATCACACATGGTCTGAAATGTTTGTATTAAAGTAAAAAAATGCATTTTTGTTTCTCCCTTACAGTAGATATTACTCAGATTGATAAACACAAATGGTAAGGCAAAGTGGGTGGCTGCACGAGTCTTGACGCTGGAAATGAGGTAAGCTAAGGGTTATAAATTGAAACATGTTTTAAGATAAAAATGGAGACCCAACGGTCAAAACACAGCCAGTAAGAATATTAAATTTAACCCCTTAAGGACACATGACATGTGTGACACGTCATGATTCCCTTTTATTCCAGAAGTTTGGTCCTTAAGGGGTTAAACAAATATACATTATTGTGGCAGTAATAGTTTCACTTTAACATAAGACCTAAAATTGAAGAGGTTATTATTTTTTTTTGAAATATTGGAAAGTAGTAAAACTTTTTTGATAATATTTAAAAAGGCACAAAACTTAAAGGATGTAGTAAAACGTATACATAGCCTGACTTCTGTGTCCCATTTCCATTCTTTTTTAAGCTACTGGGAGCTGACAAGATACATGATAGAATGACATTGTTGCAATTATTCTTTTAGTTAGTTTGGTAATACTCTATGTCTGTAACTTTTATCATGTACCTGGTCCGATGAGGCCCAAGAGATCTCTGACTGAGCTTGCATAGCATGGGTGAGCCCTTTTTCAACAACCCCCATGCTACTGGAAATCCAATGTGATTCCTGTTTTCAAAGAGGTGTTGACATAGACACTAGAAAATAAGAATTATACGTTAAACTTAAGGTTACCATCAAACACAACAAAATCATTGACATATCATTGGAATATGTGGGAACAAAAAAAAAATAAACATATACACTCTTTATAATGGAATTCCACTTGGAAGGGAGTACTTACGTTCCTTTTCTTTCTCTTGTCTTGGTTTCATGCGCACTATGTACCAGTTACCACCAATACATGTAAAGTATGATATTTCCTCTTTTATATTATACCTTTGTTCACTTTTATTAAGTAAAACATTTCAAATCCTTTTAAAATATAAATAAATAAATCTAGCTTATTTTTTATCATACCCATAGATGACTTGCTTGGACAAAGCCGATTTGAATTATCATAACAAGCAAAATAGAAGAAATATCTATTTTGATCATAAAAATCAAAATAGAAGAAATATTGTAACAATTCAATAGAAGGCTAGCATAGCTTTAGGTGTATACATAACATTTGTATGATGAAAGATCTCTGCAAGCATGACAATTTCTTTCTATGCATATTTTCATTACAGTTCATAGTTTGGCTCAGTTTTGCTAACAGCAATGCATTGTTCAAAGAGCTCGAGGCCCTTGTGCTATGTGTGATAATTCCAGCCAGCATCAAACACTTAGAGAAAACTACAATGAGAGTAAGTGCTAGTCAATTTTCCTAATTAGGATTCCTTTTTAATACTTTCCTGTTTGCACTGGCAGAACAATTGGAAATTTGGCTGTTGTCCACGAGGCTCCGAATGCCAAGCTGTTACAAAATTTACTTGTGATTGCTTATTTTTGCATTTCTTTATAGATGGTCCCTTAGTCTTCTGTAGTAGAACGTTTACAGCTGCAAAACAGGAAGCTTAACATCCTGCAGTTTAATTAAATATCTGCTTTTTTGTGTTTATTGCTTTGCAGATTCAAAGCTTCTTTGCAGAATGGAAATATCATTGTGCGTATTATAATTTCTTTAAGCTACTTGAAATCCTAGGACTTCAAAAATTATTTTCTGCAATTGAATGAAAAGGTTGTTCTAATTCATCCTCTACATCTCTAGAATGAAATGCAGGTAGAATGCAGCAAAAAGGCAAGTGAATTTATACGTAGATCCATGGCATACATTATAATAATTTCATTGTAATTAACTGGGCATGCATATCCACATGACTTCTGAAAAACCATTCTCACCACTATATATAGCATATACTTCATTTAGCGGTAGAATTAATAAAAAAAAATAATAATCTCGTAACTGCAGTATTTAGCCACACACATATGAAAAGGGTTATGTTATTCTCCTATAATAGTACACTTTTACTGTAATAATTCAAGATCACATATAATATAATCCATCATAACATGTTCTTTATGGAATTACGTCTATCATCATGTTGTAGATTGACTTTATTAAAATTTGGTGGTGCAGTAGACATTGTTTACCTAGATTTCAGTAAGACTTTTGAAACTGTTGCACAAAAAAGGCTTATCAATAAACTGAAATATTTAAGTTTGGATTCCAATATTTTTGAATGGGTAAGGCAGTGGCTGAGTGACAGGCAACATGCTTGGTTGTATAGGGAGAGGTATTAGCAGTAGAAAGCGGGAAGTGCTCATGCCATTGTACAGAACACTGGTGAGACCTAACTTGGCGTATTGTACACAGTACTGGAGACCGTATCTCCAGAAGGATATTCATACTTTAGAGAGAGTTCAGAGAAGGGCTACTAAACTGGTTCATGGATTGCAGGATAAACCCTACCAGGAAAGGTTAAAGGATCTTAACATGTATAGCTTGGAAGAAAGATAAGACTGGGGGGATATGATAGAAACATTTAAATACATAAAGGGAATCAACACAGTAAAGGAGAAGACTATATTTAAAAAAATAAACTTCCACAACAACAGGACATAGTCTTAATTTAGAGGGGCAAAGGTTGAAAAATGATATCAGGAAGTATCACGTTACTGAGAGGATAGTGGATGCATGCCAGCTGAAGTGGTAAGAGGTTAACACAGTAAAGGAGTTTAAGCATGTGTGGGATAGGCATAAGACTATCCTAACTATAAGATAAGGTCAGGGACTAATGAAAGTATTTAGAAAATTGGGCAGACTAGATGGGCCGAATGGTTCTTATCTGCCATCAAATTCTATGTTTTTTATGTTTCTATGATATGTAGTATAAGGTGCTTAGATTTATGTGAGATTGTCAAGGCTGTGCCAGATTTTTTAGCTTAATTGGCTTCGATCTAAAGATTCTGACAGTTCTAGTTACAAAGTGTTTTTTTGTTTTCCCACACTATGAGTGGCAAACTCAGGTACCATGACAACAAGGATTTTTGTTTTCCTGGTGTCATGCTACTCACCTTTGTTGTGTAGTTGCAGTAAGCAGTGTGCCAAGTCATAGTCATATAAGACTATTTTGTGATTTGTGCCAGAGTCATAAAGACATCATGGGGCAATAGACATACATAAAAATAGAATAAATAAAAAAAGTACGGCAATAGACAAAGAATTAGTGATATAATGTAATCTACACTATCTTATTTATTTATTTTTTTATCTAGCTCATTCCTTGATTCTAAAGAGAAACACGTCTTTGTCATTTGTTAGTTTTGGCTAATATATAATTTGGTCTAGTTTGTGACCAAAACAACCTATGGGATTGACTTCTAAAATATCTACATCCGTAGAAAGGCCCATATGCTTCTCTGATGCGGACCTGAGCTAAAGATTTTGAATGTACTCTGGTAAGTTGTCTACCAATTGACTTGGATGGGTATGGCTGTTTCAAAGTTTCCAGAGCTGGTATCACAAATGTATCAGGCTATTGATACCTCAGGAATGAGATATCTTATCTGCAGGGCAGTAGGCATTCTCTGCACATGGTACACTGTGGGTTTGACATGCAGCAGGCTGTTGTGGAACTGTTTTTACTGCAGTCATCAATACACATGAATAGTCTCTATGTCAATCACAGAAACGGCATGCTTTGAATGACGGCTCAGACATAGCTCTCAGAATAATGAACTCTTCATTCAAATCCTGTTAGGGTTTGACATAGGGTTAGTATTGGAGTTAATGTTAGAAGTAGGGTTAGTTTTAGAACAAGGGTTAGGATTAGGGTTAGAACTATATTTAGGGTTATTATTATTGTAAGGATTAGAATTAGGGTTAAGGATAGAAATATAGTTAGAATAATATTAGGCTTACAAGTACTTGTTTAGTTAGTATAGAAGTCATTTAGAGGAAATTGTCATGTATGTTTTAGTGTTACATTACATTTGAAGCTAATTAAGAAAGTTAGATTTCTGTGGTATATTAGGTTGTTTTCTTTTCTCCAGAAGCATATGCTTCAATGTTCTACATTAGAGATATCGCGAACATAAAATTTTCCGTTCGCGAATGGCCAACGCGAACTTCTGCAAATGTTCGCGAACGGGCGAACCGGGCGAACCGCCATAGACTTCAATAGGCAGGCGAATTTTAAAACCCACAGGGACTCTTTCTGGCCACAATAGTGATGGAAAAGTTGTTTCAAGGGGACTAACACCTGGACTGTGGCATGCCGGAAGGGGATCCATGGCAAAACTCCCATGGAAAATTACATAGTTGATGCAGAGTCTGGTTTTAATCCATAAAGGGCATAAATCACCTAACAATCCTAAATTGTTTGGAATAACGTGCTTTAAAACATCAGGTATGATGTTGTATCGATCAGGTAGTGTAAGGGTTACACCCGCTTCACAGTGACAGACCAAATTCCCAGTTTAACGCACCGCAAACAACCGCAAACAGTCCATTTGCACAACCGCAAACTCCCCATTTGCACAAAGTTGGATACCGAGCTAGCCATGTCCCGTTCCTTGTCCTCACTGATGTCATTGAAGGTCTCTTCCTCCACCCAGCCACGTACAACACCAAGGGTCCCCAAAAGGTGCCAACAAGCCCCCCGGGACGCCTGCTGTGTTTGGTCTTCCACCTTCTCAAAGCCATCTTCCTCCTCTGACTCCTCTTCTTCAGACTCCTCTCTCTGCATTGCCTCTCTCTGTGTTATTATAAGGTGTGTTAAGTAGTACTATTCCTATCAGTTTAATCCCTGTTACGTCCCCTACCAGGGGACGTGTATATGTCATCGATTTTAGGAACCAGGAGATTGAAAAGGATGCTTGGTCGGTCCTCCTACTTCAAATTTGGGGCACTGTGCGTGCAATCTAATGTGCCACGAGATAGGAGTGGTGTGTTAAGTAGTACTATTCTTATCAGTTTAATCCCTGTTACGTCCCCTATCAGGGGACGTGTATATGGCATCGATTTTAGGAACCGGGAGCTGGAAAAAGATGCTTGGTTGGTCCTCCTACTTCAAATTTGGGGCACTGCGCGTGTAATCTAATGTGCCACCAGATAGGAGTGGTGTGTTAAGTAGTCCCCCTCATCAGGTCTTTTTTAGTCGAATGTATCGCCCACTGTCAGTCCCTTCGGGATCCATCCCTCATTCATCTTAATAAAGGTGAGGTAATCTAGACTTTTTTGACCTAGGCGACTTCTCTTCTCAGTGACAATACCTCCTGCTGCACTGAAGGTCCTTTCTGACAGGACACTTGAAGCGGGGCAGGCCAGAAGTTCTATCGCAAATTGGGATGGCTCAGGCCACAGGTCAAGCCTGCACACCCAGTAGTCAAGGGGTTCATCGCTACTCAGAGTGTCGATATCTGCAGTTAAGGCGAGGTAGTCTGTTACCTGTTGGTCGAGTCGTTCTCTGGGGGTGGACCCCGAAGGGCTGTGGCGATGTGTAGGACTTAAAAAACTCTGCATGTCCTCCTTGCCGGCGTGATCGTGGGAGGAGGAGGATTACTTTCACCTCTTCCCCTGTTAGATTCCCGTTGTGCTGTGACATCACCCTTATATGCTGTGTAAAGCATACTTTTTAATTTATTTTGGAACTGCTGCATCCTTTCCGACTTGCGGTAATTCGGTAACATTTCAGGCACTTTCTGCTTATACCGGGGGTCTAGTAGCGTGGACACCCAGTATAGGTCGTTATCCTTCAGCCTTTTTATACGAGGGTCCCTCAACAGGCACGACAGCATGAAAGACCCCATTTGCACAAGGTTGGATGCCGAGCTACTCATTTCCCGTTTCTCCTCCTCAGTGATCTCAATGAAGGTATGTTCTTCCCCCCAGCCACGTACAACACCACGGGTACCAGATAGGTGACAACGAGCACCCTGGGATGCCTGTTGTGGTTGGTCTTCCTCCTCCTCCTCAAAGCCACATTCCTCCTCTGACTCCTCTTCCTCACAATCCTCTTCCAGCGTTGCCGCAGGTCCAGCAAGCGATGCTGATAAGGCTGTTTCTGGTGGTGATGGTGACCACAACTCTTCCTCTTCCTCTTCACGCTCATCTACGGCCTGATCCAGCACTCTTCGCAGGGCACGCTACAGGAAGAAAACAAGTGGTATGATGTCGCTGATGGTGCCTTCGGTGTGACTGACTAGGTTTGTCACCTCCTCAAAAGGACGCATGAGCCTACAGGCATTGCGCATGAGCGTCCAGTAACGTGGCAAAAAAATTCCCAGCTCCGCACAGGCTGTCCTAGCACCCCGGTCATACAAATAGTCGTTAACGACTTTTTCTTGTTGGAGCAGGCGGTTGAACATTAGGAGTGTTGAATTCCAACGTGTCGGGCTGTCGCAAATCAAGCGCCTCACTGGCATGTTGTTTTGCCGCTGGATATCTGAAAAGTGCGCCATAGCCGTGTAGGAACGCCAGAAATGGCCGCACACCTTCCTGGCCTGCTTCAGGATGTCCTGTAAGCCTGGGTACTTATGCACAAAGCGTTGTACGATCAGATTACACACATATGCCATGCACGGCACATGTGTCAACTTGCCCAAATTCAATGCCGCCAACAAATTTCTTCCATTGTCACAAGCCACTTTGCCGATCTCCAGTTGGTGCGGAGTCAGCCACTGATCCACCTGCGCGTTCAGGGTGGACAGGAGTGCTGGTCCGGTGTGACTCTCTGCTTTCAGGCACGTCAACCCCAAGACGGCGTGACACTGCCGCATCCGGGATGTGGAATAGTACCTGGGGAGCTGGGGCGGTGCCGTTGATGTGTAGCAAGATGCAGCAGCAGAAGAGGACTCAGCCAAGGAGGTTATGGAAGAGGATGGAGTAGGAGGAGTAGAGGAGGTGGCAGCAGGCCTGCCTGCAAGTCGTGGCGGTGTCACCAACTCCTCTGCAGAGCCACACATTCCATGCTTGACAGCCGTCAGCAGGTTTACCCAATGCGCAGTGTAGGTGATATACCTCCCCTGACCATGCTTTGCAGACCAGGTATCAGTGGTCAGATGGACCCTTGCCCTAACACTGTGTGCCAGACATGCCATTACTTCCTTTTGCACAATCGAGTACAGGTTGGGGATTGCCTTTTGTGCAAAGAAATTTCAGCCTGGTACCTTCCACTGCGGTGTCCCAATAGCTACAAATTTTTGGAACGCCTCAGTCTCCACCAGCTCGTATGGTAAAAGCTGGCGGGCTAAGAGTTCAGACAAGCCAGCTGTCAGACGCTCAAACATGTCCTTGACAGACACCTGACTGTGGGCAGATGAGCAGGAACTGTTCAAGGCGAGAGACGGAGTGGCGGATGGTTGAGAGGGGGCAAGGAGGACAGCAGTGGTTGACGTGGCTGAAGATGCTGGACCAGGAGGAGGATGGCGGCTTTGAGTTTGTGTGCTGCTTGTACTCATGTGTTGATCCCATAGGCGTTTGTGATGTGCGATCATGTGCCTTCGCAAAGCAGTTGTACCTAGGGGGGTGTTGGACTTCCCACAACTTCTTTTGGCACAGGTTGCAAATGGCATCGCTGTTGTCAGAGGCAGACACACAAAAAAATGCCACACTGCTGAGCTCTGCAATGACGGCATTCTGGTGGTGGCAACAGCATGCGTTGATTGGCATGCTGTCTGGCTGACCCCGGGTGCCGATGCATGCTGTCTGAGTGTGCCACTAGCTCCTTGCGACGACCTCCCTCTGCTTCCAACTCGTCTCCTCCTCCTCTCTGTCTCCCCATCTGAACTTTCCCCTGTTCTTCTTCTCTTCTAGCGGGTACCCAGGCAGGTGAGGGGTAACATGAGAGGTGCCCGAAGCTAAGCTGGAGGAGGATGGTGCGTTGAGGTTCTGAGCGGAAGCTGTAGAAGATTGGGTGTCCTGTGTTAGCCAGTCAACTATGTCCTCAGACCTTTTCGAGTTCAGGGTACGTGGCATCTGAACACTGGGCATTATTCTAGGGCCAAAGGGAATCACAGCACCACGACCACGACGGCCCCTGCGGGGTGGCCTGCCTCTGCCTGTCATTTTTTTTTTCGATTAGTGGTACTATGCGTGCAAGCTGCTGTTACAACAGATATGAGTGGCACTGTGCACTGGCAGAAGTTGGCAGAGTAGACGCTGTAGGCCTGACACACGCTTGCAGACAACTAACTGCTATTCAATCTATTAGAGTCAAAAAAGTTTTTTTTTTTTAAATGTACACTACTGTTACACCAGATATGAGTTGCACTGGTGTGACACTGTACCCTGGCAGGCCCTGAAACGCACACGTGTGAAGGAAACTGACTGCTATTATTTCACAGTCAAATTTCTAGTTTTTGTTTTTTAAAGTACACTACTGTTACACCATATATGAGTTGCACTGGTGTGACACTGTGCCATGGCAGGCCCTGAAACGCACACGCATGAAGGAAACTAACTGCTATTATTTCACAGTCAAAAAAGTGTAGTTTTTTTAAATGTACACTACTGTTACACCAGATATGAGTTGCACTGGTGTGACACTGTGCCCTGGCAGGCCCTGAAACGCACACGTGTGAAGGAAACTGACTGCTATTATTTCACATTCAAATTTCTAGGTTTTTTTTAAATGTACACTACAGTTACACCAGATATGAGTTGCACTGGTGTGACACTGTGCCATGGCAGGCCCTGAAACGCACACGCATGAAGGAAACTAGCTGCTATTATTTCACAGTCAAAAAAGTGTCGTTTTTTTTAAATGTACACTACTGTTACACCAGATATGAGTTGCACTGGTGTGACACTGTGCCCTGGCAGGCCCTGAAACGCACACGTGTGAAGGAAACTGACTGCTATTATTTCACAGTCAAATTTCTAGGTTTTTTTTAAATGTACACTACAGTTACACCAGATATGAGTTGCACTGGTGTGACACTGTGCCATGGCAGGCCCTGAAACGCACACGCATGAAGGAAACTAGCTGCTATTATTTCACAGTCAAAAAAGTGTCGTTTTTTTTAAATGTACACTACTGTTACACCAGATATGAGTTGCACTGGTGTGACACTGTGCCCTGGCAGGCCCTGAAACGCACACGTGTGAAGGAAACTGACTGCTATTATTTCACAGTCAAATTTCTAGTTTTTGTTTTTTAATGTACACTACTGTTACACCAGATATGAGTTGCACTGGTGTGACACTGTGCCCTGGCAGGCCCTGAAACGCACAAGCGTGAAGGAAAGTGACTGCTATTATTTCACAGTCAAAAAAGTGTTGGTTTTTTAAATGTACTCTACTGTTACACCAGATATGAGTTGCACTGGTGTGACACTGTGCCCTGGCAGGCCCTGAAACGCACACGTGTGAAGGAAACTGACTGCTATTATATCACAGACAAAAAGTGTTTTTTGTTTTTTAAATGTACACTACTGTTACACCAGATATGAGTTGCACTGGTGTGACACTGTGCCCTGGCAGGCCCTGAAACGCACACGTGTGAAGGAAACTGACTGCTATTATTTCACAGTCAAATTTCTAGTTTTTGTTTTTTAAAGTACACTACTGTTACACCATATATGAGTTGCACTGGTGTGACACTGTGCCATGGCAGGCCCTGAAACGCACACGCATGAAGGAAACTAACTGCTATTATTTCACAGTCAAAAAAGTGTAGTTTTTTTAAATGTACACTACTGTTACACCAGATATGAGTTGCACTGGTGTGACACTGTGCCCTGGCAGGCCCTGAAACGCACACGTGTGAAGGAAACTGACTGCTATTATTTCACATTCAAATTTCTAGTTTTTTTTTAAATGTACACTACAGTTACACCAGATATGAGTTGCACTGGTGTGACACTGTGCCATGGCAGGCCCTGAAACGCACACGCATGAAGGAAACTAGCTGCTATTATTTCACAGTCAAAAAAGTGTCGTTTTTTTTAAATGTACACTACTGTTACACCAGATATGAGTTGCACTGGTGTGACACTGTGCCCTGGCAGGCCCTGAAACGCACACGTGTGAAGGAAACTGACTGCTATTATTTCACAGTCAAATTTTTAGGTTTTTTTTAAATGTACACTACAGTTACACCAGATATGAGTTGCACTGGTGTGACACTGTGCCATGGCAGGCCCTGAAACGCACACGCATGAAGGAAACTAGCTGCTATTATTTCACAGTCAAAAAGTGTCGTTTTTTTTAAATGTACACTACTGTTACACCAGATATGAGTTGCACTGGTGTGACACTGTGCCCTGGCAGGCCCTGAAACGCACACGCGTGAAGGAAACTGACTGCTATTACTTCACAGTCAAATTTCTAGTTTTTCTTTTAATGTACACTACTGTTACACCAGATATGAGTTGCACTGGTGTGACACTGTGCCCTGGCAGGCCCTGAAACGCACAAGCGTGAAGGAAAGTGACTGCTATTATTTCACAGTCAAAAAAGTGTTGGTTTTTTAAATGTACTCTACTGTTACACCAGATATGAGTTGCACTGGTGTGACACTGTGCCCTGGCAGGCCCTGAAACGCACACGTGTGAAGGAAACTGACTGCTATTATATCACAGACAAAAAGTGTTTTTTGTTTTTTAAATCTACACTACTGTTACACCAGATATGAGTTGCACTGGTGTGACACTGTGCCCTGGCAGGCCCTAAAACGCACACGTGTGAAGGAAACTGACTGCTATTATTTCACAGTCAAATTTCTAGTTTTTCTTTTAATGTACACTACTGTTACACCAGGTATGAGTTGCACTGGTGTGACACTGTGCCCTGGCAGGCCCTGAAATGCACAAGCGTGAAGAAAACTGACTGCTATTATATCACAGACAAAAAGTGTTTTTTGTTTTTTAAATCTACACTACTGTTACACCAGATATGAGTTGCACTGGTGTGACACTGTGCCCTGGCAGGCCCTAAAACGCACACGTGTGAAGGAAACTGACTGCTATTATTTCACAGTCAAATTTCTAGTTTTTCTTTTAATGTACACTACTGTTACACCAGATATGAGTTGCACTGGTGTGACACTGTGCCCTGGCAGGCCCTGAAATGCACAAGCGTGAAGGAAACTGACTGCTATTATATCACAGACAAAAAAGTTTTTTTTTTTTTTTTAAATCTACACTACTGTTACACCAGATATGAGATGCATTGGTGTGACACTGTGCCCTGGCAGGCCCTGAAACGCACACGCCTGAAGGAAACTGACTGCTATTATTTCACAGTCAAATTTCTAGTTTTTCTTTTAATGTACACTACTGTTACACCAGACATGAGTTGCACTGGTGTGACACTGTGCCATGGCAGGCCCTGAAACGCACACGCATGAAGGAAACTAGCTGCTATTATTTCACAGTCAAAAAAGTGTTGTTTTTTTAAATGTACACTACTGTTACACCAGATATGAGTTGCACTGGTGTGACACTGTGCCCTGGCAGGCCCTGAAATGCACAAGCGTGAAGGAAACTGACTGCTATTATATCACAGACAAAAAAGTGTTTTTTTTTTTTTAAATCTACACTACTGTTACACCAGATGTGAGATGCATTGGTGTGACACTGTGCCCTGGCAGGCCCTGAAACGCACACACGTGAAGGAAACTGACTGCTATTATTTCACAGTCAAAAAAGTGTTGTTTTTTTAAATGTACACTACTGTTACACCAGATATGAGTTGCACTGGTGTGACACTGTGCCCTGGCAGGCCCTGAAACGCACACGTGTGAAGGAAACTGACTGCTATTATATTGCAGTCAAAAATGTTTTTTGTTTTTTTAAATGCAAGCTATTGTGACACCAGATATAAGTGGTGGCACTGGGCAAGTTGGCACAGTATACGCTGTGAGCCTGACACACACGCTGGCAGGCAGGCAACTGCAATTAGATTACACAGAAAAAAAAAAAGCATACTGATGTTCTAGCCCTAAAAAGGGCATTTTGGGGTGCTGTCCTTACAGCAGAGATCAGATGAGTCCTTCAGGACTGTAGTGGACACTGAATGCACTAGCCTAGCTATCGATTTCCCTATTAATTCAGCAGCAGCACACTGTCCCTCCTCTCACTAAGAATGCAGCTTCAGAATTAATCTAAAATGGATGCTGTCCAGGAGGTGGGAGGGTCTGGGAGGGAGGGTCTGCTGCTGATTGGCTGGAATGTGTCTGCTGACTGTGAGGTACAGGGTCAAAGTTTACTCAATGATGACGAATAGGGAGCGGACCGAACATCGCATATGTTCGCCGTCCGTGGCGAACGCGAACAAGCTATGTTCACCAGGAACTATTCGCCAGCGAACTATTCAGGACATCTCTAGTCTACATAGCTTGAACCGCTTAATAAGAGTGTGTGGGGTCAAATTGCAGGGCTTCATAAGCCTTTCCCCATCCTGCGGAGCTCAGTCTGTGCGGAGTCCTCGCTGAGTGAATATGGATTACCGGTATACGTTTTTTTATTTTATTTTTATTGTATTAGTTTGAGGGGCTTTATGGATTTTAATTTGTCCTTTTTTGGTGGCTGAAAAAAGAAGGTTTTTGAAAAAAGTATAATGGTTAGTATAATTTTTTTTATTTACAGGTATTTTTTGTTTTATTGCTCCCCCGTCACTATTTTTAGGGAGAGGGAGGTGGGAAGGGCATGGGGACCCCTAGTCACCTGGGGGGTTAATTGTACAATTAGCTCCCACCTGTCACCCACAGGTGGGTCTGTGGGGGACAATAGATCCCCATCCCTTGTCACTTGGGTGCTCATTCGCCGTTCATGGGAGGGGAAGGCTGCTCACTGTTTAGTAGACATGCCCCTACTCGCAGCATAGTCATAGTGACCCCCATAGAATGAGGCAGGACATGGGGCAGTTAGGAGGTGGCAGGGAGCACAGAACCCGCCACTTGTATTTTTACATATTACAAGTAAGGAGCTGTGGGGCTTTAGCTCCCTCGTAATAAACTGAACAAACAAACGAATACCGAAATTTGGTCTTGGTTCATTTGAAAATGTTATTCATTCATTTGTTTTTCTGACGAATGAATAGTGAAAATTCCTGTCTGAATTTCGGACAATAGCGAATGCCCAAGTATTTAACTGGCATGCGAGGGAATTTCACAGTGCTATCTAGTGTGTTTAGATGACGTGTCCCACAGGGCTTTCATCTGCCCACACAAGGTCCAGGCACCAAATAAAGATTTTCAAAGAGTTAAATGGGGGGACCTAGGGACATTCAGGGTGACTATGGGGGACAATAATATGTAGTGGAGTCAGGAGGCGGGTTAAAAAAAAAAACCTGATGTGGCCATTACAGTGCCTATTCTTCCTAATGGGAAATATGTCCCTTCTAACATTACACGTGTACAGTGAGGGAAAAAAGTGTTTGATCTCCTGCTGATTTTGAACTTTGCCCACTGACAAAGAAATGATCAGTCTATAATTTTAATGGTAGGTGTATTTTAAGAGTGAGAGACAGAATAACAAAAAAAACTAAATCCAGAAAAATGTATGTTAAAAAAGTTACAAATTGATTTGCATGTCAACGAGTGAAGTATTTGACCCCTGCGACTTAGTACTTGGTGGCAAAGCCCTTGTTGGCAATCACATAGGTCAAACGTTTTTTGTAGTTGGTCACCAGGTTTGCACACATCTCAGAAGGGATTTTATCCCACTCCTCTTTGCAGATCATCTCCAAGTCATAAGGTTTCGAGGTTGACATTTGGCAACTCGAGCCTTCAGCTCAATATCCAATTTTTAGATCTTTCTTCAGGTTTTTTTTCCTCCCACTTTAGACATCCTGACAGGTATTCGTTCATAGTCATGTTAGAATGTGATATTTTTTGCAAAATAGAAGCTATAAGATTACCTCGGAATTGTTGATGCATTATAATATCCGAAGCTTGGAGGGCATAAGAAATAAAGTGTGAAATACATGTTTATGGTTCATTTTTGTATTACCACTTTTACAAGCAGCCCAGAAAGAATGTAACTGAAACAGAGCCTTTAGTTGATATTTATATTATATACTCTGATGTCTGGTTGACTTTGTTTCTGTGGGAGAACACTTACAAAAACATCACAGTGTACAGATAGGAGAGGAACAGACACAATAAAGGCATGTAGAGTATAGAGAAAAATGTTAGAATGACTCTGAATCACATACTGATTGTCTTTGTGGTGTTCACCTCTGCTTGATCAATTGTTTGCATGCCCTGAAAGTCTCAATAGAAGCCATGACACAGACATCCTCTATGGAAAAAACTAAGCGATCTTCTTTTTTTACAAGTGTCCTACAGAGTAGATGATATGTACTCTTAAGATGACAGGGTAAAGTCCCTTGTGGCTTCATTAAGAGCAACGACAAGATGTTCCACTAAGGGCAAGTAACTGGAAACTGTTTCAAATGCCTCTACATATTCCATTAAGTTTTCTAGTGTCTTAAAGATGATTTTTTTTTTGAGCAGGCTGTCATGGATTCTGCTGGTGTTATCTGAAGTTACCTCCCAATAGATTTAAGAATGTTGCACACAATGCTAAGGGTCTTCTAGCTTGTTGGACATCAATAACTATACTTTCTGCCAGTTGTGTGCTTTCTGACATGGCTGTTGATATGCTTTGTTGTCTCTGGAGTATTTACAGAATATAAATCCATCTTTTCACAACTTACATGATTTGCTGTTGGGACAAACAGTGCCCTTCTAGAATTCCCTGTATGCTAATAATTGTAGAAAATAAGTAGCATTATTTCAGTCATTCCCTCGTCAGTTAATAGAGGCAAAAAAACCTACGAGACAGATGTCAGTAACGATTATTTTAAATTGATTTGCCAAAGCCAGCATAACAGGTAAACATCTGCCTCTGCTATTTATTTTATTATGTATAAAGGTCATGTTATAAGTGTGAATATATGAGCAGATCTATATGCAGGGATACAATTGTCTGGATTTAATTTTAGTTTTTGGCGGACCTCTTATCTAGACGGCACTGTGAACTATATAAGTCCTTGACCTTTTATGTACTTTTTTCATAGTATAATATATAGATATATATATTAGATATATATTATATTGCTTTTTTTATTGCATCTAGCTGTACATGTTTCCCAAATTAATTTTATATACCTGCTGTATTTGTTGACTCTGTTTTCTGCTTTTCTATTTAAGTCAGCAAGGGGAGTGAGCTTCAGGGTTCACAAAATATTTTTTTAAACAGAACCCATGCTATTAGAATAACAGTACACAATGAGATGGCAGCTGTTTGAGATTATTTATTATTTATTTATTTATAAAATATTTTACCAGGAAAGATACATTGAGATTTCTCTCGTTTTCAAGTATGTCCTGGGTCCACAAATCATGCCTAGAGCAGGGGGGATGCCCTTTTAAGTTATTGGTTGCAGCTGATGTCACTGGAATGGGGTATTGGATGTCATAGATAGACTGCTAGTGATGTCTGTTTATACTCTGAGCATTGATGGTGGCCACAGTTAACAACAGATAATGAGAAGTTTACAAACGTTTAATAATAAAATACTACATTGTGTTAGAACCTCAATATATAGACTCTAGTACATTACAATACTGATCTATCATTCCTTTTTCCTGGCTCAGGTTTCAAACTCGTAAGATATGTATGACAAGTCGATACATATTAATAATAGCTGACTGAATATGAAATAATTGATACAGAAAATCTGTATTTTTCTCATCATTGGTCAAACTTTGGTGCTAATGTGCTTGAGCAAAGTGGTTTTCACTCTGTGATGCCACCTTCTTGTCACTTAATGGATAGATGTTGAAAGCACAAATGTCATTAAAAGGACAGATATGGCTATTTATCAAAATACAATTTATATATATATATATCCATACAATGCTGTTAATAGGGATATATGTCAGATCAAGTGTGTAGGAGGAAAGGGGAACATATAATAATTAATTCTGCTAATCACATTTCTCAATTAAATGTGCAATCTTTTTCAGAGTTAAGGGCATATAGCACTTAGTGTGCGTTACAGAGAGAAGCTGAATATGGTCACTGAGGGCTAGATAGTGAGAGTGTCAGAACTATGAAATGTAGCAAGCTTTCTCATCCAATAATAAAAGAACTGTTCAACAGAGCTGGGAAAACAATTTTAGTAATGCCCCCATATACTACAGGAATGACACCTTTGGGATAAGTGAGACCAAATAGTACTTCAATTTATTGTTCCCTTGCAAAAACAATGCAATGTTAGTTCACGAACAAACATTCTGTTGGATGCAAACGGTCTCAAATTTTGTTGAGACTGGTGCCTTATGACTCTTCCGAATCCAATACTATGCATAGGGTTCAGGAGCGAGAGAATTTATTTTAATCCAGACACCGAATGACCCTAGGAAATTGGGGCAAATCCAGTTGGACTGACTGAATTCCGACTGGATTTGGCTTTAGTAAATTTGAAAATTGCCATTGTGGTTATAATTTGTTTATTTTAAACTGACTTTGTCCATCCGAAGATGGGGGTTTCCACATAATGGTTACATCCTATATCGACGTGTAAGTGCTTGTCTTCTTTTGTTTTTATCTAGAATTTTTTATATATCTCCCAACTGTTCTGAATCTGGTGGGACAGTTCTGATGTTATGACCTTTGCTCCAACATCCTAATATTCTATTCCCTTTTCATTAGAATTTCATGTTTTCCTCTTTTGAGAGGTATGTTTTTATTGCTTTGAGTAGAATACTGAAAAGTGTTTTTTTAAGCTTTTCACAAATCTCAAATTTACACAAAATGAAATTGCTGAGTTGTATTTTTCTAAATTAAGAAAATAATAATCTAAAAAGATCTGCCACAGCTTGCATGCTTCATTTGACTCTACAAATGCCTGAAAAATGCAAGTTCTAGCTTTGCAATTCTCCACGTTAACTTGTTCTGTTTTATTTCATGCTGATCATTCACAGTCAAGCTAAACTTATTATATTATGGTTAATGACATGTAATGCTTCATTTTGACTACCTGCAAACTGGCAGAACATTTGGAGATATCAGCAATAGTTACAAGGGAATTATATCATATAAACTGCATTTATGTATTTCAAAATATAATTATGCCACATCTGGAATGATCCCTGATCATGAAATATTATGAAATGACAAGTGTGATATAATTGTGATTTCTCTGGTGAGGTTCTGTGTTGCCTTCCTGTCAACTTTAATAACAACGCAGCTGGCCAGATCATATTAAAGTTATTTATCTTATGTGAATGTCGTAGACAGAGCGTGAGGTTTCTGTAACATGTTGCATTTTGTTCTGTCAAGGAACTTATCAAGCATATAGTAATACAGACGGCTTTTCCGAGGAAACGTAATTCTAAAGATCTCATTAGAGACCTGATTCTGAAGGAGAAAAAAAATAGCACATGGCCTATGTTTGTAGTCTTTGAAATAATACATAATTAATAGACTTTCATAGAATTGCTGCCCTGAAAAATTCATTCTCATGGAAACGATGGAATACAATCCAATAGGATTCACAATAGGGATGAAAATGTGAATGTGGTAGCATTAAATCTACATTTTCTTTTTTTGCTGATAACTTTAGAATTCTAGGACACGTATGTATGCATAAATATATATGTATGTACATTTATATGCAGGATGCATTGTGGTGAAGTTTAAGTTATAGAAAATAAGCATGGCATTCTGGAAACATCATAATAAACAATGAGAACGATGCAGAGTGGCTTTTAAATATCGTACCCTAATGCCATAATACACACTTCATATATCTTGTATATTTCATGGGCTAGGGTTAGTTTGTTAGCATTAATGAGTTAGGGCTAGGATTAGCTTGTTAGCGTGAATGGGTTAGGATTATGGCTAGGGTTAGCTTGTTAGCATCTATGGGTTAGGATCAGGGATAGGGTTAGTGTGTTCGCATCAACGGACCAGGGTTAGGGCTAGGATTAGTGTTAGCAATAATACTAGATTTCCTATAACCTTAGGGCAGCACCAAGCCATACATGTCCAGTTTGCTCAAGACTAAGAGAAATATTTTTTAAAAATTCCACAAATATCAATATATATAATTTACAACTTTTTAGGATTTTTTTTTTTAAATATTGGATATTATAAAGCCGCTACATACAGGTTGATGTGAAATGTATGTGTGTTATAAACACTCAATACCCTACTCTAGTTAGTATATAGTTTCATGTACTTCTAGCACTTGACTTATCAAACAAAGTCACCAGCAGATAACCGGCTTTTAATAGAGTGGTCATCTGCTACAGATTCCTAGTACATCATTGTTTTGGAACATCCGTATTACACAGAAAAGGAGCAGAATGAACAGTAGAACTTATCTGTAGAGAGGCTTTGCTATGTGATAACATGATTGTGTGTGTTTTCACACTACATAAACTGTGTATCCTCCTTCTGTTTCTTCACTGTGACTGTAATCCGTTTTTAACTTTTGTTTTTTATTCCATTTCAATTAGGTGCCAAATAAAAAATACAGCTGAGAACTTACTGAAGTATGATTGCCTGTATTAATAGATTTTATGCACCCTGTATATTCCCTTGCCCATTGAACTTACAGGAGTAACGGAATATGTTAAATTTCTTTATAACCAAACATAGACACTTGCTTCTTAGTAGAAAGTAGGTCAAATTAATAGAAAAATCCTACTTTCCAATCAGATGTAGGTTAAAAATGTAAATGAATATAAAATTACAAATTCAACTGTGACATTTCTCCTATTCTCAAGCAATGCAGAAGATTTCAAAATAACCAAAAAAACAAAAGCAAAAAGCCTTGCAAAAACTTTAAACATTTAACACAAATGTTATAACGATTTTTTTTTAAATTCCATACCTTGGAACTCTGAATGTTATACATAGAAAACATCATATAAATGAGAAACATATATTAGCAATATACAGGACATATCCTAGGTTAAGACAAGGACAAATAAAAAGTACAATGTAAGAAGAAAATCTACAGAGAGGACCTAAAGTGTGAAGTTAGTAATATGTCCAATATTAACAATACTGTCCAATTTTCAGAGAAAAATAATAAAAAGCTATCAATAAAAGTGAGATTGGATGGAACTTTCACGATGCAAAAAACTGTGAAAGTTCATTGGTGTGGAAATTGTGCTGTTGCACAGAGTAGCAATCAATAGCAACAATGATGATAGCTAATCATAGTAGCCAAGATGATTGTAGCAGAGTTCGATAGGAAAAGATTAGAATAGCCTAGAAACGGCAATGTAATCTAAAGGACCTTATTGCACTGGGACTGGTTTATTACCTTAGCCAGACATATCAAAAAACAAACAAAAAGCTCAAAGGAATGCTGCAACCTTTTCAGTGCGGAAGGAAATTACGGCCAGTTATACTTGGTTTTCTCTGTGTCAATTAGATAATTCATCACAGTTTCTACAAGCAATTTATGGTTTCCATTTTGAAAGCTGTCCCTGTATACAGATGCTTTTTTTTCCTAAGCTATAGCTATATTAAAAAAAATGATTTAAAAAAATAATTAGTGGGCTTCAGTACGTGATGCAATAAAACCTTAACACATCTAAAAGTACAATGTAACACACTGAGATCTACTGCCCTTTTGACATGCTCTAACTTGAGAAAATAGCAATTCAATGCCGCATTTAGCAAAGCTCTTTCTGATTGACAGCACTTATAGTTTGCATATATGCACTAGCACGGTATACTAGTGGGACTATACAATACTCTGAGCTTCTTAACCAGATGGATCCTGGTGACATTCTATTTCCTTCACTGATCCATTTGTGAGATAGACAGGTGAATTAAAATAAGACTTCAACAGATATCATTACCACTTGTAGCTGATGCATTTTCTCCCTATATTCTAGTTAATGGTCATTGGATGGAAGATCAACAACTGTGCTGAGGCTTCCCTGGCTCTTTCCACCAATCACCAGGTTTCATCAAGTGTAAAAATTATAGCTTCAATAAAGCAAGGTATCAAGGATCATATGTGACCAAATGTGATAAATGTACCAGGACCAGAAATTGCCCAAGACCAAATTGCAATATGTGCAAATCAATGCTGATTGGTGGTTCGGCCAAATGCCATCTATACAAAGTGCCATACAAATGTATAACTGAGCAAACAGTAACGCAATGAATGACCATGTTTGTTTTAGAAAAGGGCCTATCATTATAATATGTATATATTTTGCAGTACATTGATTTTCACACCCTTTTTTGTTCATCTGAATCGGTTTTACACTGTCAAATGAATGAGTGTCAGATGTCCCGAAATAAACTTTCTATTTTTGCAAAAATTGGTTGGCTGAACCAAATATTTCTACCGTGCACAAGTCTATTGATTAGATAGTTCTTAATTATGTAACATATGTGTGAAATTCAAGGTCCATCATTTCCATAATTAATCCCATCTTGATATCTGATGGAATGGAAGAACAACCAACCTCACACTTTAGCAGTTTGTTACAGCATACCTGTACTAACGTGCACATGGAATTTAAGACAACCAGAAGCAATGTTCTAGCTCTTCCTCATTTAGTGATAGTCTAGGGAACTTTAAATAGTTTTACTTTTCAACTTTGCATATTGGGTAGGGGATTAGGTCAACAAATGCCTTTAATATTAGATAATTCACAATGATCCAGCCAGACAAGCAGCAAACAAAAAAGGAGGCAAATTCTTACCTGCCTTTAATGGAATTTTGACAACATGGCCTCTTGAGAGTTAATGTCCCAGAAAGCAAGAATTCTGTTGTATATCATTTGTATGTTGTTGGGTAGGAAGCAGTGTCCCAGAGAAACCCTAGTAGCATTTAATACCAGGCACCATCTTCTGTCCTATGGGGCCAAAATTAACGCTTTTATATTAATATGGCTGAACTATGTTCAGACACGGAAAGCTGACATTACCTATAATATTACAAAGCATTCCTCACCATGATATGATTTGGCAAAGATGGCAGAAAATCTGATTAGTCTGTTATGATGTTATGATATAATTTAGCAGCAGACAGAGACATACTTCCATATATATATATGTTACTTGGCAATAAAAGAACTTTCAATAATAGAAGAAAATGGAATGCACGGCCATAATGGTTTTAATGAAGAGGTGGAACGCACGGAAGTGCGTCATAGAAAGAAGACGCCTATCCACACAGGAAGCGTGTCATCAGAAACGGATGCCTAAAAATTGCCGCGAAAAAAATGGAACGACTACTAGAACAGCTGAGACAACTAAAGGAGGTAATTTACCGACGGACAAGGAGTCCAATAGAAGAGGAATATGAGAGCACGCCCACTACACCACCAATGGACTTCCAGTACTTATTGTATTTAAGGGGAGGAAAGGGAAGGAAGCAATAGGCTTATGGATACACTTGTTAGCATTTGTAGTGTATGAATTGTACATGTTTTAATTGTGGTCCCTGAGGAAGTTTCCTAAAGGGAACGAAACGCGTAGGACCATTTTTAAATTTATTTATTTTATTATATGCCAATAAATCAACTGCTTTCTACATTCAACCATTGGAAGAGTGTGAACTTCTTGGTCTCCAGATTGGCGTTACTACAATCAGTAGGATATACCCCCCTATTCACAGGGGTGGCAACCTGAAGACTTATTATATACTACAAATCTGTGAGTGTAACCTTGAACTATTGGGAAATCAATAAGGCTGCAACAATATTACGCTATGTTGTATTTTTTATTTGTATTTTAGTGATACAAGCTGGATCCCTATTCTATTTGTACCATATAATATTCTGTATACAGTTACCAATTTGGGAGGTAACTGAAGGGAAGCAAGTATCTAAAGTTAAGTTTACCTTTTCTCCACGGGTGATCTGGTGGAAGCTATTTTGTATTATATGTTTACTCTCACCTAATTCTTACTGAGAATTATGGAAATTAGCATTGAACAAGATCACATACAAAGCAAATAATATTAACATTGTTATTTAGATCAAGGCAAGCTGAAACAGGGCATGGCATTAAGAGCTTAAAGAACGTTAAAATGCAGAACCATGTAAAACATTTATTTCCCTTCCACAATTACAGTAAAAGGTGTATTAAGATATGCTTGCCTCCTATAATAAAATCTATCCCTGGGTAGATCAAAAATTATGTATACAATATTTGCTTTACCAATTAATAGAACTCTAATAATCTTATTTATGATGCCATTGTTGTTTTAAAATAATTAAATAAAGGGGGCGGAGCTAAGCGGAGCTCCGAGGCAGACGCATCTCTAGACAGCTCCGAGATAACACTCGGCAAAACTAAGATTTTATACCGCAGAAACTGCTAAAATCGGTGCTCACTCACCGCCGATGAGAGGGGGAAGCACCAGCGAGCAATCGGATGCCCATCACTTTCCCCGCGCACGCCAAAACCAGGCGCCGAGGTCTTTGGGCCTGCCACATGGAAAGCCTGCGGCCGACCACCGACCCCTACTGGAGCGGAATGAGCCCAGAGGGAAACACCCGCACAGATCACTGCAGACCGACCCCTCCAGATGGCGACATGGTACGCAAAACACAGAAGCAGACCCAGTCTGCACCCAGAGAAGGCCAAGATATCGGCCAACTACTCACTCTGAAGCCCAGAGGGGCGCCACAGCCAGACCCTGTAACAACAACTGACTCACCAACAGGGACCCCCTCCACGCCGGAGACCACGGCGATACCCAATGGAAATGCACCGTCCACCAAACAGGACATACACAATCTGCTGGTACACATACAGCAAATGTTTGCGGCAGAACTTAAAACTGTGCGGCAGAAGTACAGGCGGAAACTAACAGGGTCCAAACGACAGAAGAGGCCCTCACTGACCTGAAACAGGATTTGGCCGCCATCAATGACACCGTGCAAAACCTACAAACGGCTCAAGCTCACTAAGGTGTCAAACTGGCCTACCTAGAGGACAGAGAATGGAACAGGAACATCAAGATCCGCGGAGTGGCGGAGGCCCTTTCACCCGAGGAGCTTCCCCACTTCGTCAGGCGCCTAGTCTCCACCGTTATGTCCACAAAACACGCAAAACAACTCAACTTTGACGGCATGTACCGCATTGCCAAATCGTCGCAGGCACCAGCCACGGCCACCCGGGACATTATATTACGTTGCCAAACGCAAGCCGACAAACAACAGCTCCTAAATGCAGTGAAAGGCAAGACCCCTCCACAATTCGAGTCACAAACGCTCACGTTCTTCCAGGATCTGAGCAGAGCCACGTTACTGTGGCGCAAATCGATGCAGCCGATCACGAAGTCACTAAAAAACGCTGGCCTCCCCTACAGATGGTCGTTCCCTAGAGCTCTGGTGGTCACTCAAGATGGAAAGACTTTCAGGGCCCAAGACCCCACAGAAGGAACTGCTTTCCTCCAGGCACTCGGAGTACAAGGCCAAAGTGCAACGACAGAAACAAGCCGAACCTGGGACGTATCCAGAGTCACCCCTTTTACACCCAGAGGTTCCAGTAACTCAGTGACCTGACTTAATACGGGACAATAATCTATATTGGGTTTCCTCCTATAATGTTCCTTTCTGCTTCTTTTAATGTTTTATTTTAATGTTTTATACTAATTTCTCATGTTATCCGCCCATGACATCAATACACAACTCACTTGCTGCCACTACCCCTCAGTGGTATACTAAGATCTGCCTAAGAGAGCTATAGCCTAACACAAACGTTGCTCTCCCGTGTCACGTTCTCGACTAGCCATACCAACCGAGCAACATGTAAACCTCCCTCTCCCCCCCCCATAACCCCGTAGGTTAGGGGGCAAAAACACTAAGAACAGGAGCTATAACTCATACACACAGTCGCACACAGGTTAGACCACAACCTACACATAGCCTTACATGATAGTCGACACCTTCTATACCCTTAGACACCCCACTCCTGGGAACCACTAGCACACTCCTAGATGTATATAAAGAAAAAACGGGCCATCTCACAAAGACATAACTGCTCAGGTATGTTTACAATGTTTTTTATCACGACTGTCTTTCAACTCTGTTTACCTGGCTTGAATCACCCGAACAAAATAAAGAATTGAAAAAAAAAAAAATTAAATAAGGAATTATTACTGCAAAGCACATAGTGAAAAGGAATTTAATAGTGTATACATGTATGGCAACAAAAGTATTTAGAACAATTAGAAAATGACTTACCTGCAAATGCAAAGCTTGCCAAAAACGGACACATTTTACTTTCTATGGGAAGTCCGTTAAGGTAGGAAAATGAGTTCTACAAATGGAAAGTAATTTCCTACAAAAAGTGAATTATGAGCAAGTTTATTCTGTAAAGTTTTGTTATATCATTTTGTTAGAATCAAGGAAAGATACATAGATAGGTAGGAGTTCACATCCATCCCTAGCCATGAATCATATGTTTCTAAATGAATAAAGGGAGAATTAAGGCACACGGAACATGCATTTCTCAGCAATGGTGCCGCCGTAAATACCAAAATTTATAAAAAATATAGATTAAGGAAGAGCCCCACCAATTATTTGTGAGTGTGTGTAATGTGTATTGTTCTCTTAATAAATGCAGTAAATGCGATAGCAGCAAAATGATAAGAGTCATCATATAAAACCTGAATAATAGGGGCCTGCACAAACTAATTTTGTAATGACGCTTTTCAAAACACTTGGTGCTAACCCCCTCCACTCCCAAAGATAAGTATAACGTTTTGTTTCATTTTCTTTGCAAAACAAAATTTAATAAATAAAGTCATATTCACCTTTATTTACTACTTCAGGAATGATAACTAGCTCATAGAGGAACACATTGCTCTGTCAGTAACCACTGGCCACTCATTTAATATCTGCAAGTTTTCTGAAAATGTCAGCTACATTCACCCTTCCAAATAGGAAATAAAGTTTCAAAGGGTTATACCATTCCTACAGTCAGATGTGGGGGGTAGTGAATGGGATCCCCCATTTTACTGTTACCATGATAGTAGCATTCTAGAGATTGATAAAACATTTTATAGCACTTTTTAAAAATACCTTTATTTAAGAGATATATGATTTAATGGTAAATATGGTATATGGACATTATGATCACATTCAGACACTCATATTGCTTGCTGTTGTCATTTATTAAAACTATACTGCTGGTAATGCCATTAGGGTTCTTACAAATACCTATAGGCAGGCTATATAACAATTTGTATTCATATATTTTGATCACACCTTCTATATATGAGAAAATTTTAAATTTTGCTTTTAGACTAACATTTAAGATCGCTTTGCAAAACAAGGGATAATTGAAAAAGGAAAATTGTATAAGTTTACATCATCTTTATTTTTAAGTTTGTCTGAAAAGTGATCTATACACAAAATTGCTATTTCATTTTATATTCATATGCTAGTTAGGAATCCTATGTTTTAAATAAATACTATGCTAATATTTTTCAAATAAAAAGTGTTTGGCAGTGAAAGGGTTCACTTCACAGGAATTTTAGTAATATGTCTACTTATCTCCTACATTTCACTAATCCACACCTCTTTATCCTGCAGCTGGTCACCTCCATCCTGCCTCCTTGTCAGTCATTGTTATATGTTATCAAAAGGAATGAACGCAGGCAACACTCCAATAGTAAGGATGGTATATTTAATCATGCTCTGAGCTGAAACGTTGCACTTTCTATGGGGTGGTTCACCTATCAATAAATAAACCATCCTTACTATTGAAGTGTTGCCTGCGTCTTTTCCTTTTAAAGACTTTACTGCTGGGTCCAGCGATGGCATGGAGCACCTCCACTGTGGATGGCCAGAGAATTTACATGGTATCAGTGTGCAGAGTTCTTTGTTTATGTTGGACATTGGTATAAGTCATGTCCTTTGTAATTGACTATCAGCATAAAGAATACAAGGAAAGCAGGAGGAGAAAGAAACAAAAAAAAGTTTCTTCTCTTCATCTACAATGTAATAGATGAATAATTATTTAATATAATTTTAGAAGAAAATAAGGTAGCACGTGGAAAAATATATAACACAAATTATGGGTGATTTTTCAATTTTTTAATTCCATGCTGTATTTTACCGAGAAGTGACGATCCTTGTTAAAGATGAGGATCGCTTTAAATTCATAAAAGTTTTAAAACAAAAGAATCCCAAATTCTGATATAATGGTGATTAAAGTTACTTCTCTTGATTCAGATATATGAAGCTAATATACAGGTTAATGTACATTCCTCAAATGAGCATAAACTGCAGCAACACTACATATGGGCCAACAAATCTTAACAAAATGAATGAGCCATGATGGATGTTGATAGCCTAGGGGAATAAAATAGCACAAAAGAGCATGGCAATGGAAGGAAACACACATGATGCCAAACAATCAAAACGGTTAGGACAGTAACGGAAGACATGACTGATTGACAACTGCCACAGTGTTTGGAAAAAGTAATTAATTATAAATTATGAGCCAGCTGGGTTCTTTGAGAAACATCAACAATAATTATAGCTTTAGAAGGCTTATGAACAAATGCTAATTGAGTAATAATGCAAATTAGATTTTTATCCCCAAATGATTTAATACCTTAATATGCATTTTACTAAATATTTCTTGGATTGAATAATCAGAAACCCATATTTTATAACCATTTATAAGGTCCATAGTCCTGTGCACATAACATTTTTATCATATTGAATCTGCAGTCATAAGTGCAAATTTGTACAATAGCTAGTGTCAGCTATTTTCTTGTCTCAAAAACATGAAATCTTGAAATCATTAAGTTATAGGTGATATGAAGCCTAGGAACCAGAATAAGAAAGGATCAAATGAGCATTGTTTTAGGGGTCATTCAGAGCTGCTGATGAATTTGAGATAGCATGAGAATGATTTTGTAAAGAGGGATAAAATAAAATAAATAAAATCTTTGAGGAGTAGGGAAAGAGTAAATTGGAAGAAATAAGACACATGTTGACATTATTGATGGCACAATATGACATTAAGAGAAATGACTGGGTCAATAAGATAATGATATAGAGAATAGTATTATAAGAATTTAGATGGACAATAAACAAATAAGAAGAGATGATAGTAAAGCTGCAAGAATGGACCAGTCATAAAAACATAGGAGGATAATAGTGGTTGAAACTGCAATATAGAAAGAAAAAAAATGGAATGACAATACATTTAAAATTGATGTGGCAACAATGGCAAACATGATGCATAGTGACAATACAGAATTTGGATGGAGACAAAAAAAACATTACATCCGATGTAAAATATAAAATCTTTAGTAAACTCCAAATAGAACACCTCCACTGTAATTCAGATCTGTCTGTCTGTCCGTCTATCCAGAAATCTACTAATTCCCTCATAGTTTGATCTGATCTGTCCTTCATAAAACTATGGTCACATTGAAAAAAAAGTTATGGATATTTAAATTTGTAGCATAATCATATTGGAGTCTAACTGCTAGCCATATTAGTCCAGTGATGCACCAGTACCAGATGAAAATAGTATCTTGTAATATATTTTTATTAGGCTAAATTGCTAAATTACAAATGTTTGAATTACTAGCTTTAGGAAGAAATGGACAATCTCTCTAAAGCTTGTTGTTTTAAAATTATGTTAGTTTAATAAAAAAAGGGTTGTACAAGATGTCATTTTCATCTCTTATTTTACATATATATCACTGGACTAACATGGCTAAAATTTCTATTCCAATATGATTATGCTATGAATGTAAATGTAAATCCAAAACTTTTTTTTAGGGTTAGCATGGTTTTATGAAGGACTGGTCATATAAAACTATGAGGGAATTCGACAACTTATGGAGTTGCAGTGGATTTATGGATTTGAGAAAAACAGAATTTACTAACTTGTGAATAAAGAAAATAAAAGTCACCAAAGAGGGGACTTGAGAGCACTAAGTAAATAAATAGGGGAAATACAGAGAGCTCTCTAATAACTTGTACATTAACAGGACTGTACAAAGGACAAAAGGTCATTGAGACTTGAATAAAGGTGATGTCGGCTACAGAAGAAAAAAGCTTTAGTTTAGTGAATATCCCTAAAGGTGTGTCATTTTTTTGCCCAAACAGGTTGTTTTATGAGATTATATTGATTTTTTTCTTGCACAAATTAAAAGGTATGGATGCTTACTTAGAAAAAGTGACTGTTTATGGACCTTTGATTGTTTATGTAACCAGGAGTGGGGTTAGCATTAGCTGGACTTGGCTTTCTTTCCAATTTCTGAGTTTAACCCCTTAAGGACACATAACATGTGTGACACGTCATGATCCCCTTTTATTCCAGAAGTTTGGTCCTTAAGGGGTTAAAGGAGACTCTCTGTGTTGACCATTTACCCTCTTCTTCCTTTCACATGGAAAAAGGAATTGTGAATCATGATGTAGAAATGGAACAGGTGATTTGAGGTGTGTCAGAATCTGCATGAGCACACTGCTGGGGAATTATAGGAGTTTTCCAGAGACATTTTTATGAAGTACTGAAAGGGTTATAGGGTCCACCTGGATTTGAGCATTAGTCAGTTTAATTCGTTGGAAAACAAGAGAAAAAAAAAATAAGATTTTTCTTTATGTGGCTAGTTCAACACTATGTCCATACCTTTTATTGTGCTTGTTTCTCTGAATGATTGGGAGATTAAATATCTCTACAGGTTTCTTTGTGTTCATATATAAATCAAAGAGTTCTTTTGTTGAGCTTTGTATAGTTTAAATAATGTTTGTTGCAAAAGTAGTGCAATGAATAATTATGTGAAAGGCTTTCAATTTAGTAACTGCAATCATCTAAAAATTCTTTGTATATCCTGAAAAAGGTATGGTTAGCATGATTGTATGTATTGTAGTACTCTGAATACCAGTTCAGTTGTATACAACGATCTATCAAAATATGTAATTTAAAAGAAAGTGTTAGTAAGTACATTGTATTGAAAAGAAACAAATCAAAGCATAGGGATCAGTTGTAAATTGCTTAGCAGGGTACAAGTAGTACAAACAAATAAAGCTAATCCATTTGTACAAAAATTATATTAAATTATAGAAAGAGGTGAAAAAATGTAAAATTAATAAAAACACAGAGATGGTGCGATAAAAACAAATGTAAAAGCGGCTAATCAAAAATATGTGTCAAACTATAGTAAAACTACTAAAATCATCACTAACAGTATATATGAATAAATGCAATGCACTATTAAAATGATAAAGATGCTCCACAGGCAGGTTATATTGTGCACATAGAATGTGACGGCAGATAAGAACCATTCGGCCCATCTAGTCTGCCCAGTTTTCTAAATACTTTCATTAGTCCCTGGCCTTATCTTATAGTTAGGATAGCCTTATGCCTATCCCACGCATGCTTAAACTCCTTTACTGTGTTAACCTCTACCACTTCAGCTGGAAGGCTATTCCATGCATCCACTACCCTCTCAGTAAAGTAATACTTCCTGATATTATTTTTAAACCTTTGTCCCTCTAATTTAAGACTATGTCCTCTTGTTGTGGTAATTTTTCTTCTTTTAAATATAGTCTCCTCCTTTACTGTGTTGATTCCCTTATAAGAAACACAGACATAAAACAAAATAATATAAATACTGCACAGGTAATTGTCTAGATTGTAGAGGTTCATCAAAGCCAAATTAAATCTAATCCAAAGCAGAGGAAAGGAAAACCCTCTTACAAGTGTCACCGGTCTCTACAGATGGGCAGACTGATGAAAATGTTAAGTTCATAAAAATCCTTAATTAATAGCAGGGTCACCTGAATAAACTCACCAGACATGTTGAATAAAATCAAAATCATTGTAAGCACTAAAATAGGTAATCATCCAGGAGCATAAGAGTATGCAGGTAAAGCAAAATATGTCATTTTTTTTCCTTGTACACTTTTACACTATTGACAGTATTTTGTATGCTAAACTTTAATGTATTGAATATCCCCATATACATAATTGTAACTTTGTTTTAATTTCCCTTTTCCCTTTTACCAATATCCACTTCATTATGCACTTGGAATCTGAATCATGCTGGAGTCATTTATTATTGGAACCACAAATATGGCCGCCTCCATCACCTAATAGGAGTTCTCTTAAAATGGCCATTGTTGGATATTTAGGGCTGATATACAACCAGTTAAAGTCCGGGTTGACCAAGATGGCTGCGAATAAACATCCACCGAATGGCCATATCTCTGTTAATGTCACACGCCATTTGTTATTCTCTATTGTTATTCTATTCGTCATCTTCCGGCGCCGGTATCATTACGCGGCGCGCGAGGGAGCTGAAGAGGAAGTACTCAGGGGAGAGTGCTCCCTCGCGCACCGGCCAGCCTGACTGACTACCCGCCGGGTGACCGCCCCCCAGGAGCCCAGCAGCACCACTGGACCCCAGGGAATCCCCTCAGCACTCCAAAAGGTAAGGAGGCTGGGGGGATTAAATTAAAAAAAAAACATGTGTAAGTGTGTGTGAGTGTTAGTGTGTGTGAGTGTTAGTGTGTGTGTGAGTGTTTGTTAGTGTGTGTGAGTGTTAGTGTGTGTGAGTGTTAGTGTGTGTGTGAGTGTTTGTTAGTGTGTGTGAGTGTTAGTGTGTGTGTGAGTGTTTGTTAGTGTGTGTGAGTGTTAGTGTGTGTGTGAGTGTTTGTTAGTGTGTGTGAGTGTGTGTGTGTGTGAGTGTTAGTGTGTGTGTGTGTTAGTGTGTGTGAGTGTTAGTGTGTGTGAGTGTTAGTGTGTGTGTGTGTTAGTGTGTGAGTGTTAGTGTGTGTGTGTGTGTTAGTGTGTGTGAGTGTTAGTGTGTGTGAGTGTTAGTGTGTGTGTGTGAGTGTGTGTGTGTGTGAGTGTTAGTGTGAGTGTGTGTGTTAGTGTGAGTGTGTGTGTGTTAGTGTGAGTGTGTTAGTGTGAGTGTGTGTGTGTTAGTGTGAGTGTGTGTGTTTGTGTTAGAGTGTGTGTGTCTGCTAGTGAGTGTCAGTGAGTGTGTTACTGTGTGTCTGTTACTGAGTGTGTGTGTGTGTTAGTGAGTCTGTTTGATGTCTGTTAGTGAGTGTGTGTTTGTCAGTGAGAGTGTATGTTTTGTGAGTGTGTATGTATGTCTGCCGCTGAGTGTGTCTCTGTCAGTAAATGTGTGTGTCTGTTAGCTAGTGTGTATGCATTTGTTCGTGAGAGTGTGTGTGTGTCTTCAGCACTTACCTTTCTCCAGCGCCGGACTCCCATGGCGCTGGGGATCTCTCCGCCTTTCAGCTCTGAATGCGCATGCACGTCAAGAGCCGCGCACGCATTCAAACCGCCCATAGGAAAGCATTACTCAATGCTTTCCTATGGACGTTCAGTGTCTTAAAATGGCGGAAGCGCCTCTAGCGGCTGTCAGTGAGACAGCCACTAGAGGCTGGATTAACCCTCAGTGAAACATAACAGTTTCTCTGAAACTGCTATGCTTTCAGCTGCAGGGTTAAAACTAGAGGGACCTGACACCCAGACCACTTCATTGAGCTGATGTGATCTGGGTGTCTGTAGTGGTCCTTTAAGTGTGTGTGCATCTGCATGCACTGGCGTACATACCGCGGTCGCAGCCCCTGCGACCAGGTGCCCGCCGCCATGTGTTGCTGCCCTGGCCCGCGCAGAGTAAGCGCGAGGGGGGGGGGGTGCCCACGGATCAATTTTCGCACCGGGGCCCCATGGGTCATGTGTACGCCACTGGATACTGCCAACCCACTACTAGAGCTGATATGGCTTGCTCCTTAACCCCTTAAGGACACATGACGTGTGTGACATGTCATGATTCCCTTTTATTCCAGAAGTTTGGTCCTTAAGGGGTTAAATAGTGAGTGTAACCAGTGTACATGTGTATGCGTAACATTATACAACATAATACACAAAGTTTTCTTTTTTATCAAATTTAGATTTCCACTTGTACACTCAAACTCGAATTACCCATATCAAGTAAGCGATAATATCTATTATATATATTTTTTTTTTATTTTCACGTTGTGTGTAGTTTCATTTTCTTTGATATTTTTTGTATTTAGATGTATTATTGTGAATTTTTAGTGATTGATTAACGGGTGATATAACTGCACCACTTAGTGCCATACCATGGGTGATATAGCTATGCCCCTATCCTATTTTATTTACTATGACTTGGATTGCACAAAACAATAATTAGCACACCTCTGAGAACCTGAGGAGAAACACTCAGATCCAGCCTTGTACTACCACTTCAGCTTCATATTTAAAAAATATAGAATGGAGAGTTCCTTTATTCCCTATTTACACCAAGTTCTATTTCATCTGATTTAGCTCTTTATCCAAGTTACTGGTTTCAAAAGAGGTCCTTGTGCCCTTCATTCTTTTAATATTTTTATGTTGCAGCCTTATGCTATTAGAATTGCTTAAATATATCAAAATACACTCATTATTCCACAATAATAAATCAAAAACTCGATTTTTGGCACCATTACAAATATATTACATTGAAAAAAAATGAAATATCACATTAACATTAGTATTCAGACCCTTAACTCAATACTTAGATGAAGAACCTTTGGCAGCAATAACAACTTAAAGTCTTTTAGTGTATGATGCGACAAGCTTTCCACACATGAATTGGGTAGATTTTGCCATTTATCTTTGCAGGTCCTTTTAAACGCTGTCTGGTTTGATGAAGACCATCAGTTGTCAGCTATTTTCAAGTCTCTCCAGAGATGTTTGAGTGGGTTTGTTACGACACTCACCACCAGGTAAATGAAGTCGCCGTTTAGTAGATAATCCCTTTTCTCCAGAAATGCAGTTTTAATCCAGCCGATCGTCAAACTCCCGAACGGAGCATACGAATGCGGCAACTCCCGATCAGCAATTCAGTCAAACTCCTTCCACAGCTAGAAATAACGAAAAGTACTGTCCCAATAAATCCCTCCACAAACGAGACCAAGCTCCGTCTTGAAGGTCAAACAGGAATGTGTTTAATAGGGGCTACCTGTCCGGTATTTATGCGGGTCTCCACAAGGTGGACACTCTCCTGGGGGACCTTGTGGAAGACTGTACAATATATTGGACAGTAGCCAATCGCAGTGGCTTCAACATAAGCCCTTCCCATTTTACCCATAAATCCTTCTTCTCTATCCCGGAGATAATTAGGAAGAAACCTAATTATCTCCCAGGATAGAGACAATTGCCATTTTAAAATACAGTAGGAAAAATACAATAAAATACATAACTTGAGAAATACCGAATGCATATAGTTCGTGTAACGTATCCCCAGATAGCCTGGACCTGAGTGCATATTTCTACCGAATAGCGCTCAGATCCGATGTACATAGTTCAATCGCCATGGAGTCAAAGTCTTTCACAAGTCCTTCGGTATACGAATGACTCCATGGGGCGGCTATCTGGGTAAAGTCCATACGAACTGTAGAAACTCCCGAACTGACCGGTGTTCGTACGCCTCGATGAAATAGGAGGCGGGCAGCGACTTCCAGCGGTGTTCGGCAGATAAAGTGTCCGTTTTTAGTTCCATAGGGTTTGCACCGAACACCGCTGATTCTCCTCGTGTCCCAAAATGGCCGCCGCCTCGTGGTCAGCATACGAACGGCGACCACCCGTACAAATGGAATGGAGATGTGTCTGCAGTTAACCGCAACGTTCTAATTGAGGTCAATAAGTTAACTAGCAGCACACTCCTCTCCTGGGTGGCCGTCCGTTCGGTAGTTTCAATCGGTATTTGGGGAAACACACGAACAGGGGCATACGGACAGGAAATCCAACGAAATCAAGGCAAACAGATGAACCAGCAATATAAGTCTATACAGATGGATCTGTCACACGGCTCCCCCCTTGTGGGACACTCCGGCAGACCCGGCTTGACCCTTTAGCGGGTCAACTTGGGGATGACCGGACTAGGAGGTAGCAAGAACGTTGGTTTGCCGCGACAATCCTTCTGCATTCCTATTCTGCCTACCGGGTCGGTAGCTGATGGTGAAGTTATACGGTTGTAGTGCTAAACTCCACCGCAGCAGTCTACCATTGTCTCCTGAGGTTCGGTTAAGCCATACAAGGGGATTGTGGTCCGTCACAAGGGAAAATTCCTGTCCATACAAATAAGGGCTCAACTTTTTCAATGCCCAGACCAGGGCTAAGCATTCCTTCTCCACTGCCGCATAACTCACTTCACGGGGTAACAGCTTTCTACTGAGATATGCGACAGGGTGCTCTCCTCCATCTTCCCCGACCTGGCTCAGCACAGCCCCCAGTCCATACATGGAAGCATATGTATGGACGAGAAAACGTTTGTTAGGGACTGGGGCAGCCAGGACAGGGGCATGTACAAGAGCCTGCTTAAGTGCTTGGAACGCAGCTTCACAAGCTGGAGACCACAGGACCTGCTTAGGGAGATTTTTCTTTGTCAGGTCAGTCAGGGGCTTAGCAATAGAGCTGTAGTCTGGGACAAAGCGTCTGTAATACCCTGCTGTCCCTAGGAAGGCTAACACTTGGGTCTTAGTGATAGGTGTGGGCCAGTTAGCTACTGCCTATACCTTAGCTGGCTCCGGTCTCTGGCTCCCACACCCCACTCTGTGACCCAAGTATTGCACCTCAGCCATGCCTAGATGGCACTTATCTGGCTTCAATGTCAGGCCAGCGGCGCAAATTTTGTCCAGCACTACCCCTACATGCACCAGGTGTTCCTCCCAGGACCCACTGTAGATCGCAATGTCATTCAGGTATGCACAAGCAAATTCCTGGAATCCATCGAGGAGCCTATCCACCATACGCTGGAAGGTAGCCGGGGCATTCTTCATCCCAAATGGCATGACCTTAAATTGGTACAAGCCAAATGGGGTGACGAAGGCCGACTTGGGGATAGCATCCTCGGCCAGGGGAATCTGCCAGTAGCCTTTACACAGGTCTATGGTGGTCAGATAGCGTCCCCTGGCAATGCGGTCTAGTAATTCGTCTACCCAGGGCATCGGGTAGGCGTCAGTGGTGGTCCGCTCGTTGAGCCGCCTGTAGTCCACACAGAACCGGGTGGTCCCATCTTTCTTAGGCACCGGGACTACAGGTGAAGCCCAAGGGCTATCGGAGTGTTTGATGACCCCAAGCTGGGTCATCTCCTGTATCTCCTTCCGCATTCCTTCTCGGACTGCTTCAGGGATACGGTAATGGGGTTGTCGCAGTGGGTTCTGTCCAGGGGTCTCTACCTTATGTACAGCTAGGGTAGTGTAGCCGGGCTCTTGGGAGAACGTCGCCTGCTTCTCCCACAGAAGCTGTCTTGCCTGTCCCTTCTCTGTGGGGCTCAACCTGTCCCCTAGCTGTACAAGGCTAGTAAGGTCAGTCTGGGAGTCCCTTTCTAACAAATCGGGCAAGGGTAAACTCTCTGTATCATCTGCAGCCGGGGCACATACTGCAGCTACATTCTCTGGTCTCTCCTGATACTCCTTTAGCATGTTCACATGAAAGGATTGCTGGATTCTTTAATCTGAACAGCTGGCTATAAGGTAGGTAGTATCACACACCTGAGCTAAAACCTTATACGGGCCCTGCCAAGATGCTTGAATCTTGTTTGCCTTCACAGGTTTGAGCACTAACACTTTCTGCCCAACCTGGAAGACTCGCTGTCGGGCACCCCGATCGTACCATCTCCTCTGTCTCCCCTGGGCCACCTGGAGGTTCTCTCTTACCATCAGAGACAGTTTCTCCATGCGGTCCCGGAGTTCCAGGACATACGGTACTATGGGGGTCCCTTCTTGCTCTGTCTCCCCCTCCCAGTGGCCTCTAATGAGATCTAGGGGTCCGCGGACCCTTCTCCCATAAAGCAACTCAAAGGGGGAGAACCCAGTAGATTCCTGGGGCACCTCCCTGTACGAAAACAACAGGTGAGGCAGGATTTGCTCCCAGTCTCTGCAAGTGTCAGAAAAGGTCCTCAACATCTGTTTGAGGGTGCCATTAAATCGCTCGCAGAGACCGTTAGTCTGTGGATGGTATGGGGAACTAAGTATCGGTTTAATGCCGCATACCCTCCACAGTTGCTGGGTGATCACAGCGGTAAATTGGGTTCCCTGGGTTTCCTTAGGGAACCCGACCCTGGTAAAAATCCTAACCAGGGTATCAGCATCTGTCTCTGCCTCCATGTTAGACAGCGCTACTGCCTCTGGATAGCGAGTGGCATAGTCCACCACGGTGAGAATATATTTCTTACCGGATGGACTAGCCCTGGCCAGTGGACCCACAATGTCAACGGCTATGCGGGCAAAGGGCTCCCCAATGATAGGCATAGACATAAGCCTAGCTCTTGGGTGGTCCCCCCGCTTTCCTACCCGTTGACAAGTGTCACACGTACTACAATATATCCGCACAGCCTGATTAAAGTTTTGCCAAAAAAAGTTCTGCATGTTCCTATAGGCTGTGCGGCGGGACCCTAGATGTCCAGCTAACGGAACATCATGCCCTATCCGCAGAATCTCCTGCCGGTATTTTGCGGGCACCACCAGCTGTCGATTCGGCGGATGGGCAACACTTTTCTGGGACGGTTTAGGGATCCTATATAACCTGTCCCCCACCCACTCATACCGCTCCCCATCTACTCACTCCTCTCCAGTATCTGCCCAGTCTCTATACTTCTGGAGAGTCGGATCTGCCTGGGTTTCCCTCCCAAACTCCTCTGGGGAATCCCAGCTAACAAAAGTCTGCCCTAGGGTATCAGTCGGGGAATCGGGTCTTACCTGGGTCTCAGCAGCAGGCGGGCTGGTTCCAGCGGCACGGGTCTGAGCACGGGTAGTCACTGGGTTGACATTGACAGGTCCCATTGGAGCATAAGCAAAAACCAAAGGGGCCAAATCATTCCCAAGCAAAACATCGGCAGGCAAGTCTTTCATAACCGCCACATTCACATGTCCAGAGCCCACTCCCCAATCCAAATGAACCCCTGCTACCCTCACTGCCACAGTATTTCCAGTATGTTGGTGTTCGGAAACAAGGTTATTTTGGAGCAGAGTCATAGTGGCTCCGGTGTCTCTCAGACCAGTGACCACTTTGCCATTCAGTTTAACGGTCTGTCTGTGCTGTTGACGGTTATCCTGCTGGGCTGCTTGCACTGGGTCTGCCTCGTGTAGTATACCCCAAAATTACTCCTGCTCAAAACAGTGAGCGGAAGGCTGGGGTGGCTGCTGGTTTCCGCCGGCTGGTCTTCTCCACGACTGGGCTTGGCTGGAAGTGTTCAATGGGCACTCCGGTCTCTTGTGCCCCAATTGTTTGCACCCATATCACCGGATAGGCTGTGAGTAATCCTGGGTGTTGAATCGGGCTGGCTGAACATAATTGTTCGCTGGTGGCATGGTGGGGGTGCATTGTGCTGGGGGGTGTTACACAGTAGTGGTGGTAGGTGCTGCCGGTTTATACTCCACTTGGGTAGGGACCTTGGCTGTTGTCTGGTCTAGCTTCCGTGCATCTGTGTACTCATCAGCCAGACGAGCAGCTTCAGGTCAGGTTCTCTGACTCCTGCAGGTAAACGGTCAAAGCAGTGCTCCAACAAAAACACTTGCAGCACCTCCTCCCCAGTTACCGCTTGGCACCCTGCCATCCAGTGGGCTGCTGTGCGGTGTACCCTGCATGCCCACTCCACATAAGAATCGCCCGCTTGTTTTTTGGTGTCCTGGAATCGCCGTCGGTACGCCTCAGGGGTGACAGTGTATCTGGCCAAAAGGGCATCCTTTACTGCCCGGTAACTGGTAATTTCCTCCTCTGGGATGGCCCGAAAAGCCTCACTGGCCCGGCCGGATAACTTCCCAGAGAGGATAGTGACCCATTCCTCTGCGGGTACCTGGTGTAAGGCACACTGCCTTTCAAAATCTGCCAGGAACCCGTCAATCTCTCCCTCTGTTTCTACAAAATGTCTGAATGCAGCAAAAGGTACCTTTCTCCTTCCATTATTATTATGGGGCACCTCTGCTGCTGCAGCTCCTCTTCCCTGGAGCGCCTGTTGTGCTGCTACCGCTGCTTGCACCTGGACCACAATATCTCCAGCAGGGTTGGGGCCAAAGTGTGCCAGCCTTATCTGGACTGCCCGGTTAAATTGTACCTCCTCGGGTGTTAAATCCAGTATGCCAGGCACATTAGCTCTCTCCATTCCCTGTGCTGCATCCATCTCCAATAGTATAGAAATAATCTCTCTTTTCTTGAGATTACTCGCTGATTGTCCTCTGCGTTCCAATATATCTTTAAGGGTAGCACGCCTTAATTCTTCATACTGCATTTCCAACCTGGGATGTGTAGCTGGCCTTCAGGGCGGTGGGATTCATCCCGTCGCTTGCCACCAATTGTTACGACACTCACCGCCAGGTAGATGAAGCCGCCGTTTAGTAGATAATCCCTTTTCTCCAGAAATGCAGTTTTAATCCAGCCGATCGTCAAACTCCCGAACGGAGCATACGAATGCGGCAACTCCCGATCAGCAATTCAGTCAAACTCCTTCCACAGCTAGAAATAACGAAAAGTACTGTCCCAATAAATCCCTCCACAAACGAGACCAAGCTCCGTCTTGAAGGTCAAACAGGAATGTGTTTAATGGGGGCTACCTGCCCAGTATTTATGCGGGTCTCCACAAGGTGGACACTCCCCTGGGGGACCTTGTGGAAGACTGTACAATATATTGGACAGTAGCCAATCGCAGTGGCTTCAACATAAGCCCTTCCCATTTTACCCATAAATCCTTCTTCTCTATCCCGGAGATAATTAGGAAGAAACCTAATTATCTCCCAGGATAGAGACAATTGCCATTTTAAAATACAGTAGGAAAAATACAATAAAATACATAACTTGAGAAATACCGAATGCATATAGTTCGTGTAACGTATCCCCAGATAGCCTGGACCTGAGTGCATATTTCTACCGAATAGCGCTCAGATCCGATGTACATAGTTCAATCGCCATGGAGTCAAAGTCTTTCACAAGTCCTTCGGTATACGAATGACTCCATGGGACGGCTATCTGGGTAAAGTCCATACGAACGGTAGAAACTCCCGAACTGACCGGTGTTCGTACGCTTCGATGAAATAGGAGGCGGGCGGCGACTTCCAGCGGTGTTCGGCAGATAAAGTGTCCGTTTTTAGTTCCATAGGGTTTGCACCGAACACCGCTGATTCTCCTCGTGTCCCAAAATGCCCGCCGCCTCGTGGTCGGCATACGAACGACGACCATCCGTACGAATGGAATGGAGAGGTGTCTGCGGTTAACCGCAACGTTCTAATTGAGGTCAATAAGTTAACTAGCAGCACACTCCTCTCCTGGGTGGCCGTCTGTTCGGTAGTTTCAATCGGTATTTGGGGAAACACACGAACAGGGGCATACGGACAGGAAATCCAACGAAATCAAGGCAAACAGACGAACCAGCAATATAAGTCTATACAGATGGATCTGTCACAGGGTTTAATTACATCTCTGGTTACGCCACTCGAGGGTATTGACAAATGTGTCCCTAAACCACTCTTGAGTTGTTTTGGCCTTGTGCTTAAGGTCATTGTCCTTTGGGAAGGTGAACCTTTCGCCTACTCTGAGCTCCTGGGTGTTATGGATTAGGTTTTTCATTAAGGGTATCTTAGTATTTTGATGTGTTTAGCTGTTTCTCAGTTCTAAAAAGCCTCCCAGTCATTGTCACTGGAACCCTCCCCCACACACAAAAGCATGATGTTACCACAACCATGCATCATTGTCGTAATGGTGTTGTGCAGGTGATAAGTGGTGCCTGGTTTTGTCCAGACATAACACTTTTAATTACGACCAAACAGTTCAGTCTTTGTTTCATCACCTCAGAGAATCTTGGTCTGAGAATCACAGTCTGAGATTCTTTTAAATTCCAATCTGGCTTTCATGTGTCTTGAAGTGAGAGAGGCTTCTGTCTGGCTAGTCTGCCATAAAAGCCAGAAAGGAATTGTGTTGCAGTGATGGTAGTGATGGCTGTCCTTCTGCAAGATTTTCTAATTTACGTGCATGATCTCTGGAGCTCACCTAGGGGGAACATTGGGTTCTTGTTGACCTCTTTTACCTGGGCATTTTTTTTTCCTCCAATTGCTCAGCTTTGCCAAACAGTTAGCTAAAGGAAGAGTCCTGGTTTTTCCAAAACACTTCCATCTAAGAATTATGGAGGCCATTGTGCTCTTGGGAACCTTCAATGCAGCTGATATAGTTTGTAGTCTTTCCCAGATTTGTTACTCAAAATATACATGTCTATGAGCTCTGCAGGCAGTTCTTCTGATCTCATGGCTTGACTTTTGCTTTGATATGCATTTATAGCTGTGACACCTTAAATAGATAGGTTTATGTCTTTCCCAGGGCTGGTGCAAGGATTTTTGCCACCCTAGGCAAAATAAAAATTTGCACCCCCCCATGTGACAACACAATGCCCCACCCATATGATCTGCCATGTGAACTAACGCCAGTGCTGCACACAGTGTTTGTTTACATTAAAAAGCTTGCAGAGACAGGCTATATACACCAGAACCACTACATTAGGCTGCAGTGGTTCTGGGGACTATAGTGTCCCTTTAATGTGAGGTAAATTAGAGATTAGTGCCATGAATAATATACTAGATTGCCTACTTACAATCATATGAGGATGATGATGCGCTCTGACTGCAGTCAGGCTCCACTGGTCTGGTGTAGAACAGGCTCTCTGGTGGCTGTTTGTAACTGTGGTCACAAAAGTCAATGTTCTGGGGGAATGTGAAGCAGCTCCATTTTTTTGACCCCTTGCACAGCTCAAGGTCTGGGCCCCCAGGGCCTGACGGTGAGTATGCTCATAAGGCTCACCCATAAGTCCACCTACATGTTCCACCCATGAGTTCACTCACAGGGAGTAGAGTGTGTTGGGGATGTGTTACGTGTTAGTGTAGAGGATCTAAAGTGTGTGCTTATGAAATGTAGTGTATAGGGATATTAGTTTGTGTAGGTGATGCAGTGTGTGTGTGTGTAGTGGATGCAGTGTGTTTTTGTGTAAGGAATATAAAGCAGTGTGTGTTTGTGCAAGGGATGTATTGTGTGGTTATGGTTGTGTTTAAGGGATGTATTGTGTGGTTCTGGTTGTGTTTAAGGGATGCATTTTGTGAATCTGGATTTGTATGTGTAAGCGATGCAAGATGTGTTTCTGTGTATGTAAGGGATGCAGTGTGTTTGTGTCTGTAAGGCAGGCCCGGACTGGCCATCGGGCAAACCGGGCAAATGCCTGGTGGGCCGCGATGGCCACGGGCTGAGGCCGGGGAGATCCAGCCGGTCAATGGAGGGCCGGCGCTATCCAAGCGCTGGCCCCGCTGTGTTGCATGATGGGCCAGTGGGGAGATCAAAGATCTCCCTCACTGGCCCAGATGCTGTCAAAAGCAGCCGCCGGCGGGGAGAGAGGGAGGCAGACAGCCAGCCAGGAGAGGAGGACCCGGCGGAGCTCAAACTTGCAGCTCCGCTGGGTTTCTCTTGCAAGATCCGGGCCGTTGCCATGGCAACCAGCCCGGTCTCGTGAGAGTGAACTCTAGCCCGTAGGATAGAGTTCACTTACCATGAGGACTACCAGAGATGGATGTCAGCGGGGGGATATAATCTATTTATTTTAAATAATAAAAAAAAACTCACTATTGGCATTTACCTGCCTCCCCCAATACACAATCCTTGCAAACACACACATCACACTCACTCAGCACCCTAACATACTCACCCAGCACCCTAACACTCACCCAGCACCCTAACATACTCACCCAGCACCCTAACACTCACCCAGCACCCTAACATACTCACCCAGAACCCTAACACTCACCCAGCACCCTAACACTCACCCAGCACCCTAACATACTCACCCAGCACCCTAACACTCACCCAGCACCCTAACATACTCACCCAGCACCCTAACACTCACCCAGCACCCTAACATACTCACCCAGCACCCTAACACTCACCCAGCACACTAACATACTCACCCAACACCCTAACACTCACCCAGCACCCTAACACTCACCCAGCACCCTAACATACTCACACAGCACCCTAACATACTCACCCAGCACCCTAACACTCACCCAGCACCCTAACATACTCACCCAGCACCCTAACACTCACCCAGCACCCTAACACTCACCCAGCACCCTAACATACTCACACAGCACCCTAACATTGACCCAGCACCCTAACATACTCACCCAGCACCCTAACATACTCAAACAGCACCCTAACATTCACCCAGCACCCTAACATACTCACCCAGCACCCTAACACTCACCCAGCACCATAACACTCACCCAGCACCCTAACATACTCACACAGCACCCTAACACTCACCCAGCACCCTAACACTCACCCAGCACCCTAACATACTCACACAGCACCCTAACATACTCACCCAGCACCCTAACACTCACCCAGCACCCTAACATACTCACACAGCACCCTAACATTGACCCAGCACCCTAACATACTCACCCAGCACCCTAACACTCACCCAGCACCCTAACATACTCACACAGCACCCTAACATTCACCCAGCACCCTAACATACTCACCCAGCACCCTAACACTCACCCAGCACCCTAACATACTCACCCAGCACCCTAACACTCACCCAGCACCCTAACATACTCACCCAGAACCCTAACACTCACCCAGCACCCTAACACTCACCCAGCACCCTAACATACTCACCCAGCACCCTAACACTCACCCAGCACCCTAACATACTCACCCAGCACCCTTACATACTCACACAGCACCCTAACAAACTCACCAGCACCCTTACACTCACCCAGCACCCTAACACTCACCCAGCACCCTAACATACTCACCCAGCACCCTAACATACTCACACAGCACCCTAACAAACTCACCCAGCACCCTAACATACTCACACGGCACCCTAACATACTCACACAGCACCCTAACATACTCACACAGCACCCTAACATTCATACAGCACCCTAACATACTCACACAGCACCATACCAAACTCACCCAGCACCCTAACATACTCACACAGCACCCTAACATTCACACAGCACCCTAACACTCACACAGCACCCTAACAAACTCACCCAGCACCCTAACATACTCACACGGCACCATAACATACTCACACAGCACCCTAACATACTCACACAGCACCCTAACATACTCACACAGCACCCTAACAAACTCAGCCAGCATCCTAACAAACTCACCCAGCACCCTAACATACTCACACAGCACCCTAACAAACTCACCCAGCACCCTAGCTCACACAGCACCCTAGCTCACACAGCACCCTAACACTCACACAGCACCCTCACTCACACAGCACCCTAACACTCACACAGAACCCTAACACTCACCCAGCACCCTAACATACTCACCCAGCACCCTAACATACTCACACAGCACCCTAACATACTCACACAGCCCCCTAACATACACACACAGCCCCCTAACATACTCACCCAGCACCCTAAAACTCACCCAGCACCCTAACATACTCACCCAGCACCCTAACGCTCACACAGCACCCTAGCTCACACAGCACCCTAGCTCAAACAGCACCCTTACTCAACACAGCACCCTAACACACAGAACCCTCACACAGCACCTTAACACACACACATCACCTTCGCACAGCACCCTAACACATAGCACACACACAGTGCCCACACACACAGCGCCCACACACATACTGCACCCTCACACACACATCCTGCACCCTCCCACACACACAGCACCTTCCCACACACGATATACTCCTCACAAATGCACACTACACCCCTCACACACACAGCAGCCCCCAAACACGCTGCACCACTCCTATACGCACTCCTTCACACACACACTGGATCCCCTACACAAGGACGCTGCACCACCTACACACACACACTACATTTCTGACATACACACTCTGGATACCCTATGCACACACTAGATTCCATTTAAGCAAACACATAGTGTCTCCATAAATGGGATACCGTGAGTATCCCAATTATGGAAACCCCTGAGAAGGGTTTCAAGCAAACACAACGCAAGCATGTTATTAAATTTGCTTGCGCTGTGCAGAACAAATACAGGGCCCTTTTCTCATGCCCTGGAAGAGCATTGAACCAACATGCTCACTTTGAGATGGGGCGTGCTTGTCATTGGGGATGACAAAACACACCCTATCTGGCCCCGCCCCCTTTTCAGTGGGCCGCTGTGAATAAAAAATGCCCGGGCCGAATTTTTTCTCCAGTCCGGCCCTGCTGTAAGGGGTGCATTGAGTGTGTGTGTAAGAGATGCATTGTGTTTCTGTGTTTGTGTGTAAGAGAAGCAAGTGTGTTTGTGTGTGTGTGTAAGGGATGCATTGTGTGTTTATGTGTATGTGTGCAAGGGATGCATTGTCTTTGTGTGTAATAGATGCATTGTATGTTTCTCTGTTTGTAAGGGAAGCATGGTGTGTTTCTGTGTATGGATAGGGAAGCATAGTGTGTGTAGTGTGAAAGAGAGAGTTTGTTGGGTAGGATAGGGTCTGTGTCCTACCAGCCACTTTGTGCTTCTCTTTTCCCCCTTCCTCAGCCTCTCTCCCCTCTTATCCCTTAGAGCTGTCCCCTCCTGTCCCTTAGAGCTCTCCCCTCCTGTCCCTTAGTGCTCTCCCCTGTCGCTTAGTGATCTCCCCTGTCCCTTAGTGATCTCCCCGCCCTTTTTCCCACAGCGCTCTTCCCTTTCATCCCTTAAAGCTCTCCCCTCCTGTCTCCTAGTGCTCTCTCCTACCCCCAGTCCCTTGGTGATCCCCCCATCCCTTAGTGCTCTCTCCTACTCCCCCCATATAGCTCTCCCCTGCCTCTTAGTGGTCTCTCCTCTCCTCCCCTGTCCCTTAGTGGTCTCTCCTCTCCTCCACCCCATTAGTGGTCTTTCCTCTAGCCCCTTTCCTCAGTGGTGTCTTCTCTCCTACTCTGCCTCCCTCAGTGTACTCTCCTCTTCTCACCCCATTTCCATTAGTGATCTCTCCTCTCCCCCCTCATTATTAGTGGTCTCTGCTCTCCCCTGCCCCCCCAGTGGTCCCTCCCAACCCCTTTCCATTCGTCATTTCTCCTCCCCCCCTTTCCATTAGTGGTCTCTTCCCTCCTACCCCCTTTCTATTAGTGGTCGTTCCTCTCCCCCCTCGATGTCTCTCCTACCCCCCACCCTTAGTGGTCTCTCCTCTCCCCTCACCCTTAGTGGTCACTTCTCACCCCCACTACCCTAGTGGTCTCTCCTCCACCCCACCCTCTCCTAGTGGTCTATCCTCACCCCCCTCCCTACCCTCAGTGGTCTCTCCCCCCCGTTCTCCTCACCCCCCTCTCCTACCCTGTGTAGTGTGGCCGAGTGAGCACTTCCTGTCAGTCCAGCCGGGTACAGGAAACGGATGCTCCTGTACAGCGGACTGAACTGGAGCTCAGCCACGCTACACTGAGGGACTGGCAAGAGGGAGCGCTGTGCGCTTCCCTCCTGCTGATCCCTCATATCTTGGGCAGTGCTGCAGCCATCTGAGGTTCTCTATAGAGTGCTCAGGCAGCTGCAGCATGAGGGGAACCCTGCCTTAGTCGCCTATAGGAAGCACCGGCCCTGGTCTTTCCAAATCCTTTCCAATCAATTGAATTTACCAAAGATAGACTCCATTTCTCCATTTCGCTGTTCTCTAAAACTTTTTATTATTTTGCTTTATTATTATAGGATATTGAGTGTAGATTGATCTGAAATTATACACCTCAGCTGATGGCTACAAATGCCTAGACAGTCCAGATTTTGGTCAAACTTTTTTCTTGAAAATAATTATACCTAGAACTGATGGGTGGCACCTGCAGTATACAAGCAACATAACAACTAAAGCAGGGTGTTTTTAAAAAAAAAAAAAAAAAATTAATGCACGGCTATATTGAATTGCTCTTCATAGTTTTATGTACATTACATGACAAAGTATATACAAGGAAATTGTGGTTATCCGTTGAAAACATTCATAGATAGACTACATATGTTAACATGCAGCCATTATGTACATTATCTATTATTATATACGTGAAAAAAACATAGTGCACTCCAATGTTTTCTGTATATATTATTAGTAATATTCTATGGCAAGGTTGTTTGTTAAAGTGAGACTTCAAAGAGAATTTCAAATTCAAGGTAAAAGTATCAAAACTGGAAACATTCTCTGAGTCAGCTATGCCACGAGTTCAGTTACTTTGGCCTTAACGAGTTACTCCAACCTCCATGACCGCTTATTCTTTTAGAGCAAGCAATCTGCATGTTTATTGCTTCACCATGAAATGCTATCTATATAAATAAATCTCTCATTGTGCACCAGGATGTATTTGCACCCACAGCATATATGACTTAGGCAGCCCAGAACTCTGTTCTGGACTCATTAATGTTATTCTGTGAAAAACAAAATACAAACAAAATAGAATGACACTCTCTCTAGTGCCTCCATACTAGAGTGTACCATTTCCAGCAAACCAAAATAATGAAGGAAAATTAACTAAGCACATAAAGATGGCAGGTTTACTGGAAATACAAACATACAACATTTCAGCTTTTATTAAATAGAGAGATTTTTTTTTTAGATGATGGACTCTTGAAAGGTTACTCCAACCAAAAAAAACCTGCTTTTAAAAATGTTTTTAACAAATTCTTTACATAGGTACAGACAGAAATACAGTAAAAATATTGCATATTACAACGTATGCCAATGCAGATTAGTACAGTCAACATCTCTATACTGTCAGTATTAGCATTCATAAAACACACAAGAAGAAAGAAGAAGGAAAAGAGGAAATTGAAGGAAATTGTCATCCACCATGGACCGCTGTCCCTGCAGTTACTGTTTAACTGGAATCATATTCCAACCATGGGTCCCATGTTTTTTTGAAAAGAAAGGAGTGGATTTGAAACCAGGGCAGTAGGTCTCTCATATAATATAATTGTCTTTTGATCTTGGTCTCTTTCTCTGGTCTCGTAGGGGTCCCATCCTCCAGCCATTTGGTAGCTAGAGATCTTCGCTTTGCTAATAGGATTTTATTGTATAACCATTGCAAATAGGGAGTGAGAATCCCTTAAATGGGCATAAAAGCTACATTTACCATGGGTCCTGATGAAAGGTTTTTCGGAAAACTTCCTGTAATAGGCTCTCAACCTCTCTGCATAATAACCCTGTGTCAACCCCATCACATGTGGAGGTATGTTCTTGGAAACCCGCAACCCCTCCAACAAAGGTCAGAAGAGGTCTTCCCCATTTGGTGTAGTTGAAAGCATGCCAGCGAAAGAGAATCTTATACAATTGTTCATGGGACAACACACAGAGATACTTTGGTGGCAGACTCACAACTCAGTCCAAGAGGTAACCTCCAGATACGCCCCAAGATCTCTTTCCCATTGATTAACATACTTAAGACACCCCCATTCTTTAGAGTAGGAACAAATCTGGTTATAAATAATATTTATAGTATTTACGCCCTTATGATAGAACCTTCAGGTAGCCCTGCAGTATGTAGAATTCACAAGAAGGTGTATAAGATTATTTAATTTGGTCATGAAAAATCCAGCATAATATGCATTATTAAATAGTGCGGGTGCAGGACTACCGTTTTCATGCATTTTCATAAATATGACAAAATGATATGTGTCCCTGAAAACATGGTGGATCTGGTCACCCCAATCATTTTACATATTTTTTATACTGATTGTTGTATTCTGTATGCTTTTGTTAGTAGTTTATTTTCTGTTTCAGACACCCAGTACTCTTGAAAAATGTATGCATTGAAATTTTGATAATCTGCAGATTGCCAAGCAGCCAAAGACTTTTACGCAGTTTCAAAAGGAAAGAAAATGATTGAGACTGAACTAAGGTTATATTACTCTTTAAGCAAATAGTACCGTAATACACTCTAGCTTTATGAATTATTTATCTATGTTAATGGAATGAGCTCCGCAAAGCTGAATATGTTCAGTGGCTTATGCTATGAAAACATTAATTAGTACAATTTTCATTCTGTCTCCTATATACATTATGGGTTGCCATCTCAACTGTATAACTGTGCTATATTAAATGCATTAATGTACTGGGAATATGAAAACTGTGCATTATTATTTATAATCTCCAGATGAACTATTGTTTCACCTTTGATACGCAGTGTGAAAAAAATATTTATATCCATATTAATGATTTGTGAAGATTTCCCATGTTGAATCTGCACAAATTTTCTTTTTCTTTTTTACATTTTTTTATTTTTTTATTACAGGAATGGGTTTGTATAATGAAGAAACTCAAACTCTTTTTTTTTTATAACACTGGTGGATATGCAATTGATATATAGATAAATAATGTTCACAATAATGATAATAATCATAAACATAATCACCATTATCATAAATAGATATCCTTGTTATGAAGGCTTGCTGTAGTTGTAGCTCTGCAGTTATGTATTTATTTTAGTTATATGTGACCACAAATAAAAATTAGAGCTAAAGAACATTTTGAAGTACTGATGTATTTTTTTTTAATGTTTAAATGTAACCTTATATAAAATATTCTCATGGTTATTTACAATTTAAGGTCAGAGTAGCTGAACTGATGCTTACAAAGTTTTTTTTCAGTTTTGCTATTTTGACTTTAAATTTGAAATACAGTTTAAAATAATCTTAAATTTTCACTTTAGTCAATAGCCCTGCATGATTTAACTGCTAGAAGGGTGAAGTATTTAATTTCTCAGCCTAGGTATCATCATATCACAAAAAGTAATGAGCACTCTGGTCAAAAAAAACTTCATTTGCCAATTAGTAAGTAACTAGGAATCACAGGGCCCGTTGCAAGAATCAAAAAATGCCCCCCTTACCACCCCTCCTGGCTCTCCCTAAACAATACACCTGAGTAGGAAGTGCATGTTAAATGAGCGTGATTATGCTGGGATTGGCTGAGTGTGACTCTGTGTGGGGTTTGGCAAAGTGTGATTGTGTTGACTGGCCGAGTGTGATTTGTGAATGTGGAGGTGGCGGAGTGTTATTGCATGTGTTTAGCTTGTTCAGTGTTAATGCATATGGGGTTTGATCGTATGTGAGTATGGAGTGATTTGCCCTGCTTGGGTCACTAAGCATGGCGATTCTCTATGCTGACGCTAACATGTTGGCTTCACTTCCAGGACACTGGTGTTAGTGCATCCCATATTCCTCCAGCAACCGCCTACTGGGTAGTAACAAAGTGACAGGGAGCAAGAGGACTGCCTGTCACTCAATCCATGGCATTTGACCCTGATGTTGAAGATTTCATTGACAGGTAGGGGAAGGTTCATGTTTTAGAATCTATAAATTTGCTAGCACACTGACATACACTCACCAATAAACACACATTCACTGACAGACACACACTTACTGATTTGACCCACACTGACAGACACAGCAACTCACAGACACAAACACTCACTGACATACACACACTCTCACTTATACGGGCACACACATAGACATTCTCTCACACACTTACCTTAGTGACCCCTGTAGTTCCAACACTGTATGCCATCACCTGACACCTGTGCTATAATTAGGTAAGTATTATAAAAAGGTAGTTATTTTAGATGTATACTCAAATCATCAATTTAGTGTCTTGTCACGGATCTGGAAATGCTTGAACATGAGAATCAGCCAAGGGTACCTACAGTTATATCACATAGAGGTTCATCTTTAAAGTTACTTTCATTGTTTAATCTCCTCTCTATTGTACAAAACTCATAACAAACTCTCAGAAAACATTTGTCGACCAATTAAGCGTAAATAATAACTACAAAATGCTGGATGCACCACTAGGATGCTGCGCACAAGGGTAGGTGAGCATCTTTACAGCATTAGTAGAGGTTACATTAATCACCAAGTCTCACTTCACTTTAAAGAAAAACACAACTCAGACCCCTACTTGCTGACGTTTTTGGGTATTCAGAGAATCACAATGGATTGGAGAGGTAAGGATTTTAATAAAAAGATAGGGCAGAGGGAGATGAGATGGATTTTTGAGCTTAACACCTTAATACCATATTGACTAAACAATGATTTGAGCTTTGTCATTTTTTATAATGTGGTTTTTTATATCATTATTTTTTTGGCATTATTTTTTATAATAATATTTTTTATTAATAGCAGCTCTGTCTGCAGATTTTTATCATTTACAATTGTTTTATATATTTATATTGGTATTTTTATGTATTTGTATGTATTTAATTCAGTCAGATTTTTTTTCTCTCTCCATCAACCCTAACTATTGAATCTGGGTTGGCACAGTTACAGGCACTTTAACACACGTTGTAAGGGTCTCCATTTGCTTTTATGTGGTCGGCACACCCATCTTTCTTTTCATTTTTTTTAGTCAACATTGTGATGATATATGTGATTTGTAACAGATTTCATATCTTCCTCTAGACTAAAAAATCCCAGTGAGGATTAATAACAGTGCATTGGGGGCATATTTGCACTGTTTTGCAGATTAAATGCTGCTAATTGCACATTTTGTCTCTTCTACATAGGTTAAAAGTATGGTCTTTTACACTGTTTTTAACATATGCTTTTTTTTATCATGTAGACAAAGAATGTAATAGAATGTTTTATTGTAGATATTGTTCCAAAAATGGTACTGTAACAGACCGTTTCAGCAGACAAGGGGTTAAAATCCGTTTAGATAATCCCCTTTTCACAGACAGGCACAGCTACTGTAAAATCACCAAAACTCACGAATTGGATATAGGTGAATGCACCAAACTCCCGAACTGCATACAAGGGAATAAGGTAGCACTCCAAACTCCCGAACTGGAACCTCACGAATAGCTGCTATCAGACGAACAGGAAAAGCTCCCAAGCGGCTTACACTCCTGGCAGTCAGTCCCTATCAGCATACAGTGAATCCCCCCAAGAATGAGACAAGGCTCCGTGTTGAGGGTCAAGCAGTGGTCTGTTTATTGAGGGCTACCTGCCCCTGTATTTATGCAGGTCTCCCACCTGGTGGACACTCCCCTAGGGGACCAGATGGAAGACTGTAACAACAGACAGACAAGTAGCATTTCAGGACATACAGAAGTAAAACATCCCCATAATGCATCCTGGCTTCCTCCCCTCTGCCTTGGAGAAGTAATTCAATTATCTCCCAGGACAAAGGAAAAACTCCATTACACACGTGGGGACACAAAGACAGACTATCACTTTAAAATACACAAAGACACATTTTATACATAAAACACAGATATGTAACATATCCCTAGATAGCTCAGGTCTGAGTGCACATTATTAGGTGAATGGCACTCAGGCACACAAATACAGTTTAATTGCCATGGAGCCAAAGTCTTTAATTACACTAATATGCTCCATGGCATAGCTATCTGGGTTAAAACATTCCTCCAACATAAAATACCGAATTTACATGCATTCGTTAAATCCATACGAATTAGAACCAGGGGCTGGAGGTTCAGCGGTGCCTGCACGTAAAAGTGTCCAGGTTTGGTGCATAAAAGCCGGGCATAAAAGTGCTGGCTGCCCGGGGAGCTCCAGAACACCGCCACCTAGCGGCTGCTAAGTGTAACAGCGGCCACCCAGTAACAATCAATTAAGCTGCGGTTAACCGCAGCTTCAGGGAGGTAAATGGAGGGCACACTCCAGCTTCTGGGTGGCCAATTAACAGCGCCGGCCGGCTTCCCACGGCTCTGGGGAGGCTGAAAAGAAGCTGTTTGTTCGGTAGATAGAATCTACCGAACGGCTGTGCAGAAAGGGAGAAATAAATCCTTCTGCACAGTAAAATTAACCCTTTAGCTGCCGGTCCATAATCCAAAGGCAGCAGGCAGGTGACCAGGCTCCTCCAATGCAATGTGGCGAGATTGGTCTAGTCACATCTCTCCCCTTTTCCAAACAGACTAACAGGGTACCTGACCTCCTGCCGATCAGTGCCCTTGTTAGTCCAGCAGCCCACCCACAAAGCAGAAAAACAGTACAGCCCACCCACAATAAATGGTTACTACACCTGGGTAGAGGAGAAACTTGTCCATGTCCAGGTGCCTCACCACGGCTGTGTGGGGGACTGGTAGGCTGCCTTGGTGGGTTGCTGAGTGGGCAGAGACCAGCGGTACTCTGTCCTGGTGCCAGTACTACCACCGGAGTAGTCTGGTTGGAGCCTGGTTGCTGGAGACTGACTGTCTCCCCTTTAGGTGCACGGCTCTGCTGCCGGAGGGGGAGACGGACTGTCTCCCCTTTGGATACACAGCTCTGCTGCCGGAGGGGGAGACCACCTGTCTCCCCTTTCGCTAAACAGCCCTGTCGTGGGGGGGTAAGTGCAGAGACCACGGTCCCATCTGCACAGCTGTGGGGATTACAGTCTCCCCCTGGTACATTAAGCTGCCGCTGGGGAGAGGTGGTAACAAGCTCCTCTCCCATACATACTTCCAGTCTCTGCGGAGGGAGACCGACTGTCTCTCCTCCCAACACAGAGTCCTGCTGTTGGGGAAAGGACACTGGGCTCTCTATTCCCTGCTGGATACTCTGCCGCTGGGGAATGGAGACTGGTCTCCCAATTCCCTGCTGTGTCTCCCGCTGGGGAATGGAGACCGGGCTCCCAATTTCCAACAAATAATACTGCCGCTGGAGAATGGAGACTGGGCTCCCAATTCCCGGCACATAACACTGCCGCTGGGGAATGGAGACTGGGCTCCCAATTCCCGTCAAATCACACTGCTGCTGGAGAATGGAGACCGGGCTCCCAATTCCCGGCACATCACACTGCCGCTGGGGAATGGAGACTGGGCTCCCAATTCCCGAAAAATCACGCTGCCGCTGGGGAGGGAGGACACTGCTCTCCTCTCCCTAGACTTCACACTGCCTTCCCGGCATATGCTGCTGGGGGGCAGGAACAACTACCTGTGCCCCCTGTAACTCAGCCTGCCACTGGGGAGGGAGGACGCTGCTCTCTTCTCCCTGCACTTCACACTGCCTTCCTGGAGACCTGTGCCCCCTGTAACTCAGCCTGCCGCTGGGGAGGGAGGACGCTGCTCTCTTCTCCCTGCACTTCACACTGCCTTCCTGCCTTCACTCTGCTGCTGGGGGGCAGGGACAACTACCTCTGCCCCCTGTAACTCAGCCTGCAGCTGGGGAATGGAGACTGGGCTCCCAATTCCCTGCAGGACCGGTGGAGAGATCTCGGTCCCATCTCCACCGGCCACCTGGGGTTCTTCCCAGTACATCTCCTCAATATCTGCCCAGCTGAATGGGTCTGGATCTGGGTCTGTCACCTTACTGTCCTGCTGAGCCTTCCCAATGGAGTGGAAGATATCTCGGTAGTCCTGCTCCAGTTCCCACTCCAGGGTTGCTAGGTGAGCCAGGTCTTGCTCTACCTCATGGGGGTCATCCCACTCATGCCTAGCCTCCCTCTCATAGAAAATGTCCTGAAGTCTGGTTTGCGCAGGGCTCCCGAAGCCAGGCTCTGCAAAGGACTCCCATAACAAGCCAGGACCATCAAACTCCTCTCCCTCTGGCTTGTCATGTTCGGCTGTCCAGGGTATATACTGTGCCATATACCACCAGAGCGCCTGGTAGGCATCCTCCAGCCATAGCTCCTGCCATATCCGGTGCTCTAGTTCCTTCACCCATTCCTCCAGGGGCTGCTCTCCCAGGAAGGGCATCTGTAGGGCCACTTGCTTCTGCAACCGCTGCTCTTCACTGGGGAGACTCTCACCCCGCTGGTATTGTACATTATCCAGGGCCTGGTACCAGATGCCTTTTCCTTAATGCATCCCGGCCATCCAGGTCCTCCTCCTCGTATAAAACTGCTGGTTCCATCCTGGTGCTGTCAGGGTCGCTGTACTAGGACATGCGTTGCCCTCAACTTGTAAATCCAAAGAAATGGTGTTCTGTAGCTGTCCTTCTGGGCTGTGGGAATGATCCCGCCATTGCCACCAATTGTAACGGACCGTTTCAGCAGACAAGGGGTTAAAATCCGTTTAGGCGATAATCTCCTTTTCACAGACAGGCACAGCTACTGTAAAATCACCAAAACTCACGAATTGGATATAGGTGAATGCACCAAACTCCCAAACTGCATACAAGGGAATAAGGTAGCACTCCAAACTCCCGAACTGGAACCTCATGAATAGCTGCTAGCAGACGAACTGGAAAAGCTCCCAAGCGGCTTACACTCCTGGCAGTCAGTCCCTATCAGCATACAGTGAATCCCCCCAAGAATGAGACAAGGCTCCGTGTTGAGGGTCAAGCAGTGGTCTGTTTATTGAGGGCTACCTGCCCCTGTATTTATGCAGGTCTCCCACCTGGTGGACACTCCCCTAGGGGACCAGATGGAAGACTGTAACAACAGACAGACAAGTAGCATTTCAGGACATACAGAAGTAAAACATCCCCACAATGCATCCTGGCTTCCTTCCATCTGCCCTGGAGAAGTAATTCAATTATCTCCCAGGACAAAGGAAAAACTCCATTACACACGTGGGGACACAAAGACAGACTATCACTTTAAAATACACAAAGACACATTTTATACATAAAACACAGACATGTAACATATCCCTAGATAGCTCAGGTCTGAGTGCACATTATTAGGTGAATGGCACTCAGACCACACGAATACAGTTTAATTGCCATGGAGCCAAAGTCTTTAATTACACTAATATGCTCCATCTGGGTTAAAACATTCCTCCAACATAAAATAACGAATTTACATGCATTTGTTAAATCCATACGAATTAGAACCAGGGGCTGGAGGTTCAGCGGTGCCTGCACGTAAAAGTGTCCAGGTTTGGTGCATGAAAGCCGGGCAGAAAAGTGCTGGCTGCCCGGGGAGCTCCAGAACACCGCCACCTAGCGGCCGCTAAGTGTAACAGCGGCCACCCAGTAACAATCAATTAAGCTGCAGTTAACTGCAGCTTCAGGGAGGTAAATGGAGGGCACACTCCAGCTTCTGGGTGGCCAATTAACAGCGCCAGCCGGCTTCCCACGGCTCTGGGGAGGCTGAAAAGAAGCTGTTTGTTCGGTAGATAGAATCTACCGAACGGCTGTGCAGAAAGGGAGAAATAAATCCTTCTGCACAGTAAAATTATCCCTTTAGCTGCCGGTCCATAATCCAAAGGCAGCAGGCGGGTGACCAGGCTCCTCCAATGCAATGTGGCGAGATTGGTCTCGTCACAGGTACATCACTTAAATGGGAGTTGGAATCAATTTTTTATTATTAATGAACTCTGTCAATGAAGGACTACGAACTATGTAAATTAAGTCTGACGTTTGAACCAATAAGGATGCGGAGAAAGTGGAACTGGTTGACATATAAATACCAGGAATAAAGATGGCGGTGATAGAACACTTGTAGGAAGCCTACAGCAAAACACATAGACGTAGTGACGCCATAAGTTGGGCTGGTACTCACTTCAGACCCGCGATTTTCAATATTGTAGTAACTCATTTTTGTCCCCCACTCACACTATATTAGCGCTTCTAGCATCTACATTTCTGCTAGCTATGATTTTGATTGATGGCATTTTCTTTCACCAAAGACGTGGCACGGCAGTGGGGGCAATATTTGCCCTGTCATATGCCAACGTGTACATGATTATGTAGGAATTATGCCATGTCTTTGGAGAAAATAATACCTTCCGTTCCAACATTGATGATCTTTTGTTTATATGGGAATCTTTCGGCGAACGTTTTGCTGAGAGTCTCAATAACCCAGAGTAGAACCTGGAATTTCTCAGACTACGTAGGAACTGTTCCATGGATGAAATATTCCACTCACAGAGAGGGGATCTCAGAGATCGTCTGCTTGAGAGGTGATATTCATATCAACAAATCAATAGAGGATGGATCTTAGCTTTAAAAATGGAGAGAGAAGCTCTTTTGAAATCTAGGGTCAAATCGCAAAAATTATTGAGATCAGATTTTTCGTGTAATAAGTTCTTCCCTATTTTTGTACAGATTTAATCAATTTCATTCCATAGCTCACATAATAACATCTTCCTATCCTGAGATCAGATTCATTTTCTAGAAAGATATGTGACTCTAAATGTAAAAGTTCATCGAAGAGTGCCAAATCTCTTAAAACGGTTTTGTCACCCAGCCTATTTTCCTCTTATACATCACAAATGTCTACAACTTGGTTGACATGTAAAGGTATGTTTGGATGTGGGCAAAAGAAATGCAAATACTGCATCTATTTAAACATGAATACCTGTTTTGTGTCTTCTGTCACCAATGTTAGATATGAGATCAAGGATTTCATAAATTGTTCAACTGAGTGATATATCTCATCACATGCACGAAGTGCAAGAAGCGATATGTGGGCAAACAAAACATAAATTAAAAATAAGAATAGCAGAACACATACTAAGTATAAGATCAGATTCCATAATACAAACCTCGGTGTCAAGACATTTAGATGTTTTCCTTTCAAGTTATCCATAATTGTAAGCTAGGTCCTAGAGGGGGTAATTTAGAAAAACAGTTACTTAAAAATAGCAGAACACATTTAATTATTATTATTATTTTATTATTTATATAGCACCAACAAATTCCGTAGCGCTGTACAATGGGTGGACTAACAGACACATAAATGAGATCAGACCACTGGACGTACAGGAACAGAGGGGGTTGAGGGCCCTGCTCAATGAGCTTACATGCTAGAGGGAGTGGGGTATAGTGACACAAAGGGTTAAAGTAGGGGAATTAAATAGTTTGTTAGAGAAGGGTTTATTGAGTGCTTGGTAGGTCATTTTTGACAGTTGCAGGAGAGGAGTCATGGGGTGGGGGATGAGAAGCCTGCTGACAGTTTAATTGATACGCTTTAATGAAGAAGTGAGTTTTCAAAGATTTTTTGAAGGAGTGGAGGCTGGGTGAGAGTCTGATTGAGGAGGGAAGGGAGTTCCACAGAATAGGTGCAGCCCTGGAGAAGCCTTGAAGGCGAGCGTCAGAGGTGGGGATCCGGGCAGAGGATAGGCGTAGGTCTTGGGCTGAGCGCAGGTGTCTCAATGGGACATACTTGTGTATGAGGGAGGATAGGTATGTTGGAGCAGCATTATGTAGGGATTTGTAAGCAAGCGCCAGAATTTTGAATTGGGCCCTATATCTAACTGGAAGCCAATGCAGGGACTGACAGAGCGTGGAGGCGTGGGAGGTGCGACCAGACAGGAAAATAAGTCTCGCAGCCGCATTCATTATAGATTGCAGCGGTGCAAGCTGGGAACATGTAAGACCGGTGAGAAGGGGATTGCAGTAGTTGAGGCGTGAGAGAACAACTAAGTATTGAGAACAAGTATAGAGAACATACTAAGTATAAGATCAGATTCCAGAAAACAAACCTCGGTGTCAAGACATTTTAGATGTTTTCCTTTCAAGGTATCCATAAATGTAAGCTAGGTCCAAGAGGGGGTAATTTAGAAAAACAGTTACTTAAAAATTAGATGTTTTGGATCCTGACCTTACAAACAGGGTTCCCACAGGGACTTAACGTAGAGTGGGATACTAACTACATATCTAGACATTAAAATGTGTAGAAACAGGAGGGTTAACTGACTGTTCCTTATTTCCCATTTTTCTTTTTATCCTAATTTTTGTATTCGTGTTATATAATCATTTGTAAATGTTTTGGTGCACCATCAAACATAGATATCATCACATGGTAAAAATCTCTCTCCATATGCTGATTTAATCAATTTGCTGATTTCATAGGTTTTAATCTTCTATCTCTTTAAGGTTTCACGTAGTTGAGGTTTCTTTAAGTTTCTCCTTGGGAGGAGTTATGGGTCATCCCCTGAAATATAAGCTAATTGGGTACAGCTCTTTGAGTATACTACCAGGAAAAGGGGGTAACCCTAAGTAGAAATGAGCAAACAGGAGGAGTAGGTAGTATACTAATAAAGGGGGTACTGGGAGCGTATAAAGGGGTATTATGGATTTAAAATACCAAAATATACTGAGAAAACCAATTCAAGAAGAATTAATCAAAACATGAAAAATAATAAAGAATTTATTAGGAGAAAAATATATGTTAAAAATTGCCTATTGACTTGGCAATCACCCGGAGTGTCCCACACTAATCAATAAAGTGAGAAACCTAAAGTGATAAAAATAAAAAATAAAAATAAATATATAGGGAATAATGAGTAAAAGAAAAGGGCTTGATAACTCTAAATTCAAGAAGTTCCAAAAATGCACTCAAATAGATATACGTAGAACACACGTCTGTGTTGCAATATATTAATAAATATTGAGAGTGGAAATAGGTAAGATGCTAAAAAGAGTGTGGAGGGCTAGCAGAGCCTGTGTATGTGTCGTAGGAAGGGTTGCCTTGAATGAATAGAAAAAATTGTATAATGCAGAGTTTGTGCTCAACAGGCTCAGAAGATTGGCATGTATAATAACATGTAACAATGTATCGGAAAAAGTTGCCAGTGTTGCGCACAGTCTGCTCGTGAAAAGAAATGAGTATAAATGAGGATAGCCAGCACTGCAAGTAGCTGGCTAAATCATTTAACTTATATTTGTGGATATAATAGTTCGTCAACAATGTAACATACGTCCTATCTAATGTTCGTAGGGACAGTGTATCAATGCATGTTAAAAGTAATCCTGTCTGTACTTGGTAGAAACAGACTAGTAGTAGATCACTGTAGCTGCAGGGTACACATGTCACGTAACCCCATATAATAGGGAGAATTCTGGTCAATATAATAGTCTCTTAATGATTAAGGAGAGTTGAATCTGTAGTCAAAGTGCTAGGTAACTAGATATAAGCGCTGGAGCAATTGCTGTTGAAGCGCAGTAATGCAGACAGAAAAAACCTTTAACGATTTTCCTGATATGGTAATTCGTTGAAAGATGTTGATCTATCATACGCCCGTATATATGAGCTAGCCGTTAGTCTCAGTAACCTATAGGCACTATGAGTACTATAGAGTTGAAACAATTCCCCATTTCATATGCATAGAGACAGTTTAGCACTAAATGCTATCTGTAGTCCTGTCTGCTATCAGATGGCAGGGTATTAGGAATAGGAGAGTTATTGTTGGTAACACAGGATGCAAGGGGATCCACACTTAAAAAGATACTCGTAGAGAGGCAGGGGAGAAATAGAGGTAGATGGAGAGAAATATGATAAAGAGCCAAGGCTACTAAGTAGTCCGTAAAAAGTCCCCCCGTGCCTCCAAGGGCACCTAAATCCAACCCCCTGAATAGATACCGTATATACTCGAGTATAAGCCGAGTTTTTCAGCCCATTTTTTGGGCTGAAAAACCCCAACTCGGCTTATACTCGAGTCAATAGTCTGTATTATGGCAATTTGCATTGCCATAATACAGACCGGGGGAGAGGGGGGCTGGCAGAGCTGTAACTTACCTTTCCTGCAGCTCCTGTCAGCTCTCTCCTCCTTTGCGCCGTCCGGTCAGCACCTCGGTCAGCTCCCAGTGTAAATCTCGCGAGCCGCGGCTCTCGCGAGACTTACAGTGTAAGCTGACAGAAGAGCTGACCGGACGGCGCAGAGGAGGAGAGAGCTGACAGGAGCTGCAGGAAAGGTAAGTTACAGCTCTGCCAGCCCCCCTCTCCCCCCCACTGAACTGCCACTGGACCACCAGGGAAGGAGAGCCCCCCTCCCTGCCATATATCAAGCAGGGAGGGGGGACGAAAACAATAAAAAAAAAATAAGAAATAATAATAAAAAAATAATAAATAATAAAAAAAAGTTAATAAAAAAAAGGGGTATAAGGACCACTATGGGAGGGGAGGGGGGGTATAAGGACCACTATGGGAGGGATGGGGTGGGTTAAGGACCACTATGGGAGGGAGGGGGGTATAAGGACCACTATGGGAGGGAGGGGGGGGGGGGATAAGGACCACTATGGGAGGGAGGGGGGTATAAGGACCACTATGGGAGGGAGGGGGGGGTATAAGGACCACTATGGGAGGGAGGGGGGTATAAGGACCACTATGGGAGGGAGGGGGGTATAAGGACCACTATGGGAGGGAGGGGGGGGGATGAGGACCACTATTGGAGGGAGGGGGTATAAGGACCACTATGGGAGGGAGGGGGGGATAAGGACCACTATGGGAGGGAGGGGGGGGGTTAAGGACCACTATGGGAGGGAGGGGGGGGGGATAAGGACCACTATTGGAGGGAGGGGGGTATAAGGACCACTATGGGAGGGAGGGGGGATAAGGACCACTATGGGAGGGAGGGGGGGGGGATAAGGACCACTATTGGAGGGAGGGGGGTATAAGGACCACTATGGGAGGGGGGGGGGATAAGGACCACTATGGGAGGGAGGGGGGGGATAAGGACCACTATTGGAGGGAGGGGGGTATAAGGACCACTATGGGAGGGAGGGGGGTATAAGGACCACTATGGGAGGGGGTGGGATAAGGACCACTATGGGAGGGATGGGGGGTATAAGGACCACTATGGGAGGGATGGGGGGGATAAGGAACACTATGGGAGGGAGAAGGGGGATAAGGACCACTATGAGAGGGAGGGGGTGGGACAAGGACCACTATGGGAGGGGAGGGGGAAGTAAGGACCACTAGGGGAGGGAAGGGTAAGGACCACTAGGGGAGGGGTGAGTCAGGACCACTGGGGGGGGGGGTGAAGGAACACGGGGGTGGGGAGGTAAGGACCACTGAGGGAGGAGGAGGGGAAGTCAGGACATATGGGGGGGGGAGGGGGCGGCAACATTTTTTTTGCCTACGGCGGCAAATATCCTTGCACCGGCCCTGCACACTCTGCATTCACACACTGCATTCATACACACACACACTGCATTCATGCACACACACACTGCATTCATGCACACACACACTGCACTCATACACACACGCTGCACTCATACACACACACATACGCACACACTGCATTCATTATACACACACTGTAAATAAATATTCAATTAATATATTTTTTTTAGGATCTAATTTTATTTAGAAATTTACCAGTAGCTGCTGCATTTCCCACCCTAGTCTTATACTCGAGTCAATAAGTTTTCCCAGTTTTTTGGGATAAAATTAGGGGCCTCGGCTTATATTCGGGTCGGCTTATACTCGAGTATATACGGTATACAAGAGAGGAAGAGTGCAAATATGGAGAACAGGTATTGGTACGATGAGCCGCAAGGTAGTTCCCTTGACGCGCGCGTTTCACCCTACCTGGCTCGTCAGAAGGTCCTTCACCCTTCCTACGACACATACACAGGCTCTGCTAGCCCTCCACACTCTTTTTAGCATCTTACCTATTTCCACTCTCAATATTTATTAATATATTGCAACACAGACGTGTGTTCTACGTATATCTATTTGAGTGCATTTTTGGAACTTCTTGAATTTAGAGTTATCAAGCCCTTTTCTTTTACTCATTATTCCCTATATATTTATTTTTATTTTTTATTTTTATCACTTTAGGTTTCTCACTTTATTGATTAGTGTGGGACACTCCGGGTGATTGCCAAGTCAATAGGCAATTTTTAACATATATTTTTCTCCTAATAAATTCTTTATTATTTTTCATGTTTTGATTAATTCTTCTTGAATTGGTTTTCTCAGTATATTTTGGTATTTTAAATCCATAATACCCCTTTATACGCTCCCAGTACCCCCTTTATTAGTATACTACCTACTCCTCCTGTTTGCTCATCCCCTGAAATATATTTAGAATTTGAGGATGGCACATTGCCCCAGTTTTACATTGGTATTCTATTCCTCCTCTTGTTTCATTATATAATATTGAAGATGCCGGCATGTTATAACTGCTCGTCTCTTTAATTTAAGCATCAGGGACAATCTAATGGATTATGCCTCTAATTAGCAATAATTTGGAAACTCTGCCAAATCTTTTCTTTTGGCCCCTTTTATTTTTTATTTTTTTTGGCCAGTTAGACTGATCCTTTGGAGTGCTCAGTTTCTTGTCAGGCATGTCCCCCATCAAGTGTGTAGTTTATTTTGTAAAATTGTGGAGAACGGAAAGGGGTTAACAAATGGCTTTTAAATAATTTTTATATTCCTTGGCAAGGTAATTTAACAAATAAATGTTGCCTCCTGCCATCAATTCACAGAGGGAAACCTGAATTCAGTAATTACTTTGAAAGTTAGAAGGCTCCAAGCCCCTAGTTATTTACAGTGGATGAGGCTCCTGTTGGAGTAGCTATGGTTGCCTATTCCTTCCATTTTACGTTTTGGACATCTGAGGTCGAATATAATATGGACTTTTCAATTACTAATGGATCTGCATGGTTATTAACATTCTGGCACCTAAAGGGTATCTCTTGCAATTAGTCCAAGTAATCAAGGGTGTGGGCTTTCTCAGATATGTAAGCCTTGTTCTCCTAATTACCTACTTCTTTTATTCTGGCAATCTCTCTTAATGAGAAAAAGAGAAAAATGATAGGTCAAGTTTGTTGTGGAAAATATATGATCAAACATACAGATATAAATTGATAGCCTTAAAATACATATTCACATTATCTTTGTATGTCAGTCTGTTTGTCTGTCTGTCTCTTTCTCAAAGGTTACTTGACATCCAGGGCAAATGGATATGTTGCATCCCCAGAGTTGTAATCATTTTGGTGTCGCTCTGCACCCCCTTATCCCTTTGTTTGTATCTCTTGGACCTTGTGTGTTGGTCCTTGTATCATAGCCCATGTTACCTGTTGTGCATCTCTCACCTCCCTACTTATTGTGTTTCTCTTAATCCAACATAACATTTTGTCATTTTAGCCCTTTTACCCTCCCCACCACAGACATACATAGTTGCATGTGTTCATATATACATAGACATGTAATCAAACATGCAGTCACATACAGACATGGACACATGAACAGACATATATATATATATAGACACAAAAACACATGCATAGACACACAATCATACACTATCATAACATAATTACACAATTAAATGCACAGCCACATGCATACCAAGACACACAGTCACCCATATATGGAGTCACATAAAGTGACACGGTCACAGTCTCATACAGTCAGACACACTCATACATAAAGAGAAAATCATAAGATGTTTATATTTTTCATAATATTAAATACATTTAAAAGTTTACCCAAAAAGATTAAATAATTTCAGTGACATTTTCCCTGATGATTTTCTGTTTGTTCATAATCAAACATTTGTGGGGTAGCCAAGATAAATAACTTTATTATCATTTGTAGCTCACATTTCTATTATTATGCTCTTCACTGTACCATACGTCATAATCAGAAGAGTCTTTGCAATCTGTAGTACATTTGTAATGAACAGTTTTAGACTGTGTTTCTACCATATTCTAGAGATTAGAAATTACACATAAGTGGCTCTCATGGAAAATGGAACGCACAACAAATGCAGTTCTACATGTTAGCCAACATGTTGCAACTAGTATTTGAAATAAATACCGCAGAGCAGGAGTCTACTATATAGGAACGAGTCAGTAATTTAGCTGGCTAATAGGAGGGAGGAACATTGCTCATGGATGGATTTGCATGTCAGTTGCCAAGAGGTACATAATGCTAAAGGAACCCCCAGTTCCCCAAGCTGCTCCAAAATAAAAATAAATTCATATAAAGTGAGCTTAATTCATTTATTAACATGACATTGTTGGCATGAAAACATATATTCATATTTGATAACTGCATATGTATATATCTATGTAATTGCATTTTTCTGCATGTTATTTATTCTTTATATTTTCTATTTTTTCTATATATTTTTGTTATTGCAATTTTAATCTACGGATATCTGTGATTAAAAGCAGGAATGCAAATGCATACAGGGACAAAACTAATTTTAGAAGTATATATAGTAAAGGGTGCTTGAGGTTAGAGATGTGTTAACATTAGAGTAAGACTATATCGGGCCCTATCTTTGCTATGTGGCAAAAAGAGTTAATTGTACGACTCCACACATATAGTTGGCTAAAGACCCTCCCAAATCCCATTTTTTACCATGCCATATGTCCAACCATAAACCACAACAGGTTCTATAAGTCACATAATATATAAAATCTTTAAATGAACTCAGAGTATTATCTAAACCAACATTTACAAACTCCATACCTACTGTATTAACCACATGGCTGCTGTATTATCCTTGGACCCACCACGTAAATCTGAAATGTGCAGCATTAAACCTACACCCACTGCATTAAAAGCCTGCATCCACAAATATACCTCCATACTGTGCTGTATAAATGTACTCATAAATAGTGCAATAAAGTAACACCAACCCAATGTATCTTTATTTCTCACTCAATATTACAGGGCTAACAATAGAAGGTGTCGAGATCAGAACATATTTGGGACACCACTTGGGGTTCCAATCCAAGTCAGCACCTTACTAGCTATGTCCCTTTCTAGAAGCAATGCTGTAATTTATAAAATATCTTCATTCCATCTCACCTGGATTCAAATGTAGCATTATTTCAAATTAATTTAATAAAGGATTTCTACATGTGACGTGGATGAAAAATAGCTATAGTCTATAATTCACTGCATTTGTAACCTAGACAGCTCCCCAGACTGTAGAACTGTGGCACCTATTTTGCTTTTCCAGACACACAACTTATTTAATACATTTGTTACATGAGCTGTACTAAGTTAGTTAACCAAAGTTTATAGATCAAATGTTATGATTGTATATGTTCGAATAAACATATTTACACAAAGGTTTTTACCTTGAACGTCAGCATTTTATATGTACTTATATCTTTAGAAAAAATACTATCCTTTGTTATTCTCTGGCATGTTTTCCTATCACTGCACTTTGATTATATAATCTTACATTTGCCCTTCATGATGCATGGCCTGCACAATATTGATTCATTAAAATCTGCCTCTTTGAAATTCTTTTAACATCTTTTTTTTTTTGAAGCTCACTCAGTATGTTCTTTTAATGAAATCACATACTGCTAATTGCTAAGTTTAATATTGTGAATTTCTAAAATGGAAATACAACATACAAATTTAAGGTGGCATTATATTAATGCATACATGGTATTGAAATATACATATTACATAAGTATGTATATATATTAAACCATGGAAAAAAATATATATAAATATGTAATATGATATTAAAAAATAAATGGAGACCCCTACACAAAATTATCAGTTTCTATGGTTTTAAAATTTTAATTTTTGTTTTATTCTAGAACCTACTGACATGTCTCACAAATTTGAAAAAAAATATTGTTATTTTCAGCATTTATTGCTAGAAAATAAACTGAATAATATAGAAAATAAGATCCTATTCGTTTTTAAACAGCACAATACACATTTTTAACTAAGGAAGAGTTCAGAAATCAATAATTTGTTGGAATTATCCTGATTTTCAATCACAGCTTACATGCATCTTGGCATGCTCTGCACCAGTGATTTTACGCCACTGCAAAATTTGGTGCAAAATTTCAAGCAACTCATCAGCTTTGTTTAATGGCTTATGGCTATCTATCTTTCTCTTGATAACATTCCAGAGGTTTTCAGTCGGCTGTTAATGACAGAGTCTTGAACTGGTGGCTTTCCATCCACAACTTCATTGACCTAGCTGTTGGAAAAAAAACAATACTCAGAGTTGAGGAACATTGTCAAGGCAGAAGGAAATAAGTTGTCTTCCAGGATAACCTTGTATGTGACTTGATTAATGCATTCTTCACAAATATAAATCTGCCACATTTCAGTCTTACTGAAGCACTTCCAAGATCACCACCAATCCTCCATAAAATCTCACAGTGAGTGTGAGATACTGTGGCATGCAGGTCTCTTCAGGTCTTCATCTAAACATTTGACAGCCAGGTGTTGGGCAAAGCTGAAAATTGGACTTGGCCATAAGATTACCTTACACCAGTCTTCTAAGGTTCAATCCTTATAGTTTTTGCAAGCCTCAGTCAGATCTATATTTTCTAGCTTTGCTGTCCTCATCGTGCACTTTACCCCAGCTGCCTATTTCAATTTTGTTTTGTAGGTCACATGATATTATTCTACGGTAGAGTATTTTTCTCTGCTGGCATTTAGTTTAACAAAACTACAGCAACAGTCCCCAGTGTCTGATGTTTGACTTTATTCTTAGGAACATTGAAATATTAAGCATGGCAGCAACCTGATGCTCACTGTATTCCTCTTTCAGTAAAGTCAGAACGTAAGGGGAGGAGTTTAAATCTTCTCTCCTGCCCTTATCCACTGTGCTGTAAGGATACGTCTACTAATCATTGAATAGCCAGTGCAGACGCAGTTGGGAGAAATTGTGAGATAGGGCCCTGTTTTATTCACATTGAAGGATGGTCACTTATTTTTCTCAGGAAAAAAAAAGTGAGTGGACATGGGCACTTGATGAACCACTCATCCCTTTCACCCGGAGAAGCCCTGAGAAAAACAAACACCTTACTATTCAGTATGGTAACGTCATATGATGCCACCTGTAAAGCACAACGCTTCAAAAAATGCATTTTCTGTTATAGATCTCCCGAGCAACTGTAAGTGCTGTTATTGTGAAGTGGAATGAGCAACAGCAGCTCAGTCATGAAGTGGTAGGCAAAACAAGTTCAAATAACTGAACTAACAATTGCTTAACTATGTCTCACTTCGCTTGCAGAATTGTCCGTCATCAGATGCAACACTCATTATCAAGTTCCAGTACAAGAAACATTCTTTGGCTGCTTCATGATATGGGATTCTTTGGATGAGCAGCTACACACAAGGCTAAGATCACCATGCACAATGTCATATGCTGAACTCTGAAGCAGAGGAAACATGTTCTCTGGAGTGATCAGCGATGTATCACCATCTGTTAATCTGACAAATGGCTATGCTTTGGCAAATCTTCCCAGTGTTTGTCAAACCACTAGGATCATTCACATGCCACATTTCAGTAATTGTGAGGGTATATCAAGACCACATTGGACCAATCTAGTGATCTAATGAATTAATTGTATTGACTGAACATATAACACACAAAACAAAGCCAATTTTGTAACTAAAATACAATTTGATGTGTAATGCTCAGTACAAATAATTCTATCAGTTAACAGTGAAGACAATAATACTAAGTAGAGGCAATAGTATAACATTGGAGTGCATTAATCTCTACAAATAATCAGTAAGTACAAGTATAAACTTAAAAAAACAACAACAGTCTCTTTACAAAGATAGTAAGTGATACTCTAAAGTGCCTAGACAAAAAAGCAGCTCAAACACGTAAAGTGGAATACCCTTACTTCCACAATCAGTTTACAACTTTAGAAAATGTTTGGTATACTATATACACCAATTAGTGGAGCACTGTGTAAATTTAAAGTGATATAGGGGTTCACTTACCCAATTAATAATTTGAATTGAGTGTCTTACAGATAATCATTAAATAGTACATGTAAAAGAAAAACAAAGAAATATATAGTGCAGATGGTCTTATATATAATTAAGTGATGAAAGTTGAGTAACTATAACCACTCACATGATTTGGAGCCTATATGTTATTGGCTCCGTAACATAGGCCTTATTACTATTTGGGCAGTAATACACCCCTTTCCTTGATGGTATTCCTCCAGAGAGAATGGGAAAGAAGGAAAATAGACCAGATGAGTAGTACTGTGCAAAACTGCAAAATATGTACTTATGATAGATAGTGTGCTCACCTTGTGAAGAGCCTTAAGTACCTGGCTTTAAGGATATTCAGCTGTATGCCAAATTCTGGGATGGCAATTCCCACAAAGTATTCCTGAAGGCTTCAAAGACTTAAATAGTATAACAAATAAATTTATTGTATCCAAGTTGAAACACAAATTTGTGAGTAATAATTCAAATAAAAAATGGAAATGTAGTATACAATTTCCAAATAAAAGTCCAAAATGCGTTTCACTCGTCTGTGAGCTTCCTCAGTCAGCTGTTTCTTTTTTTATACTATTCAAGTTCTTGAAGCCTTCAGGAATCCTTTGTGGGAATTGCCATCCCAGAATTTGGCATACAGCTGAATACCCTTAGAGCCAGGTACTTAAAGCTCTTCACAAGGTGAGCACACTACCTATCATAAGTACATATTTTGCAGTTTTGCACAGTACTACTCATCTGGTCTATTCTCCTTCTTTCCCATTCTCTCTGGAGGAATACCATCAAGGAAAGGGGTGTATTACTGCCCAAAGAGCAACAAGGCCTATGTTACAGAGTCAATAACATATAGGCTCCAAATCATGTGAGTGGTTATAGTTACTCAACTTTCATCATTTAATTATATATAAGACCATCTGCACTATATATTTCTTTGTTTTTCTTTTACATCTACTATTTAATGATTATCTGTAAGACACTCAATTCAAATTATTAATGGGGTAAGTGAACCCCTTTATCACTTTAAATTTACGCAGCACTCCACTAATTGGTGTATATAGTATATCACACATTTTCTAACAAAGTAAGTACAAGTAGTTGGTATGAATGTCTGGCATTGTGTGCTACTTGAATTGAAGCAGAAATGTCAGCAAGTAAAATGCTGCCAATGATCACATGAGCCTGATATTACCTGGAAATATAATAGCTACTAACTAGATAAAATAAATAATAAGATGATCCAGTTTCATAGACATCAAAATGCCATATAATAGCAATTTATGCATGATTTCATTTCACATCACCTATTTTTCAGAACATAATAAACAGTGTATTCCTTCACATATTTTATCTTGAAGTCACAAGTAGGGCCTGAAAGGTTCTTTTTCCACCTTTGGGCAACAATCAAATAGCCTCAGTGAATCATTTATACACATACTTTTAAGTCCCCTCTCTTGTTTTTAACCTTTTTATTCCTAAGTTGTGGTGATCCTTTTATTGAATAGCAGTTATAGATTATTTATTAAACAGTGAATTGCAGTGAATAGAGAATTGCAAATATTTTATCACAACAGCTGAGCTCTAAAAACATTTTAAATTCACTATAATTTATAGTTAAATAGGTAAAGCCCTTTAACATATTTGATTCAGATTGTGCAAAAATGTTCATCATTGATTTTATTCTGTTTCATGCTTTTGATATTTTATTTTTCATTTCATTGTCAGCATCTCAAATCAGATTTAATACTATTTTATTGTTTTTATTCCACTAAATGCTGCAAACCTGATTGTCGTACACATTTGTTATTTAGGTTGAGAATCTACCATTTACAAATAGATCAGAAGCAGTTTATCCATTAACTTGGAAGTGTATGTAGTTTAGCTTTAGTGTATTTATTTAGATGTACCTAGATTTATTCTACATAACTGTTGTCTTGTTTCTCGTTTTATTCTTGCAGCCAATGTAAATGGCGTTACTCCAGAGGAAAATATAAACGCTCTCAAAATAACAATCACTTAGCATCATTTGGCTTCACGGCTTTGTCAGCTGTAGATTACATTTAGCACACGCTTTATCTCAGTTGTAGTAATTACAATCTTGACATGATGAGTTCTTGTACACAGCACAACCTGTTTTCAACAGATGTAACCAGGCAACTCTTCCCTGAATGGAACTCTAGCTATTCATGATGCTCTTTAAAAAGAAAAAAAAAATACATACCAATTTTTAGCAATCTCAATACTTTCATTATACTTCTAATTAATCCATCAAATGCTGCTAAAATTTCTAACTATTAATGCTGCATATTAAGAATATGGAAATGTGAAATCTCTTGCATGACACAAATTTTACTAATTATTGAAGCGATGGTATTGAATATAAAATCAGATGCTCAGACAAATCATAATGCTATTGAATCAGAAAATTATATTTATATGTGCCTTCATCTGACAGTTATTAAAATCTGCTTTGACAAATGGCTACTGATCAATCAAAATTACTGCAGACACAAAGCACATTTTATGTAAAATGAATTGTATTTTAATTCATTTTGACCAATGATGAAACTTGATTACTTCAATCCATATTAACCAAGAAGCATATTAAAAAAAAACCAAAAAAAAAACATATTTCCATTGGATCATAGGATACATGATGTCATACCTCACTTGCATGAGTAATCAGGAAATTCCTATTGGCCGCTTTACTATTTGCTACCTAGCAAAAGGCTTTTGACTGGAGCAAAACTACTGTATAGAAAACCGTAAAAAAAAGTCTGCTTAGCGTTGTAAATCCTATACCTAGTTTGATCAGGTGTTACAGTAGACATGAAATTTCAGTATTGTTTTTATTTATTTTTTTGGATAAGCCAAAATGCAAAAATAGTCCAAGTTTGTAGATATTGTTATGTGATTATAAACATTGTTAACAAAATGCCATCTGATTAATAGGTTATAACTAAGTCCATTGAGAGGTGAGAAAGAAATCTCGTCCGTAGCAAGAATGTGGACTGTATAATCATAATAGTTGCTATTGTTAGATGAAGACTAATGATCTTATTAAATCATTACGTTTTAACTCTGGTTATTTTATTTAAGTCAGCAGTGGTGAGAAGAAAAAAAAGACAAAAAAAATAGCTGGTGTAAAGTGAGACCAAAAGCACCAAAGCAAAAAAAAAATGTGACAAAATGATTTTATGATAACGTATCAATGTAGGTTGTCGTTCTACATTCTACATTTATCAGATATGGTCTAACAACACTGAAATTTGATCCAGAAAGGATAAGTGACCTCAACACTATTTTTTTAATATACTCACATTTCATCAAGAATTAAAAGGAAATAACTTGTCTGCTAAACAAAGTATATGGAGAAGGCAAACAAACAAAGGGATGGGACTGCGCCAATAGGCAAGGTGGATAAATTAAAGTCCTGATTGAAGTAGTAATAATGTAACATAGTCCAGTATAGTAGAACTTAGATCCTAGGTTGGTTTCTGTAGTTGTAGGGTTCCACTCCTTGCAGGTATCTGGAGGAGGGCAATGGGTGATGGAACCAGTGGTGGTGCAGGGTGATCCAAATTGTATCAATATAAAATAGAAGAGATCTTACTCACTTTTTGTAGAGCTTAATCCAGCTCTGGTGTGGATAGCTTGCAGCGGTATGATCCCCGCTTATGAATTATGTTGTGAGTCTCCTCTTCGGTGCAGTTACAGACAGCCAGCAGGGAGATAAAACGAAAAACAATAATGGTGCAGTATATTCCAAAAAATAGATAACAATTTTAAAATATAGAAGATCCACTCACATTTAATAGAGCTCTAGTGTAGTAGGCATACAGCGGTATAATCCCCGCTTCTAGGATATATGGTGAGCGTTCTTTATGATGATTCTTTAAGATGGTAGCAGGATGGTAGCAGGAGCTCAGAGAGAAAATAATAAAACAGCAATAGTGCCAGTAAAATAGTTCTGGTATATAAAATATAATAAAATATACTCACAGTATATAGGGCAGACTAACTGCTCTATGACACAGGCACGTGTGGTATAATCCCCACCTAAGGATTCTTTGGAGTATAGGAAATGATAAAAATAAAATAAAAAGCCAGGTAGTTAAAATGAAGTAGTAAAAAATAAAAAATGAAAATAAAAGATAATCGTACAACAGAGGCAGAGGACCAAAATCTATTTATTAACAATAATAAAAGCAGTACAATATCAAAACGCATTTTGCCAATATGGGCTTTATCAATGGATTAGAAAAAGTTCTGTATATGTAAAAAAAAAAAAAAATGGAAAATGCTCATTGATGCTTTTAGTATAGAAGAGGATCCTTCAGCCATATTCATGCACCTTGGGTCAGACAGTGTTTGTATTTGACAGTTAGTCAGTCAGATAAATGTTACTGTGAAACAGGGTAAACCATAGAGACTAACTGTTGGTTTCCAAACAATGTATGTTTATGGCTGAAGGAATGGGCGTCCGCACTTGCCCCCCCCCCCTGGATTTTTCAGCTTGTTCTGCTATTTTTCGTGTGAGATTTAAAATGAACTGCAATACCGGAGAGAGACAGGGACAGGAAGCTGCATCTTTCCCTGCTTCTCTCTGCTGTTTGAAACCGCAGGGGAGCAACAAATGCAGCCAGCAGAGACAGCCTACAGATCAGGGAAGTGGGGATGGGGTGGGGGGGAGGGGGGCAGCCTATAGATTAGGGGAGTGAGGGATGGGGGGAGATAGCCTATATATTAGGGGAGTGAGGGGGGGCAGCCTATATATTAGGGGAGTGAGGGGGGGCAGCCTATATATTAGGGGAGTGAGGGGGGCAGCCTATATATTAGGGGAGTGAGGGGGGGCAGCCTATATATTAGGGGAGTGAGGGGGGGCAGCCTATATATTAGGGGAGTGAGGGAGGGGGGCAGCCTATATATTAGGGAAGTAAGGCATGGGGGCAGCCTATATATTAGGGGAGTGAGGGATGGGGGGGCAGCCTATATATTAGGGGAGTAAGGCATGGGGGGGCAGCCTATATATTAGGGGAGTAAGGCATGGGGGGCAGCCTATATATTAGGGGAGTAAGGCATGGGGGGCAGCCTATATATTAGGGGAGTAAGGCATGGGGGGGCAGCCTATATATTAGAGGAGTAAGGCATGGGGGGCAGCCTATAGATTAGGGGAGTAAGGCATGGGGGGCAGCCTATAGATTAGGGGAGTAAGGCATGGGGGGCAGCCTATGAGTAAGGACTGGGGGGGCAGCCTATATATTAGGCAAGTGAAGCATGGGGGGGCAGCCTATAGATTAGGCAAGTTGGGGGTGGGGAGGGCTAAATGAAGAGTCAGCAAGGAGCAGGAAGGGTCTGCAAGGAGCAGGGGCAGCAAGGGGCAGGAAGGGTCTGCAAGGAGCACAAAGGCAAAGTTGAAGAAGGAGCAGAAAGGGACAGCAAGGAGCACAAAGCTAAAGTAGAAGAAGGAGCAGAAAGGAATCAGAATGAGAAAGGAGCAGAAGGGCGCAAAATAAGCAGAAAGGTAAAGGAGAAGAAAAAGAAGACTGTTAAATGAAGGAGAAGTAAAGGAGATTGGAGCAGGAAGGACAAATGAAGTGAACCAGGGCCGTCTTTAAGGAGGGGCAAAAGGGGCAGCTGCCCTGGGCCCAGTTACTCCTGGTGGCCTAAGGCAGCTACCCCATGGGCCCGCTACAGCACCTGAGGTAATCAGGGGCCATGGCCATTTAATACTGCTCTGGACCGGGCCCCTGTAATATGGGGTTGGCTGAATACATACAAACAGCTAACCTCCTCACACACTGCCCTGTGATTCTTTTTTTCTCCGTGGCATGCTGGGAGGAAGTGAGGTCAGACCACTTCCTCCCAGTAAGAACAGATCACCTCCTCCTCAGTGCCGCTGGGGAGGAGGCACACACCACACGGAGGCATTGTGGGGGAGAGGGACTGAGAAAGCTGATGGCAAACACCCATCAGCCTGGGTCAGCAAGCTCCCACTGGACCCCAGGGAAGCCACCTTTCTGTACCCAAAAGGTAAGGAGACAGGAGGGTGGCTAAATATTTTTTGTTTTGCTAATTTCTGATATTACTTTTATTTAAGTGTTGGTGTTTGTAATGTAACACACAGGGAATAACTACATGTTAAAAATCCTAGAAGAAGCTGTCAGTTCCCTATTAAATATAAATTAAAAAAAATATTTATTTTAACATATTATTGCATAAAGTGTTATCAAAGGCTGTACACCATTTCCAAATGTCACTTTTGCAAAAAAATTGGACCAGGGTATGTAAGTTGAGACATTATATTGACCAAGGTTGCTGGGAGCTGCTGTCCAGGATCTGCTAGATGGCAGAGATTAAAATATGTACATTTACACATATGTGTGTGTATCTCGCTGTGTTTGTGTCAGTCTATCTGTGTGTATGTATGCTTGTGTGTCAGTGTATATGTGTACCTGTGTGTGTGTGTATGTGTCTGTGTGTGTACGTGTGCATCTGAGTGTGTGGTAATGCATAAATGCCAACACTTCACACAAATATACTCCTACATTTCATCGCTGGCACTGTACACATATACACCCCCCCATTTATACCTTTGTGTATGTGTGAATCTGAGTGTGTGTGTACATACCTGTGTCAGTGTGTGTGTGTGTGTGTGTATCTATCTCTGTGTGTGGATGTGCCAGTGTGTATGTCTGTGTGTGTGTGTGTCAAAGTGCTTGTATCTGTGTGTCAAAGGGTGTGCATCTGAGTGTGTGTGTGTGTATATATGCCAGTATGTGTCAAGGTGTGAGCATGTGTCAGTGTGCTTATGTGTGTATCTGTGTGTTAATGTGTATGTGTATAGGTGTTAATATGTATGTGCATACATCCCAGAAATCACACAACATGCAGACAGATCCCTGCAAACACAAACATTACATACAAACACACCAGTATGCTGAAACACCAATACTACATACAAATGTACATATGCATTTAAAAGACAACACTACATCCAAGCACCCCCCTGCATGCAAATACAAACATTACATACAAATACATCCCTGTATTAAAATGCTAAAATTATATACAAACGTACACCTGCATTTAAAAGCCAACACTACAGACAATCACACACCCTTGCATTCAAACGCAAACACTACACACTAGTACACCACTGCATTCCAATGGTAACAGTACATACAAATACACCCCTACATGCACACATACACTCTATACAAAATCATGATGACATTCAATTGCACAAACACTGCTCACAAATACAACCCTGCAAGGATGGTAGATCCCCAGCTGACATAGCATCGCAGGAGTTGTATGACAGATGGGGATCTATCTTTTCTTTACACTTGTGCTACAGGGGAGGCGTAAAACATTTTTTTGCACCAGGTCACTCTCTACATTAGTTTCACTGCTAGGTTGGGGTGGATGAAGTGATTGCATGCCCAGAGGGCCCAGGCAGATGCTTGCCCAGGGTCCAATCAATATTAAAGACGGCCCTGAAGTGAACCCTCCACTTTATTCTGGACACCACATCATAAGGCTTTGGTACCTGTGCCTGGCAGGGAAACTCTGGACCTTCTCATCTCCCCAGGTAAAAAAAAATATCAGTGTTAATGTGTTCAGTTTTATTTACTGAGTGTCAGGAAGCACAGAGTGCCGCTGGGTAGGGGTGATGCTGATTGGCTAGAGCGGTCAGCTGGCACTCTAAGCCAATCCCCATTCATAAAAGAGTTTGAAAAAATTATGAACTGGGAACTAGCGATTGGCTTAGAGCGTCAGCTGACCATTCTAGCCAATCAGCGGCACCCATGCCTGACGTCAATCTGCACTTCCTGACACTCCGTTTCAGATGCCGAATACCACTGAGGGACCTGGAGGAAGCCTTTGGGGTTAAACCATTTGAGAGCGGTTTAACCCCTTAAAGGAAAGAGCACCCAGGGGCTCCCTGGCATCATAGCATTTTCATTTAGATGAAGTTGTTATGGTGACCAGAATGTTCCTTTAATTTGCTTAAAGGAACACTATAGTGTCTGGAATACAAACATGTATTCCTGACACCATAGTTGTGAAAACGCTATTCACCCTGGCTTTAAGTGATAATGACTATGCTCCTCCCCTTCATGACACTGTCAAAAAGGGGCCAAGCATAGATGTCATTACAATTATGCCCCCCCTGGAAAAATTCCTGCGGACGCCCATGGCTGAAGGATCCTGTTTTTTTTACATATACTTGATATAGCCAAAAAAATGTATTTTTAAAACTTAATGAAATGATCATTATTCTAAATAATAGTGTTGAGTCAATGGTCGTCTTTAACGCGGGGCAAACAGGGCAGCTGCCCCAGGCCTAGTTACTCCTGGGGGGGCCCAAAGCAGCTGCCCTGTTTGCCCTCTATCCACAACAATTTATTTTAGGGTCACGATGCTAAAATAAATTGTTGTGGGCAGCTGGCCTGCACACTGGGGGGGCCGTGGTGGAGATGGGTCGAGCCCCCTTCCTTGAGCTCGCAGGGTGTTTAAAAGATCTTCTTGCCAGCTGTTACAAATGAACTCCCTGATGGTCTAGTGTGCTGCTGGGGCTACCACACTCCCACACAGTGCGCCGGGTTCTCAGCTCTGACATCATCACAGTGCGCTGGAACTGTGTGCCTGCCCCAGCAGCACATCTTCCTATTCAGAGCAGAGAAGAGAGCATTCACTTTGAAACTCAACAGGTAAGCAAGCACTGGATCCTCACCTGGGGATACAATGTTATTTTATGGGGAAGAGATATTACAGCAACAGAGTACATTGCTTTATACTAAGCCTGTCTGTGCAATAATAAACTCAGTGCAGTAGAAGTGTGAGATTGTCAAGTCCACATTAATTTGCCACATTTGCAAATTCACTAGCCCCCCATCTCTGTCTCATTAGCCCCCTCAGCCCTGTCTCACTAGCCCCCCAGCCATGTCTCACAAGCCCCCCAGCCATGTTTTTACTAGCCTCCCCCAGCCTTGTCTCACTAGCCACCCCCAGCCCTGTCTCACTAGCCTCCCCCAGCCTTGTCTCACTAGCCACCCCCAGCCCTGTCTCACTAGCCTCCCCCAGCCATGTATCACTAGCCCCCTCAACCCTGTCTCACTAGCCCCCCCAGCCCTGTTTCACTAGCCACCCTAATCCTGTCACACTAACCACCCCTAACCCTATTACACTCACAATCACTTAGAAACCCCCAGCACTCACATTTAAACCCCCAACCCTGTCACTCTCACTCCCTAACTGTGGCATGCGCACCTACCCTCACACCTCCTCCCCAAACCCTATCACACTTATCCAATGAATATCTGTGTATGTATCTGTGTGTCAATGTGTGTAAGTACCAGTGGGTGTATCTCTGTGTATGTGTCAGTGTGTTTAACTTTGTGTCTGTGTATTTGCATGTCTGTTGCTGTGTTTCTGTGTATCTGTATGTGTATCTGTGTAACAGGGAGCAGAACAAAGGGAGCAGAATAAATAAACAAATCTATATTTATATATTATATAATTATTAAATATAATTTATATAAATATATAAATAGAGATTTCCTTACTGCTTCTCCTTTTTTGCCCTCTATTTTTCACTTCTCAATTGATGGTTGATTAAAATTAACATTTAGTGACTATCGCCTAGCCATTAATCATTTTTTTCCCCCCATCAATCATCTCTTTTTTTTTTGTGAACTTAGAATCATGAACCAAAACAGACATGCTTGGCTATTGCGTTTTTCAGTTGATTTGCGATTCGGGTATATTTTGGCTGGGAGTTCTGGAATTCAAGCAATCGCCTAATCACCCCAAATTCAGACTAATCACATTTCGTGCCAAAATAAATCTCCAAGTCTAATAAACCGTACATATCAAAACACGAACATATAATAGTGCAATATCTTGCCTGGCTCCTAGAACACTGCATAAAGAGAATACTCCTTTGTAGAAGCCAAGATATTGAACTCACACATTCAATAATCTATTTGTCCTCAGGGATGGCTAGTGTAAATGCCCCCCCCCCCCCCCAGATTGCACATTTACACACAACACACACAGCATACACTAACTCAACACACACACACTGCATACACGGACTCAACACACACACACTGCATATACTAACACAACACACACTGCATACACTAACGCAACACACACACTGCATACACTAACACAACACACACTGTATACACTAACACAACACAAACACACACTGCATACACTAACTCAACACACACACATTGCATACACTAACTCAACACACAGACACTGCATACACTAACACAACACACACACACTGCATACACTAACTCAACACACACACTCTGCATACACTAACACCACACACACACTGCATACACTAACACCACACACACTGCATACACTGACACAACACACACTCTGCATACACTAACACAACACATACTCTGCATACACTAACACAACACACACTGCATACACTAACATAACACACACTGTATACACTAACACAACACGCACTCTGCATACACTGACACCACACACTCTGCATACACTAACACAACACACACACTGCATACACGAACACAACACACACATACTGCATACACTAACACAACACACACTGCCACCAAACACACTGCATACACTAACACAACACACACTCTACATACACTAACACAACACACACACTGTATACACTAACACAACACACACACACACACACTGCATACACTAACACCACACACACTGCGTACACTAACACAACACACACTCTGCATACACTAATACAACACACACTCTGCATACACTAACACAACACACACACTGTATACACTAACACAACACACACACACACACTGCATACACTAACCCCACACACACTGCGTACACTAACACAACACACACTCTGCATACACTAACACACACACTGCAAACACTAATACAACACACACACTGCATACACTAATACAATACACACACTGCATACACTAATACAACATACACTCTGCATACACTACACACTAACACACTCACTGCATCCACTATACTGACACACACTCTGCATTCGCTACACATTAATACACTCTGCATTCACTACACTAACACAGACTCTGCATCCGCTACACACTAACACACTCTCTGCATTCGCTACACATTAACACTCTACATTCACTACACTAACACACACTCTGCATCTGCTATACACTAACACACTCTCTGCATTCACTACACATTAACACACACTCTGCATTCACTACAAATTTACACACACTCTGCATTCACTGCACTAACACACACTACATTCATTACACTGACACACTCTGCATTCACAACACACTAACACACACTCTGCATTCACTAAACTATGCACACACTCTGGATTCACTATACTGACACACACTCTGCATTCACTACACTAACATACACTCTGCATTAACTGTACACACAGCATCCACTACACAAACATCCTGTATTCACAGTACACACACTACATCCACCTCAAATGGAAACACTCTGCATTCACTATACACAGACACTGTGTCTAATACAAACACTACATCCACTACAGACACTGCATCCACTAAACACATTTCATCTAGTACATACAAACACTACATCCACTACACAAACACACACTACATCACTGTACACACACTACATCCACTACTCAAATACACTCTGCGTTCACTGTACACACTGCATCCGCTACACAAACACACACTCGGCATTCACTGCACAAACAGTATCTAATACACACAAACACTACATCAGTGGCGTACACACAACCCATGGGGCCCCGGTGCGAAAACTGATCTGTGGGCCCCCCCGCTTACTCTGCGCGGGCTGGGGCCGCAAAACATGGCGGGCGGGCACCTGGTCGCAGGGCTGCGACCTGTGCGACCGCGGTATGTACGCCAGTGCATGCATAAACACATACACTTAAAGGACCACTACAGACACCCAGATCAAATCAGCTCAATGAAGTGGTCTGGGTGCCAGGTCTCTCTAGTTTTAACCCTGCAGCTGAAAACAGCAGTTTCAGAGAAACTGCTATGTTTCACTGAGGGTTAATCCATCTCTAGTGGCTGTCTCATTGACAGCCGCTAGAGGATTTTCTGCGATTCTCACTGTGAAAATCACAGTGAGAAGACGCTGAACGTCCATAGGAAAGCATTGAGTAATGCTTTCCTATATGGGCGGTTTGAATGCGCGCGTGGCTCTTGCCACGCATGTGCATTCGGAGCTGAGAGGCGGATCGGGACGGAGAGATCCCCAGCGCCAAGGGAGCCCGGCGCTGGAGAAAGGTAAGTGCTTTAGACACACACACACACACTCTCATGAACAGACGCACACATTTACTGACAGACACACACTCAGTGACAGACGCACACAAACACACTCTAAAACTAACACACTCACTAACACAATCACTCACACTAACACACTCACTAACACACTCACTAACACACACTCACTAACACACACTCACTAACACACACTCACTAACACACACTCACTAACACACACTCACTCACTCACACTCACTCACTAACACACACACAAACTAACACACTCACTAACACACACTAACACACTCACTAACACTAACACACTCACTAACACACTCACTAACACACTCACTCACACACTCACTAACACACTCACTAACACAATCACTCACACTAACACACTCACTAACACACTCACACTAACACACTCACACTAACACACTCACACTAACACACTCACACTAACACTAACACACTACCACTAACACACTCACTAACACACTCTCTCACTAACACACACTAACACAAACTAACACTAACACACTCACTAACACACTCACTAACACTAACACACTCACTAACACTAACACACTCACATTAACACACTCACTAACACACACACTCACTCACTAACACACACACTCACTCACTAACACTCACACACTCACTAACACACTCACATTAACACACTCACTAACACACTCACTAACACTAACACACTCACTAACACACTCACTAACACTAACACACTCACATTAACACACTCACTAACACACTCACTGACACTAACACTAACACACTCACATTAACACTAACACACTCACTAACACACTCTCTCACTAACACACACACACACTAACACTAACACACTCACTAACACACTCACTAACACTAACACACTCACTAACACTAACACACTCACATTAACACACTCACTAACACACACACTCACTCACTCACTAACACTCACACACTCACTAACACACTCACTAACACTAACACACTCACTAACACTAACACTAACACACTCACTAACACTCTCACTAACACACTCACTAACACACTCACTAACACTAACACACACACACACTCACTAACACTAACACACTCACTAACACACACTCACACACACTCACTAACACACTCACTAAACACACACACACACGTTTTTTCTGTTTGATTTTTTTAATTTAATCCCCCCAGCCTCCTTACCTGTGTGAGAGCTGGGGGGATTCCCTGGGGTCCAGTGGTGTTGCTGGTCACCCGGCTGGCGGGCGTGCGAGGGAGCACTGTCCCCTGGGTGCTCCCTCTTCAGCTCCCTCGCGCGCCGCGTACTGATACCGGAGCCGGAAGATGACGTCATCTTCTGGCTCCGGTTTCAGTGCGGTGCGCGAGGGAGCTGAAGAGGAAGCACCCAGGGGACAGTGCTCCCTCGCGCGCGCGCCAGCCGGGTGACAGCAGGGCCAGCCTCGGGGGGCCCGGAGGTGGCCGGCTCCTGGGCCCCCCAGCAGAAGAGGCTGGCCCTGTGGGTACATACCGGGTCGCAGGGGCGGCCGGGCCCCCTGGTGGGCCGGGCCCGGTCGCAGCCGCGACCCCTGCGACCCTGGTATGTACGCCACTGCACTACATCCATTACACACATTCTAATTAGCTTCCACTTTACACACCACATTCAGTCCTGCATCATTGTCAGTGGACTAGGTAGGGTGTGGGCGGGCCCGGGGGAGGGGGGGCAGACCTTGTGCTTTGTCAGGGGCCCCAAAATTTCTGATGGCAGCCCTGCATGGGAGCATTGTAGAACAAATTTGTTCTATCTGATTAAATAGATTTCTACCGTACTAAAATCAATCAGGGTGTTTTATTCATTTTGGTGGGAAGAGGCTTAGTTCTGGGGTTTAACCTTGTTTAACCTTCCAAACACATGTAAAGCAAAATAAAATGATATATTTAAAAAGAAGCGTCCATACAGACTGCTTGTAAATGGAATCCTTTTTGCAGTATATAGGATCTGACATGACTGAAAGATGCAGGGCTGCAAACTGTCTGTATCCAGGGGAAAGGGAGTCAATCCTCCTCAGTTAAATTACCTGTCCTTTTTTATTTTTTCTATCCTACCCTTTTATTCATTGCTCTCTGCCAAGGTATCCATCACCCTGACAGCTACTTGTCTTTCTGTCACTACCTATATTAATCATGTCTTATTCCAACTGATCTACAAGTTTAATGTGCATATTGATGAGAGTATTATTAACATTGTATAAAAATGACCCAAAAAGACCTCAATACAAAAAAGGTAAAAAAAGCCCAAGTGTTAATTACATAACATTAGCACATTATGTCATATACTGATGGTTTAAAAAAATGCTTTTCAAAACCTGTAAACTATGCACATAAAATGAAAATTAACCTGTGTATGTGTTTGCAATACAATAGGCAAAATACGAAGAGGAGATTTTAGCGTACTTAATAAGGGCAGAGGCATTTGTTTTCATGACAGGTGCCCTTAACAGATCATCTGGACAGGAGGTTGGTATGTCTGTTGGTTTCTATTAAAGAGAAATTATTAAAATAAAGACACATGATTTAGTTACTACACCTTTTACACCATATGCCGAGGTTGACATTTACAAGAGATCTCCAGGGATAGCATGCTTTATTGATTTTTACAGCCTTCAGCCTGACGTTGTGCCAGAATAATATTTTGTGAACACCAAGGGATCATACATGCCGAGAAAAGGTTAAAGTCAGTGTTCCTTTTTCATTGAACTAACATGTGGCTATTCTATGTTGTCCTTCTGCACAAAGCTTTCAATCTGCTCTGTGGAGTATATATATTTGTTTTAAGCTACAGAGAAAATATGTTGCTTTGATGTATAGTTTAAAAAAAGAACCAAAAAAAAACCAAGCAGAGCCACATAAAAATATTTAAAATAAGGTGTAATTTCTAAAACCTTAATTGGCTAATTATGCATTCTGCAGACAGACGTTAAATTGATTTAATCTGAAAGTCATATAAGTGACCTTGCTTTATCAAATCACATTTTATATATATATAAAAATATATAATTGTAAACTAATCTCCGTTTAAGATTTTTATTCATTTTTACTTTCTTCCCATGTGCTAATATCAGGGGAAAGACCATTGTATGGTATCTTTTACATACTATATTTCAGAAAGGATCTGAAATAATTAGTATGAAGAACAGAATTCCATTTTTTGTGACATACAGTAGGTATGGCGAAACAGATAAAATGGTTGAACACCTTACTTCTTATGATTTATTTGGAATCGATGGTATTTAAGGGAATATAGCTTTTTTTAAATGCACTGAAAATGTAAAAATAATGTAAAGTAAGTATGATTACTCTATAAATCTATCCAACACAGGGTATTGCAGTCTGTAATAAAACAGAAATCACTGTGAATATGATAAAACAATATGGTTAGTATCAAGTCCCAAAAAGTATGTTGGCTCTGATTTAGGTACAGAAATATTTAATAGATTATGCTTTCAAGTGCCAATTGTGATAAAAAGGTCAGTTTTTCGCCAGTGTTCCACTTAAAGTACCTTATTCTCTCATTTTGGGTGTAAGACTAGATTTAAGACTCCCACAAACACATCCTCCGTAATTGATTATGAAAATAATGTCCATTAATGTTAAGGGAATAACCCATCCCCACCAGAACCCAATTATTCCTTCCAGATTTTAGGAATATTCCCACAGAGCTGTCTTACATACACAAGACTCACATTAAAGACGTTAAAGGTGCAGCACAATTTTCACCCTATGCATCGATACAATATCGCCCTTTTACAGGTAAAAATCTAAAGGTCCAAATTCACTACGACATCACTGTTATTATTGCACTGTTCCAAATTCACTACGACATCACTGTTATTATTGCACTGCTCCAAATTCACTACGACATCACTGTTATTATTGCACTGTTCCAAATTCACTACGACATCACTGTTATTATTGCACTGTTCCAAATTCACTACGACATCACTGTTATTATTGCACTGCCACTTTATATACCATCTGCACTATCTTGTATTTTTTGTATTTTTTTTACATGTACTGTATATTGCATCATTGAACGGAATAACGTTTGGTAAGCCATATAGGTGTTTGAGCGCTCCACTTATAGGTGTAGGTCTTTGTCACTTACACCGCACTATAGTTTAAAAATCTAAAGGTATTTGGTTTCTCATTAGTCCACTGATCCCTTTCTCTTTTCACAAAAAAATAAAATAAAAAATACTGATAGACTGAAAGGGAAACATATTATTTTAATCTGCACCATCAACTGTAATACGTACTATAGTGAGCATGTATTCCAAAATATGGACTCGTGTATTTTCTAGACATGATACTAACCAAACTATATAAGCATATATAGGAAAACATGGTTCTCTTTGGTGACTTCAGTTTTATTACTGACCTTGTTAAGGATTCATCAATTTCTTCCCAAGGGTTAAAAGAATGCAGCATGTTTTTTTTCTGCAAATTCAATGAAAATGAAAAAGAAAAATTCAGATTGCGGAAAAAAGACAGGATATTATTAAAAATACCTACTACCCAAAGACACTGCTACTTAATATCATCATTATCATTATGACGTCCAATAATAAAACTATGTTATATCAACAGTGAACTTGTTTTACACATAAAACCGTGTACAAAGGAAGCATTTAAGTTCTTTCCAATTAACCTGAATGATAAATAGAAGTTTATTGACCTAAAAATGAGGAATGTGGAAGTCACGGCTGGTAAAATACAGTTGTGCTTCTGCTATGTAAATAAAAAAAATAAAAAAAACAACTACATTTTGACTGCAGCAAGGAAGGTATTTATGGTAATTTTATTACTTGGTTTAAAATATCTGACATAATATAGATTCTCTTAATCATGCCATTAGTGTTTAAATAACAGAATTTAGTAAAAAAAAAAAAAATGTATTTCCACTGAGCAACAGAAGCATTATTTCTGTCGAGCTGCAGCTGCTGTATCTGTAGACTAGGCATTTACTATCCCTTAGGGAGATTACTGTCTCTGCCAGCTGACTTAGTTTTTATACTGCTAGCAATTTATTAGATTGCTTTGCTCTTAAGTGTGATAATAGGCCTTATGCTTAGCAAGGTTTAGAGACTTCCACTGCATTAATATTTTATGGCAATGACAGTCAAGACACATTCTGTTTACCTAACAAGACAAGCCAAGTTACAGCTGCATTTGAGATTAGCGCTACTAGCTCGCCGGATTCCTGCCAATTACGTATTCACTGTTTCAGAATTGCTTTTGTAATTGTAATCTAATCAGTTACATATTTGATGCATCAAATCATGGACCAAACAGCCATACCAGTTTTCTAGTTGCTTCATAAAAAGAAGCAGTCAAGCTGCTCAAACCAAAGACAGCATCTTATTCTATTGTTCTAATGATGATTTGTTGTTGAGCAAAGACAGCTTTTATCTCTGGCAATGTAATATACTAGATTGGGTATATCCATTATTTTCTTATTGAGCTGTATGCATGGCGGCTCAGTTCTCTTTAGCTTTGAAATGTTTAGCTTGTCTTTTTTCGTATGACAGGACAAATGCATTCTGTGCTAATGTATAATACTTTAAAAAAATAATGACATGACTGCAATGGACTTTCAGTGACATGAATTGTTTACACAAGCAAAATAAATGATTCTAATTAATTGAAGCTTTTTCCGACTTTCTTCCAACCCTCCCCCGCTTCCATCAAGCCTAGCTCTGGAACAAATTCTTCTAACATCCATCCTAGACAAAAAGGAAAAAAAAAACAGTAGATCAAAGGGTAAGGTGCTTCCTATTGATTCACAGTGACTGCAAATTCATTCGGAGGCACTAGCTCTCAGATGACTTGCTAGAGGTTTTATTGCCATCATAAAAAGAAAACATCCATTCAGCACTGCTGACTTTAGATACATCATTTAGATTTAATAACCAATAAAAAAAGAAAAATCTGCACCACTCTATTTTATATATGAACTGGTAACTCTTGTATATGTGAAATGCAAGGCAATGCATACAAAGCAATTTTATTTATGACAAAAAAAAAATAAAAAATTCTGAGACTAATCTATGTCTGGCATGAAAAAGATCATGGGTTTATAATTATGCAGTTAATACATATTTGATGGATGGTGTGTGGAGCATTGGAAGACTGTATTATAAGAAACAGTGCTGCGGTCTTTGTTCTAAAATAAAAAAAAAATGAAAACGGTGTTACATATATTAAAAGTCTAGCGCAAAGGGATCAAACTAATTATTCTACCAATAATTTTTGCATGTGACCTTCGAAAAATATACATTTTCTGGTCAGCTAAATAACTAGGAAGCATCTCAAAGAGTATTTTCATTATTATTACAATGTACTTTTGCAATAGTACTGCAATGCTGCAATGCTGCACACATCAAATAAAGGAAATAATAACAAAGTTGAAGAAAATCTAGTTTATAAAATAGCTTTTAAGAATCTATCCACTGAGCCGTAATTCACAATTTTTTTTCCCCCCAGTTGGATGCCACAAGTCAGCCTTTAATTAAACTATTCATTAACAACCACATTTCGAAACAACTTGTGGGCTTATAAAATAGCCAATGTAAAGCATCTTAAACCAGATTTGATAGTCTTCTTGATGTTGTTAAACAGTGCTCCTTGAAAGCCAACTTCTCTAAAATAATCCTGCTTATTCTGCTAGTTACATATATTGTATTAATTGTATATGAATATATACATGTTGACTTGATTTTAAATATGACTATTGTATATGTATATGGTTCAGTTTATGTGGGTAATGTCCTTAGACATCAGATCGAGAAAGGACCATCCCTCATTTGAAGACATGATTCTGACATGCAGGGGCGTAACTAGAAACCTCAGGTCCTTGGTGCAAGAACCTGTTAAGACTCCCCATCCCTATAGAGCCGAGGTAGCCATTAGGTAGCAGCTACCACACAAATCCCATGATGCTTTGCCAGCTGTGGATCTTCTATTTACTCATCCTTGCAGGGTTCTATCTTTATGCAGTACCTGTGAATTTAGGTGTGGTTTTAGGCAGAATGTATAGAGCAGAACGTCAATTATGCCATATATATGTACATATATTCCATGTGTATGAAGGAAATGATAGCCACAGGGACCCTTCCTGTTGCCCAGATGTAATGGGAAAATTGTCTGGGACCTAATCAACTCCTTACTAAATAAAGGGTATCACCTGAATATTACAATAGCATCACACTACTTAAAAATGCTTATCTGCTTTTGAGACTGTAGACATTTTGTACAGGTTTCCCAAAGGCTCTAGCAGAAATACATCTTAAATAGAGGGAAGCAGCTGCTTTCTGCCAGGATGAACTGCTGGCTCTATTGTACAAAGATAAAAAGGAGATGTTCACCCTAACGACAATTCACAGTGAGCACACTCGCAGGGTCACAGTTCGTGGTAGACAGGAAACAAAATGGGTGCCAGTCTGCATTAAGCATTATAACAAGCACATGGGGGGAGTTGACCTGTTCGATCAACTGATGCAGCCATACGTAATCATGTGAAAGACCAGGGCATGGTATAAAAAGGTTGGCATTTATCCTGTCCAAAAAGGCAAAAGCTGAACTGAAGTGAACATTTCTGACATTTCAGTTTCAGCTAATTTCTGGGCTGCCACAACAGGGAATGATCAGTGGGCCTAATAGCAGAAGAATTGAGACAGGTCACTTCCGCTTCTGAATTCCACAAACTCCCAATAAGAAAACCACCCAGAAAAGGTGCAGGGTGTGTTACAAGAGGGACATAAGAACTGAAACAAGTTTTTACTGCCCCGATTGCCCCTCTCACCCCAGCCTTTGAATTGGGAACTGTTTTAAAGTTTTTTGTACTGAGGACAAAAAAGTTTAGGCATCTAAATGCAGTTTATATTTTTTTTAGTTGTTCTTCTGTTTAAAAGTTAAAGATGCTAAAGATATATAGGGCCAAAAAGGCTGCTCAAATTCAGACCACTGACTGACTATTTTATTATTTAAACATTTTTTGTATTTATTTAATTGGGGTGAGTGGTAGTTTTGGGGAAATTGGGGAGTTTATTCTTTTGTTAGTTTGTGGATAAGACAAAGAAGTTCGATGCAAGTTCATACAGCAATTATTTTTTGCCGAAGAAGCTACATTGATGTGCTCGGAGTGAGTTCCGTCATTTCAGCTGAGAACAGTGCTTCCAGAAGCATCTTTGCCATGGACTCTGGTCTTGTATCGGCACCCCCGGTATGTCACATAGAGTCTGAATGAGGACAGAGAATGTGGTCTTTTATTTTAGGTAAAAACCATGGCAGTGAAGAGTAGGCCCAAAATGGCGCCGATCAAACCTCGAGGGATGTATCTCCCTCATTGCCAGGGTCCCCAAGGCCCTCAAAATCAACAGGCAGATCACCTCAGTAGAGATGAAGACTTTGTTGGGTGTCCTAATTTCAATCACAGCCTCATTCACAACCGAATTGTAGGCTTTGTCAGTAGACTTTAACACATAAATTCACCATCTGGACCAGCTCAACCAACACATGGAGCAAAAGATGCTCAAAACAGCTTAGCAAACAAGATGCACAAATTAAATGTCACGAAAAACTCCTAAAAGCTAACAATTTTGGATTGGAGGACAGTGCAACTTGAGAAAAGATCTCCACTTCAGTGGGGTACAAGAGAAGGTTGTCCCTTCATATCTAGTCACTTGCCTGGTGAATTTCTTTTAAAAAAATTGTACCAGAGTTTCCTCCAGATATGCTCTTTGTGGATTATGCCCATAGGCTGCAGAGGCACAAACATCTCCCACCCAGTACTCCCTGAGAAGTAATTAGGAACAATTCCAACATATCAACAATGTGGATCAATTCCAACATATCAAGATTTATGCTTTTTTTTCAACTTCAATGCATCAGTTTCATAAATCTCTATCTACAATAACAGAGAGTCTAATGGCTAATGCCATACAGTACAGGAGAGCCTTTCCAGAGTCTGGTATTGCATGACAAAAAGCTGTGGTTTATTATTTACCATAATTTTGCATAAAACAGTAACAATTGTCCTCCAACATGTTATTGACCACTATTGTGACTTTTCCTAAACCAGACTAATCCCCATTTCTCTGTAAGAATTACCACCCATCTCCCCTTCTAAATATGGACATTAAGATTCATGCCAAAATGCTTGCAAACCGTTTAAACAGTTTACTCCAACAGTTAAGAGACAATGATTAGACAACATTTGTGAAAAAAAATTAGACAGGAACTGGATAACACCAGAAAATTGTCTCTTATTCTGCCAAAGTTAATGGTTATAGCTCAGGCAGACTCTTAGTGGCACTTATCAATTAAAACAAACAAACAAAATTCCATACAGAACAACCATTATTCTTATAATTACCTTAACTGCACTATGCAAAACTATCTTTTAAATTCTCAATTACTGACTGACAACACACAAAATGTTGCGGGACGTGATGACGTCACGCTTCGGGAGGCGGGTTTGGGGGGTAGACGGAACGGCTACGAAAATCAACCACGAGGTAATGGCGTCCAAACAAAAAAGGAACAAGGGGGTAAAAGGAAGCCAGTCTACAAAGGGAATCCTTGCTGAAGGTTGCAGAGAGATAGAGGGTGCAGGCTAACACTCTGAAAGTCCACAAAATAGAATGAGAAAACAGACATATCTGAAAAAAAAGAAAAAAAGTTACAATTCTGAAACTAAAATCTGTATTGTATGGAAAAAAAAAAAGAGAAAGAGAAATGGTGAAGGGTGTCTGTAAAGCGCATAAATATATATTTGTGATGTAAACTAAAACAACAGAGCAGTTTTTTTTTTTTTTATTCTTTATTTTTGCACACGACAGGTAAGGCAAGAGGAATACAACTGTGTGGCTTGCGCAGAAGCCGAAATACAAAGAATAATAGTGCAACCATAACGATTAACATCAGCACACCCGACAAGCCACTCTATACTTCCTACATTACTTGCCTCCTATCGAGGATTTTTAATTTTTAATTCTTCATTTTTACCCAAGATATGAGCAGCAAGATTTTAGTAATGTTTAGGCTAGCGCAGAAGCCCTTTTGAAGAGAATCTTACAGTGATATAGTGCACAAGAGTACATATAAATAAGCCTCTCTTTGGTTTCTTCGTTCTTCGCCACCTATCTAGGGTTTTATAATTATTCCAGGCTATGTAGCTGAATATGGAGCTCTAACTCTATGCGCCAGGTCTACCTTTAAGCATCCTCGTTTCTCCGTTTGTTGAAACATGCCCGGGAGACAGAAAAAATAATATACAAAAAAAGGAAAAATACTAAAAGGAATGAGACCTAAGAAGGAGATATACCCCTATATACTGATGGGCCGAAGCCCATATAGGCCAGATCAAGGCCTGAAATAGGATTGAATTAGGAGAAAATAGAAAAGACTAGGAGAAGAAGAATAGGGAGAGAAGGAAAAAGAGAAAAAGCAGGTGTAGGCAGGGAAAGAAAAAAGGGGGGGGGGGGGGCCTGGGGAGGGCCGGTCAAGGTAAACAGAGTCCAGGACACCGTCAGTATCCCGCGGCCCTGGCACCTAGTTATTCACTCGTTTGTATCCCTTCAGTCGCTACTGGAGCCCACCAGACTGTTATCCCATGGTTCCCAGGTCCTCTGGAAAGATATAGCCATCCCCTTCAATCTAGCGGTCAGGTCATCCATGACTCTGCTTTCCCGTATCCTGGATATAACCCCTCGGAACTCTGGTCCCTCGGGTGAGAGCCATGCCGTGGCTATCGCTCTGCGCGCACTTAGAGTGATCGTGTGTACCAGTTTCTGTTCTCTCTTCGTCCAACCCTCGATGGACCTGTTGAGTAGGTATATCCACGGGTTCATGACCAAAGGCTTACCGAACGTTTGTTTCAGCAGACCTTCTACTGATTTCCAAAAGCCTTGTATTTTGGGGCATTCCCACCACATGTGGATGTAAGTGCCTCTTAATCCGCATCCCCTCCAACAGTCGTCTGTATCTACTTTCCGCATATTGTGTAGGGTCACCGGTGTAGAATACCATCTGAACATGGTCTTCCATGCCTGTTCTTGCATCGTAACACAGATGGAGACGTTTCTGTTTGCTTCCCATATCTCCTGCCACTCTATGCCTTCCAATACCTCCCCTAAGTCTGCTTCCCATTTATCAATGTATTTCAATCTGCCCCATTCCTTAGTTTCAGTGCTAAGGTGAGCGTATAGGATCGTGACCATGCCCTTGGGTGTGGTGCCCTCTAGACATAATCTTTCGTAGAAAGATAGCTTACACTGGGCTGCTGCTTTAATGCAAGGTCTCCTAGCGAAGTCTCGTATCTGGATATAGCGAAAAAAGTCCGCTGGGGTCAAGTGGTTACCTTGCTGAAGTTCTTCGAATTGTATAAGTTCCCCGTTTTTATATAGTTGGTGGATACGTTGTAATCCAGCCTTTTCAATGTTTCGGAAGTTTCTAGGGGACATCCCAGGAGGGAAGTCTCTGTTCCTGAGTATCGGAGCCATAGGGGAGGGGGATGAAGTAAGCCCATATTTGACGCTGTTAGCATCCCATAGGTAAAGGGAATTAAGTATGGCCGGGCATGTTACCCTTATCATCGGCCTTTTGTCCTTCGAGACCCATAAGGTAAACTGGGGGACATCTAGACCCACCATCATGGATTCTATCTCCACCCACCTTCTTTCCCCCATTGGGGAGTGCCACATGGCCACCTGGGTTAGCTGGGCTGCCAGGTAATAAAAGTACAGGTTCGGCAACCCTAGTCCCCCTCTATCCTTTTTCCTATATAAGACTTGTCTAGCTATCCTATGTCTCTTATTTTGCCAGACAAAATCGCCTATCGCCCTCTGTAACGGCACCAGTTGAGATTTCGTGATTCGTACTGGCAGAGCCTGAAACAGGAATAAGAGGCGGGGTAGAATGTTCATTTTCACGGAGTTAATACGCCCTATCCATGAAATAGGGTTATCCGTCCACTTGTCTAGGTCCCCTATCAGTGTCCGTAACATGGGTTCATAGTTTTCTGCGTATAGCTTTCCGGGGTCTGCCGTTAGGTTAACGCCTAGATATTTTAAGGAGTTCGATTCCATCCGGATTTGATACTTTTCCTTTATCAGGGAGATATCAGCTTCCGGTAACCCTATTGACATTGCACTGGATTTCTGGATATTCGCCCTGTACCCGGATAGTTCCCCATAGACCCGTATCTCTTCCTGTAATGCTAACAAGGACTCGATCGGGTTTGTGACTGTGAGAAGGACGTCATCGGCATAGGCGGAGACTGTGAACTCCTTATCCCCTACTCTGACCCCTCTAATATTCGGACGTTTACGTATTGCCTGTAGTAAGGGTTCTAGTGCCAGTACGAATAGTAGGGGAGAGAGAGGGCACCCCTGCCTGGTTCCGTTGTGCAGCTGAAACGGGTGTAGTGGGGCTCCCGTAATCTGTATCTGTGCCCGTACGTTGTGATACATCGCTTTGGTGACTTGTATGTATTCTTCTGGGAAGCCAAGATGTTTCAATACTGAGAACAAGAATCGCCATCTGACCCTATCAAAGGCCTTCTCAGCATCAATGGAGGCCACTAGAGAAGGAACTCCGGTGGCCACTTGTTTCCAAATAAGGTCGACGTTCCGCCTGGTGTTCTCGAACAATTGCCGTCCTGGAATGAATCCGACTTGGTCCGCATGTATAAGAGAGTTCAGAAGCGGATTCAACCTTTCCGCTTGTATCTTTGCCAATATTTTCAGGTCATGGTTTATTAACGATATGGGTCTGTAGTTTTCAGGTTGGAGCGGGTCCCTCTCAGGTTTGGGCAGTAATACAATAGTGGCTAGTGCCATCTCAGAGCCTAGATGTTCACCCTGTCTTAAGCGATTGAATAGTGCAGTCAAGTGAGGGACAAGCTCCTCTCTGAAGGTCTTGTAGTATGACCCGTCGAAGCCATCCGGTCCCGGCGCCTTGTTACCCTTCAGGCTCGAGATAGCGCTATCAACTTCTTTCTCGCTGATCTCCACCGTTAGGTTAGCTGCTGCCTCTCCGGTCAGTTTAGTCAGACCGAGGTCTTCCAGATAGCGCAAGATGTCGCCCTCCCCCTGCTCCCCCCGGGTGTTGTCATCTGGAGTATGATTGTATAGATGTTCGTAGAATGTCTTGAAAACCTGCGCGATTTCCGCCGGATTAGTTTTAGTCGTGCCGTCCGGGTGTCTAATGGCCGTGATGTGGGGCCGGGTTTGTCTAGGCCGTAGCGTTCTAGCCAGCAGGGTGTCCATTTTGTTGGCTTTGTCGAAGAACGTGCGTTTCGACCACGCCATAGATCTGGCCGTATCGTCCAGTAGTAAGGTGCGTATGTTCCTCCTAACCGCCCCCAGCTGTTCGTATGTCGTAACATCCGACGAGGATTGGTGTTTCTGCTCTAGATTCCTCAGTTGTTTCAGTAGAGTGTTGAGTTGATGGTGCTTCAGTTTCTTCTTCCTTGTGGCCAATTTAATGAGATTCCCCCGAATCACTGCCTTATGCGCCGCCCATACTGTACTAACGCTCACGTCTGGGGTGGTATTTGTGACAAAGTATTCTATAATGTCCTTCCGAATCTGTTCCATTATCTCAGTGTCCCTCAATAGAGATGCGTTTAGTCTCCAGGTCCAAGGGCTCGCTATACATAGGTTTCCAAGTATAATGGAGACATCCGCGTGGTCCGACCATGATATATTACCAACTTCCGATCGAGCTATCCTGGGCAACCCCGTTGCATTGACCAGGAACAAGTCTATCCTGGAATAGGAGCCATGGGGGGCCGAGTAGAACGTGTAATCCCGATCCATTGGGTGTTGTGCCCTCCAGACGTCTACTAATCCTGTACCTGCAATAAATTTTTTCAGTATCCGGTCTTGCCCTCCCATCCCCTGTGACCTCGGGCCTCCGTCTCTCGAGCTCCTGTCCGCAGCCGGGCATGGGGTGGCATTAAAATCCCCCCCCATGAGAATCAGTCCATGAGGCAGTGCGGCAATCTTGCCTCTAATCCCATCCCAAAAGGCGGCGTCCGGCTGGTTCGGTGCGTATATATTAATTAGATGTACGCAGTGTGAGTGTAAAGTGCCAGAAACAAATAGATAGCGTCCCTCCGGGTCGGCATCTTGAGTTGACATCTGAAAGGGGCAAGTACGTTTAATGACGATGGCCACTCCATTACGTTTACGTCGTGATCTAGCTTCAAATGAACCCGAGAATGTATGGTCCCGAAGTCTAAAGGCGGCCTGTTTAGGGAGGTGTGTCTCTTGTAAGTAGGCTATTTCCGAGTTCATCCTCCTTAACTCCTTAAAGAGGAGGCGCCGCTTCTTGGGGGCGTTCAAGCCCTTAACATTCAACGTGGTGACCTTAAGCTCCATCATGGAGTATGTTTAGTACTACAATGCTACTGATTCTCTGCAGACGTCTGGTGAGCTGCAGCCGCGCCCCAGGGCTCTCACAAGGTACCAACCCCCCGAACGTCACCCCCGAGAGAAGGAGAATGGGAGAAAAGGAGAGAGAAAAAGATAGGGAAGGAGGAGAAGATAAAAAAGATAATGGCATCTGGACTGAGCCGGATGCAACAGTGATTCTGGACTCACTAATCGCCAGAATGTAGTGGGTAGCGCTTGCCCACGTCTCCGCCACGCTCAACGCAAGGAGGAAACTGAGGATCCCCAAAGCTCCTACTCCTACGCGCGCATCGAATACGGTTTTGACCTTTAGGCTTCAAGGAGCAAATCCCCCTCCCCTCCGACGTGACTACTCTCTACTGCGACAGTTGCTTAGTAAATTCCGGGGATCCTAAGCTCATAAACCCTACTCCCCATAGGGGGAAAGTAGGGGGATATGGAGGTGAGGCGGCTTTCCAGGCTCCACCTCCACTCCCGCGCCTCTATACTCGGTCCCACCTCACACCTATGGGGGCCCCTAAAACTCACACTAGGCAGGTGGTCTAGGGTCCTAATCTTGTGCTTCATCAGATATAAACAGTAACAGTGACCATATGCGTGGCTTGAATATATTCAAAACAATCCTCTGTCATTAATACAAAAATGGAAGGTATAACATAACCCGATAATCTCGGTGAAACAGATATTAAAAAGATTTATCACAAGGCAACCTTTTCGTTATAACACATATTACCCAATTCGGGGCAGTGTCCCTATACCATTTTGAGGCAGCCAAGATCAGTGCCGTCTACCTTAATAGGGGTCCCAACAAATAGGATGTGCTCCAGGTTCCCAGTCCCGCTATGCTTGACCTCTGCAAGGGCTGTCGTGAGTGCGCAGGTGTCCCGCCTCCCAGTGGCCTCCCTTGGCAGCCACCCCACTCGTCTGAGGGCATCCCATATCTCCCTTAATAAACCAAAGGTGCTCCCGCTCAGGGCCGGGCAATAGGGCCTCTAGCATCAGACGTTGGGATTAGGGGTATCTCGGAATCCAACTTGGAAATAATGGGTAGTGACATAAGGTTAACGCCTATATTGGGTGATATATTGTAGGTTTCAACTCCCCTTTGATCCTGTAAGTGCTAAGGCTATGTGTATTTTGGAGCATGGGCAGTTCAGGGTTCTAATGCTTGGCCTATCTGGGATGTGGTGAATTGTAGTGTCAACTAGATTCGCACATGCCCGTATATCCACAATTCCGGAACATTCGTGTGTTATCCCCCCGCCAACGTAAGGTGTTACCTGTGGGCGCCCCTCCCTCCCCCCCCTGCAAACAAAGCAACAGTATAACGTAGTGTTTGGTGTTCATATAAACAGCTTATGAAGTATAGCAGGATTGCTCATCCCTTCCCTGTCTGCTGTACCTCTGGCAACAGTCTTAATAGCGCTGTAAATCATGTTTATTGACATTATACATCTTTTATATTTTTATTTTATTTTTATATATTTTTATGCTTTTAGAGTTTCGTAGACTGCTTTATTCGTTGTTACGTATGTTTTTTTTTTTTTTTTTTAACTGTTTTTGTATTATGATTGTTTTCTCCCCCCCTCACATGTTCCGTTTTTATGTGTGTTTTAAGGGTCGCCCTACAATGTCAAACAAAGCTTAAAAACCCTGCGGGTATGCTAGGGTCCCAATCCACTCGGCCGTACTATTAACTAATAGCTATAAGCTCCCAATCAAGGTGGGCAAAAGGCCACGTAAAGGCCATGGCTAACATACGGACCGCATCCCATGGGGGTCCCATATACAAACCCGTGTATAAGCAAAGGAAAAACAAATAACAAAAAACTACATAACAATGTCAATGGTAGGCGAAAGTCCCACTTGGGGGGTCAGTCAACATGTAACCACATGGCTCGTGATAGAGTGTCGGTACCCAGACTGGGCGAACCAAAACTCGGGCAGTTTGAGCGGTATCCCCCCTGTCCCCCCCCCCAAATGAACACCACTCCAACGGTGCCACTGCGGCCTGAGCAAGACCCCGAATAAAGGCAGAATATTACCTTAGTCCCACTGCAACCCATGAGTATAAGGAGCGGAGGCGTCCACCTAGGCCTTCATGGCCAGTAGCCCCTGTATTCGGATTTTACAAGGAGCGTTACTGAGTATAATCGAGTCGTGTAAAGGTTATGGCCCGGGGCTGGATCAGGAGCACCCCTCAACATATCCCCCTCCCAATAAGACATAGCCATCCCCCGGACACCCCTGGGCGTGATACCCCCTGGAGAGAGTGGCATCCTGCGGCCCTATAATACGATACCCTCCGCAATTAGTTGTGTCCTCTCGGTCCTGACTCGCGCCACTCCGTCTGCAGCTGGGGAAGGCCCTCCGGATACATCGCTACGTTGGGGAGGTCGGGTGGCGGCTGGACGCCCAAACCACGGAGCAGTCGATGCGGATCACCTCCCGGGGCCAGGATGTGCGCCCTGTCCCCACGGAACACCATCAATTTGAAGGGAAAGCCCCAAGCGTATTTGATGCCGGCTCCTCTCAAGGCGTCAGTGATGGGGCGCCAGTCTCTCCTTCGTTGCAGTGTGGAGGGCGCCAGATCGTGGTAAAGGGATATCACTCCCCCCGCATGTCGTATGGGTCCATCACAGCATTTCTTCATTAGGGCCTCTTTGGTCCTGTAATGCAGGAATCGGAGAATTACGTCTCTCGGGGCAGTTGTATCGTTCCTTTGGCTTCTCAGGGCCCTGTGTGCCCTTTCAATGTGCCAATGTTCCTCTGGTATATTCGGAAGTAACGGTTTGAGGATGGTGAGTACAAGCCCTTGCAGGTCGTCATCTGGGCCCTCAGGTAAGCCTCGTAGGCGGAGGTTATTTCTCCGAGAGCGGTTCGCCATGTCCTCGATGGCTAGGTCCGTCTCGACCAGGTGTGCTGTTACCCGGTTTAACCGCTCAATCACGGCATTGTGGGCCAGTGTGGTTGTCTCCATGCGGTCTTCGAGTCTGGCGGTGCGGTCACCTAATGCCCCGATCTCGGCCTGGAGAACCGCGGTGGACTTAGCGATTTCACCGGCCAGAAAGGCCTTCACCTCTGCTAGTTTCGCCAGGATGGTATCCTGGCCCCTTGGGGATTCCTCTCTACCCGCACGAGGCGAAGACTGCGGTGACTGGTCGACGCCATCTTGGGTCCCTTGTCGGCCTAGCCTTTGCGCCGACATTAGATCGAGGACTGTCCCCCCAGATTCAGTGCCCCTCTTTGGTTGCTTCTTGGAGGGTCTCTTCTCCATGGCAGGGGTTATCTTGGGGAGTTTTGCGGACAAAAAAGGTCGCTTTTGTAAGCTTTTTATGCGCGGTTAAGCGGAGCTCTAGTGAGACACGTCTAGTCTCATCGACGGTCAGACCACGCCCCCCCAACAGAGCAGTTTTAACGCCTTAAGGACTGAGCCAAATGTACACGTTGTGAACAGAACAAAACGTAAACAAAACCTGGCATTTGCGCTATATGTCTGTCCAACCGTAATTCACCTCTTTCATATTAAATGCACCCCCCCTTATTATATATCATTTTATTCAGGGGAAACAGGGCTTTCATTTAATATCAAATAGTTAGCTATGAAATATAATTTAATATGAAAAAAATGGGAGAAAATAAGAATTTTTTTTATTTTCTTAGTTCTACATGACATTTTAACTGTCAATGTCATAATACTGTTTGCTTTTACTGCAATAAAATACACATATTTGTATTCAGCAAAGTCTCACGTGTAAAACAGTACCCCCTATGTACAGGTTTTATGGTGTTTTGGGAAGTTACAGGGTCAAATATAGCGTGTTACATTTGAAATTGAAATTCGCCAGATTGGTTACGTTGCCTTTGAGACTGTATAGTAGCCCAGGAAATAAATACACCCATAATTACACCCATAATGGCATACCATTTGCAATAGTAGACAACCCAAGGTATTGCAAATGGGGTATGTCCAGTCTTTTTTAGTAGCCATTTGGTCACAAACACTGGCCAAAGTTAGCGTTAGTATTTGTTTGTGTGTGAAAAATGCAAAAAACGCCAATTTTGGCCAGTGTTTGTGACTAAGTGGCTACTAAAAAAGACTGGACATACCCCATTTGCAATACCTTTGGTTGTCTACTATTGTAAATGGTATGCCGTCATAGGGGTAATTTTCATTCTTGGGCTACCATAGGGTCACAAAGGCAACGTAAGTAATCTGGCGAATTTTAATATGAAAATAATGAAACACAAGCCTTATATTTGATGCTGTAACTTTTGAAAACACCATAAAACCTGTACATGAGGGGTACTGTTGTACTCGGGAGACTTCGCTGAACACAAATATTTGTGTTTCAAAACAGTAAAAAGTATCACAGCAATAATATCGTCCGTGTAAGTGCTGTTTGTGCGTGAAAAATGCAAAAAACTTCACTTTTACTGGCAATATCATCGTTGTAATATATTTTACTGTTTTGAAACACTAATATTTGTGTTCAGCGAAGTCTCCCGAGTAAAACAGTACCCCCCATGTACAGGTTTTATGGTGTCTTGGAAAGTTATAGGGTTAAATATAGTGCTAGCAAATTAAATTCCCTATACTTTCGGCATAGGTTGTCAGACAAGTCCCGCTAATTGTAATTAATTAGGATACCTAATTATGTAAAAATATTACATAAATATACGTGTAGAATTAATATATATATATTTTTTTTAAAAAATATTTTTATTTATATATAGGTATATATATATAGTGATATATATGTATATATTTATGTATATAGATATATATATTAGTTACCAAAAAAGCTCGCTAAATTAATCTGCAAACATAAAAAAACAAATAATAGTGCAGACCATCTGAATATAATAGTATAAACAAGAAAAAATCTTAGGGAAAAAGAACTCACATGTCCCAGAGCCCTATCAACCCTGGCTCTGGGTTTGTAAGGCTCCTTTGGAGAGGGGATGTCCCCACACTGTTGGATATTCCAGAAGATGTGTCCACTGATGATTCTGTTATGCTGTGTGTAAAAAGAAGGGCAGGACCTCCAATTGAATAGTATCACAGATCAGTTTATTGCATAAAAAAATTAAAAACCCTTACTTGGGATATGGTGGGTATAGACTCGCAGAGTTACCCCCATAAAAGCACGAACAAATATTGTCAAACACTTCCTGATCGCGGTCCGGTCACGTGATCGCTTCCGGGTCCGCCCCTCCAATGACGTCCGTGTGACGCATTTCGCCCGCCTCCACAGGCTTCCTCCGACGATGTCAGGGAGTCCCAGACATCCTTTTAAGTCCATAGAGCCTCCCCCCTCTCACTCCACTGGTCGGGGGGCGTGGGTTAATATGATCTTGTTCAATAGGCAATCAATTGTTCATATGTGGACATAAATTAATTAAGACGAGCTGAACTCCTTATATCAACCGAAAAAGGGTTGATTATATTTAAACACACAGTAAAAAACAGAATATAAAATAAACCTAAACACTATTATTTACTAGGTTACACATATTGTTTAAAAACCAATAATATGAGTGACTTAACAAAACTTCTCACTTCAAATGTACATATACAGCACCTCCAAAATGGTAATTTCAAAAGGGCTCTTAAAGGGACATCTCATTATTTGGTTATACCATATCATGGTACTCCAAAAGAATACCAATACACAAAATGAGTACTTAAATAAGGTTGATCAATCCTAAGTATAAAGGGAAAACATTTTTCTCCATTTGCTTTTACAATAATATCTAGAACAAACAATACAGATATTTTGATTCTTTTCTAGACCGGGTGCCAGCCATACATAGCTAATGTATCCAGAAAATCCAAGTAGATGGCTGCACTCACGGTTTTGTAAAAGTCCGAGGTTTATTGTAGTAGCATAAAAATATCTGCGATCAACGTTTCAGTCCTTCCAGGAGGACTTTCATCAGGATCATGATCCTGATGAAAGTCCTCCTGGAAGGACTGAAACGTTGATCGCAGATATTTTTATGCTACTACAATAAACTTTGGACTTTTACAAAACCGTGAGTGCAGCCATCTACTTGGATTTTCTATATATATAATTATATATATATTAATAGTAAAATACACCTAGACAGTGTATTTGTGTGTATGTATATGTGTATATATATATACTTAGATCATATATATATATAACATATATATATATATGATCTAAGTATATATATTTTTTTACACTTATTTAATTTAATTTATTTAATTTTATTATTTAATTTTATTTCTAGCCAGCAGTGGGACTACCTGTCATTACAGGCAGTCCCCCTGCTGGCAATGCACCAGGCAGCTAACCCGGCCATGTGATTGTGAGGTCCTTGCAAGGACCTCACTCTCACATGGCCAGGGGGGCTGCTGGAGGGCGGATGTGCCGTGGGGGGCTCCCTGGGAGTCCCCCCAACCGCGATCGCCGGCGTAGGATCGCCGGCGACCGGGTAAGTAAGAAAAAAATGGAGGGCGTACAATTACGCCCGGCGGCGTTTAGAGCCACTTAAAATAGGGCATAATTGTATGCCCTCCGGTCTTAAGGGGTTAAATGTTATCTGTAAACAAATGGAGAGAAAGTGAATGGTGCAAAAACTTGCCTGAATGCATATGTGAAAATCTAAATACGTTTTGCTCAAAGAAAATAATTGGGAAATCTATATCCAAGCTAAAGTAAAAACTGAAGAAAGAAGATAGTTGTAGAAGACTAAGAATGGAACTACTTTAGTATATAGAAAGGAGAAGGCAAAGTTAAGTGGGAACATAAGAAAATAAAAAGGTGGGGGATAGTGAAATGGCAACGGCAAAGATCCCAAAGAAAAAAGAGCTAAAAAAGGATAACAAGCATGACAAACAAATGTCTACCTTTTTCTCTCCTCAAACTAAACAAGGAGTTGACAGCTCATTCTTAGAAAAGTCTCTTATGGAGGAGAGAAGAAACTCCAACTTACAAGAATTTATTAAAACAAATCTGGAAAATCAAACAGAAATATTTAAAAAGGAAATAAGCAATAGCACATGCCAACTAAACCAACAGATAGAAGAGATTAGCATGCAATTAATTAAAATGGAAGAAAATAAGAAAAAATAGAATTCCAATACAAATAAGCACTGGAGGAACAAGAAAGAATGAAGACAAATATGATAAACTTAGAACTTAGACTAAATCAATTGGAAGACACGCAAAGAACAAAAAACATCAGATTAAAAAAATATATCTGAGGAAATCACCTATGAGAAGACAAAAGGTTTCTTCTTGGAATTTTTCGCAGCACTAAATATTAATTTAGAAAACCAAGAAATGGTGATTGAAAACACGTATCGGGTGAGAAAACCACAAAATATTCCGGATTCATGTCCAAGGGATATGGTGATCTCCCTATATACTCTACAAATAAAACAGCACATAATTAAAGCAAGTAGAACAAATAAGATAACAGAAGAAAGATGTGAAAACATCACAATATATCAAGATCTCTCATCATCTACAACGTGGAGAAAAAAAATCGCCTCATCTTTGATGCCACTTAAGCAAAATAATATACGATATCATTGGGGGGGGGGGGAGGGGGCATAACAGAACAATAATAGTTTACTGGAGAGAGACAAGGAAAATGTTTGTGGAAGCAAGGGACCTGGAGCAATGGACAAAAGAACAAATGAAATGAACAGACCAAACTTAGCATGATGTTCTCGAGAGGAACATGAAGAAAAGGGGAGGAAAGGAGAAAAGGAAAGAAAAAAGAGAAAAAGATAATTTTTTTTCACAGGTCATCTGTCACAGAGAGGAGAAAGAAACACAGTAGACTATGATAAAGGACATGTGGGTCTTTTTTTTCTGTATATGGATAGGGACTAGGATCAATGTACATAATGAACAGAAGTGTGAATATATATGATATAAGGTGTGACTATTACAGATATAAAGAAGTGAAAGAAAAGAGAGAAAAATAAGGAAATAGAAATAAGGGAATAATATAAAGGAAAAGAAAAAGGCACAGATTTATATAAAAGGAAAGTAAAGAATATAAATATATATTAGTCACAGTGTATAAAGTACCGTATATACTCGAGTATAAGGCAACCCGAATATAAGCCGAGGCCCCTAATTTTACCCAAAAAAACTGGGAAAACTTATTGACTCGAGTATAAGACTAGGGTGGGAAATGCAGCAGCTACTGGTAAATTTCTAAATAAAATTAGATCCTAAAAAAATTATATTAATTGAATATTTATTTACAGTGTGTGTATATAATGAATGCAGTGTGTGTGTATGAATGCAGTGTGTGTGTATGAGTGCAGTGTGTGTATATGAGTGCAGTGTGTGTGTGTATGAGTGCAGTGTGTATGAATACAGTGTGTGTATATGAGTGCAGTGTGTGTGTGTATGAGTGCAGTGTGTGTATGAATGCAGTGTGTGTGTATGAGTGCAGTGTGTGTATATGAGTGCAGTGTGTGTGTGTATGAGTGCAGTGTGTATGAATACAGTGTGTGTATATGAGTGCAGTGTGTGTGTGTATGAGTGCAGTGTGTGTATGAATGCAGTGTGTGTGTATGAGTGCAGTGTGTGTGTGTATGAGTGCAGTGTGTGTGTATGAATGCAGTGTTTGTATGAGTGCAGTGTGTGTGTGTATCAGTGCAGTGTGTGTGTATGAGTACAGTGTGCGTGTATGAGTGCAGTGTGTGTGATTGCAGTGTGTGTGTGTATGGGTGCAGTGTGTGTATGAGTGCAGTGTGTGTATGAATGCAGTGTGTGTGTATGAATGCAGTGTGAGTGTGTGTGATGCAGTGTGTGTTTAAGTATGTGTTGCAGAGCCTTCGTGGGGGTGGGCATTTTTATTATTATTATTTTTAATTATTATTTTAATTTTTTTTGTTATATTATTTATTTATTTTTTATTTTATTATTATTTTTAATATTATTATTATTTTTATTTTTTTTTCATCCCCCCTCCCTGCTTGATACATGGCAGGGAGGGGGGCTCTCGCTCCCTGGTGGTCCAGTGGCATTGGCAGTTCAGCACTTGCTGACCGGACGGCGAGGAGGAGGAGGGAGCTGACAGGAGCTGCAGGAGAGGTAGGTAAACGCTCTGCCAGCCCCCAGTCTGTATTATGGCAATGTAAATTGCCATAATACAGACATTGACTCGAGTATAAGCCGAGTTGGGGTTTTTCAGCACAAAAAATGTGCTGAAAAACTCGGCTTATACTCAAGTATATATGGTATTCTATAGACAAATAAGCATGAAAGATAAAGGAAATGAAAAAGCACTTGTCACATATAATTTGTTTAGGATAACATAATAGCATTAGATATATAGCAAGTATTTTGTTAAAATGGGTGTGTCTATTTAGTAAGGAGGATTATAATTACAGCTAAGCTCTTGGGCCCCTCTCTATGTTCCTCTTATATTTGGCACTAAAAATTTAGAATCGGAAATAAATGATAAACAAATATTTAGGTTGGAAGTGGCCGACCTAGGTCGACCTCACAAAAATACCCCTGCTTTGAGATCACTTGGTAGATCTTAGCTCTTGACATTATGGAAAAATATGTCAAGAAATACAATGGGAGGGAGTCGGTGACCCCCACTCTTTTAAGTGATAATGTATGTGTTTTTTCCTTTTTTTATAGGATAACATTGGTGTTGTGTAGAAGTTTTTTCTGTAAAACATTTGAGGAAGGCTGGGAGTGGGATAAGGAGTGGATGAAATTAATAATATCCTGAAGTGTATCTCAATGAATATACAGGGTCTGAATACCCCATTTAAAAGGAAACTTTTGTATGAATTACTTAGAAAGGAACGAATAGATATAGCCATGTTACAAGAGACTCATTGGAGAAGGGAAGAGAAAATTAAATGGAGATATGAAATGTATGAAGAAGTTATACAGGAAACTCTGACTCCCATCATGCTGAGCCCCCACTGGACCCCAGGGAAACTCACAAAAAGTAGGAAACAGGAAACATTTTGTGTATGTATGTGTCTCTGTATGTATGTGTGTGTCTGTATGTATGTGTGTGTGTCTGTGTGTGTGTGTGTGTCTGTATGTATGTGTGACTGTGTCTCTGTATGTATGTGTGTATTTGTGTATGTATGTGTCTGCATGTGTGTGTGTGTCTGTATGTGTCTGTATGTGTGTATGTATGTGTCTGTATGTATGTGTGTGTGTCTCTGTATGTATGTGTCTGTGCCTCTGTATGTGTGTATGTATGTGTCTGTATGTGTGTTTGTCTCTGTATGTATATGTCTGTGTGTATGTGTCTCTGTGTGTATGTATACGTATGTGTGTCTGTGTAAATGTGTCTGTATGTGTGTGTGTCTGTCTGTGTGTATGTGTCTCTGTATATGTATGTATGTGTCTGTGTCTATGTCTGCCGGTGGTGTGTATATATGTGTGCCTGTCTGTGTGTATGTATGTGTGTGTCTGTATGCATGTGTCTGTCGGGGGGGTGTATGTGTGTGTCTGTCTGTGTGTATGTGTCTGTCTGTGTGTCTGTCTGTATGTATTTCTGTGTCTGTATGTATGTGTCGGAGGGGAGAGCCCACAGATCGGAGGAGAGAGGGGAGGTAAGGAAGTTGGGAAGGAATTGGGGAATGCATGCGGGGGCCCCACGGATCAGTTTCGCACCGGGGCCCCATGGATTGTGTGTACGCCACTGCCAAGGGCAGATCATGGATATAATTTGTTTGAGATGAAAGAGGAAAAAATATACAAGACGTTTAATACTTGGCCTCTGGATGATAACATTCTTTCCAGAATGGAAGATCAAAAATATATTAGAAACTTAATAGAACTATATTTTAAAGAAAACAAAATGCAAGGAATGTCTTATGCAACAATCTGGTGAGCTTTTAAAGCAGTAGTGAGAGGGTATTTGATATAGTTAAAGAGTAAAATCCAAAAAGAAAAAGGAGCCTCGAGGGAAGAATTATATATAGAATATTATAAGTTATCTACAAATAATAAAAAACACTTAACCAATGAAACAATAAACCAATTAAACAACCTCAAAGATAAAATTAACAAAATAGAAACGGTAAGAATTAATAAAATTAAGAAAATTAAATTGATTTTTATCATGATAATAACAAAGTAACAAAATGGTTAACTAAAAAGCTCAAAAAGAACGCAGGGAAAATCAGGATGTCATGTATCAAAAAAGACCAGATAATATATAGAAAACCAGAAGCTATAGCAAAAAGTTTTCAAACTTATTATGAAGACCTATATAATATTCCAAAACAACCCAAGGGACAACAAATATCTACGTATTTAAAAGATCTAGACTTTCCTAAAATTACACAGGAACACAATGATACTATGTTCCTCTTACTGAAGCAGAATTTAAACATTCTATTGAAAAACTAGAAACTTTTAAAACACCTGGCCCAGATGGCCTGAATAACAGATTCTAAGACTTATAAGGACATAATATTAAAACGAGTAGAAAATGTCTTTAATGAGAACGTGGAAAGGGGTTCAGGGCCAAAAGAAATGCTATATGCTAATATATTACCGATCTTAAAAAAGGATAAGGACCCTCAAGAACTTAAGAACTATCGCCAGATTTCTTTAATAAATGTAGATTCAAACTTGTTTTCGTCAATTCTAGCAAACAGGATAAAAATACTTCTTCCCAGTCTGGTTCACGAAGACCAGATTGGCTTTGTTCCTACTAAACAGGTATGATCAATATATTGGATTGGGGAGAGAGAACGACCCTGTCACTGGATGCAGAGAAGGCATTTGACAGGGTCGGATGGGGATATATGTTTGAGGTGTTGGAGTCTATGGACTTTGGTGGTTGGATGAAGGCAGCAATCAAATCTATATATCATGAACCAATGGCCAGGGTGGTGGGTATAGATTTGTGTTCTGACTGTTTTTTGTTAGGTAATGGTACCCACCAGGGTTGCCCCATGTCACCAATGCTATATATACTATCTATGAAGTCTCTAGCAATAAGAATAAGGGCAAATCCTGGTATTAGGGGAATTCCAACAGCTACCAAAGAACTGACGCTGTGTATGTATGCTGATGACACAATAATGACCCTGACCAATCCTACCATTTCTGTTGCTCATTTGATGGATGAGATAAAGAAATATAGTGAAATATCCAACTAAAAATAAACATACATAAATCTGTGGTTATGTTTAAAACATGTGAGCCAGATGTAAAAAAAGCAATATTGTCTGTCTATGGTTTCAGAGAAGTTAAAGCGAACTTTGGAAATTTGGATATACTGTTATCGGATAAAACAGAAAATATAGTAGAAGATACTTTTTTCAAATTGATTATATAAACAAATATGACTATAAAAAAACACTTTGCTAATGAGCTGGCTGGGAAGAATCAATGTCATTAATGCATATATAATACCTAAGTGGACTTCTTTTTTTTAAATGATTCCCCTAAAGATTCCAGATAGCTGGCTAGAGATGATACAGAGAGGTGTCAGAAACTTTGTATGGAAAGGGAAAAGACGCCGTATTAATTTAGAACAATTGACTAATAATCCTGGGCAGGGGGATATGAATTTCCCCAAACGAAAGACACAGGATGGTTTATATTAGAAACCCAGTCATTGAATAGGATCGACCTAAATAAACTTATTTGGCATAGTAAAGGATATTTGGCACTGAAAGAAATCAAAAATAAAATCTATAACCTATAAATCTATAACCATATTTTCCCAGTATGGTTTAAACTAAAAAAAAAAGATAGAAAAATACTGAAAAAATTTATAGATTTATGGAGTTGGAAATATTGGGATCTCTTAGAGATTATTCAAAACTAGATCTGTGGAGAGAAAAAAAAACAGTGTTACATAGTTTCATAGCTGAAAAGAGACTTGCGTCCATTAAGTTCAGCCTTCCTCACATTTGTGTTTTGCTGTTGATCCAAAAGAAGGCAAAAAAAACCCAGTTTGAAGCACTTCCAATTTTGCAACAAGCTAGGAAAAAAATTGATTTATCAATTTGGATCAAGCAGTTATTGCCCTACATTGAAAGATTATATCCTTGAATATTCTGTTTTTGCAAGTATGCATCTAGTAGCTGTTTGAACATCTGTATGGACTCTGATAAAACCACTTCTTCAGGCAGAGAATTCCACATCCTTATTGTTCTTACAGTAAAAAAAACCTTTCCTTTGCCTTAAACGAAATATTCTTTCTTCCAGTCTAAACGCATGACCTTGTGTCCTATGTAAAGTCCAGTTTGTGAATAGATTTCCACACACTGGTTTGTAAATAACATAATGTACGAGGGAAGAATGAAAACATTTACATAATTGGTCTTAGAATATAACTTACCAGAATCTGAAATATATAATTATTTAAGAGTTAACTCACTTGTCTCAAAAAATTTCGATTAGGGGAAAACCCAAAACTCCATATATATGAAGCAGATTTTTGAAAAAAGAAAAATGACAAAACTTTTATCAAAAGTGCAAACTACTATGCCGAAACAGTTTAAAAAATGGGAAATGGGATGTAATATCAATATCGATATTGGTGTATGGGGTGAAATATTAGTTAGAACAAAGAAACATGTTCATAATACAATACTGATTGAAACGTTTTATAAAGTGTGTAATAGGTGGTACCTAGTGCCAACAAGATGAAATAAAATTTATCCCAATGTCCCAAACTTATGTTGAAGATGTATGAACATCTACATGAAACTATCTACATATTTGGTGGAGTTCCCCAAAAATTTAAGAATTATGGGATCAAATATATAAAACTTTATACGATTGCGATAAGATCAAAATAAATAAAACCCCGATGACAGCTTTATTATATTTGTGCTGGCCGGATCTAACAGCATCCCAATATTATTTATCCATGCATAGTTTTCTGGCTATGAAGATTCTTTTGGCAAGAAATTGGAAACAGCCTATATAAATTAGTTATATTTGTTGGACAAAACAATTAACGTTACAATTAGTGATGTCCCGAACTGTTCGCCAGGAACTGTTCGCCAGCGAACATAGCTTGTTCGTGGCGAATGCGGCGGGCGAACATATGCGATGGTCGGTCCGCCCCCTATTCGTCATGGAGGTGGGAGGGTCTGGGAGTGAGGGTCTGCTGCTGATTGGCTGGAATGTGTCTGCTGACTGTGAGGTACAGGGTCAAAGTTTACTCAATGATGACGAATAGGGGGCGGACCGACCATCGCATATGTTCACCCGCCGCGTTCGCCACGAACAAGCTATGTTCGCCGGCGAACGGTTCCTGGCGAACAGTTCGGGACATCACTAGTTACAATTAAAGATGGAAATGGGCATATGTTGGAGAAAAAATATTTCTGCCAAAAACAAATTGATAAGAGGGAAATGTTTGGATCTAGTATTAACTTTTATAAATGCAGAAAGATAAGTCCTGCGCTCACTCCCATCAATGGGCGGCAGCAATGACTACAATACACATCAGCCCCAATATATAGTAAAAACCAAAGAAAAACAAGTTACCTGCGCTCTCTCCTTAATCCCTATGTATTTTTAAACAAATAGAGTTTTTTTAGTTACCTCCAATGGCCATGAGAGGATAAGCCCACCTGCCAACGTCAAGGCAACCCCCCGCCCCCCAGGTGGGTCCTAACTCTAACCATTCACCTTGCTTCCTTGAGCCTCTGGCAAAGATCTCTAATGATCTATACACCCTATATACAGAGAACGTCTATTGAAGGGCATATCAGTCCTTTACCAGACGCTGCTCACGTCAACACCTCAGATTCCACCAAAGTGCCAACAGGGAAGAAAACATTGGTATTACTTTAGCAGACAAACAGTGGGATAAAATCCACATCCTGACCCACCCACACACAATTAGTACAATACTACAGGAATTGAACTATAAACTAATCACCTGCTGGTACAGGACACCTGCCCAGTTTCATAATTTCCATACAGACTTTCACGTGACCTGGTGGAGATGCGAAGAAGGAACAGGTCTTCACAATGGTGGTCATGCCTACAAGTAATTACAACACATCTTCTGAATACTGCTAAAACCCTCATCCCAATCAGATGGCGCACGACGGAAGTTCCAACAGCACAGAACTGGATGGCAATGGTTGAAGAATTGAATGATATGGAGATGCTCACTGCATCACTTTGTGGGTCGACTGAGCAAATTACGCAGTTGTGGGCCCCCTAGCGTGATTTCATTTCTCAATGTACCAAAGGGTTTAACTGATAGGACACTATAGGGGAGTAATAGACCTAGGCTTTCACAGCTAAGATGTTGAAGAAGCTGAGAAGAATGATCTCCTTTTTTTTAATTTCTCCCTTCTTCTTCTCCTCTATCTTCTTTTTATGTTCTCTCTCTCTCTCATTCCTGGTTCCCTTGCCCATGTGGGGGGCCAGCAGGGTGGTCTTGTGGTGTGGGGGATTTCTATCATAGTGAACACCACATCACAGACTGTCCCACTATAAATTTTCACTAAAAACACTTCATATTGAACCCAAACACCCCCGGACCAGGACCAGATGGTTCCCTGATGCTATGTAAACAGCTCAAACTGGCTATCTGCACCTAACTTTAAAATGAAATACATTTTAATAGCCTTATATTCTGATACATTGCATTGTTCCCTCTTATATACTAAGCCAGCAGCACTGTTTAGCCTTTGCCTATCTGACGGCAGCCCAAAAAAGTAACCTTTGCCTGGTGCCTCTCTGCTAAGTCAGAGTTATATATCCTTCACTATGTAATTACTCTTGCACTGAATGACTATCAATAATAGTTTCTTCACTGTATTTGCATTCTAAATACTAATGTCCTATATCTATGTAAAAACTCTTGTTGTTGTGACATGCCACATACTGTTTCTTTATTGCTTCTGACTTTGAAAAAAACCTAAATAAAGATTGTCAAAAAAGAAAAACATTTCTGCCATCACAGTGTCTGGCTGGTTGGCTAGTACTTTCTTGTCTGTCTGGATCTGTCTGGAGGTCTGCTATATTAACAACATGTATTTTTATTTGACATAAACATTGAGTTATATCAGTTAAACCACTTGCTCATGAAATCATGGGGGGGGGGAGGGGGGATAAAAATAATCTATATATATATATATATATATATATATATATATATATATACACACACACACACACATATACATATATACATTTTCACATAATGAGCTCACACCATACCGCTACTCTTGAATATATCATAAAAAGCATGGTTTAATTGGCAATGATTTATCAATACTTGACACAATGATACTTGGGCAGTGATGCTACATGCTTAAAGGATTATTAAAATTGAGTAACCTTCTTCGTTTTGTTTATTAAGATAACATAAAACATTAAGACTAGCTCTATGATGTCTCTTTCCAATAAAAACTATTTGCAGACCACATTGGCACTATCTCATTATATTTTATTACAAAAATCTCATAGAATATGTTTCATGCACCATATAAATACAAGCAATACAAATTGAACACATGAATGGAAACTGACACAGCATGCTTGTCAAAAGGCCAGATGCTTTAAGATCCTTGATGTGGGTCCCGATCCTTTGGAAATCTGCAAAACAGAAAAAATGAAAAGTACACAACTTTTTGGTGCATATTTTAAATCAATTATCCATAGAAATTGGCCACACCTAAGATAAAGCACTGAAAAACGCAAGCAATAAACCCAATTAATCACATGCAAAGTGCCCCCTAATTATTCATAATAGTATGAGAATCAAATATTGCAGAGGAATACAAGAAGCAAAGGATAGAGTTTGAAAACATATGTAAAGACGTTGCATACACAAAAGATAAACATATCTAGAAGCTGAAGCTGAAGCGCCAAGGTTGTGGTACATGGGTAAGAAACTGCTTAACTTCAACTACATGTATTCTAAAAAGATATCCTTCTTGAATGGGATTTCACGATTTCACCAACAGCCAGACACGTATCTATAAAATGACATTTTTTTTTTTATCTGTGATGTTATTTATACAGGTTACCACATATCAAAATATGTTAATATAGTCTCTGGAACAATTCATATGTCATGATTGATTTTAGAAATACAAACATATTAAGCATCAATGAATGCAATAATAGAAGCAATGAGAATTCAGAAATCGTGTGATTTTCTGTTGCCCAGGGAATGTTAAGCTAGACATATGGCAATTGCTGAATTCTACAAATTAGCATGCCGTTCACATTCTTGGCTAAGTGATATTGGTCTCTCTCTGACACAGTGAGGTTGGAGGTTTAATATATTCTTGAACAGGAAAGGAATGATGTATTTCATAGGGAATACATTTACATGGAGAGTAAATAGGATCTATTATATTAACAACATCTATTTTTATTTGACATATACATGTTGAATTACTTCAGTCAAAACGCTTGCTCATGAAATCATAAACAGTATGGGATGTAAATGTTTTAATAGAAGAGCAGTGACACAAAGAAAACCACATTCCTAAGCATACCTAAAATATAATGTCAACACCTCTGTCAAACTTGCCTATATCAAAGTATTGAAAGGGATAAAGGAAGCATGTTCATAATGCTTTACTGTAAGCAGATTGTGTTACTCAATACATACAATGATCTATTTTAGGAAAATCAAGAGCCCAGTATCTTTCCTACCTGTGTCACCTTTAATATTGCTCTAAGATACAACGTGGATTCATCTTTAGTTGGGGGAAAATGTCATAACTCACTGTGCAAAAACAATGAGAGAGGTAAATTACAGCTAAACACAAACACCACAAAAGTGTTAAAACAGCCCTGGTCCTTAACGTACAACATGGCCAAACAGTCAGTTCCTTAAGGAGATAAATGCTCTCATTGATAATGAGAAAATATTCGTTCCTCATTATCAGTGCAGATTAGGAGTTGGGGGCCCTGGGCCAGTCCTAGAATCTAGGTACCATAACTACTATCCTACATTGTAGTAGTTAGTCGCATTGAGAGAAGCTGTAAACACTGTACTGTTTAGATAGTTTTCTCTTTCTATCCTGTTGATCCAATTCTTTGTAGAATGTTTATAAATAGGTTTCATTATGCTTACATATGATTTGTATATTCTATGTAATATATATCCTTCTTCAGATAAATATATTCCTTTGAGATCTTTTCATCAATCATTACATATTTCTTTGTATTGGGTCATATGAAATGTATACTTTACTATCTCTTATGTCTATACTATTTCAATATATGATTTAAACTGTGTTCTATTTTAGTATTTTCTGCAAGCAGATATCTCTTTAATTTTAAATAATGCAGTGTAAAGAAAATGTATGTAATCCCAATTATCTATGCAATTACCTAAAGAAAAAAAAGTACAATTTATGTCAATGTTATTACTTCTATATAACTCATAAGAATGAGAACTGTGCAATTATTCTTAAACATTGTAAGGTTTGGAGCATCATATTAATGAATTGGAAGCCCTCTAGGTCTTAGCATTGCTGGTGAAGATCAAGGTCATACTGTCTAATCATGTGTTGTTATGAATAATGTGCAATGACCCCAATTATTGCTTAACTGTGGGATAGTTTATTGTTATTCCAATTGAGACATGGATGCCTCAATCTCAGCATGTAACATATTATACTTACAATGGCAAAATATTCACTGTAAATAAATGAATACTCAAATAACTGCTACAAAAATTTGCCATAATGTGTACAAAACAGTAGATGAACTATAGTAATAATAAAAAGAAGCAAGTTCACTAAATGATCACTGTGTAAAATAGTAGATAGTAATGATCAATCAAAGACGTGTGTTATGTCTATAGAATGCAAGGTATGTGAATACCAGATGAGATGATATTAATCATCAATTGAAGTTATTTAAAGTGTCAGTGTAAAATGTTGCCATCTGATCATGAGATGTACATAACAAAATAAAGTGAACACAGAGTTGTGCAAAAAACTGTAAAAAGACAAAGTGCAATGTGCAAAAAATACATGAATGACCCATATGTGTCACAACAAACATAGTTCCATCTTTTCATTATAAAATCACCCCTATATATATGGATTATGGCATTAGATTCACATGTTAGGTTAAACAATTAGAAATTTGTCTAAGGGGTTGGACAATGGTTAAGAGGAAGGGAACGGTGACAATAAAATGTAAAATATAAAAGATATACAAGTAAATATATATAAAAAATACCACAATCTCAACATATGGTAACATGGTGAGATTGTGTGTATAGCAATTAGCATTTCCAAGTTTATAAGTTCAACAGTAATATTTCTCAATTAGTCAAAGATAAAAAAAAAAAAAAAAAAAAAAATATATATATATATATATATACAAACACACACACACACACACACACATACACATGACTCGACAAATTCCAGGTGCCAGGTTGCCATGGTGACTAGACAATTTGCCTTGGTGCCTGGCATTTGTCAGCCCTTTGCTAAGCCGCTCAGGAAACATTAAAGGCAGCCACCACGGGGAGCATGGAGGCGGCGCGTGAGGGAGCAGTTACCTTCCTGCAGTTCCTCTCTTCTCCCTTGCGCACTGTTTAGTGACATGATGTCACACAAACACACACACACACACTGACCCCCCTCCCCAACACACACACACACACAGACTGAACCTCCCCAGCAGCAGCCTGGATGCCTCTGTGCAGAGCTGAGCTTCTTCTCCCTGTCTCTCCCCTGCACTGCCCTCTATGACCCAGGAGGAAGTCCTCCCAGCACAGTGCCCCCTCTTGTGGGAAAAGGGTGGAACACAGTTCCACAGTGACAGTGCTGCTGCAGCTATTGTAGGGAGACTCAGTGCTACTGACTTCAATTTCAATTGGGGGGAGCAGGCACTGCATGATGTAGGGGGCTATCAGTGTAATGTAAAATATATACAGAATATTTATATTGTGTACATATTTTGTAGTAGATTGACTGGCCCACTTAAATGCCCCTTTGATTTGTCTGATCCGTTTTCTAAATATTTTTTTTATTTATTACAGAAATTCTGCCGAACTTAACCACTGTATGATTGAAATTTGGCCATCCTAAAAATTGTTTTATTTTTGAAAGAAAAAATGGTTAATATTTTCATATAGTGTACAAGTCTACTGTTCAATGAGTAAATAAGGCAGATGCCTTGTGGGCTGAAATGATCATGGGCCAAAAGCCATTTAAGAAGTCCAGTGGATCTCCCCATCTATCCCTGCTCTGTTAATTGACCTGCTTGCTTCTTGCTGTAACACTATTTTGTCCACACCCCCACATGACCACTTTATTGTCCATGATAAATGGAAATATAGAGGCCCATGCTGTTTCATGCATAGACCAACTTCTTTCCTTTTGGGATTTGCCCAAAAGTGAAAAGTTGATTTTCAAATGGGAACCTTAGTAGCGTCTGATGGTCTGAAAAGCTATAATATAAAAAAGGCTATCTAAGGATGGGTCCTGAACAGATTTGAATTTGTTAGCCTTTCTTCATAATTCAAATCTTCAATTCCCTCTATTTGTTTTGTGGACCACCTCTGCACTTCTGCTTGTGCCATAAGATCCTTCTTTGGAGCAGTTGCCCGAAATTGTGCAGCTTATTTAAAGTGTGATCTTACCACATAATTATAATTATGTAGTAATTATATCACAAAAACATACTATTTTCATACAGAGGCTGTTCTAGCACCCCGGTCATACAAATATTCATTAACGGCTTTTTCTTGTTGGAGCAGGCGGTCGAACATTAGGAGTGTTGAATTCCAACACGGCGGGCTGTCGCAAATCAAGCGCCTCACTGGCATGTTGTTTTGCCGCTGGATATCTGCAAAGTGTGCCATGGCCATGTAGGAACACCTGAAATGGCCACTCACCTTCCTGGCCTGCTTCAGGACGTCCTGTAAGCCTGTGTACTTATGCACAAAGCATTGTACGATCAGATTACACACATGTGCCTTGCACGGCACATGTGTCAACTTGCCAATTTCAATGCCGCCAACAAATTTGTTCCGTTGTCACAAACCACTTTGCCGATATCCAGTTGCTGCGGAGTCAGCCACTTTTCCACCTGTGCGTTCAGGGCGGACAGGAGTGCTTGTCTTGTGTGACTCTCTGCTTTCAAGCAAGTCAAACCCAAGACGGCGTGACACTGCCGTATCCGGGATGTGGAATAGTACCTGGGGAGCTGGGGGGGTGCCGTTGATGTGGAGCAAGACGCAGCAGCAGAAGAGGACTCAGCCGAGGAGGTTATGGAAGAGGATGGAGTAGGAGGAGTAGAGGAGGTGGCAGCAGGCCTGCCTGCAAGTCATGGCGGTGTCACCAACTCCTCTTCAGAGCCACGCATTCCATGCTTGGCAACCGTCAGCAGGTTTACCCAATGCGCAGTGTAGGTGATATGCCTGCCCTGACCATGCTTTGCAGACCAGGTATCAGTGGTCAGATGGACCCTTGCCCCAACACTGTGTGCCAGACATGCCATTACTTCCTTTTGCACAATCGAGTACAGGTTGGGGATTGCCTTTTGTGCAAAGAAATTTCGTCCCGGTACCTTCCACTGCGGTGTCCCAATAGCCACACATTTTTTTAACGCCTCAGACTCCACCAGCTTGTATGGTAAAAGCTGGCAGGCTAATAGTTCAGACAAGCCAGCTGTCAGACTCTGGGCAAGGGGGTGACTTTCTGACATTGGCTTCTTACGCTCAAACATGTCCTTGACAGACACCTGACTGTGGGCAGATGAGTGGGAACTGCTCAAGGCGAGAGACGGAGTGGCGGATTGTTGAGAGGGGGCAAGGAAGACAGCAGTGGTTGACGTGGCTGAAGATGCTGGACCAGGAGGAGGATGGCGGCTTTGAGTTTGTGTGCTGCTTGTACTCATGTGTTGATCCCATAGGCGTTTGTGATGTGCGATCATGTGCCCACGCAAAGCAGTTGTACCTAGGTGGGTGTTGGACTTCCCACGACTCAGTTTCTTTTAGCACAGGTTGCAAATGGCATCGCTGTTGTCAGAGGCAGACACACAAAAAAAATGCCACACTGCTGAGCTCTGCAATGACTGCATTCTGGTGGTGGACACAGCATGCGTTGATTGGCGTGCTGTCGGGCTGACCCCGGGTGCCGATGCATGCTGTCTGACTGTGCCACTAGCTCCTTGCGACGACCTCCCCCTGCTTCCAACTCGTCTCCTCCTCCTCTCTGTCTCCCCATCTGAACTTTCGCCCTGTTCTTCTTCATGCCGAGCGGGCACCCACATGACATCCATGGACACATCATCATCATCAACCGCTTCACTTGTATCTGACAACTCAGCAAAGGAAGAAGCAGCGGGTACAACATCATCATCATCACACCGTACGTCCATGTGTGTAATGCTGCCTGACTGAGACATATCCCTGTTATCTACAACCTCTGGCAAAAATGGTTGCGCATCACTCATTTCTTCAAACGGATGTGTAAATAACTCCTCTGACAGATAAAGTGAAGCGGCTGTGGTGCTAGTGTTGGTGGTGGCGGCAGGCGGGTGAGTGGTATCTTGAGAGGTGCCCAAAGCTAAGCTGGAGGAGGATGGTGTGTCAAGGTTCCGAGAAGATTGGGTGTCCTGTGTTAGCCAGTCAACTATGTCCTCAGAACTTTTCAAGTTCAGGGTACGTGGCCTCTGAAAATTGGGCATTATTCTAGGGCAAAAGGGAATCACAGCACCACAACCACGATGGCTCCTGCGGGGTAGCCTGCCTCTGCCTGTCATTTTTGTTTGGATTAGTGGTAATACGCGTGCAAGCTACTGTGAGACCAGATATGAGTGGCAATGTGCACTGGCAGAGGTTGGCAGAGTACACGCTGTAGGCCTGACACACCCGCTTGAAGACAACTAACTGCTATTCAATCTATAACAGTGAAAACTGTTTTTTGGTTTTAAATGCACGCTATTGTGACACCAGATATGAGTGGCAATGTGCACTTGCAGAGGTTGGCAGAGTACACGCTGTAGGCCTGACACACCCGCTTGAAGACAACTAACTGCTATTCAATCTATAACAGTGAAAAAAGTGTTTTGGTTTTAAATGCATGCTATTGTGACACCAGATATGAGTGGCAATGTGCACTTGCAGAGGTTGGCAGAGTACACGCTGTAGGCCTGACACCCGCTTGCAGACAAGTAACTGCTATTCAATCTATAACAGTGAAAACAGTTTTTTGGTTTTAAATGCACGCTATTGTGACACCAGATATGAGTGGCAGTGTGCACTTGCAGAGGTTGGCAGAGTACACGCTGTAGGCCTGACACCCGCTTGAAGACAAGTAACTGCTATTCAATCTATAACAGTGAAAAAAGTTTTTTGGTTTTAAATGCACGCTATTGTGACACCAGATATGAGTGGCACTGTGCACTGGCAGAGGTTGGCAGAGTACACGCTGTTGGCCTGACACACAGACGCTTGCAGACAACTAACTGCTATTCAATTTAATACAGTGAAAAAAGTTTTTTGGTTTTAAATGCACGCTATTGTGACACCAGATATGAGTGGCAATGTGCACTTGCAGAGGTTGGCAGAGAACACGCTGTAGGCCTGACACACCCGCTTGCAGACAAGTAACTGCAATTCAATCTATAACAGTGAAAAAAGTTTCTTGGTTTTAAATGCACGCTATTGTGACACCAGATATGAGTGGTAATGTGCACTTGCAGAGGTTGGCAGAGTACACGCTGTAGGCCTGACACACCTGCTTGAAGACAACTAACTGCTATTCAATCTATAACAGTGACAAAAGTTTTTTGGTTTTAAATGCACGCTATTGTGACACCAAAAATGAGTGGCAAAAAAAGTAGCAAAAGTTTTTAAAATGTGCACTACTGTTACACCAGATATGAGTTGCATTGGTGTGACACTGTGCCCTGGCAGGCCCTGACATGCACACTCGTGAAGGAAACTGACTGCTATTATATTACAGTCCAAAAGTTTCGTTTTTTTTAAATGCAAGCTATTGGGACACCAGTGAGTGAGTGGTGGCACTGGACAAGTGGGCACAGTATACGCTGTGAGCCTGACACATAGGCTGCCAGGCAGGCAACTGAAATTACATTACACAGAAAAAAAAAGCAGACTGATGTTCTAGCCCTAAAAAGGGCTTTTTGGGGTGCTGTCCTTACAGCAGAGATCAGATGAGTCCTTCATGACTGTAGTGGACACTGAATACACTAGCCTAGCTATCAATTTCTCTATCAAATCAGCAGCATCTACACTGTCCCTACTCTCACTAAGAATGCAGCTTCACAATGAATGTAAAATGGATGCTCTCCGGGAGGTGGGAGGGTCTGGGAGTGAGGGTCTGCTGCTGATTGGCTGAAATGTGTCTGCTGACTGTGAGGTACAGGCAAGGTCAAAGTTTACTCAATGATGACGAATAGGGGCAGACCGAACAGCGCATGTGTTCGCCGTCCGTGGCGAACGTGAACAAGTGATGTTCGCCAGGAACTATTCGCCAGCGAACAGTTCGGGACATCACTAATGACAATACCTTATTGAGCTTAGCAGTTGCTGATTGACATTGACATTGTTGTCTAGTTTGTTGTCTATAACAACTCCCAAATCCTTCTCATGTGTTGTATTTCCTAACTAACTACCACTTAGTTTGCAAGTTATTGTGTATACCTCCCCTTTAAGTGCATAAATTTGCATTTATCTGCATTAGATTTTATCTGCTGTTTGAGTGCCCAGTTACCTAATCTATCTAAATCACTTGACAACAAAGCAACATGCAGCTCACATTGTATTACTTTACCTAGTTTTGTGTCATCTGCATTCTACTAATTCTTCTTGACCTCTCTGCTGCCTTTGACACCGTTGATCATGCTCTTCTTCTTCAAGCTCTTCAATCACTCTGTGACTTTGTCCTCTCATGGTTTTCTTCTTATCTCTCCAACGCTCATTCAGCGTCTCCTTTTCTAATGATGCCTCCTCACCTCGTCCTGTCTCAGTTGGAGTCCCCCAAGGCTCTGTCCTTGGTCCCCTTCTATATTCTCCTTATACTGCCTCTCTTGGCAAACTTATTACCTCTTTTGAATTCCACTACCACCTGTATGCTGATGACACCCAGATATATATTTCCTCCCAAAACTTCTCCCCTGCCTTACTGCAGCGTGTCACTGCTTGCCTTTCTTACATCTCTGACTGGATGTCCTCACGCTTTCTGAAACTCAATCTCTCTAAAACTGAGCTCCTTGTCTTTCCTCCTCCTAATACTGATCCTCCTCTTTTGCTCTCCCTTTAAATTAGTGGTATCCACATAAGTCCATCCTTGCAAGCATGCTGTTTTGGCATAAAACTTTATTTTGGACTCACCTTTGAGCCTTACATCCAGCATGTTGCCAAATCCTGTTGATTCCTGTTAAGACCTGCAGTGGTTATGGTACTGCGGCCTTCTATTCCTTTCCCAACAGCTAAGCATAAGTGATTATAGCTGCAGCACTGGAGTAGAGGAATAGTAGAGATGAATACATCTTCCAAGACGATTCTTCCCAGCAAATAGAATATCCCCCAAACATGAGCCTAGACTTCATGAAGGGTGTAACAGGAATGATCTTTATTGAAAACAGGCTTGCTTTTATGAGAAATCCTCCTGCAAGAGGACCTCCCATAGCAAACAAATAATAAAGTCAATTTTCTTCACAATTCCATCTTAAAAACATAGCCTGCATCCGCCCCTTTCTTACGCAAGATGCTACCAAGAAGCTTGTCCATGCTCTAGTATTTTCCCGCATGGATTATTGTAACCCTCTCCTAATTGGTCTTCCTAAAAGCCGCATTGCCCTGCTACAGTCTGTAATAAATGCTGCCACCAGACTAATTTTCCTCTCTAGTCGATCCTCTCACACTTCACCTCTCTGTAAGTCCTTACATTAACTTCCTGTATCCTATAAGAGTCAATTCAAAGCGCTAACCCATACCTATAAAGCACTGAAAAATTCTAGTCCCTCTTATATCTCTTCACAGATCCATAGGTATGCCCCTTCTCGGTCTCTCCGCTCTCCCAGTGACCTTCTACTGTCCACTACTCGCATCGTACGGCCAAATTACGCTTACATTACTCCTCGTGGGCAGCTCCCTTCCTGTGGAATAGCCTGCCTACCACCATCAAACTCTCCCCTAGTCTTCAATCGTTTAAGAAGTGCCTTAGAAATCCATCTCTTTAGGAAAGCTTATGGCCTCCCAGAGTAACCTCTACCTTACATACCTGTCGCTTGCTCTCTCCTACAGGCAGTGGTGTATCCTGGTTTTGTGCTGCCCTAGGCAGGACAAAACTCAGGAGCCCCCCCCCACCCAACCCTTCCCCCACCTTCTAAATACACACACACATTCACTGACAGATTGTCAGGGTACCTGAAGTCTCTACCTCCGAGAGAGGTAGAGACTTAGACGTCCATCCGTCCGGACGGGCTGTTTCCTTGGTTCCTCGCGGTCCATCCGGTCACGTAAACGCCGGCCGCGAGGGACTCATTCCCTTTTCTAGCATGACGTCCGGAAACCGACGTCATGACGCCAACCCGGAACGACCTGTCACTCAATCCTTCAGAGACTAATCAGGATTTGTCGGAGGCGTGTCTACCCTTCCGAGCCAGGGTATTTAAACTTGCTTCTCCCATTTGCTCATTGCCCTGTCATGGTTCTAGTCTGCCTAGTCACACAGTGCTCTTGTATTTCTGTTATCCCTTTGGTTCTGACCCGGCTTGTTTGACTTACTCTGTTTATCTCTGTTACCCTTGACCCGGCTTGTTCCTCGCTTACCTGTCTTCTCGTTCCCTCGACCTCGGCTTGTCTTTGACTATTCTCTATATTCTCCGTACGTTAGTCCGGCCATTCTAAGGTCCGGTATACGTATCCTGTACCTGTTTGTACTCTGCGTGTTGGATCCCTGTCCCGATCCTGACACAGATACACATACACTAGCTAACAGAAACACACACTCGCTAACAAAAACACACACACTAACAGACGCTCACACTCACTAACAGACACACACAGACACACACTAACAGACACACACTCACTAGCTAACAGACACACACACTCACAGGCAAACACACTCACACTAACAGACACACACACACACACACAGTCAGACACACACACACACACACTAACAGACACACTCACTTACTGACACACACAGACAAACACTAACAGACACACACACACTAACAGACACACACTCACTAGCAGACACACACACACTAACAGACATACACATGCACTAATAGACACACACACTAACAGACAGACACACACACACACTAACAGACATACTCACACACACTAACAGACATATACACACACCCACTAACAGACACACTCACTTACTGACACACACAGACAAACACTAACACACACACACACTAACAGACACACTCACTTACTGACACACACAGACAGACACTAACAGACACACACACTAACAGACACACACTAACAGACACACACACTAACAGACACACACACTAACATACATACACACACACTAACAGACATTCACAGACACACTAACAGACACACACTAACAGACACACACACACATGCACTAACAGACATACACACCCACTATCAGACACACTCACTTACTGACACACACAGACAAACACTAACAGACACACACACTAACAGACACACACTAACAGACATACACACACTCACATTAACACACTCACTCACATTAACACATTTTTTTTATATTTAACCCCCCCCCCCCCAGCCTCCTTCATTTTGGGAATGCTGGGGGGGGGGGTTCTCTTCCTCCCTGGGGGTCCAGTGGCGGCATTGGCGGGCGGGTGGCTGGCGAGGGAGCACTTCCCCATAGCTGTCTGCTCAGCTCCCTCACGCGCCGCAGAGTGAGGCTGGGAGCCAGAATATGACGTCATATTCCGGCTCCCAGCCTCACTCTGCGGCGTGCGGGGGAGCTGAGCAGAAAGCTCAGAGGAAGTGCTCCCTCGCCAGCCGCCCGCCAGCGCCGCCCGCCCGACCGGCATGTCAGTTAGCCGCAAGGCTAACAAGGCATTTGCCCTGGGCGTTTGGGGGCAGCTTTTTTTGCCGCCCCCTGGAAAATACCGCCCAAGGCAAATGCCTTGTTTGCCTAGCTTACTTTCAATGGGGGAAATCAGCAAATTCATTTTAAGATGTATAATATCTTCTAGGAGTGTGCAGTTTCAAAATGCCTAAATTCATCATTTCAATTAGTGTGCATAAAGTCAGTTATTGAAAGCAGATGATTAATCGGTCCCCAAGTATAAATTAAGCTGTCCAAATAGTGTGAATATGTAAGGGCAAAGACTTGAAAACACATCTGTGTGTTATAAGTGCCTTCGATTACTTCAAGCCTATAATGCATTAACACTCCCATATGACATATTGCTTTAAACCATGCTCGATACAAATGTGTTGTCATAATAAGTGTATTTTGCCATGCATCAGTCATGATTTCTGAAGGCATCTTCAAATCCAAGGTGGTCCGATCAAGGCTCTGAACTGGTGCAGTCCTATTCTGCTTATGTAGCCTGTGTACTCACTTGGCATTTAATATTTTTCACAAGACCATGATGAGATTATCTGCATTCACAAAACTAACTTGAAATGAAACATACCTCTGAAGGTAAGAGTGCACCTGGGGGCGGAGGGAAGGTGGAGGGTCTCAAAGCACCATAACAACTTCATTTAGAGGAAGTTGCTATGGTGCCCTGAGTTCCCCTTTAAAGTTGATCTTCTAAAAGAAGTTTCCATTATTCATCAAAGTACAATGTTACTACTCGTTTATTGAGGTGGTGACACTTAACAAGACATATCATCGGGTGATTATCTGTCTCTTGTACTTTGAATATAATATTTGCTAGCACGCTCCTAGTTACTATTTCCTGTTTCATTGCTCATTAATATTGCTGTAAATCTTTGCAAGTCTCTTTCAGCTGGGCAGAAGTTATTAACATAGTGTTGAAATGAATTGAGGTTTTGTTATAATAACAGATTTGCTTTGTGCCTACGCTTAATTCATATTATAATACCGCTAAGAATGCACATGTTCAGATATGCTATCAGACATATATTGTCACACTTATTAGAACATATATGTGCACTCATTCCTGTATTAATGCCATTTCCAGACATATTTTTACATTTCAATTCTCACTTCAGAGCTCTCCTCAATATTTCCAAATTGAAGCACTTATTAAAAAACGTTGAAGCATGCTAATGATTTTAAATCACTTCTTGCATAGCAATTCAGAATTATTGGACCAGTTTTATAAGCTCTCAAATAGGAAGGTGATCATCAGAGAGCTGGAACTGTGCAGAGCAGAATAATTTAGAATTATTGCAGTGCTTGACAATTTTTAACAAGCTCTCTACATGATCAGACCATGAGCATATAAACTGCAGTGCACTGAAGATTCATTTCCAGGATTCTCATTTGTAACTGAGGATGTAACCAATGTTTTTTTACAGGGCAATGCATAGATCAGAACCTCCATCTGTTTTTGAACAACAGCTCCCATTTTATTAATTTATATAGCACCAACATATTCCCCAGTGCTTTACCAGCAACAATAGTGATTGGCGATGCAAATAGTTTATGGTTCCCGCTCAAAAAACCATGGATACACCCAGATTTAAGTACACATTTTGAATTACACATACAATAGTAAACAAAAGCCAGATGAAAACAATAAATGAGGCTACATGCATATTACCTGTTACTTATGAGAAAAAAAAATATCCTCCACCTGATATTTAGTTTAGTGGTTCCCAGGCCTGGTATACCAAGAGTGTCATGGCTGCTCCCACCTGCTGCATGACAAGTGGGACCATAGAGAGGTGAAATACTTCCCTTGTAGTAATATAGGAACTCTATGACCCCGATAGGCTTTTTATTTATTTATTATAACTATTTAATGTGTGGCTCGCTAGCAAGTGCTGGCCAGCTGCCGCATAAGTAACGCCCATGTTGCTGAGGGTTTTTAAACTATTAGTGTACTGGCTGCTAGCACTGCAAGGGGACAAATAGTTCAGATTATTATTATTTTTTTTAATCTAGTGCCAATTTTGAAGCATCTGGGCCCAGATTTGAAGCATTTAGATCTAAATTTCAGACATTTGGCAGTGTTCTTTCTGGCTGCATATAATAATTATTATTGGTATTTATATAGCGCCAACTTATTCTGCAACGCTTTACAATATTATGAAAAGAGGAAATTTAACAATAAATGAGACAATTAAAAAGTTTTACAGGAACAATAGGTAGATGAAGACCCTACTCAGACGAGCTTGCAGTCTACAGGAGTGGAGTTTACAGGCACAATAGGAAGGGCATCGATGGTGACAGCAAACAACAAGGTGGAAAAGTAGCATAACTAAAGATGAGAGTGGAATGGGGACCATTAGAAGAGAGCAAGAAACAGATTTGTAAAATAGAAATTACTCTGGTAGGCCATAAGTATTTCTGAAAAGATGGGTTTTGAGGGACTTCCTAAACTTTTTAAAACTAGAGTCTGATGGGGGTAGGCAGGCTGTCCAAAGGAAAGGGGTTGCTAGCGAGAAGTGCTACAAACGTGAATTAGCAGTAAGGGTGCAAGCAGACAGGAGAAGGTCAGTGGCAGAATGGATGGATATAGTACCTACGAATCAGTGGAGAAATATAACGGAACTAGAGTTGTTTAGAGCTTTGTAGGTAAGGATTAGTATTTTAAATTTATACATATAGGAAACTTAGATATTGTACTACACCTGAGAATAAACTTTGCATTTTCACAAAATAAATTTAAATTGAAAAACTGAGATAGAAAATACAGAAGTTGTGACTTTTTAGAATCTACTATACTACTGCCACTGAGATAATGCTTAACTATTATCTAGAGCATTGCTACTAAAAATAGTGCTGTGTAGTTCTTTTCAAATTTGAATATGCAGAGATAGTGAGCTGGATGATATACATTCCCTAAAAATATTTATTGTCCTTGCTTGAGCCATGTCATCAGAGATTATCAAATAAGCAGGAGCGAGCTAAATATAGGGCTAATATGTACCATAGTGTTCTTTTTTTTCCAGCTTCTGACATTATCTTGCTCAGTGTTAACTGGCCACATTATTTCCAAGTTCTGCTATTAACTTTATTAAAACATAAAAATAAAAGCTGAAATAAGTGTAAACAACATTGCACAAAAAGGGATAAAGTCAAGAATTGTCATAAAGGAAAAAAAAGCATATGCCTCATTCACTAGGATCCAGAGATATTATTAACTAAATCAGTTAAAGTGTTCCTTTCTCTCTCATATTCTATGTGTATGTCTGAGTTTGTATCTGTGAATGTGTTCCTATTTGTCTGTATCTGTGTGAATGTGTGCCTATATATGTGTGTGCCTTTATGATGGTGTTCCTGTGTGGCTGTATGTCAGTATGTCTTTGTATGTAAGAATACATGTGACTGTGCATGTGACTTTTTTGACTGTCACTATGACTGTGTGTCTGTATCACTCTCCCCATATAAATGCGTGTCTGTGTTTTTGTGTGTGTCTGTGGCTGTATGACTGCACATCTGTATGTTTATGTTTGCAAGAGCATATCTGTATGATTGCATGTCTCTAGGTATGTGTCTTTGTGACTGTATCTGCATTTTTGTGTGCCTGTATGTCTGTAGAGGGGCTCCTTGTTTCTAATTTTTTGTCACTGAATGCTATATTTATTAATTGAACTAACTTCAAATTAATCATATAGACAGTACTTTTTAACTTATATTGATGGACATATTTATTTTAATTTATGTTTGCTTTTCTACATTGCCATATAAAACCAAAAATGATTTTCTGTATCTCAGTTATTGAGAAGATACTCATATGGAGATCATACTGAATAAGTATGCTAATCTTGGGATCACACAAGACTTCATGACATTAATCCTACTTATCAATGATTTCTGTATCATTTGTACCTCTTGAAATGTGTTCTCTATATCCTCCATAAAAACAATCCCAGAGTATTTTTTAGCAGAAACACATTTTTATACCTAAAACCTATAAATCCCAGTCTTCCTTTCAAAATTGATATTCTTTAGTTTGTTTTGTATTATCCGACTGACAGTTTCCTAGAAAAGTATAAATGTGTGTTAAAGTACAATATGCATTTAAATTACCATAGCATTAAATAATTTCAACAAATGAGGATGAAATTCAAATAATGTGACGGCAGATAAGAACCATTCGGCCAATCTAGTCTGCCCAATTTTCTAAATACTTTCATTAGTCCCTGGCCTTATCTTATAGTTATGATAGCGTTATGCATATCCCACACATGCTTAAACTCCTTTACTATGTTAACCTCTACCACTTCACCTGGAAGGCCATTCCATGCATCCAGTAACCTCTCAATAAAGTAATACTTCCTGATATTATGTTTCAACCTTTGCCCCTCTCATTTAAGACTATGCCCACTTGTTGTGGTAGTTTTTCTTGTTTTAAATATAGTCTCCTCGTTTACTGTGTTGATTCCCTTTATGTATTTAAATGTTTCTATCATGTCCCCCCATTGTCGTCTTTCTTCCAAGCTATACATGTTAAGTTCCTTTAACCTTTCCTTATAAGTTTTATCCTGCAATCCATGATACAGTTTAGTAGTCCTTCTCTGAACTCTCTCTAAAGTATCAATATCCTTCTGGAGATACGGTCTCCAGTACTGCGTACAAAACTCCAAGTGAGGTCTCACCAGTGTTCTGTACAATGGCTTGAGCACTTCCCTCTTTCTACTGCTAATACCTCTCCCTATACAACCAAGCATTCTGCTAGCATTTCCTGCTGCTCTATTACATTGTCTGCCTACCTTTAAGTCATCAGAAATAATCACCCCTAAATCCCTTTCCTCAGATGTTGAGGTTAGGACTCTATCAAATATTCTGCACTCTGCCCTTGAGTTTTTACGTCCAAAATGCATTATCTTGCACTTATCCACATTAAATGTCAGTTGCCACATCTCTGACCATTTTTCTAGTTTACCTAAATCATTTGCCATTTGGCTTATCCCTCGTGGAACATCAACCCTTTTACATATCTTTGTATCATCAGCAAAAATACATACCTTACCATCAAGACCTTCTGAAATATCACTAATACATTTTTTAAAGAGAATGGGTCCAAGTACAGATCCCTGGGCTACCCCACTAGTGACAAGCCCATGCTTTGAATATACTCCATTGAATACAACCCTCTGTTGCCTGTCACTCAGCCACTGCCTTGGCGGTACATAAACCGGGACCCCTGAGTGCCTGATGGTGATGATTGGAGTTTCAGCGTGGAAATGGACCATCAGGGCCTGGTGCAGAGTAACCACACGCCCCCTGGTGTTGAGCACCAGCGTTTGTGCAGCCACATACCAGGGCCCTAATGCAGCTACTGCGGATCCCAAGAGCTAGGTTCCCAGGAACTGGAAAGGGGGTCTCTGCAGTAGATGTGTATCCAGTACAGAAACAAGGCAAGGCTAGAATAGACACTATACAAAAAAACAATAAAAGACTAGAAGAACCCAGAACTGGAGCAGGACAGAAAGCAGAACCCAGACCATGTACACAAGACATGAGGGAAACATGAACAGGGCAGGACAGGACTGTACATGAAATGGGAATACAAGACAAAATAAAACAAGACCTGAGATGCAAGGAAAAACAAGAGGAGACATAACTAAGTACTATGTATGCAAAACATTGGAGATTTAGACATGCATAAAAGGCCAAGATGTATGTAGCCCGTCACTGCGTCAAAGTACTCCAATTACAGTGGGTTCCTATCTGCCTAGATATGCATGACTAAATAAACAATAGCAAAACATTTACTTACCTGCAAGAAAGAGGCAGGGGAATTGGAACAACTGCCTGCCGGAACCAACTGAAACAAAAGGATTAATGGAAACGGAAAGGGTGTGGCAACAAAAAACAAACCTTTAAAGGAATCCAAGAGACTGGGAATTCCAGGAACGGAATAAAGGAATGAACCCAGAAAACCCAGCAAAAAGAAAACCAGACATGGAATAGAAAACCAGAAAAAACAAGAAAAACTAAACAGGAATTGCAAAAAGAGTACTGGATACCAGAAGCCAAGGCCATACATCTCCGCAGAACAGAGCAGGATGTGACACTTACCCATTCAACAATATTGGAATCCAAACTTAAAGATTGCAGTTTATTGATAAGCCTTCTATGTGCAACAGTGTCAAAAGCCTTACTGAAATATAAGTAAACAATGTCTACTGCACCACCCTGATCTATTATTTTAGTTACCCAAATGTTAACTATGGTAAACATTGGCCTTGTATGCTTTATTTTAACATATGCCTATACTGAATTCATTGTTAATAGGTTTACAATATATATATATATATATATATATATATATATATATATATAATTATTATAATTTTTTTATTATTTATATAGCACCATCAGATTCCATAGCGCTGTAGAAAGGGTATCACCTAGGCACAAAATAATGGGTGTTTAGTTACATTATATGATCATACATTGATCACAGGTGCCTCATTTCAAGACCTTATTTTGCCTTGACTTGCAGAGAGTCCCAGTAAGGACGTAGTTCCCAAGTAAGTTGATTAATCTCATAAGGGCAAGCATTAGGCTGCTAGAGTTGGACCTGTCAAGAATGGTGTACATTAACGTGGTGGCAGGCTTATGCAATATATGATCATATAATGTAACTAAACCCCATTTTTTTTTTGCCTAGGTGAGGTGTTTTTAAATAAAAATATTACAGTCTCTAAGATTTAAAATCTAAGATTTGAAATCATTAAATTAACATATGTTACATATATATATATATATATATATGAATATATATATATATATATATATATATATATATATATATTGAAGTAGAGATTATAGCCGTATTAGTCCAGTGATGTAGATGTAAAAAACAGACAAAAAAAAAACATCCTTGTAACCATGGATGTGGAATCTCTATACAGCAACATTCCACATACAGATGGCATCAATGCTTGCTTTCATTTTCTCTCTCATGTCAACAACCAAAAATACAGCCCCCGAATTATCACAGAACTGGCACTATTTATCCTCACACATAACTACTTTAGTTTTAACAATGAGGTTTACCTACAAACCATGGGTATTGCTATGGGCACTAAGATGGCACCCCAATACGCTAATCTGTTTATGGCAGATCTTGAACAGAGATTCCTAGAAATTCAACACACCAAACCATACAAATATTATCGCTATATCGATGATATCTTCATAATTTGGACTGAAAGCGAAGAAAAACTGATACAGTTCCATGACTCTTTCAACACATTCCATCCATCAATCAAACTAAAAATGGAATATTCCACTAGATCTGTGAATTTTCTGGACACCACTGTGACATGTAACAATGGCACAATCCACACCTCAGATTACAGAAAACCCACAGACAGGTGCAGTTACCTACACAGCTCCAGCTTCCACCCCTCCCATACTAAACAGGGCATCATCTACAGCCAAGCCACTAGGTACCATTGCATATGCTCTGATCCTAATGACCGTAATTCCCATCTAAATGTACTCTCCCAATCTATGAGACAGAAAGGCTACAAACCAAAGACTATTACCAAACAAATCAACTCTGCTGTAAAAACCCCACGCACGTACCTGCTACAGTACAGAGAGAAAAAATTATCCACACGAGTGCCACTTGTGGTCACCTACAACCCAGCTCTTGAGGAAATACGGAAAATCATCAAAGACCTACAACAAATATTAACAGAAGATGAGACTCTGAAAAACATTTTCCCTGAAACACCCATTTTGGCCTTCAGACAACCACCAAACCTCCAACAAAAATTAATCAACAGGAAGCTGCCCACTAATGGTAAGAATGAAGAAAATGGGACCAGTAAATGCAAAAAACCTTGCTGAAAACTGTATCAGCACATATGAACAGACAACACAGCCACACACAACAATAAAACCTACAACATTAAAGGTTCATACTCCTGCACATCCAGCAATGTAGTATACATGATTCAATGCACCAAATGCCACCTAGGATGCTACATTGGGGAAACCACCCAGCCATTAAATGGCAGAATGAATATGCACAGACACTATTTAACACCACTAAGAAGATTCCTACTGCACTACTGTGAGACACCACTACCCAGCCTGGCCACTCACTGAAGGACCTAAAAATCAACGTACTGAAAGGGTTTTTTAAAAATACCCAGGAAAGAAAAGCCTTTGAAGCCAGAATGATTAAATGGTTTAACAGCAAGAATAGAGGACTAAATATTGATTTAGGATTCCTGTCCCACTACCAACACTTTACATGAACACTCTCCCAGCATTATCTTACTATTCTGTCATATGTACCAACACTTTAAAATGCATTCCAATATGTTTATTCTATCAATATACAAAGTACAATGTGTAGACTTATGCTTTCCCATACTCGTATGCATGTATGCTTATATATATTACTGTGCATTTATATCTGTGTATATGAGTTCCTGTGCATGTATGCATATGTGTTTATGTATATGTACATGTGTTTATGCGTTCACATATACATATTTATGTGTGTGTGCATGTATAAAGTGTACCATCCTCTGCACTGTCTGCTTGTTTGTTTTTCTTTTCCCTCTCTCCCCCCTCACTCAACTCTTCAGAAAGATATTTATGACCCTCTGCAAAGATGGTGTCTATTTTCTAACAAACCTGTGTCTTATTTGCACTCATGTCGCTTTAACCCCGGTATCACAACTCAACTTTGAATTCTATGTGTCCTCTTGCTCAGAAATGCTTCAGACTTGAGAAAGGGAGGTTCTCCCGAAAGCTTGACATTGAAATTTTCTGTTAGTCCAATAAAAAAAGGTATTACAAGATACAAATGTTATCTGTTTTTTACATATATATATATATATATATATATATATATATATATATATATATATATATATATATTGTAAACCTATTAACAATATATTCAGTGAAGGTATATATAACTTTGCCCCTACTTCTAAATTAATTTTGGTAACTCAACAATACGCAGTCATTTTATATTGCATTTCTTCCCAGCTTCTAACATCTGAAAAATGTGCTTTGGTTTGTGTGTGATATGTTAAAGTGTGAGGAGTTTACACATACTGATAGGTAAGCAGTTTAGCTGGGCTACTTCTCCTTATTATAATAGCCTTTGCAGGTTTCAGCAGGGTTCTGTTAATCCTATTCTGCTTTTTTGTTACCTTGAACTTAACTTGCATCTAATTAATACGGAGTATGAACCAGAGGTGGATATATTTTATTTATTCTGTCTAAATTATTAAACTCCTTTTAAATGTCAATTAGATCATTTCCCTCTTCCAAGTAGACCATCTTTATGAAATATCAATGGCACATTGTTTTAACATGTCTCCATGTAAATGATCTCACAGGTGTGTTGCATGACTTGACGTTTCCTTCCCAATTAAAGACAAATGTACAACCTAACAATACTAACATGTACATCAATAAAGTGGATCCAAGCTGAATTGATTATATCAGCGTACCTTACAGTAATGAAACACGAGTTTGGATCAATCTAATCTTATTTAATCAGTCAGTATGATTCATAGTGCAGAAAATGAGAGATTGCCTGAACTCCTTATGTCCTTCAGCACTGCAACAATATAAGAAATTAATCTCCATTGTGTCATCTTTTTCCTAGTTTGTTGCAAAATTGGAAGTGCTTCAAACTGTTTTTTTTTTTTTTTGCCTGTTTTTTTTGGGGGGGGGGATCAACAGCAAGAAACAAATGTGAGGAAGGCTGAACTTGATGGGCACATGTCTCTTTTCAGCCTATGTAACTATGTAACTATCTTTGCTAATATTTCAAATTAAAAAAATATAAAAAGGAAATAGAGACATTTATTTAAAAGATCTTCACCGAACTTTGATGGGACCCAAAGAGGGTGATATGAGTAAAATATTTAAAGTAAAGATTTGCTTTGCCATATAAACTAAACAGAGTATGGTCTTGTCATGGTACCTGACACTCACACCTCCTTCTCCTCCAGCAATTTCAGCACTTTGGACGCCGGCCGCGATAGCCCCGCCCCCTTTTATGACGCGGCACAACTCCGCCGGGAAATCTCAAACCAGGACATTCTGGGGGCGTGGATATCAATTAAAGAGACGGGGTATAAAAGGTACTCACTTACTGTGAGTCATTGCCCTGTCGTGGTTTCAGCTTGTCTGTTCCCTCAGTGCGTTTATATTCTCTTAGTGTTCTAGGGTTTTGACTTGGCTTGTTTCTTGACTTTGCTTCCCTCTCCTATCCTTGTACTCGGCCCGGCTTACGCTTACCTGTCTTCTCGTTCCCTCGACCTCGGCTTGTCCCTGACCATTCCTTGTTTGCTTGACGTTAGTCCGGCCACTCTAAGGTCCGGTATACGTCTTTATAGTTTTAGTACACTGTGTGTTGGATCCCTGTCTTGATCCTGACATTATGACAGGGCCCATGGATCCTGCAGGTACTAGTTCCCAGGGCTCCTCTCAGGACTCTAGATTTGAAGCCATGGACCATAGAATAGACCAAATGGCTATGGCTTTACAGTCACTATTATCTCGGCCGAATCTGCAGCCTGAGGAGACTCGTACTTCTTTTATTGCTCCGGTTAACACAGGCCTAGAGGTAGCTACTGTAGGGGCTTCCCCCCCGGGTTACTTCACCACTATGTTACGGAGGTTCACCAGAGACTTGTCGGGGTTTTCTGAACCAGATTAGCATTAATTTCGAATTACAACCAAGGGCCTATCCTACTGACAGAGCTAAGGTCGGGTTTATCATAACCTTACTGATAGATAGGGCGCTTAGATGGGCTAATCCGTTATGGGAAAATGATAACCCACTAGTGTATAATTATAATGCTTTTGTGGAAGCATTTAGGAGAACTTTCGATCCTCCAGGAAGAAGGGCCAACGCCGCTAAGGCGTTGCTACGTCTCAGTCAAGGAAATAATACTCTAGTGAATTACACATTAGAGTTCAGATCTTTGGCCTCTGAGGTAAAATGGAACAAACAAGACTTTATGGATGTTTTTCTAAATGGCTTATCTGATGAAATTTTAGATGAGGTGGCAACTAGAGAACTTCCTGAGAATTTGGAAGATCTGATTTTGTTTATTTCTCATATAGACGAACGTATGAGACAAAGACAGAACACCAGAGAGAGAATCTGTAGACCGTCCATCAGATTAGCTCCCTCATTCCAGAATTCCGATTCTATGGCTCTAGCACTACCTGAGCCAATGCAGTTAGGGGCTACTCGCTTAACTGAACAGGAGAGACAATGCAGGAGAAGGGAGGGTCTTTGTTTATATTGTGGACAAAGGGGTCACCTACGCCTTACCTGCCCCACTAGGCCGGGAAACGCTCGCACCTAAGTACCTCCAGAGGACAGGCCTTGGGTGATGCGATCTCGTCCTCTATAAATAAACAGAAAGACCATAGGCTTCTAAATCCTATCTCGTTGATCTGGGAGAAGAGTTCGGCTAATACCTTCGCCCTAATAGATTCTGGAGCAGCAGAAAGCTTCATGGATCTCACCTTTGCCAAGAAACAACTCCTTCCTTTTCATTTAAGAGAGACACCCTTGGCCATTGAGGCCATAGATGGTAGACCAATATCAGAGCCAGTGATTTCTCATGAGACCATACCAATCAAAGCTACTATTGGCGCATTACACAAAGAAATTATATCCTTACTGTTAATTTCTTCACTAGTGATGTCGCGAACATAAAATTTTCCGTTCGCGAACGGCGAACGCGAACTTCCGCAAATGTTCGCGAACGGGCGAACCCGGTGAACCGCAATAAACTTCAATAGGCAGGCGAATTTTAAAACCCACAGGGACTCTTTCTGGCCACAATAGTGATGGAAAAGTTGTTTCAAGGTGACTAACACCTGGACTGCGGCATGCCGGAGGGGGATCCCTGGAAAAACTCCCATGGAAAACTACATAGTTGATGCAGAGTCTGGTTTTAATCCATAAAGGGCATAAATCACCTAACATTCCTAAATTGTTTGGAGTAACGTGCTTTAAAACATCAGGTATGATGTTGTATCGATCAGGTAGTGTAAGGGTTACGCCTGCTTCACAGTGACAGACCAAACTCCCCGTTTAACGCACCGCAAACAACCGCAAACAGTCCATTTGCACAACCGCAAACTCCCCATTTGCACAAGGTTGGATACCAAGCTAGCCATGTCCCGTTCCTTGTCCTCACTGATGTCATTGAAGGTCTCTTCCTCCACCCAGCCACGTAAAACACCAAGGGTCCCCGAAAGGTGACAACAAGCCCCCTGTATTGTTTTTTTAAATGTACACTACTGTTACACCAGATATGAGTGAGTGGTGACACTGGGCAAGTGAGTGGTGACACTGGGCAGTATACGCTGTGAGCCTGGCACACACGCTGGCAGGCAGGCAACTGCAATTAGATTACACAGAAAAAAAAAAGCAGACTGATGTTCTAACCCGGCGAACCCGGCACTCAGCCAGAGACTTGCCTTTGTTGTTCCAGGTATCAGGGACTTCCAGGGTCTGCACCTGGCGCCCAGAACATTAGCCTGCCAAGCAAGTCCCACTATAGCCGATCCTCCACACCATGCCTTTGATCACATGAACTGCTCTCTGCACATTAACTAATCGTAAAGTAGCAAGCGTTTAAACGTGTCATTATTTCACCTCCTAAAGAGTTTATTGTCGTAGTTCCTTACATGCCTTTACCTTAACCGTTCATGTATTATGTTATTCACTAGTCTCATCTCATGGGGCGACTCACACTTGATTTATAACTAGTGGTGGAGCTGCTGATATAAATACACAGTTTATAACGTATAACCCTAAACATGAAAGCCATCTTTCACAACAATGTACTGCTATATACTCATACCCTCAGTGCAACTAACCATGATATACGCACGTTCAGCCTAGCATGCTCAAATATAACACACTTCTGTCTAAAAAAAAAAAAAAAAAAAGAATGCTGCTTCAGAATGAATCTAAAATGGATGCTGTCCAGGAGGGGGGAGGGTCTGGGAGGGTCTGCTGCTGATTGGCTGGAATGTGTCTGCTGACTGTGAGGTACAGGGTAAAAGCTCACTCAATGATGACGAATAGGGGGCGGACCGAACATCGCATATGTTCGCCATCCGTGGCGAACGTGAACAAGCTATGTTCGCCAGGAACTATTTGCCAGCGAACCGTTCGGGACATCACTATTCTTCACCTTTATTTCCTGTAGTTCTGGGGTATCCATGGTTAAGAAAACACAATCCCGTCATTGACTGGGAACTAGGAGAGATAACGTCATGGGGTTTAGGTTGTAATGGCAGATGCCTGCAGTGGATCACCCCAGCTCCCAGAGCAGACATACCTACCAACTCTTCCCAGGTTTCTGACTTACAGATACCTCTACAATACCAGGATCTTAAAACAGTCTTTGATAAAGGGAGAGCTGACACCTTACCTCCCCATAGGTCATTTGACTGCACTATTAAACTTCTACCTGGCACGATGCCTCAAAGAGGTACTCTGTATCCATTATCCACTAAGGAGAACCTAGTACTAGAGGCATATATTAAGGAAAATTTGGATAAGGGCTTTATCAGAAGGTCTACATCACCAGCGGGGGCTGGATTTTTCTTTGTCACAAAAAAGGATGGCACTCTGAGGCCATGCATGGACTACCGGAGTATGAATAAAATAACAATTAAAAATGCTTATCCTATTCCTCTGATTACCGAGTTATTCGATAGACTCAAGGGTTCCAAAATTTTTACCAAGTTGGACTTACGAGGAGCTTATAACTTGGTTAGAATCCAGCAGGGTGATGAATGGAAAACTGCATTCAATACCCATTACGGTCACTATGAATACACAGTTATGCCATTCGGGCTATGCAATGCCCCAGCTGTCTTTCAGGAGCTAATCAATGAGGTGTTGAGAGAATTCCAAGAGGAATGTTTAGTGTACTTGGACGATATACTAATACATTCTAGAGACAAGGAGATTCACCACAGACAAGTTAGAAAAGTGTTGAGCAAACGTTTACAACACGGGTTGTACTGCAAATTGGAGAAGTGTAGTTTTGACCAATCCCAGATAGATTTTCTGGGTTATTTAATTTCCGATGAAGGTTTCAAGATGGACCCTGGTAAACTTCAGTCTATTTTAAACTGGCCTTTGCCCACTGGACTCAAAGCCATACAAAGGTTTATCGGATTCTCCAACTATTATAGGCGCTTCATCAATGGGTTCTCTTCCATAATAGCACCCATTACTAACATGACAAAGAAGGGTGCCAATACCAAGATTTGGTCTACGGAGGCTTTGGCTGCCTTCAAGACTCTCAAGGAGACTTTTGCTTCTGCCCCGATTTTGGTTCACCCTGACATTTCTCTACCTTTTTTGCTAGAAGTTGATGTGTCTGAGACAGGTATAGGGGCTGTACTGTCACAAAGACAAGGGTTGGATAAACCTTTGCATCCATGTGGTTCTTTTCTAAAAAATTGTCTGACACGGAGAGAAGATATGACATTGGAGACAGAGAACTATTGGCTATAATATTGGCCTTAAAAGAATGGAGGCATCTGTTAGAAGGGACTCTTCAACCAGTTACTATCTTAACTGACCATAAGAATATATCTTTAATCGGAGAGGTCACAAGATTGTCCGCCAGACAGGCTCGTTGGTCCCTGTTCCTTGCCCATTTTAAGTACATACTTACCTACAGACGGGCTCAAAGAATACCAAGGCAGACGCTCTCTCACGCCAACACGAACCTGCCACTTTCGCAGAGGTCCCTATGTCTTCTATTATTCCCAAACAGTATATTATAGTCAACACCAGTCTGAAAGTGCACTCTCCGTTGCTACTAAATATTGAAAAGGCTCAATGCATGGCACCTACACCTACTCCGGAGGGAAAGTATTTTGTACCTCCCAATCTCCAGAGTGAATTTCTTTCATGCTTTCATGACAGTAAGATTGCCGGACATCCGGGCATTCATAAGACCCATTCTCTAATTTCCCAAAGTTTTTGGTGGCCTTCCTTACGTTAGGATGTTAGGGAATATGTTATCGCTTGTGTGGTCTGTGCTAAAAATAAACAGCCTCACACCCTTCCTTGTGGTTTACTTCAACCTTTAGAAATTCCTAAAACACCATGGTCCAGTCTAGCTATGGACTTTATTGTTGAATTACCAGTATCCAATAATCAAACAGTTATTTTCACGGTTGTTGACAGGTTTACTAAAATGTCTCACTTTATCCCCTTACCCAAACTTCCTTCTGCACCCGAATTCGCTGAAATTTTTGCAAGGGAAATCTTTTGCTTGCATGGTATCCCTGCAGATATTGTCTCTGATAGAGGTCCCCAGTTTGTCTCTCGTTTTTGGAGATCCTTCTGTTCCCAGTTGGGTATAAAATTGAATTTCTCTTCGGCCTACCATCCCCAATCTAATGGGGCTGCCGAACGTACCAACCAGAAGATCGAACAATATTTGCGCTGTTTTGTATCTGAACATCAAGATAATTGGGTTGATTTGATTCCTTGGGCGGAGTTTGCACACAACAATTTGGTTTGCGAGTCTACTCATAATAGCCCCTTCTTCATGAATTATGGCTTCCATCCCACCATTCTTCCATCGGTGTCCTCCTCACAGGGTATACCGATGGTTGATGTCCATGTCACCAATCTGAGGAAGTCAGATTCACCGTGTTCTTGGTCACACTTCAGCTTTATTTAAACAACATGCTGATAAACGCAGAAGGCCTGCTCTTGTTTTTTTCCCGGGGGATAAGGTATGGTTGAGTACCAGACACATAAGGTTGAAACTTCCTTCCATGAAATTCCCCCCTCGTTACATTGGACCGTACAAAGTCTTACGGAGGATCAACCCAGTTGCTTATCAACTTGCTCTTCCTCCTGGTTTATGCATTCCTAATTCTTTTCATGTTTTGCTCCTTAAACCTCTCGTTTGTAATAGATACACCTCTGCCCCGACTCCTCCCTCTTCTGTTCAGGTTGAGGGTCAGGAAGAATTTGAGGTTAATTCGATTCTTGACTCCCGCATCTCTCGTGGGGGATTACAGTATCTCGTTGACTGGAAAGGATATGGCCCTGAGGAAAGATCCTGGGTGTCTCATGCGGATGTCCGCGCTCCTCGCCTTCTTCGGGCATTTCATGCCCGTTTTCCATCTCATCCTGGTCCTTTTCACTCGAAGGGCGTTCCTAAGAGGGTGGGTACTGTCATGGCACACGCCACTCACACCTCCTTCTCCTGCAGCAATTTAGGCACTTTGGACGCCGCCCGCGAAAGCCCCGCCCCCTTTTATGACGCGGCGCAACTCCGCCGACGAAATCTCAAACCAGGACATTCTGGATATCAATTAAAGAGACAGGGTATAAAAGGTACTCACTTACTGTGAGTCATTGCCCTGTCGTGATTTCAGCTTGTCTGTTCCCTCAGTGCGTTTATATTCTCTTAGTGTTCTACGGTTTTGACTTGGCTTGTTTCTTGACTTTGCTTCCCTCTCCTATCCTTGTACTCGGCCTGGCTTACACTTACCTGTCTTCTCGTTCCCTCGACCTCGGCTTGTCCCTGACCTTTCCTGGTTTGCTTGACGTTAGTCCACTCTAAGGTCCGGTATACGTCTTTATAGTTTTAGTACACTGCGTGTTGGATCCCTGTCTTGATCCTGACAGGTCTATTGCATGTCTGATTTAATAATATGGATAATATAGAATTAATAAATGTTGTATCACTTAATTCCTTCACATGAGTAACATTCAATATAAAAGAAATAATAAGATTCAAATCAATTAAAACATCTTGCACTTGTATGAAAGCATTTTATTAATAAATATAACAGGATTAGTATTGGTTGTAAAGGATAAGTTGTGGTTACCCTTAAGTAATATTGGCATGCTGGGACATGGGGTGGAAGTACAGGTAGTGCAGCTGGTGCAATCAATTGGGACCCACATCCTTGCAGGGCCTATCTGGAAGTCTTCATCCAATGGGCATCTCTAAAGAGGAGTCTGGTAGTGTACCATGGACCTTTGTCAGGACTTGGACAAGGCCTCTCTCAGTTTTGACCTGTGCGAGTCCCTCTCTTACTCTCTCCTCTGCTGACACTTTTCAACTACAGTCTAATCTAGGAAGGAACTGAAAGCACTATTCACCAGTCAGATAGGGATTTGTCAGATACTCTGCATATAGAAATTGAGCTAAACTGTTTAGTAGTGACCTTACCTTTGGCACTGCAGTTCTTTCTGACTCCATTTCTCTTGAGACTCAACCAGCTATTCTGCTGGCTAACTGTCTTGAGAAATACAAGGTACTTGAACTGGAGTGTTACTGGTAAGGCATAAGGGTCTTAAAGCATGAAAAGACATTATAGAAAGACCAGCTCCCCCATCACTCCCACACGTGGAGGAAACCCGGACCCTAGCGGTAGCCGTGTTTGTGGAAAGAAGATGCAGGCCACTAAGCCAGCCTGGGGCTGGAGGGACACCCCCACGGACACCCGCACAGCAGCGGGAAGCAGAAATGCAGCGCCGGACACACACCGCTTCAACAAAAAGGGCGTCGGGTGAAGGAGACCCTGCTGGGGGCTAGTGAACTCGCCACAATGGGACACAGTCCTAATGCTAGCCCCTACATGCCATAACAAAGAGGCTGCGGGACTCATTGAGCGACTGGACAAACCAGTGGACACTGAGCTAAACACTATGCATGCCTAATATCCTGCACCGCAAGTACCATGTTTTTTTGTGTAATGAGTCATACTGAAATACCTCTGATGTTTATAGATATATGTTTATAATTTCGTTTGTGCAAGCTTATCTGGTAACCAGAATGCACAGCGTATCCACGCGGTATAAATGCGACCTTATAACATAACATACCGTGCCCCAGACACTATAGTGCAGATTATACAAGCCATAACACTATGAGACAGAAAGATTATCTCCAGATTGCTCAAACCGTAAAGAATTTACTGCATTTTTGCCATAAAACCATTACTAGCACTAGACATATTACTGGTAGGCCTGCTTGAGCTGATTAGGTCCGGTCTTCACATACCAGCCTTGGCCTGTAATGCTTCACCGGCGAGCCCCTACATAATCACATATACTGGAAGGGTCGCACACGCCATACAGCTCCCTCACTTAACCTGTTACGACAAGTTTATGTTAAGCGACTTATTTGCATATTGCCTAAAACTGTTTACGAAAAGCATCGCTAATTCATTAAAAAAAAAAAAAAAAAAAAAAAAGAGACACAAATGTTATGGAAATGATAGCTACAATTGTTATTGCACCCTATACTGTAATTTGAATGCGCATTTCCCAGTCTCTATTCTGTATCCCACTTATTGTGCCTCAATAAAATACAGATTGACCAAAAAAAAAGACATTATAGTATAAAATAATAAAATATATGAAAAAACCTACATCAGCCACTGTGTTACAATGTAAGTAATACCAACCTTAATATATTATTGATAGAATGTGGTTATTGCTACATTTAGCGGGCAAAGACCAACAGGTTAGGGTCAAGGTTTACAGAGAGGGGTTGGATCAAATTCCAGAGGTGAAGCCCAGCACCCCACCATCTAAAAACGTCACCACCTGCTACTGACTGAACCCCAGTGAAGTCTAAGGTATTAAAAGGAGGAGAGTGGCAAAGGTAGTTATTTTCTGCATCAAAGTACTATAGGAAAACCTTCAAAATATCTGCGATTTCAGTCATTATTAAAATTACACTAGTGGAAGACCCACTTATGAAGTTGTTTTGCAGAATGAATTATTGCATAATGTTAAGAGTGGGTCATTGCCATTATTATAACATTGAAGAAGAGGTTGTCAAAAATGGGATTTAGGGCCTAGTACAGCAATAGGCAACCTTCGGTATGCCAGATGCTTTGGACTACAACTCCCATGATGCTTTGCCAGCATCATGGGTGTAAGAGCATTATGGGGGATATAGTCACAACATATGGAGTGCCGAAGGTTGCCTATCCCTGGCCTAGTATATGGGAGATTAGTGGAAGTGATTTACAGACAAAGGCAGATGAAGGATATACATGAGGTTTTTTATTTGTTCAATTCAAATACTCAGCATAGCACATTCATCGTTTTGCTTATTTATTTTTTTACCATCCCATAGCTTTTGATGGAGGAAATATGTTGTGGACAGTGAGGGTATGTAAATGATGTAAATGTGTATATGTTTTTCCCAAAATGTTTTTATAATGTTTTCTTCTTGCTAATACATTTGAAAATTCTTTTTTAGAAATAACAATTAGATTAAAAAAACTGTTTAAAAAGAAAAGAAATATAGTATGATTTTGTTATGATGATATTCTTGAAATGAATAATTGATCAGAAAATAGTCTATCATCACCTAAGCATATTTAACACCATGCATATATAACAGAAACAATGGTGGCATGCAGCCAATGTTCCAGGGATGGTGTAGAGTTTTAAATGAAATCAGGGCACTGATTTAACAAGTCTGTTGTGACCACAGCATGACAAACACGTTATAAAGCAGCAGATGCAGCACAAATGAATATGTATTTAGCAGCACCGCTCATCAAATGTGCGAAAGGCTTTTGTGAGTCACTGTTGTAAGGTTAGCATTGCACACTTTAGAATGTTGAGACAGTAAACTCACCAGCAATTAGAGGTTGGAATGGCGCATATATCTTCTGATACAAATTTTCAGTTTCTCCATCTTTCATATGTATTAATTGACTTTGTTATTTCCATTTTACTTTTTACACGTCTCTCTCTCTCTTACTCTCTCTCTCTCTCTCTACACATTTTGATATTGACATATTTAGTAATTTCACTTATATGATCAATCTTTAATCATAGAGAATAATGAACAAAATAGCAACCACGATAAAATGTTTATTGCTGTAAGAATGTTATTTCTTTTTAGTGACCAATAATCTTCTATTATATCTTTATTATATTTTATGTTTTTATGCTGAGATTTTGATTTATATGTTTTGTTATCTCAAAGGCAGCTATAGGTCTTAATAAAATGTGAGCCCATCAGAAAGCAACTTAATTAAATTTGCAGTCATTTAGGTGTGCTTCTATAGAGTATGAATATAGTACTCTACCTCCCTTGGATGTTCTCTTAAGCAGAGATGCTGTGGAAACAAGAGATGTGTTGCTTTGCTGAGAGTGACTGGACTTAAAGTTCACAGCATATTGAGTGGATGTGTACCCCTGACAACATGGAAAAAATATTTAAAACCAAGAACTTAGATATGAGAGAGTACCCTTAACGAGAATCAAGGGATTCTATCCTTTCTGTATCTAAGTTGGCAATGCATGCAGTCTCTAACACGACGAGTAATAATCCTGGCCATGACACTGAAAAATGTACTGAAATAAATAGCAATGTAACAACCAAACTCCCTAAATGAAACACATTTTAAGCTCATTCTAGAATATAATTAAGGGATACTCTAGTTTTAGAAATATGCTGGAGTGTTTTACTAACTACTGTTTAGATTATTTCCCTCTGTCCGCTTATCCAATAAACTTACACTCTACTGCAAAAAAAAATAAACATAAAATCAAATCACTATTTAGTAGATATCCCTTCACTAAAACATGCATGAATTTAATAATGCACCTTTTTATGGTGGGTATATCTAAAAACAGCACGCACAAACTGCAGATCTGCAGCCTTTACAAGCCCTCCCTTTCTAACCCCACCCAGACTTTCAGTGCCTGTCCAATCACACACTTCCCAATGCAGCTCAAAAGGAAGTCTTTGCAAGGAAGGTGATCTGGGCATTGATTATATGTCATTGGCACTACCAAAGCATTGGTGGACTACAACACAAAAATAAAAATCACTTACCTTAAACTTAGTTCTGTAGACAGTCACAGAACGTAAGCCTCATTTTAATATTGTTAGATAATCTGTTCAAATTCTTAAATATTTCTGGATAAACTTTCACAATTATTTTTTCAACATATTAAAATATAAAAAATATTAGATCATTTAGAAAGTTTAACCAACAATATTAAATCAAGGTCCAAGTTCTTTGACTGTTTACAGAACTAAGTTTAAGATAAGTGATTTGTATTCTTGCTGTAGTCCACAAATATGTTATTAGCAATAAAAGTTTACAGATGTTACCATAACACCTCATCTGAGTTAAGATTAGTTCATAGACAATTTAAAATTAACAAAGAGAACGTTACCTGCGTTACCTATCAGCAAATCTAATGGCTAGAGTAGGACTCACCTTTTGGGGCTTGCCTTGACGTGGCAGGTGAACTTATATTCAAATGGCCATTGGAATAAAACTAAAGAGCCTCCATTTTGTTTAAATGTACATAGGGATTTAGGCCAGAGCGCAGGTAATGTTCTCTTTGTTTTTACTATGCATTTTGAGCTGTTGAATACTAAGCTACTGCTGCTGTAAGCACGGTGCTTTATCTTTGAATTCAAAATTAACGTTTATTACAGATTTGCCTTTCCACATTATACCCACGATTCAAGCACTGTGGTGATGTTTTATACCACCATATTTCTTTTTTATGTGAATTGCTGGAAACCACTCCTCCAACATGAATAAAAAAATAAATAAAATAAGCCATTGAATAAACTCTGGTAAGGTAGTGAAACGCGTTGACGGTATTTGTAATTTAACAATAGCAATAAATTACCACCAAGCCTCAAGCTCCTTTCCAGCAGGTCTTTCAAGTCCCACAGCTGAAAACCAGACCAACTAATTTGACTTATAATCTAAAATATACAGGGAGTGCAGAATTATTAGGCAAATGAGTATTTTGACCACATCATCCTCTTTATGCATGTTGTCTTACTCCAAGCTGTATAGGCTCGAAAGCCTACTATCAATTAAGCATATTAGGTAATGTGCATCTCTGTAATGAGAAGGGGTGTGGTCTAATGACATCAACACCCTATATCAGGTGTGCATAATTATTAGGCAACTTCCTTTCCTTTGGCAAAATGGGTCAAAAGAAGGGACTTGACAGGCTCAGAAAAGTCAAAAATAGAATAAAATGAGATATCTTGCAGAGGGATGCAGCACTCTTAAAATTGCAAAGCTTCTGAAGCGTGATCATTGAACAATCAAGCGTTTCATTCAAAATAGTCAACAGGGTCGCAAGCGTGTGGAGAAACCAAGGCGCAAAATAACTGCTCATGAACTGAGAAAAGTCAAGCGTGCAGCTGCCAAGATGCCACTTGCCACCAGTTTGGCCATATTTCAGAGCTGCAATATCACTGGAGTGCCCAAAAGCACAAGGTGTGCAATACTCAGAGACATGGCCAAGGTAAGAAAGGCTGAAAGACGACCACCACTGAACAAGACACACAAGCTGAAACGTCAAGACTGGGCCAAGAAATATCTCAAGACTGATTTTTCTAAGGTTTTATGGACTGATGAAATGAGAGTGAGTCTTGATGGGCCAGATGGATGGGCCCGTGGCTGGATTGGTAAAGGGCAGAGAGCTCCAGTCCGACTCAGACGCCAGCAAGGCGGAGGTGGAGTACTGGTTTGGGCTGGTATCATCAAAGATGAGCGTGTGGGGCCTTTTCGGGTTGAGGATGGAGTCAAGCTCAACTCCCAGTCCTACTGCCAGTTTCTGGAAGACACCTTCTTCAAGCAGTGGTACAGGAAGAAGTCTGCATCCTTCAAGAAAAACATGATTTTCATGCAGGACAATGCTCCATCACACGCGTCCAAGTACTCCACAGCGTGGCTGGCAAGAAAGGGTATAAAAGAAGAAAATCTAATGACATGGCCTCCTTGTTCACCTGATCTGAACCCCATTGAGAGCCTGTGGTCCATCATCAAATGTGAGATTTACAAGGAGGGAAAACAGTACACCTCTCTGAACAGTGTCTGGGAGGCTGTGGTTGCTTCTGCACGCAATGTTGATGGTGAACAGATCAAAACACTGACAGAATCCATGGATGGCAGGCTTTTGAGTGTCCTTGCAAAGAAAGGTGGCTATATTGGTCACTGATTTGTTTTTGTTATGTTTTTGAATGTCAGAAATGTATATTTGTGAATGTTGAGATGTTATATTGGTTTCACTGGTAAAAATAAATAATTGAAATGGGTATATATTTGTTTTTTGTTAAGTTGCCTAATAATTATGCACAGTAATAGTCACCTGCACACACAGATATCCCCCTAAAATAGCTATAACTAAAAACAAACTAAAAACTACTTCCAAAAATATTCAGCTTTGATATTAATGAGTTTTTTTGGGGTTCATTGAGAACATGGTTGTTGTTCAATAATAAAATTAATCCTCAAAAATACAACTTGCCTAATAATTCTGCACTTCCTGTATTTATTTTTTAATGTAAGAGGCTAAGTCATAGTTTTAAATAAAGTTTTACTTTGATAAAAGGAATTACTCTATGTGCATCTTGTACTTGTTCTCCTTATCCCTCTTTTTTTTTTTTTTAACATGTTTATCGTATGAAGGAAAATGAAAACAGCAAAACATATGTGAGGAATGCTGAACATGATGGGCACAAGTATTTTTTCAGCTATGTAACTATGTAAAAGAAGTAATCTACAACATTAATTTTACATTCTCTATATATGAAGGGTTTACAGAATTTTAACATTAAACTATGTCACTTAACTATCCAAAGGGCTACATCTGTATAGATAACATTGTAGATTATTTGTTTTTTTAAGCTTATTTGTTTTTTTATGTTTCAGTGTGTTTAAATGTTAAGGTAATCATTTTTTGGTATAATCCCCTTATCTTTTTTTATCACTTAAACTATTAGTGTCATAGTTTTTTTTTTTTGGATGTATTTTTAAACCTAAGAAGGGAAGATTTTGTTGCCTTCAGTTTTTTTGCGTGTTTTTTTTCCCTCTATGAACAATTTGACAATTTGCAACTTCAAAGACATAGTTTAGTTTATCAAGGCTCTTGGCCAAGATAACTCTAGCATAATGCACATGTAGAGAGCTGGCTTATTGTAATTCATATCATAATAACGAGAGATTTCTCTGAAAGATTGAGTATGTAGATTTTAATAAAATCATGCATTATTCATATAATGGTAACAGTAAAAATAGCATAATGGATAAAACACTTTAGCTAGAATTAGGCTGCTTTAAATAAAAAAATATGTCCTTGTATTATTAGGAAATAGAAAAATTATAAATGGATTTAGGTCTGAACTAAACTGTTTGCTTATTTGTTAATTTAAACAATGATACCAATGTGTGATAAATTCTTAATAGTCTAAAAAAGAATACTCATACTCTCCCATAAAATGGGATTTTTTTTCAGTTTATAAATGCAGATTTTGATAGTAATCTGCACTTTTATAAAACTTTGCAACAACACCTCCTCAGCAAGTAATCAGACAGCTATGAAGGCTTCCTCTTTAGTTAACTCCCCAGGGTGTTTGCCTTCCCCTGTTCTCAATTACCTGTTGTCAGGATCCCGCGGGCGTCTGTACGGGGAGGCTGCAATCCGCTTGCAGCACTCACCCTCAGTTCTCCCCCGCGGTCTCCCCTTCCTTTACCTGTTGGCGAGCGGCGTCCTCACAGCCCCGGACGGTGCTCGCATCCTCCTTCTCGTCTCCCAGCGGCAGCATGTATAACGCTGCATGCTGGGAGACCGCGCATACATACAAACGCCGGGGTCAGCCACGTGACCCGGCGTTAAAGTCACAGCACTACAATCACAGTGGGAGGTATAGATATCTCCCACGTGTGATTGTTAATTCTGATTGGAAATTATCCAATCAGAATTAAACACAGGGTTTATATACTTACCTTTCCTGTCTCTCAGTGCCCTGTTGTGGTCTTTGCTTGCTAGCATTGCTACTGAAACTTGTGTTTCTGGTTACGTACTCTCTGGCTTGTTAATCCGACTTTGTGACTTTCTCCTACCCTTTGACCTCGGCTTGTTTCTCGTTATCCTGTCTTCTGGTTCCCCTTACTCGGCTTGTCTCCTGACTATTCTTTGTGTGCTTAGCCCGGCCACTCTAAGGTCCGGTACTGCACCTTTTCTGTGTGTGTGTGTTAGCGTGTTGAGTTCCCTGAATCGTGACATTACAACAGGGCCATAATGGAACCTGCTGACATACCACAGCTCCTAGTTAATCAGGAGGCTAGAATGGATGGCTTGGACCACCGTATGGATCAGTTTGCTCAAGCTTTGCAAACCATACTGGCTCATACTGTACACTTGCAGCCTGCCGTTCAGGAGGCTGCTGCTGCTGTGCCCGAACCCATTCCCACTCCAGTACCCGTTCCTGCTCATGTAGTTCATATGACGCCGCCACATCGCTACAGCGATGACCCAGCATTGTGTCGTGGTTTCCTCAACCAAATCGACATCCATTTGGTGATGAATCCACGTTCCTATCCCACTGACAGATCTAAAATTGCCTTTTTGATAAACCACTTGTCCGGGAGAGCTTTAGCATGGGCCAACCCCATTTGGAAGAATACGTCTCCTATGTCCTTTGCAGATTTTCTGACAGCTTTCAAACGCACGTTTGATCAACCCGGTAGGGTTGCTTCTGCTGGCAAAGCTCTGCTTAGGGTCCGACAGGGTAACAGATCTGTAGCGGATTACACTATCGAATTCCGCACTCTAGCAGCTGAAGTGGTTTGGAATAATGACGCCCTCGTAACAGCCTTTCAGGAGGGTTTGGCCGCTTATATACTGGATGAAATAGCATCCAGGGAATTGCCTGTTCTTCTAGATGATGTTATAGACTATATGATTCTTATTGATAACCGTATTAGAGAGAGGCGTAGTCAAAGACGGCTGGATACACGGGTGTTACCTGCTCTACCCAGTACTGCACTACTAGCGTTACCCGCTCCTAGGCAACCATCCCCTGAACCCATGCAATTGGGTGCTACAGGGCTAACTGAGGCCGAAAGAGCGTACCGTAGAAGGGAGGGGTTATGCCTTTATTGTGGGAAGAGAGGGCACCACTGTAATGCCTGCCCTAGAGTACAGGGAAACTGCAGCACCTAAGGCCTAGAGAGGGGTCGGCCTCGGGTTTTATGACTTTGTCCCCTAATGTGTCCATCTCCAGACCGTTTATCACGGTTTCTCTTTTAGTCAATAAAACCACTATAACAACCAAAGCCTTGATCGATTCAGGTGCGGAAGACAACCTTATGGATGAGAACTTTGCCAGAACCGCAGCCCTGACTTTGATCCGAAAGGCCACACCCTTGGCCGTTGAGGCCATAGATGGTAGACCACTTGAGAAACCTCTGGTGACCCATGAAACCCAGGAAATGGTTATGTCTGTGGGTGCTTTGCACAAGGAAAGGTTAACCTTCTAAATAATTGACTCTCCTACTGCCTCCATCGTTCTGGGTTTTCCCTGGTTAGTTAAACACAACCCTGTACTTGATTGGGGTTGTTTAGATATACTCTCCTGGGGGGAATCTTGCCAACGAGACTGTATGGCTCATGTACGTCCTGTTTGTTTACTCAACGTGCCCACGGCTAAACCACTTTCGGTTTCTGTCCCTTCTGTATATGCAGTCCTTGCCTTGGTTTTTGAAAAAAGGGACGCAGATAAGCTACCTCCACATCGTGACTATGACTGTGCCATAAACCTGTTACTGGGTACTATGCCTCCTAGGGGCAAGGTCTACCCTCTTTCTGAGAAAGAAAACCAGATCATGGAGGAGTACATTCGGGAATCTATAAGTAAAGGTTTTATTAGAAGGTCCTCCTCCCCTGCTGGTGCTGGTTTCTTCTTTGTGGCAAAGAAGGAGAGCGATTTGAGGCCATGTATAGACTACAGGGGTCTGAACAATATAACAATTAAAAATGCCTACCCTATCCCCCTCATCACTGAGTTGTTTGACCGTGTTAAAAGTTCTAAGTTCTTCACTAAATTAGACCTCGGGGGGGCTTATAACCTTGTCCGTATAAAGGAGAATGACGAGTGGAAGACAGCGTTCAATACGCGCAGTGGGCATTACGAATATCTGGTCATGCCTTTTGGACTGTGTAATGCTCCTGCTGTGTTTCATAAATGATGTCCTTAGGGATCTATTGCATGTCTGTGCCGTGGTGTACCTTGACAACATACTTGTGTATTCTCCTGATTTGAAGTCACACCATAACCATGTTAGGATGGTGCTCAAAAAGTTATCACAGAACGGACTCTATTGTAAGTTAGAAAAATGTTTATTCGATCAGACCTCTGTGCAATTCCTTGGATATATTATTACTGAACAGGGTTTCAGTATGGATCCTGCTAAATTGGAAGCCATACTGTCCTGGCCACTTCCCCTAGGACTGAAGGCTATCCAGCGTTTTATAGGATTTTCCAACTATTATAGGAAATTTATAAAAAACTTTTCACCACTTATCTCTCCTATAACGAAGCTGACTAAAAAAGGTCTACACCCTAGGGTTTGGACTCCTGAAGCCCTTAAGGCCTTCGAAACTCTCAAGAAGGCATTTGCCTCTGCTCCAGTGCTGCACCACCATAATTCTTCTCTTCCCTTTGTTATGGAAGTAGACGCTTCTGAGTCGGGTGTGGGAGCAGTACTGTCACTGAGGTTTTCGTATGACAAACCCCTCCATCTCTGTTGTTATTTATCTAAAAGGTTGTCTGATCCAGAAAATAATTACGATGTTTGGAACAGGGAACTATTAGCTATTGTGTTAGCTTTTAAGGAATGGAGGTACTTATTAGAGGGTTCTAGACACAAAATTATGGTTATAACAGATCATAAGAACCTCTCCTATATAGCTTATGCTAGAAGGTTATCTGCCCGGCAGGCTAGATGGTCTCTATTTCTTTCACGCTTCCAATACGTTATTACCTATAGACCTGGTTGACGTAATGCCAAAGCTGACGCTATCTCTCGACAGCATGAACCGTTAGAATTTGTTAACCCGACTCCTGTACCTATTGTACCTGCGTCTCAGATAATAGCTGCTACCCGTTTGGTTGTTTCGTCTCCTTTCCTTGATAGTATTAAGACATACCAAACCCAAGCACCCCCTGAGACGCCGGTTGGTAAACTATACGTTAAAGCAAATGACAGAAAAAAGTTGTCAACTTTATTTCACACCGCCAAAACTGCTGGTCATGCGGGGGTTACCAAAACCTATAAGGGCCTCCTTCAACAGTTCTGGTGGCCTTCACTCAAGCGAGACGTAGTGGATTTTGTACAGGCTTGTCGGGTCTGTACGCAGTGTAAGTCCCCTAATGTGAGACCCCAGGGTCTACTGATGCCTCTATCTATACCCAAGAAACCATGGACCCACTTATCCATGGATTTCATTGTAGACCTTCCTCTTTCTGATGGTCAGACAGTGATATTGACTGTGACGGATAGGTTATCTTTAATGGCGCACTTTATTCCGCTTAAGAAACTGCCTTCTGCGGTTCAGCTAGCTCAGGTGTTTGCCAAAGAAGTGTTCCGCTTGCATGGGGTACCTCAGGATATCGTATCTGACAGGGGCCCTCAATTTGTCTCTCGGTTTTGGAGGAGCTTTTGTGCTGAGATGGGGATCTCCTTGTCGTTCACTTCCTCCTATCACCCGTAATCTAATGGTGCGGCTGAACGTGCTAATCAGTCTGTGGAATTGTATTTGCGCTGCTTCACTAATGCGCACCAGGACGACAGGATTTGCCTGGAATATGGTGTCTCATTCGTCTACTGGCTTAAGTCCTTTTGAGGTTGCTTATGGGTTTCGGCCTTCTGTCCTTCCCGGTGCGTTCTCCGACAAGGGAATGCCCGCCTTGGACCAGCACCTCGCTTCTTTGCGGAAGATGTGGGATCAGGTCCATGTTGCGCTGTCTCATTCAGCGGCCCCTTCTTATGTTCCGGATGATAGGGTATGGTTGTCCTCCAGGAACCTCCATCTCAAGGTTCCCTCGATGAAATTTGCTCCCAGATTTCTTGGTCCCTACAAGGTGTTACGTAGGGTTAACCCCGTTTCCTACTCCCTTGACCTGCCTCCTTCCATGCGTATTCCGAACACGTTTCACGTCTCGCTTTTGAAGCCCTTGCTGTGTAACCGGTTCTCTCGTCCCCTCGGGTGGTCCGTTTCCCCTCGCGCTGTCCCTAGTGACGCATACGAGGTGGCTGCCCTTCTCGACTCTCATGTTTCTAGGGGTCGGCTGCAATATCTGGTGGATTGGAAGGGGTACGGCCCTGAGGAGCGGTCTTGGGTTTCGAGCTCTGATCTGCACGCTCCCTCTTTGGTCCGCTCCTTTCATGCCCGGTTTCCTTTGAAGCCTTCTGCTTCCCACCCTCCGGGCGGTCTTCGAGGGGGGGTAATGTCGGGATCCCATGGGCGGCTGCGAGGGGAGGCTGCACTCCGCTTGCAGTACTCACCCTCCAGCCGTCCGCGGTCCCCTCCTCCTCGTGGGTTCGCTGAGTCTTCCTCCACGTCTTCCTCCGCGTCTTCCTCCACGTCCCCCAAACTTATGTCAAAGCAGATTAAAAGGGAAAATCAGGGGGGTGGTGGGGACAAGCACCAGGATGGAGCGGACGCATCTTTCAGAGCTCTGTTCCAAAAACAAAATAATCTGCCAAATATCAATAGACTCTCAGCCCATCAAACCACGGTGGTATGGAAACAAAGTGCACAAGCACACGATGAACACATCCATGCCCTTCACATATGACTCAAAAGCCAAATCAGCCCACAAGACCAGGAAGATGCCCAGGCCACACGACCTGAGGAAGGCTGCGGAATATACCGAGGCCTTAGCCAACTGGGCCTGGTACTCACCTCCATCTGAAGGCGAGCCTCCCGCAACACCAATGGGCCGCACGAAAACAAAAACACCGGCAGGTCCGCAAAAGGGGAGAGACATCGGCGAAATGCTCTCCGGTCCAACGAAACAGACATCCGTAGACCGGGCAGTCGAGGAGCACATCACTAATCCACCGGACAACGCCGATAGCCGACCCTCCAGCGGGCCCAGCTGCTCCCTTTTCTGCCCCATCACGGAGAACCGGTAAACACACAACCCTCTGATCCCTCGACCAAGCAAGATATCTCAGACCTTTATAAACGCATTAAACAGCTATTTGAAGCAGACATTGCTCTGGTGAAGGAAGAGGAACAAACCGTCACAAAACGGGTACGGGTCACGGAGGACGATGTAACAGACCTTAAACGAGGCCTCTCGGCCCTGGAGGAGAAGGTGCAAAAGATACAAGCCGTGCACAGCAATACAAACCTTAAATTAGACTCCCTCGAAGATAATGGACAGGAGAAAAATCAGAAAATGTGGGGGGTACCAAACGCGGTAGCATCGGAAGAACTACCCCATCTCATTAGATGCCTTTTAACCTCAGTACTGCCTGCAAAAACGGCGAAATCAATTGTAATATCATATCGAAATGCATAGCGAAATTGCCTAGAGCACCTACAGCCTCCTCGAGAGACATTATATTTCGATTTCACGCTCATGCTAACAAACAAAGGCTCCAACAGGCACTACGTGACAAAACACCCCTCCACTTCAAAATGCACCACTTGGCCTTCTATCAAGCTCTTACCCGCTTCACGCTACAATGGATGCAAGCCATAAGGCCTATCACATGGAGGCTGCAAGAAACAGGCACCGCGTACTGCTGGTCCACTCCAAGGGCTCTAACGGCAACCGTGGAAGACAAAACCTACAGGCACCGGAAGAGGCAACACAGTTCCAAGCTTCACTCGGTCTGGCAGACAGGCCTCCGGAGAATCAGAGACCTCGACCCGGTCACTCATGGGACTTTCAGAACATCAGGCTGTTCGTCCCTGCTGGGGACCAGAACTCAGGGACTTGAATTGTAACAGACCAACCCATACAAGCTGTTTAACAATGTTTTTAAAGTTTACTAGCTGATTTAGCTAGCCATATATCCAACACACTCCAGACGGCCCACGGACAGGTGACCCACAGACTGCCAACCCAACATCGAGGTGTAACAGCTCAAACCTAACACACAATAGACCTACCATAGCGACCTGCACAAGCCGCATAACTAGAGAAAGGCCCATTCCACCTACCACTCCCCCCCCCCACTTTCCCCTCGGTTAGGGGCTCAAACGACTATACACACATACGGCGAACAGGGACACCCGCTCCCTAAACCCTTCCCACTCACAACACCCAGGATGCAAAATACCCACACAGGAGCACTATGGCCACCTCTTGCTCACCCCTTACTAGACCCACGAAGACTCTAGATCTCCAACCCGCAACAAGGCCCACACAAGCAAGCCCACCCAACAATCATGCCCAACTCAACTCCGCACAGGGTAAAAGGGGACCCAGAGGCTACATATGCAAACCTACCCCACACGACAGACTAGTGCAGAAACTACCTGGATTAACCCCGACTATCAGAAGGGCACACTTACTGCAAACTACCCTGTTCAGTCCACATTCTCAGGCTCACCAAGCCACATAACACCCACGCTCACGAAAATCCAGAAGTCTCAGTCAAATACCTTCCTTTACAAATCCCAGACCTCAAGCAAGACTTACCCACTACTTAGACTCCAAAAATACGCTATGATTTCAAATGTCATAACAACGTATATACATATCTGTTTAAGCCCGTATCTGCTGTTGTGGCAATGTAGACTACCATGTAACTCAACCTATGCACAATGAAAAATAAAGAATAAAAAAAAAAAAAAAAGGGAAAATCGGAGGAACAGAATTTTCAAGATTATAGATGGGTTGAAAACCTGCATAAGTCCAGAGGTTTTATACAACACTCTATAACCTCCCGAAAAGATCAGAAATGTCAGACATAACTAAATATTTTAGAGATTTAAATTTAACCGAGATCTTGCAAGATCAAAAAGAGTTAGATTCCCCACTGAAAGAAGATGAAATTAATAGGTCTGTAGAGAGACTTCGGACCAAGAAGGCCCCTGGACCTGATGGGTATTCAAATTTGCTTCCCCATTTAAAAAAATGCATTCTAAATAATTAAGGAAAGTAGGAATTTTCATGCTAAAATGTTGCAAGCCACAATAGTTCCTATTCCAAAACAGGACAAGAACAAAACCAGGGTGCCAAAATACCAGCCGATCTCCCTAATAAACATCGACACAAAAATGTATTCTTCTGTAATTGCAGAAAGAATGAAAGCCGTTATCCCATTTATCATCCATTATGATCAGACAGGGTTTATTAAAAGAAGACAGGTGAGTGGTAATACCTGTAAAATTATAGATCTCATTCAATATAAAACAACTCACAAAATTCCATCAGTTATTCTGGGCATTAATACAGAAAACTGGGTTGACTGTTGCTTCCTTGAAGAGGTTCTTAAAGCTTTAAATTTTGGAAGTGGTTTAGTCAACTCGGTTATAGCTTTATATACTATTCCAGTTGCTAAAATAGTGGGTCAGGGTTTTAATTCTGATTGGTTCAAGATTTGTAACGGAACACAGAAGGGGTGCCGATTGGCATCTATGCTTTATATTTTATCGTTGGAACTCATGGCAGCAAGAATCAGGTCTTTGGATAATATTAAGGGAGTTAAACAGACATGCAAATTAAATCTGTTTGCAGATGACGTGTTACTGACTTTGACAAATCCTGAAACATCTATATAGGCAGTTTTAAGGGAAGCGGATAAATATGGAGAGATGTCTAACTATAAAATTAATATACAAAAAGTATGTGAACCCTTTGGAATGATATGGATTTCTGCACAAATTGGTCATAAAATGTGATCTGATCATCATCTAAGTCAAAACAATAGACAATCACAGTCTGCTTAACCCCTTAAGACCGCAGCCAAATGTACAAGTTGTGAACCAAAAAAAATGTAAACAAACCACAGATTTTGACTATATGTCTGTTTAACAATAATTTACCTCTTTCATATTAAATGCACCCACACTTATTATATATCATTTTGTTCAGGGGAAACAGGGCTTTCATTTAACATCAAATATTTAGGTATGGAACATAACGTAATATGAATAAAATATAAAAAAATGAGAGAAAATATGATTTTTTTAAATTTTCTTAGTTCTATGTGACATTCTAACTGTGAATGTCATAATACTGTTTGCTTTTACTGCAATAAAATACACATATTTGTATTCAGCGATGTCTCACGTGTAAAACAGTACCCCCTATGTACAGGTTTTATGGTGTTTTGGAAAGTTACAGGGTCAAATATAGCATGTTACACTTTTCAGTTTTTTCACATTGAAATTTGCCAGTTTGGTTACGTTGCCTTTGAGACTGTATGGTAGCCCAGGAATGAAAATTACCCCCATGATGGCATACCATTTGCAAAAGTAGACAACCCAAGGTATTGCAAATGGGGTATGTCCAGTCTTTTTTAGTAGCCACTTGGTCACAAACACTAGCCAAAGTTAACGTTATTTGTTTGTGTGTGAAAAAGGCAAAAGACTAATTTGAAAGCCAATTTTGGCCAGTGTTTGTGACTAAGTGGCTACTAAAAAAGACTGAACATACCCCATTTGCAATACCTTGGGTTGTCTACTTTTGCAAATGGTATGCCATTATGGAGGTAATTCTTATTTCTGGGCTACTATACGGTCTCAAAGCCAACGTAACCAATCTGGCGAATTTCATTGTGAAAAAACTGAAACGCAAGCCTTATATTTGACTCTGTAACTTTTGAAAACACCATAAAACCTGTACATGAGGGGTACTGTTATACTCAGGAGACTTTGCTGAACACAAATATTTGTGTTTCAAAACAGTAAAAAGTATGACAGCAAAAATATCGTCAGTGTAAGTGCCGTTTGTGTGCGAAAAATGCAATAAATTTCATTTTCCCTGACGATATCATTGTTGTAATAAATTTTACGGTTTTGAAACACAAATATTTGTATACAGCGATGTCTCCCGAGTAAAACAGTACCCCCCATGTACAGGTTTTATAGTGTCTTGGAAAGTTATAGGGTTAAATATAGTGCTAGCAAATTAAATTCCCTATACTTTCGGCCTGGGTTGTTAGGCAGGTCCTGCAAATTGTAATTAATAAAAGGACCTAATTATGTAAAATTATTACATAAATATATATGTAAAATTATTATATATACACGTGTGTGTGTATATATATATGTATATATATGTATATAATTTTTTTACTATTATTTTTATTTATATATAGGTATACATATAGTGATGTATACGTATATACTTGGGTATATGCATATATATATTATTTCGTTCTACGTGTATTTTGATATCTATGTCTATATATATATATATATATATATATATATATATATATATATTATCAAAATACAGTTAGAACGAAATTACACACATATATATATTTTTTATTTTTTTATTTTATTTTTTTTACGTATTTACATATTTTTTTATTATAATATATATATATATATATATATAATTATAATTATGTATATATTTAATCAATATCCTTCTACGTGTATTTTGATATTAATATATATATAGAATTATATATATATATATAAATATTAAAATACACTTAGTGTATGTGTAAATGTGTGCATATATATATATATATATATATATATATATAATTATAATTATGTATATATTTAATCAATATCCTTCTACGTGTATTTTGATATTAATATATATATAGAATTATATATATATATAAATATTAAAATACACTTAGTGTATGTGTAAATGTGTGCATATATATATATATATATATATATATATATATATATATAAAATAGAGATATCCCTTGCACTCACGCTTAAAGACAGTCCAATGCCGGGCGCACCACCAGAGCTCCAAATAATGTAGAAAAATAGAAGGGAAGGCTGCTCTCCGGACTTTAAAACATCAAAATTTTATTCAGAAATGGTTAAAAACGACCAACGTTTCGGTCCCCGCTCGGGACCTTCCTCAGGGTCAAAAAATAGAACAGCAGAACAAAAAATATTTTTTGTTCTGCTGTTCTATTTTTTGACCCTGAGGAAGGTCCCGAGCGGGGACCGAAACGTTGGTCGTTTTTAACCATTTCTGAATAAAATTTTGATGTTTTAAAGTCCGGAGAGCAGCCTTCCCTTCTATTTTTCTATATATATATATATATATATATATATATATATATATATATATATATATATATAAATGATGTAAGTATATTTTATTTTTAACTTTAATTTTTATTTTTTTTTACTTTAAGGGGTTAATAGGGGAGGAGAGGGGCAGAGACAGTGTCAGCCAGTGATTTTACATCACTGGCTGACACACAGGATCAGTGATCACAGTGACTGGCTGTCACTGTGATCACCTCCTGCAGATTGCAGTAATTGGCCACAGGGGGAGTGCCTGGGTGGCCAGGCATGCCCCCCACCGCGATCTGCAGGGGGATCCTGCCTGCAGTTACTATGGGTCAGCCAATAGGCTGACACATAGTAACTCTGATCGCAGTGACAGGCTGTCACTGCGATCAGATCGCAGGGAGAGGCTGTCTCTGCATTCAGATCGCAGAGACAGCCTCTCCCTGTGATCATACTCTGCAGATCGCGGTCACTGACCGCAGGGGGACTGCCTGGGGGGCCAGGCATGTCCCCCGACCGCGATCTGCAGAATGAAAATGCGGCCGGCTCCATGTGTCAGACGATTTTAAAATCGGCTGACACATGGTAAATACCGATCGCAGTGACAGCCTGTCACTGCGATCGGAAGCTGCAGACCGCGGTCCCCAGGCACAGGGGGGCTGCCTGGGGGGCCAGGCATGCCCCCCGACCGCGATCTGCAGCGGCCATGTGCCGCCGGCCACGTGGGGGGTAAGACCGCCCAGGACGTACCATGCCGTCCTGCGGCGTTTAGAGCCGCCCAAATAAGGACGGCATGGTACGTCCTGCGGTCTTAAGGGGTTAAACTAATAACACACAAAGAATGAAATGTTGCCATGTTTTTATTGAACACACCATGTAAACATTCACAGTGCAGGTGGAAAAAGTATGTGAACCCTTGGATTTAATGACTGGTTGAACCTCCTTTGGCAGCAATAACTTCAACCAAACGTTTCCTGTAGTTGCAGATCAGACGTGCACAACGGTCAGGAGTAATTCTTGACCATTCCTCTTTACAGAACTGTTTCAGTTCAGCAATATTCTTGGGATGTCTGGTGTGAATCGCTTTCTTGAGGTCATGCCACAGCATCTCAATCAGGTTGAGGTCAGGACTCTGACTGGGCCACTTCAGAAGGCGTATTTTCTTCTGTTTAAGCCATTCTGTTGTTGATTTACTTCTATGCTTTGGGTCATTGTCCTGTTGCAACACCCATCTTCTGTTGAGTTTCAGCTGGTAGACAGATGGCCTTAAGTTCTCCTGCTAAATGTCTTGATAAACTTGGGAATTCATTTTTCCTTCGATGATAGCAATCCATCCAGGCCCTGACACAGCAAAGCAGCCCCAAACCATGATGCCCCCACAGATACTCACCTCTCCACGCAGAAGTTCCACAGTCCATCATTGTCACATTGGACCAATTAGCACTGTTATAGACCATACAAGCTCCGTCTTCATGGTGCAGTATAATGTCCTCACAGCTCCGTCTTCATGGTGCAGTATAATGTCCTCACAGATACTCACCTCTCCACGCAGAAGTTCCACAGTCCATTAAGCACACACATATAAAGCTCTCTCTTGTGGCTCCCCCCTAGAATGCCTCGCATATTTATGAATGTGATGGCTCCACATACCAGGAGTGTGTTTTCATGTTCCTAGAGGGAACAAGAACCCACCATGTGTATATATATATATATGGAAGTCACATTCCCGCGAGCAGGGCGACGACCATAGATGGAGGTGATCACCACAGCACTTGTCACCTGTTTGACAAGTGTTCCATATGTAGCATAAGGATGTATGAAATGATGAACTTCTGCAAGGCTATCATCTAGTAATAGCATCCCTCAGGCATGCTCCCACCACAGTGGCCACAATGTCCTCCTAGTCAAATCCTAGCAATGGACAAAGGGGTGATGACTAAGTGTGACCCTGTGGCAACCAATAATAGGTATGCTTCATTAGCCATGCTTTACTAGACATTACCTAAATGAGAGACAAGTATCCTCTGATTTCATCTGTCAATGTGGATATCGCTTTAAGCACTATCACATCGGCACGATGCTGGCGAGCAACCACTTCTTCGTTGGTTCTTTAACAGACTATAATATGTATTTTCTTCTAATTATTAGAAGAGTGAGCTATCCACTCATTCTAGCAGCTCACTGTCTGACATATCCTCCTCCAGCGATAGAAGTTGTTTGGACCCCGATCAGCTAGGGGCAGATACCCCTCTGTAAATCCTACTGAGGGACCAATTGGCTGACGGATGGCCAGAGATGGGGGGGTTCACATTGAAAGTGGTGAAGGTTGTTTGTCTATAATAGGTTTTGTGGTTAGATATCGGACAAGTAGTGTTTTTGGATACCAATTTTATGGTAGGGGATTTTCGTAATCTCTTTTCTATTTCCTACTTGATTTCTTGTTGTTTAAAATAAAATGCAGTGGTATGATTACACAACCAAGAGTATCTGGGAGATTTCTGTAAGAGTTGTCTGATACCTGCTAAAACTATTTTTTTTAAATTGTCATATTTTTTTACAATTTAAAATAACATTTATAATAAAATTCTGCCACTAGAATTAAAAAGACAAGAGAAGTATTTTTTTCTCTTGTCTTTTCAATTCTTGTAGCAGAATTATAAATATGTTATTTTAAATTATTAAAAAAAAAAATTGATAGACACTATACAAAGACAAATTATCTAAATTAACCTTGGTTACCATATTTAAATATAATTTAAAAACATTATAAAGTGATTCAGGAGTACCTGCATTAATTTAATCCACAATTGTCAATTAAAAAAATGTTTATCTTACATTTGTTTTGTTGGATGATAATTCATGATATGTCTTAAATAAGTGGAAGAAAAAAATATAATTCATAACATGTAATGTTCTTTATATATTTTTGTGTTTATTTGTATTTTTACGACATTGTATACTACATAAAAATGCAATGAATTCATAGTAGTATTTTTCTGTCAATTAATGTAACAAACATCCATCATCATATCATGCAGAATTTAACATTGACTAATTCAAACAATGCACTTTTTCAGGGTCTGTGTTATATCTTCAGAGTTTTCAAAAGTCTTTGATAGTATATATACACACACACATTATGTCAGTATATACTGACAAATATTATTTCTGAATAATAATAAAATTTTATATATCTGAACGAGTGTATATCCTGTCTTAGTGTGTTTTCTTTATATATCTTATATGTTTCTGCTCTGCTTTGACCTAATGTACAGTTGTACATTGTACATTAACATTGTATTTATTTTATACATTGACAGAAAGAATGTTGGTCTTCATTAAATGAACTAGATTTGGCTCTAATAAGTGAATCATATTTATATTTGTATTCATGCCACAGTATGTGGAAGTAGATAATGGAATGTAATCCTATTTATTTTTTTTTTATTTTTTTTTTTTCAATTTGACAATTTTTATTTTTCAAAAAGGTGGGATCTGGGTTAGGGTTACAGAAAGGAAAAGGGGGGGTGGGGGGAAGGGTTTGCAAAGGTATCACATTAGAGACATTAGAAACATCTCACTGAAGACGTCACAACAAATACACGTTGCAGCATTGTATAATAGCATAGTCTAATCATATTACACAGACTCATTATCTTGTTACATATTTTTTTATGCTAACTTAGACTGTTGGCTCTTTGCAGGGAGTAATTGCAAGGTTGGTGTCAAATTCTCTGCTATGTTGTTTGGTGCACCTTGTTGTTGGAGCTGGCACAACATTTCTCTGTACATTAGCCACAATCTTACTTTCATTGGTTTATTGTGGGATGCCTCCAGTGAGCTTTGTGGGTCATTGCGTGGTGGGGGGAAACGCTAAACGTTAACTTATGTACAAGTGGGTTCCTATACTCAGTAGTGGAATCATCTGGTGGGTCATACTACAGTGTGGGCTTTACCTTACTCGGAGTCGTTGATTGACTCAGGTGGTGCCTATCCTCAGGTGGGGGTCTCCATAAGGAGCATTATGTTGATGATGGTGATGAGGATTGTGGGGAGCAACTCAGTTTATTCTATTTGTAGGGCCTGGTACACTCGTGGTTCATGGGCGGCTTGCCCTTGTTTTCCTGTGTGTAATTCCTCCTTAGTATGCTACGGTGTAGTATTATGTGACAGTGCTGCAAGCTTGTCCCTAGTTTGAATTTAAGTCCGTGGGACTTTCTAGTATCCTAACTATGACATGGGTTACTGCCTGAATTCACATGGGTCAATCGCTCACTCCCCTCCTATGTTCTGTATTTCCAGTGTTTGCCAATACATTTCCCATATCTGCCCCGCATCCCGTGTCACCCCCGGTTGCCTAATGTGTCGGGCAGCCATCAGTTCATACTCCCAGTTAGTCTGTATTTGTAGCTTAAGTGAGTGGTTTGTGGGGGGGGGTTTGCCGCCTTCCATGCTCTAGCTATTAAGGTGTTTGCTGCTATTAGGGTTTGGAATAGAAGTTTAGCATGGACCTTAGAGAGATGCTCGGGCCATATGCCCAAGAGGCACATCTCAGGGGTTAGTTCCATTGGTACTGGTATGATGTGGGCGAGTATTTCGGCTACTCCTGCCCAGTAAGGACGGATAAGCGCACACGTCCACCATATGTGATATAGCGTGCCAGTCTCAGCCTGGCATCGCCAGCAGTGACTGGGGGTGCCGGGAAACATGTGTGCCAATCTCGTTGGGACCAAGTACCATCTGTATTGTATTTTCCGTAGTTGTTCCAGATGGGCTATGCATGCTGTGTTACCTTTATGTATGATGTATGCTCTGTTCCATTGGTCAGGTGTGAATGTTCGGCCTATATCGTCATGCCATGCTTGTATGTATTTGCTTGCAGAAGCTGTTGTGTTGTCAAGAATTGTCGAGTAAATCAGTGAAAAACATTTCTTATGCGGTTCGCCTTTGAGGCACCATGAGTCAAACTTTGAGATGGTAGGCGCCCGGAGGTTGCTTGTGGTCGATTGCATGAGGGATTTGAGTTGGAGATATGAGAAGATTGCTTTGTGTGGCAGGCTAAATTGAGTCTGTAAGGTTGGGAATTGCTTTAAGGTGGCCCCCTCATATAATTGGTGTATATGTGTGCAGCCTGCTTTTATCCACGTGTGGTGATCAAATGTTTGGTTCCTGAGATGTATGCTGTGCATTGGGGTGGCCAGCGACACCGCCCCGGGTCCGCTGAGACGGTTCCGATATCTGTCCCATGTGTTTACCAGTAGTGCGGTTGTTGGTAGCATGTTTGGCATCGCAGGTCTCTGCGCTTTAGGTACCCAGAATAGGTAATGTAAGCCTGCTTTGCTGGACCAGTGGGACTCTATGGCCACCCATTGTGGTGTGGTACCTTGTGAGCGTGTATGTGTGTTCGCCACTGTAGAGAGGATCGCTGCTGTGTAGTACAGTTTAATGTCGGGGACACTCATCCCCCCCTTCCCTACCGGTCTTGTGAGTGCAGGCAGTGCTATTCTAGGTCTTTTTTTCGCCCAGATGAATTTCGTGACAGTTTTTTGCATTGCCGTCAGGAATTGTTTAGATAGTGGGATCTGAAGTGTGCGGAACAGGTACTGCAGTTTGGGGAGTAGTGACATTTTGAATGCCGCTATTCGGCCATACCAGGATATGAAGTCATTGCTCCATGATTCTAGCGTCCGTATTATTTCCCCGTGTAGTTTCTCGTAATTATATTTGTGTAGGAGGTGTATCGTTTTGGTTAGTCTAATCCCCAGAAAAGTGATGTAGTCCTCCCTCCAGTCGAAGTTAAAAGATGACTTGAGGGTCTGTAGGGTGTGTCCTGGGATGTCCAGACCCAATGCCTGTGTCTTGGTTAAGTTGAGTCTGTAGTAGGAGACCGCGTTGTAGTCTTGTATGCTTTGTAGTAGATTGGGGAGTGATATGTGGGGTTGCGTCAGGGTCAGGAGAATGTCGTCTGCAAATAAATTTAGGGTGTATGTCTCATCGCCTATGGATACTCCATGTATGGATGGGTTTGTACGGATCGCTGAGGCCAATGGCTCCAGCGCCAAGACATAGAGAAGGGGGGACAGGGGGCATCCCTGCCTAGTGCCGTTAGTAATTCTAAATTTGTCTGATACAAATCCCGAGTTCAAGACTCGTGCTGTTGGCGCTGAGTAGAGAGCCCTGACCGCAGAGATGAAGACCCCCGGGAGCCCAAACTTTAGGAGGGCTGCCTCCAGGAATCCCCAGCCCAGCCGGTCAAAGGCTTTTTCTGCATCAAGAGAGAGCAGTAGTCCCCCTCCTCCCGATTTTTTAAGGCTCTGTATTACATTTAGGACTTTCCTCGTATTATCTGCCCCCTGTCTCCCCATCACAAACCCCACCTGGTCACCGTGCACCACATGGGGGAGTATGGGTCTCAGTCTCAATGCGAATAGTTTGGCTAGTAATTTTGCGTCCGTATTTAGGAGTGAAATCGGTCGGAAATTTTGTGGGCATGTTGGCGGTTTCCCCGGTTTTGGGAGGGTAACAATGTGAGCCAGCTGAGTTTCCTCAGGGAGTGATTCCTCCCTTACTGCCTCATTGAAAACCTCTGCTAGCTGAGGTGCCAATATGTCCTGGAATTTGATATAATAGGAATTGGCAAAGCCATCCGGGCCCGGAGCTTTGCCTTTTGGTAAGGTCTGTATTGTAGCGGTGACTTCTTCCGCTGTTATGGGATGGGATAGTGCGTCTCGTTGGTGATCCGTCAGTGTGGGTAGGTTAATTTTGTCTAGGTATGTTGCTATGTCTGAGGCCGAGGGGGTGTGGGTGGTTGGGTCTCGTTTGAGGTTGTAGAGTTCTGAATAATATTTCGCAAACTCATTACCTATATCAATTGGAGCCATTACTTTCCCTCCTATTTTAGTGTTCAAGTACGCTATTTTCTGTGCCTGCTGTTGTTTTTTTAATCGGTTAGCCAGCAATTTCCCAGCTCTGTTCCCTTGAGAGTAATGGGTTGCTTTAAGCCTTCGTAGATTGTACCCCGTCTTGTGGAGGGCCTGTTGGCGGATTTGTGAGCCTATGAGGGATATTTGTTCCCTCAAGCGCGGGGTTGGGTGGGCTTGGTTTAGGGTCGTCAGGTTGTAAAGCTCTTTCTGCCATTCCAGTAGGTTTGTGACTTGCGCTTGAGATACGAGGCTCGTTTTATTAGGATTCCCCGTATAACCGCCTTATGTGCCTGCCAAATCATGTGGTGTGGTAGTGATGGGTTTGTGTTGTCTTCAAAGTATTGGTGCAGGGAGGTAGTCAATTCGTCTGTGAATGTCTGGTCTGTTAGAATTGATTCATTAAGTCTCCATGGACTTCTGTGTTTAAAGTCGTAGGAGTCTTTGAGGGTCAGCTCTACCGGTGCATGGTCTGACCATACAATTTGGCCTACTTTGCAGTCGACTACTTGTCCCAATGTTGCACCTCCCATCAGGAACCCGTCAATCCTTGAGTAGGTGTTATGGACTGATGAGTGGTGTGTGTATTCTTTTTTGTCCGGATGTACCACCCTCCACACATCATAATAATGATGCAATGCCAATAGTTTCCCCAAGGCTGTGCATTGGCGCCTAAGCGGTTTATGTCTGGGGCTTCTATGCGATAAGGTGGAATCCATTGCCGGGTTTAAGACATGATTCATATCCCCGCATATTATGGTTATCCCCTGCTGGATTCGTGATACCTTGCTTATGATCATGTGTATGAAGTTTCTTTGATTTGTGTTAGGTGCATATATATTTGCTATCGTGTAAAGGGTGTTGTTTATGCGTCCTACAAGTATGACATATCTCCCTTCCCTGTCTATATCCTCCAGAATTGGCTCGTAAGCTACGTGCCGGCTTATGAGGGTGGAAACCCCTTTAGATTTGGTTTGTGCTGTAGAATGGTATTGGTGGGGGAATTGTTCCGACAGAATACTCGGGTGTGTCGTCCCCCTAAAGTGAGTTTCTTGCAGGCAGAGTATATCTGCATCACTGTGTCTTATGTCCCTCCCCAGGAGGTGTCTCTGCACCGGAAGGTTTAGCCCTCTTACATTATGAGTATAGACCTTTATGGTGGATTATATGTGAAGCGTCTGTATATTGCCAGTAGACTTTTAATTGTTCGGAGGTGCTGCCCGTCCCATCTCTCTCGAGCTGGGCAGTTCCCTCCTTGAGTATCCCACCTAAATAGGAGTATGCCATTTTGGTGTCCCTCACCAGAGTCCAGCTCCAGTGTGGTGGATCTGTCCCGTTCAGTGTAGCCGGAACTGGCTGTTATGGATAGGCTACCCGGTGTACCTTTGTGGATGGGGAAAGGGGTGATAGGGGGGGATTGTGCAACAACATATATACATAACACAAAATAAATTGTAAAACTATATACAAGCAAACTTTCAAGTACTATCTCGTAAGCCAGATGTATGGCTTGGCGCCTATAGGAGGCGCCTTGGGGGTCGGAGCTAAGCGCTTCGATCCTGGATTTAACTGCTCTCGCGAGGTCGGCCCTCGCTGACATGGTGGTTAAACATTTTGACCCTAATTTTATATTCTGCATACTGTATGATATAATTCTGCCTCATTTACCAATACGGGTCCTGTGCAGGCACCCCTAGTTAACTTTACTGATTTGAATATGGGCTAGTTAGGCCAGCTTCACCCCTAGTGGTAGCTGAGCATGAGGTATCGTTACAGTGCCCAGGGGGAAGGCTGTTTCATGGCCTCTATTGTTGCAGGTTAAATATGCATTAGGGGGTTAACAGTATGATTGTAGTATACAGAGAAAACACATTGTATGATACTTGCGTACTCTGGAGAAGTCTATTAGTATTGTTAGTATTATGGCCTGATTTGCGTTTTGTCCATGGCCTGCTCACTATTTGCGGGCTTTTTTCCAAACTTGTTGCAGGTGACCTGCTGGCTGGTTCTCTGGCAGTTGTGCCGGTGGGTTGAGACCCCATTCTTTCAGCTTCAGTAATCCATCTTCTGGCGTGCATATGGCGGTAAGGGCCCCATTGCGTTGTATCAGCAGTTTTGTCGGGTATCCCCACCGATAAGCGATATTGTTGTTCCTAAGCAGGTCGGTAACAACGTTGAAGGTTTTCCTGCATCGTAGCGTCATTGCTGAGATATCTGCAAAGATTTTGATTTTTTGGTACGAAGCCGGTAATTCTTTTTGCGTATGGCTGGCTTTCATAATTGCTTCTTTGGCGTGATAATAGTGCATCTTAAGGACTATATCCCTAGGCTTGTCAGCTGTTAAGTACTGTGGTTTTGCCACTCTGTGAATCCTGTCCATTAACAGGACATCTTTGGGCAAGTCAGGGACCAGCAGACGGAAAAGTCCTGTGGCATAAGCTGGTAGATCTTGTGGGCCTATGCTTTCGGGTACATTTCTTAGGTGGAGGTTACTCCGTCTCGCTCGGTCTTCCAGGTCGGCCATTTTGGCTTCATAGCTGTTAAGTTTGACCCATGCCTCCTCCACTCTATCTGCTAACCTGTTGTGGGCTTCCCCATGTGCCTCCATGTTGGCCTCAAGCTCCGAGGTACGGGTGCCCAGTGTTTGTATATCCGTTCGGAGGTCAGTGAAGGACCGCTGCAGGGTATCTTGTAATTTTGCGGCCATGCTGTCAAACATCGCTTGCAGGCTGTCTGTGGTAAGTATAAGGCCTGTGGGGTCTGGCGTTCCCGCCTGTTCGCTGTCTGTGTCAGCGCCATCTTGGGAATCCTCCCGTGTCAGCGCACTCTTTGACTGACCTTGTTTTGCTCCGAAGAAGTGGAGCTTATCCTGCTTTTCGGTCGCCCGCTTGCTTTTTGCGTGGGACATGGTCAGTAAGTGCTGCTGTGGTAGTTTTCTCCGGTGTGAGGGTCTTAAACTCAGTGTGAGGGCCTAATACTCACGGAGCTAGTCAAACATGCGACCGCTCGCGTTCCGTTCCAGGCCACGCCCCGTATAATCCTATTTATTTTCTAACTAAAGTATGGTGGAAACATTTTCGTTATAAAATAAAAGATGTGTCATCTGCAACAGAAATTGTTTTACCTTATGGAATTAAAGAGTGTTAGCATTCCTAGTAATTCACATATTTCTTTAATATAGTTTAGTTTATGAAAATGATTTGCCACAAAATAAATGATCATATTTTTCATGTTTTCATATTCTCACATCATGAATGGTTTCTTTACCCTAACCACTGTTCATAGTTGTTTACATTTTAAATAAATATAGGTAGAAACAGAATAGATAGTGTTTCAAACTATTTATTTTGTGCTTGTGTAAATGAAAGAAAATATAAAAAGAAAATAGGACGTATGTATTGACCTTCAATTATGATAACATTATATGAACTACTAAAATACAGAATTCTAAAAATTTTATTGCCAGTTTTACAAAAATGAGATCCAGAGGCTACATATATAGATTTGTAAGCCAATGGAAAAGGTGAATTTACTTACCTTTGTTCCCCATGCTGCTCTAGTCTTGCTGCAAATGGTCCTGCCTCCATGGCCGAGATCATCAATCTTAATGATCTCAGCCAATCCAATGTTTTGCAGTAGCAAAGCATTGGGAGGCTATTGCGCATGCATGGCTAAATGACGGGTGAATTGAAGACCAGAAGAGTTCATCATATCACTGGACTACCAGTGATCTCATATGCTGCTGACTGATCACAGTATATTAATTGTGAGGATTACGTGAAGGTAAATACAGTAGAATCCATAACTAGCTTTATACAATTTTATTAAATATTAAGTATTTCTGTTCTTAACACTAAACTGTTTAACCATAAGATTTTCCTATGTATTAAAAAAAGTGTTTTTTTTTAATTCAAAGTTTATTGATATATTGATAATAGGCAGTAGTAAGAAAACAATATGTATCTTTCATTGTATTTAGATTTATTTTGGAAAACACACAAGCTTAGCTGTGGATGTCAAACATGTTCTGTTTGTTTTACTAAAATGTATTCTTGTGTTGCAGGATGTATTAGTGTTCTGTAGTTTGATTACTATAATTACCATAAACTGTGAACTGCTCATTTGATTAAAGCATAAACTCCTGTACTTGTTCGAATCTTAGTAACAAGAAATTTTGATTTATCGTAGGGTTGACTTATAGCCCTTCCAAGGCTGATAAATTCAGCAACCTTTAGGTAAGAGAAATAACATGCATTCCTTTTGCAATATGGTTAAATCCTGAAGTTTAAGGTGTGAACTTTAAGATCCTATGGAAAGTAAAGCACTTTAGAAAACAGAATGTGATTAAAAGGTAGTGTTTGTATTATTAAATATACACCGCTTTAAATTATTGCTTATTATTTGCATTTATATAGCGCCAACATATTCCATAGTGCTTTGCAATTATAGAAAGGCTATATTTGTAGGTCCTGCTCAAATGAGCTTGCAATCTATGAGGATTTAAGATTACACTCACACTTACTGGTATCTGAACCGGACCTAAATTGGTCTGACTGGGATTTAAACCTGAGTCCCAATCCTAAGGCAGTGACATTTAGGATTTCAACCTGAGTCCCAAAACTAAGGCAGTGACACTTCTTTAACCAGCCAAAAATATTTCATATATTGACTTCACTGCATTTTCAACAAATAGATAATACTTCCATGCATGAGTATTTTTCTTTTAAAATTAGCTTTTCCTGTTTAACCTGTCTCCCAGCAACATAATTAGTGGCGTCTAAATACTTTTGTCCCTAGAATGCATCTGTGATAGACAAGTGAATTGTGACCTGTTCTGAGACTGTGATTCTGTGCTTCAGCATACAGGATGGCTTCCATGCCTTTGTCTTTTTTTTTTACTTTGATTGTCATCTGTCATACAGGGTGAGTTTTATTTGTGGGTTTTGTTTAATCTTTGCTGAAAGATGTGTACCATGCGTGGCATCTATGTCAGAGGTCGGCAAATCTTTAATCTGAATAGGTTCAAGAATCAAAGTGACAGTTTTCTCCTCTGTGACAATTTTCTCTTCATATTCTACACGGAAGTCTCTGACGCGATCTTTATTTAACCTACTTAGTGGCGATGGGTAAATGACAACTCTATGCAAGGTTTGCCAAAATAAGCTAAACAAATCATATATTAAATAAGTTGATACTATTATAATAAGAAACCATATTAAACTGAAATTAGAACATGTAAAACAAACAAACAAACATTTTTATACCTCAAAGCATACATTCTAGATGTAGACAGGAAAGGCATATATCTATCTATCTATATATCTATCTATCTATCTATCTATCTATCTATCTATCTATATATCTATATAAATATATATATATATAAATAATCAGTATTTTGTAATAATAGCATAATTTTGTAAAATAGCATATTTTACCTTTTTTTTAAAATCATGTGTCAATATCAACATTTCTGTTCTTACTTCTTTTTTTCTGCTATTGTTCCCTATTATTGAGGGGCACTAGTATCTTCTCTTTACTTTGCAGACATAAACCAGCTATGAAGCTCTTGATATGAATAATAATATATTATGTATTCTATTCTATATACTGTGTGTAAAGTACAATTATGTGTAATTGCGTTATAAACAACATGAAGCTACATTGTTATACATTTCTGTATAGATTCCATAAATTAGATTTTTGGTATCTTTGAACAGTTTGATGCGTTACAGAAATACAGCCTAATATTACTGATGTTACAGATATTACATTTTATTTTATTATACGTGACAGATTCTTCTTATTAGAAGCAGAATATCCAAGAAAATTTTGACTTCTGTTACTTAATTTTTATGTTATATAAATTTACCTCATAACCAGCTTGCCATTTTTCTCAGAACATGGGTCTTTATTTATACTGTTTAAAAACTGTTCTATTGATTTATTTATTTATTTTTTTGAGGGATTGGGAGACAACTACAAATATTATTTTTGTTAGATAACTCAGTGGACTAATGCATCATTAGTAGAATCTGTTCAACCCTTGGGAGTTCTGTTTTCTGTCCTGCTCCGGTTCTGGGTTCTCCTAGTTTTGTCTTGTTTTCTTGTATGGTGTCTATTCTTGTCTTGCCTTGTTTCTGTACTGGATACATTCCTGCTGCAGAGCCTCCCTGGGAGGTCTGCTTATTTCCAAGCTCCTAGTTTCTGGGATCCGCTGAAGCTGCATCAGAGTCCTGGTATGTGGCCGCACAAACGCTGGTGCTCAACACCAGGGGTCGTTCGGTTACCCTGCACCAGACCCTGCTAATCCACTTCCACACTGTGACTCCTACTTTCAACATCAGGCATATTGGGTCCCGGTCGTCCGACCGCCACCCTGACACCAACTAGGTCCACCTGGGCGTCACCTTTGCTGTAAAACTTGTATAGAAGACCAGTGTGTGCCATTAAACTCTCTGTTCCTGTTTGGCCCTAAACACTTAGTCTTGTCTCATGATTGGAGGGGAACTGCTATAATCACACTGGGGATTGCTATACTTTGTATACTCCCCTGGGTTCTAATCACTTAGCTCTTTTAAGAGCTGTTCCTGTTATGCTCTCCTGGAAGAGAGGTCTCCCCCACATGGTCCTGGATGTCAGAGGTTGATTCAGGGTGGAAGGAAGACAGTGAGATTCCAGTTAAGCTATGGCGGTTGTAGAGTCTGCTGTGGTTGTGGTGCCCAGTGCGGCGCTTATAGTCCACAGCGTCAGCTATGAAGCATCCGTTAATGGAGGTACCCAGTCGGGGTGCTAGGTGAGCCGTTACAATCATATCTGACTGTTAAAACTTTATTGGAATCATAAACACAAGTCAATGAGCATTGCCTTTTTTGGGGGGACAGAACATGAGCATGTATGCTTCTTCTCATCCTCCATAATCTTGGTCTACGAGATACTGCTCTCTCCTGGTGCTCCTCCTACACCTCCCAGTGCTCTTTCAGTGTTTATTTCTCTGCCTCTGCCTCTTCTCTCCAACCCCTCTCTGTCGTTTGATTCCCAAGAGTCTGTCCTTGGTCCCCTACTGTTCTCAATCTATACTGTCTCTAGTAGTAAACTCCTCAGCTCCTTTGGCTTCCATTATATTTTTCATTTGGATGACACGCAATTCTGTCTTCTCCTGATCTCTTGCCATCCCTCTTGACTTGTGTCTCTAACTGCCTCTCTGCTATTTCTAAGTGGATGTTACTCACTTCTTTAAACTTAACCTGGCAAAACAGAACTTCTGGTCTTTCCTCCCTCAAATGTTTCTACTCCTGTATTTGTTTCCCTCCAAGTCAACAACACTATCATCAGCTCTTCCTCACAGGCTCACTGCCTAAGTGTTCTCTCCAACCCCTCCTTCACCCCTCATGTCAAGTCACTCACCAAATCCTGTTGCTTCCGTCTCAAAAAGATAGTTAGCACCTGCCCCTAGATGACACTGGATATGGCTAAAGTGCTGGTCCATGTCATTATCAAAAAAATAAAATACAAAACTGTAAGCCCTCAGTGAATAATATTCTAGCAACCTACTTTTCTACTCAACCCTTACCTTTTTGTGTTACTATACACCACCACCTCTAGCATGTAAGCGCATTTGAGCATGGCCCTCAACCTCTCTTTTCCTGTGCATCCAGCTCATCTGGTTACAAATATGTATCTATTAGTCCACCCATTGCACAGCTGAATTTGTTAGCGCTTTATAAATACTATTACTAATAAATATAATAAAGGATTAATTGTAGTTTAGGTAAAACTTAGAGAATATATTGTTGCACCTTCATTGTCAGAGAGGCTGGGCTACCCTTTGGCCTTTGGCATACAGAGGCTTAACTATTTCCAGATTGGTTGTCAAGGAGTAATACGTGAAGATTAATTAGCACAGAAATGATGCAAGGGTCAGTACAATGTGGCATTTTCTCTCTTTTTTTTTTTTTAGCTATTAGTAAATAGTTATAGCATTGTTCAGACTATTAAAGGTTTTTCCTTTCTATTAAAGGTTATCTGAAAATTAATCATTCTGTAGATACTGTGTTTTTGTTTAATTCATTTATTGTTGTAGATTTGCTAACAAAAATAGCTTATTGGGTGATTACTGAATTTGTAAAATATTTTTATTATGTAAATGTAAATAGATTTATTCAATATGAAATAGTAAAATACTATAATTAACATTGTTTAGTATATCTAGTCCATTGCCCCACAGAAGACAAGAACCTATTTTATAACTTTCAATACTTTTTAAGGGAGACAATAGGCAACATAACCACTTCAACATATCAAAGTGGTTTGGGATCTTGGATACCTCTGGTTTAGTGTTAAACTCTTAAATGTTTGAACATTCTGTGAGGGTCCTTGAGTGCCTGTTGCTCTGCTCTTCCTGAAGGTATGGAACTCCACATTAGAAATATCAATCCATATAAATAGAGCAATGATAGGATTAGAGGTCTAAGTTGATGCATTTTATAGACGTGGTATATTCATTTTGGACTGCTATTTGCTTGAATTTAGCCAATTAGGTAATTGGTTGAATTTCTTAATTTCAAGACAAATTTTAAACCCATTCCATGAAAAAAATAAAGAGATGATTCATACGGGAAAAAAATGATGGTTGAGTATTGGGCAGTATTCACATGTTTATTTTATACACCGAGCATGTGAGAAGTGAGCTGCAGAGGGTAAAACAGAAAACAATAAAAAAAATAAATAAATCTATATTTATATATTTAAATGTTTTTTTTTTTAACTGTTACTTCTGTTTTTCCTTCTAGTGGTTACTTATTATATCTTGATCTGTGAACCTAATTGCAGGAAAATTCTCCTATCCGTGCACTGCAAAATATATACATAAGATAATATTGTGTAAGAGTAAAGATTGTAGAAGTTTTAGTCCTGTGACACAGATGTAAAACAACAGATGAAACTAGTATCTTGTAATACCTTTTTTACTGAACTAACAACATTTTGGAATGAGAAGCTTTTGGAAGAACCACACTTTCTCAACTCTAAAGCATTTATGAGCAAAAAAGACATAACATTCTTCAGTCAACATTTGGCCGAGCCGAGCTTCATGATTAGATTGCCCCTAAATGTAATATTAAGTACATTATTAATATCATCATACAATACAATAGTCCCAAAACAATTACATCCTATCAATACTCTGAGATTGGCCTCTGGTCAAAGTAATTGAACTGTATGATTAATTTATATCTAACTGTAATCAATTAAGTAACAAAAATATAATATATGAAAAATTGCATTTTTGGGGTTTATCTATACATCAGTCTTGGTAGTGATGGTTTTGCCTGCCTGTCTATATAAATAATAATAAACCTTTCTGAAGAAAAAAAATCCAATTTCATTAAGTAATGCTAAGAAATAAAATTGTTTTGACTAAAAGAGAATTCTTTACATTAAAATACAAATTTGATTATTCTACAGTCACATACATCTATAAACAGTAGAATACTAAAATAAAATGTTTTTAGGTCAAATGCATTATACAATGTAGCATATAGATGGATATATACCCCTTTCTCTACCATAAATGTGTCAGCTGGGATGTACTAGAGTGGGCTACATACCCCAACAATGTATAATTGAATGGTGCCTTTGCAAATTAAGGTTGTACATTTAAAAGTGGTGATGTGATTATGGTGCTTAGAATGAGAGAACTTCTTAGGACAAAGAATTCTCATCACAGAAAAGGAAAAAGTCATGTATACACAATAGTTTGATTGAATAAAGTAGGATAAGAGATCGCAGAGCAAAATATTAACTCAATGCCCACCTAACAAAGTGTATGCTCATTCTAACAATAATTTTGCTCTAGTTCTGGTTTTCACATAACAGAAAAATAATGTATCTGTCAAGTAAATTTTCTGTCCCTCTGAATCATTGCAGAAAGACGTAAACAGTGACCCACCTTCCTTTTGTCCACTATCCAGCAACATTTTTGGTCAGACGTCAGGTCTGCATTTTAGCAGTGGAGGAGGACACAGGACGGTGGTCTCTGTGAACTCAGGTTCACTACATGCATTCATGAATGCAATTTCCTCTACTGTACAAATCCTTGGTGTGCTACATACAATATTCTTACATACATTCAGTACGTAGAGGAGGTATCAAGCATTCTAAAAAGTGCATTCAAGTTCCTTACAAATACCAATAAGTAAGGCATGTGGCAATTTATATTTATATGTCTTTGGCACATCTATTACTTGTGACAAAAAGTATTTGCAGATATGTTAATATTTCTCACTATGGATATCATATTGCAAGATAAAGGTTAACAAACTGCTAAATTTCTGGTGTTTATGTTCCAATAACCAACCCCACATTTAAAAAAAATACACTACTTTTTTAAATTTAAGTAAATTATTAGTGAATGACTTAACACTTAAACATTTGCGCAATATGTATAGCACTCCAAGGATTACGCAAAATATATGTATATTTCTTCAATGATTCAATGCTTATCTGCAATGCTTTCATGTTCTTAGAATGGTACAGCAAATTTGTAGCATAGAGTGCTTTAATTAAAAGATTTGTACTATATATATATATATATATATATATTTATATGTATACATGGAAGGCAGAATGCCTGAAATTGCAGGAGGAGTTGCCGGCCTATATATATTCCCTCTTCCTAGCCCTCCTCCTGATGTTCATCCTACGTTTTTGAAAGGTGCGTCCGCCTCCTGGATACCTGCACTTCTGGTTTCGGCCTTGTTTGAATCTCCCACCAAATTCAGCTCCTTCAGGTCACCCGGCAGTTCCGTCCGCGTTTTTTTTTCCACAAAATCCGCTGAACAGAGATTGATACCAGGCCAATTCTCACTAACAATTTCAGGTAACAGGCGGAAATGGTCGCATCCACGCTATACCCGATAGTTTTCGGGCCTTTTTGTGGGGGTGGGCTCCCTGTATTCATGCGTATGTTTTGTGTATTAATAAATTATACATTTGTTTAAATTCGTGTATAAATCTTTTGTGTATAATGTCTTTTACTTTCTTTTCAATTCATTTCAATTTTGTGAATAAATCTTTCGTGTACAATGCCTTTTGCTTTCATGTCAATTTGTTTCCATTCGTATATAAATCTTTTGTGTATAATGCCTTTACTTTCATATCAATTAGTTTCAATTTATGTATAAATCTTTCGTGTACAATGCCTTTTGCTTTCATGTCAATTTGTTTCAATTTGTTTAAAAAATCTTTCGTGTAAATGCCTTTCATGCTTTACATTCGTGTCAATTTGTTTAAATAAAAATCTTTTGTTTAAATACATTTCAATTTGTTTATAATATATATGAATGGTTGGGGCACAATACTTCAGTAGAATTATGATACTACCAAAGTTTCCTATCTTCAAAATGCTGCCAAGTTGGGAAAGATTCAAGCATGTTTTAACAAATGTATAATTGTAGGTCAGCTCCAGAGGGGAATTCTATAGTGAGACTGGTATCAAAGTTAGTCCCTCTCTCAACCTTAGACATAATAACTTTTGACAAAAGAAAAGGAGTTTCTGCGCACACTTTGGATATTTGGATATTTGTATGTACTCTGCAAAATAAACAGCTTTCATAGGGCAATATATAAAATCCCAATATTCTTAGAGCAAATAAATAGAAGCACTCACACTTTAGAGAGCCATATCAGTCGGCTCTCTACTTTAAAGGCACATCAGATGATCTTTGTAAAGTGATCTGTGCAGATAGGTCCCACCAGAAACGGACAGCAAATTTCGTCTGGATATAATCAGGAACCAGGAGAAGTTGATAATCAAGTATTTTATTAACAATTAAAATAATAAATAAGCACAACGCGTTTTGACCACTCTCTTGGTCTTCCTCAGGTGCAATGCTGTTACATCAAAAGTTTCTGCTTTTATATTACATATCTAATTAAAACATTCCGAACATATGTGCATAAAATCAAATTCCCACCCTCCATGCCCATATAAGGAGATTCCGGTGCTTGTTCCCATCCAATATGGCGTTATATCCTGTTTCAGGCCATGAGAATTGACCTTCTCATCATGGCCGTGCGTTTCACAAGCTCGTATCCGCTCACGTGATTATCAGTCTTACTGCCGATACGTCATATCCGCCGGCTCATGCCGATACGTCATTTCCGTTTTCGGGTGTTTTCATTCTTCCGTATTCCAATACAGTGTATTCACAATTACATGTGTCAAACGTCATTTCCGTGTGGGCAAAAAACGTAAAAGGGTAAGGGAATGAGCAAAATAAAGAAAATATTTCAATAAAAGTCCAAAGTCCAGCACAAAGTACCAGTTTAGCTCAATGGGGGGTGAGAGAAAAGAGATAAAGAAATCAAAGTGTTATCATATGTATTCAAACATAGAATATACATAATATAGAAGAGATGTATAATATAAAATCTTTAAAAAACACTTCTTACTAAAACAGGCAACAGCTTTATAAAATCGGACCTATGTCAAAATCTAAATTTAAACCTCTTGGATATAAAGTTTGCATATCAAAAATCCAAGAGCTTTCTTTTCTACTAAGATTTAAAGCAACATTTCCCCCTCTCCAATTTGTTAAAACTTTTTGAATGACCATGAATTCTAAATCTTTTGGATTTGATTGATGGGTTTCTAAAAAATGTTTCGACACACTGTGGTTGGGAAAACCTTTTTTTATATTTCTAATATGTTCGTTCACACGAATTTTTAATGATCTAGAGGTTTTCCCTACATATTGCAAACCACAGGGACATTGTAATAAATAAATAACATTTTTGGATTCACAGGAGATGAAGGAACGTACAGGATATTGTTTTTTAGTTATGCTTGATAAAAACGTCTCTTTTTTTCTTTTGCTGATTTTAGTATTTTTACAGGCGTTACAGTTTCCACAATGGAAAAAAAGTTTTTGTTTTTTGGACCAGTCCTCTATAAATGTTTGTTTTTCTTCACTATTAATAAAACTAGATGTTAAGATTTGCTTTAAATTCCTGGCACCTCTGAAGATGAATTTTGGTTTCTCTCCTAAAAATTCCTTGATATCGTGCTCTTGGTTAAGAATGTGCCAGTTTTTGCCAATAGTCTTTTTTAAAAAGCCAATATTGCTAGAATAGTTAAAAATGAAGGGAATTTGATTTGACTTTACCACTTCTTTCTTTTCTTTATATTTCAACAGGTCAGTCCTATCAACAGTATCTATACTTCTGAGGCTTCTCTCAAGTATCTCTTCCTTATAACCCTTTTGCAAGAATTGTTTTTTTAAAAATTGAGATTGTTCATTAAAATCCTTTTGTTCCGTACAGTTACGTTTCAGGCGTAAAAATTGCCCTTTTGGTATGTTCTGTAGCCAGGGATCATAGTGGCATCTTTTAATATCGATAAAACTATTAATATCAACCTGTTTAAAAAAAGTTTTAGTTTTAACTTGGTTGTTCAGAATAAAAATATTAAGGTCTAAAAAGTCTATAGAAGTCGAACTAATATTCTTAGTCAGTCTAATCCCCCAGTTGTTTAGCTTGAGGTAGTCAAAAAAAATAGTAAAATCCCTCTCTGTACCCTTCCATACCATAAAAACATCATCTATATATCTCTTGTAGAGGACCAAGTTTGCCCCAAATTCATGTCCCTGGTATACAAACGTATTCTTCCAAAAGGACATTAATAAATTAGCGTAACTTGGGGCAAACTTGGTCCCCATAGCTGTACCACGTGTTTGAAGAAAAAAATCATCTTTTGACCAGATTATTTCAAGGTGGCTTCTATCCAATGATATCCATGATATATAACCGATTCCCCAAAAAATTCTTCAGATAAATCCATTGTTTTACACATCAGTCTGGACCAATTCTGCAAAAGAAATGTAATTTTTTTTAATTGACTATTTTTATTGGTTTTTGTAAGTGGGGTACAGGAAGGAAAAAGGGGAGAAGTATGCATAAGATCACAGTACAGACAAACTTTATCTTCACACTTCATGGGAGTGTCACAAATGTCTACACACTGAGTTGCGATAGAACCTTGCTGTACACCATTTTTGAGTTTGCCTCCATTCCTGTAGGTACATTCAAAGTGCTCCAGTACAGTTTCCCTGTTTCTCCCTGCGTGTGTTAAGGGTACTCACTCTGTTGGGGCGTTGTGCCATGTTTATAGGTGATATGATGTTTCCCGGAAGGTGTGCTTCCCACCCAGTGCCTTGCTGTGGGTCCCATGGTACCTTTACTCTAGTGTTGATAGGACTTGTACTGTGATAGATGTTCTCCGCTGCATGTATCTGTGCTACTCCACCTTGTTCCCCATATATTAAGGGTTGATGTTCTAGTATTGTGTGCTGGCGGAACCTGGGGTCCCCATCCTTGTGTTTTAGAAACAAACTGGTGGCTGTGTGAACTTCTGCCTATGTGCGTGGTAACCTTCTTTGATAGTTAAAACACCTGGCTCTGGTGTAGATCTGTACTGGTGCTTCTCCTACCATATTGGGTAGGAACAAACCATATAGAAAAACAAAATAGAACAATATAAACTTAAAAAAAGAACATACTGAATAATTCACCCTATGTTGTCTCTTTTGGTGTACTCGTGCACTGTGTAGCAAATGTGATCTGTCAAATATAGACCTTGCCATTCTGGTATACCCGGTGTTACATTGGAGTATTTGGTGTACGTTTCTCTACGTATGTCTGCCACATGCGGGCAACCTCCCTCTGCGTATTCCCTACACGTCTGAGGACCAGCTACCTGTTCATAGTCTACGTTTGTGGAGACCATGTCTAGTGTAGCGGAGCTCCCTGTAAGGACCACTTCCTAGCTGGAACAGGGGACAAACCGCAGCACTTCTGCCCACAGTCGCCGTGGCTTGACTGGGCCTTGGAACCACTCCTTCCTGGAGCCGAATGGGGAATTAGCTCTAGTCCTTACAAGGACTTTCCTCGTTGAATCCCCTGCAAGCTGGAACAGTGGACACAGGAGTAAATTTTCTTTCCCTCCAATAAAAGGACGACACACAGTTTGGAGTGTAAGCTGGAATATCTTTTAATGGAGGCACACTGGCCTTTTATGCAAGTTTCCCAACAAGGGTGACACCCAGGTGGACCTTGTTGGGCACAGGGACACAAAGTTCCAAACCAATAACAACACATTTACAATGTAAGGCACTCCCACGCAAGGCAAACAATCCCTCCCCTCTGCTTGGGAGATAATTGATTTAATTACAGTATCAATTTAATTATCTCCAAGCAGGAAAAATACACATTTCTAAAAAGACCCCAAAGTACCCCACAACACAACATATCCCTGTAAAAGTCATATCCTCTGATAGCCCTGATCTGTGTGAACAACATATCCAAAAATCACCCAGATCAGTTCAGGGGTTCAGAAATTCCATGGAAGTCATTTATTTGAACGACCGCAAGCATGGCCCCATGACCAAAACAGTTCCAGAGAATTAAGGCTTGCGGTCGGTCTAGTGGGGCCATGGGGCTTGTTCCCCTTGTTCGTGGGAACATTTCTACTTAACAGTGTCTTTCTAAGTTCGTACAAGAAAAGAAAGGTGCACACAATACCAGTAAGGTGAGAACCAGCTCTAACACTTAAGTGAAGGAATCCCTTTACCTTCACAACATAGAACATGCAAATAAAACAGAAATAAGTGGAGCTTAGGTTTACCTTAATAAACAGTAGTATGATATGGGTAGACTAGGTACAATAGCATTAATCTGTAAAAATCAAACAAGCAAATCTAAGTGCAGATGGTTATTACAAAAATAGATTAAGGTGAATAGAAAATGGGTAACTCACAAACGTAGAGCCAATAAATCACTTGGCTCAAATGGTTAGCGCCTCAGGATCTTCTAAGGTAGATCCAACACCCTCTTTTTGTCTCCACTTGATCTCCTCCTCCTTTACCCAGTAGTTAGGAATGGATAGGAAAAGACTCCAATTGAAGGTATAGACAAAATTTATTTAAATGATAATTATAATCAATAAAAGATAAAAAAAAATTTAAAAATCCATATAAAAGTTCGTATAAGATCAGTCCAAAACGCGTTTCGCCAGTACCTGGCTTCCTCAGTTGGTATAATGTTCTCTGTATCTTCTTTCTCTTTTATATGCTGTTTAATTGTAGAATTGCCGGCATCTGCCGAACCGGAAATTGACTATGTGGAACGCATATATGGTTAGTTGGAACGCACGTACACGCTGACGTGCGTGCGTTGGTCATGTGATCCGGCTGCTCTCCTCCCTTATTGTTCGTGGAACGCAACATATGCGTTCCACTGCCGGCAGTCTTCACAATCGGCTGTTCTGCTTCTTCTTTCTTCGTGGAACGCAATATATGCGTTCCACATCCGGATTGCCTATTATCGGCAAAGAGTCCTTAATTCTACTAGCCATTGGGTCTCAATGGACCCAGATAAAAATAGAACAGGAGGAAGAAAGAAATATGAGATCTTCATAAATAAAGAATATACAAAATATAAAAAATAAAATATAGTGTATAACAATACCAATACTTTATAAATACTAATAATAAACTCTCAAAGTCATACAAAAAAGGTTAAAACCAAAATGGATAAAATAAAATAAAAAACAACCAGAAGGGTAGAGAGAACTTCTTAGCACTATCTTAAAAGGCTATAGGGAGACCTCTTCATAATGAGAAACAGGGGGGACAATTTCACTATCTTGAAAAAGTGTAAACGACAGGGGGAAAGAAAAACTTTTCAATGGATGAGAAGCATTTATGGCAAGAAGTGGCACAATTCGAAATCTAAATTTAATCCGTGGGGGACCATAGTATTAAAATTAAAAATAAAAGTCATTTCTTCTATGCCAATTTTTTTTTAAAAGTCTCCACCCCTCCAGTTATTTTTGACAAGTTTAAGTGCACAGAACATAAGACCTTGTGGGTTTTGGTGGTGACAGTGCTTGAAGTGTTGAGAGACACTATGTGTTTCGACTCCTTTCTTGATGTTTCTCACATGCTCAGAGATTCTGACATGGAGACATCTTATAGTCCTCCCTATATACATTTTGTTACATGGTCAAATTAATAAATAAATAATATTTTTGGAGAAACATGTTAATTGGTCTCTTAACACAAACTCTTTATCCGAGATCTCATTTATATTTTTTATGTGTCTTTTTTTATTTGATGTTTCCCTGCACGCAAGACACGTACCGCACCCAAAAAAGCCTTTACTTTTCGTCAAAAAGTTGTCATTTCCATTTTGCTGTTGCTTTAAGTTACTGTTCACTAAAAAATTCTTAATATTCTTACACCCCCTATGTATGATCTTAGGTCTCTCTGGTAGTATTTCTTTGAGAACAGGGTCATCTTGCAGTAAATACCAATATTTATTGATAGCAGCCCGCACTTTCTTATTGTTGGCAGAGAAATTGCAGATAAAGGGAATACTAAATTTTTTGTCTTCTATCCTTGTTTTTTTCCTTTTATAAGTTAATAGATCTTTTCGTTCTAATCTTTTTATTCCCTCTATACTCTTTTGGAGGTCTTCCTCTTTGTACCCTTTTTCTATAAATTGTTTCTTAATTATTTGAGTTTGTCCTAAAAAATCATCGTCCTTTGTGCAATTTCTTTTCAACCTCATAAATTGGCTCTTAGGCGCATTCGTGAGCCACGGAGGATGGTGACAACTGGTTAGATCGATATATCCATTACAGTCTACTTCTTTAAAATAATTTTTTGTAAAAATGTTTCCTTCCTCTATAAAAACAGTGAGGTCTAAAACATTAACTTCTTTTTTGCTTAAAGTTGAAGTGAGACTGATCCCCCAGTCATTGCAATTTAAAAAACTTAAAAAATTAGCCAAACTCAAATCATCTCCCTTCCAGATAAAAAATATGTCATCTATGTAACGGTGATAGGTGACCAAGTTCGCATAAAATTCACTCTGTAGAATAAACATCTCTTCCCAGTACGCCATAAAAAGATTTGCGTAACTAGGTGCGAACTTGGTCCCCATCGCCGTTCCATTGATTTGCAAATAAAAACTATCTTTAAACCAAAAAAAGTTATTAGTTAGAATTAAAAAAATACCTTCCTTGATAAAATTTATTTGCTCTTGTTTAAAATTTGATTTTTCTAAAAAATATTGCACAGCCTCTATTCCCTTTGAGTGTGGGATTATACTATAAAGGGAACTGACATCGCAAGTAACCAATATATAATTTTCTTCCCATTTAATGTTGTCTAAAATCTGCAAGATATGTATTGTGTCTTTTAGATACGTTTGATTCTTAATTACTACCGGTTGGAGTAAAACGTCTATATATTCCGACACCCTTGATGAGATGCTTTCTACCCCAGAAATTATGGGTCTACCTGGGGGATTGGTTAAGTGTTTATGCATCTTCGGTAAACAATAAAACACTGGGATTTGAGGATGTGCAATGTGCAAATATTTGGCTTCTGTGTCTGTTAAGATATTATTGTCTAATCCTTCATTAATAAAACCTTTAAACTTAGTTGAAATTTCCTGACTAGGGTTGGATGCTAGTTTCTTATATGTTTTTGTGTCTGACAGAAGTCTTTCCGCTTCCCCCACATATTTCTCTTTCGATAAGACTACCACCCCTCCCCCTTTGTCTGCAGGTTTTATAATCAAGTTTTCATTCTTTTGTAATCTTTTTAGGGTTTTTGTCTCTACATCTGTAAGATTTTTTTGGTATTTATTTGTATGTTTAATTTTTTTGACCTCTTTCATAACCATAGTCTCAAAGGTCTTGATCTCACTTGAGATCATGTTCTTTGGAAAAAAATTTGATTTGTCTTTAAGATTACTATGGATATACGGGGAGACATCGTTGTGTTCTACTGGGTCTTTATTATGGAAGAACTTTTTCAAACATAATTTCCTAGTGAAGCGATTGAGATCTATGAAAAATTCAAACGGTTTAAAATCAGCGGTTGGGGCGAACTTTAACCCTTTATTTAAAATCTTAAGTTCATCTTGACCCAATTCTTTATCTGAAAGATTAAATATGCCCCTACTCTCTATATCCGTCCTTGTTTCTCTCTGTTGTGGTTTCTTTCGTCTTCTAGTTCTCCCTCTTCCCACGATCTTCTCCTTTTGCCCGGTGAATCCCAATCCAGTGATTTCTGGAGTTGTTTGTATCTGGGTTGGGCTTGGCTCTTGTGAAAAGGAGGAGGTTGAGGGGAGGTATGATTGTGTTCCAATACTTGGAAACGATTATAGGTTATGAGGTCGTGGTCCCTATCTACAGATGGCCCACGTCTCTCCATCCGGGATTCCTGTTTTTTCCTTGGGAGAACTCTATTTTGAAGGTTTTCCGTAGGGTTTGCTACTACCTGGCTGTAGCTCCTAATGTCCTCCTCCTTTCTTCCCTCTTGCCTGGATGGCTTATGTGCAATGGTCCGTACATTGTAGTCTTTCACTCTACTTTCTTGTTTCTCATTCTCTCTGTTATCTTGGAATCTTTGGTTACGTGTATAGTGTTCTCTCCCTCCTATTTCCCTATATATATGGTTGTTTTGGTTGTTGTATCTTTGGTGTTGGTATCTCTGTGGACCTCTATATTCCATATTTCTTTGTTGGTGCATTCTTGGTTGATGGTATCTCTGTTGGCTTGGGGATCTTAGTCTTGTATATTTTCTCGGGCGACTATGTGTCCTCCCTCTATTGAATTGACTGGATTTGTTCCAATTGTCCGATTTCTTATTATTTCTTACATTTCCCGTTTTAGATCCTCCAGATCTCTTAGATATTTACGTTTCTTAGTTTCTATCACCTCTCTCTCTGTTTTGTCTATCTTTCTTTTCATTTCAGATATTATCTCGTTAAATGTTTCTGGGCTAGTGGTCTCACTCAGACCTTTTCTAAAATTCTTTATGTCCTCATCTAATTTGATGAGGTTTTCTTCCCGTCTTGCCACTATGTATCCTATTAAGCTAAATGAAAACCCATCTAATAATTTATTCCATCCCTCCATAAAAAATTGATCTTCACGATCAAAGGAAGGATCCTTAGAAAATCGTAAACCCCTAGGTGTTATTTTTTCCTTTACGTACTTTTTCAGGGTAGCGATTTCCCACTTTGATTTCATTTCTCTCATAAGTGTTTTTTCAAGCTTATATCTATACATATCTTTATTTACATATGTGTCTTCTATCACATTTTCAGTATTACCAGAAAAGACTGTGTCTATATTTTCTATCATATAGTCCCTTTTATCCAGAAAGGACATATTGACCTGAACTGTGTGACCCAAGGGATAAAATAGATACTATGTTCGTACAAGAAAAGAAAGGTGCACACAATACCAGTAAGGTGAGAACCAGCTCTAACACTTAAGTGAAGGAATCCCTTTACATTCACAACATAGAACATGCAAATAAAACAGAAATAAGTGGAGCTTAGGTTTACCTTAATAAACAGTAGTATGATATGGGTAGACTAGGTACAATAGCATTAATCTGTAAAAATCAAACAAGCAAATCTAAGTGCAGATGGTTATTACAAAAATAGATTAAGGTGAATAGAAAATGGGTAACTCACAAACGTAGAGCCAATAAATCACTTGGCTCAAATGGTTAGCGCCTCAGGATCTTCTAAGGTAGATCCAACACCCTCTTTTTGTCTCCACTTGATCTCCTCCTCCTTTACCCAGTAGTTAGGAATGGATAGGAAAAGACTCCAATTGAAGGTATAGACAAAATTTATTTAAATGATAATTATAATCAATAAAAGATAAAAAAAAATTAAAAATCCATATGAAAGTTCGTATAAGATCAGTCCAAAACGCGTTTCCCCAGTACCTGGCTTCCTCAGTTGGTATAATGTTCTCTGTATCTTCTTTCTCTTTTATATGCTGTTTAATTGTAGAATTGCCGGCATCTGCCGAACCGGAAATTGACTATGTGGAACGCATATATGGTTAGTTGGAACACACGTACACGCTGACGTGCGTGCGTTGGTCATGTGATCCGGCTGCTCTCCTCCCTTATTGTTCGTGGAACGCAACATATGCGTTCCACTGCCGGCAGTCTTCAAAATCGGCTGTTCTGCTTCTTCTTTCTTCGTGGAACGCAATATATGCGTTCCACATCCGGATTGCCTATTATCGGCAAAGAGTCCTTAATTCTACTAGCCATTGGGTCTCAATGGACCCAGATAAAAATAGAACAGGAGGAAGAAAGAAATATGAGATCTTCATAAATAAAGAATATACAAAATATAAAAAATAAAATATAGTGTATAACAATACCAATACTTTATAAATACTAATAATAAACTCTCAAAGTCATACAAAAAAGGTTAAAACCAAAATGGATAAAATAAAATAAAAAACAACCAGAAGGGTAGAGAGAACTTCTTAGCACTATCTTAAAAGGCTATAGGGAGACCTCTTCATAATGAGAAACAGGGGGGACAATTTCACTATCTTGAAAAAGTGTAAACGACAGGGGGAAAGAAAAACTTTTCAATGGATGAGAAGCATTTATGGCAAGAAGTGGCACAATTCGAAATCTAAATTTAATCCGTGGGGGACCATAGTATTAAAATTAAAAATAAAAGTCATTTCTTCTATGCCAATTTTTTTTTAAAAGTCTCCACCCCTCCAGTTATTTTTGACAAGTTTAAGTGCACAGAACATAAGACCTTGTGGGTTTTGGTGGTGACAGTGCTTGAAGTGTTGAGAGACACTATGTGTTTCGACTCCTTTCTTGATGTTTCTCACATGCTCAGATATTCTGACATGGAGACATCTTATAGTCCTCCCTATATACATTTTGTTACATGGACAAATTAATAAATAAATAATATTTTTGGAGAAACATGTTAATTGGTCTCTTAACACAAACTCTTTATCCGAGATCTCATTTATATTTTTTATGTGTCTTTTTTTATTTGATGTTTCCCTGCACGCAAGACACGTACCGCACCCAAAAAAGCCTTTAATTTTCGTCAAAAAGTTGTCATTTCCATTTTGCTGTTGCTTTAAGTTACTGTTCACTAAAAAATTCTTAATATTCTTACACCCCCTATGTATGATCTTAGGTCTCTCTGGTAGTATTTCTTTGAGAACAGGGTCATCTTGCAGTAAATACCAATATTTATTGATAGCAGCCCGCACTTTCTTATTGTTGGCAGAGAAATTGCAGATAAAGGGAATACTAAATTTTTTGTCTTCTATCCTTGTTTTTTTCCTTTTATAAGTTAATAGATCTTTTCGTTCTAATCTTTTTATTCCCTCTATACTCTTTTGGAGGTCTTCCTCTTTGTACCCTTTTTCTATAAATTGTTTCTTAATTATTTGAGTTTGTCCTAAAAAATCATCGTCCTTTGTGCAATTTCTTTTCAACCTCATAAATTGGCTCTTAGGCGCATTCGTGAGCCACGGAGGATGGTGACAACTGGTTAGATCGATATATCCATTACAGTCTACTTCTTTAAAATAATTTTTTGTAAAAATGTTTCCTTCCTCTATAAAAACAGTGAGGTCTAAAAAATTAACTTCTTTTTTGCTTAAAGTTGAAGTGAGACTGATCCCCCAGTCATTGCAATTTAAAAAACTTAAAAAATTAGCCAAACTCAAATCATCTCCCTTCCAGATAAAAAATATGTAATCTATGTAACGGTGATAGGTGACCAAGTTCGCATAAAATTCACTCTGTAGAATAAACATCTCTTCCCAGTACGCCATAAAAAGATTTGCGTAACTAGGTGCGAACTTGGTCCCCATCGCCGTTCCATTGATTTGCAAATAAAAACTATCTTTAAACCAAAAAAAGTTATTAGTTAGAATTAAAAAAATACCTTCCTTGATAAAATTTATTTGCTCTTGTTTAAAATTTGATTTTTCTAAAAAATATTGCACAGCCTCTATTCCCTTTGAGTGTGGGATTATACTATAAAGGGAACTGACATCGCAAGTAACCAATATATAATTTTCTTCCCATTTAATGTTGTCTAAAATCTGCAAGATATGTATTGTGTCTTTTAGATACGTTTGATTCTTAATTACTACCGGTTGGAGTAAAACGTCTATATATTCCGACACCCTTGATGAGATGCTTTCTACCCCAGAAATTATGGGTCTACCTGGGGGATTGGTTAAGTGTTTATGCATCTTCGGTAAACAATAAAACACTGGGATTTGAGGATGTGCAATGTGCAAATATTTGGCTTCTGTGTCTGTTAAGATATTATTGTCTAATCCTTCATTAATAAAACCTTTAAACTTAGTTGAAATTTCCTGACTAGGGTTGGATGCTAGTTTCTTATATGTTTTTGTGTCTGACAGAAGTCTTTCCGCTTCCCCCACATATTTCTCTTTCGATAAGACTACCACCCCTCCCCCTTTGTCTGCAGGTTTTATAATCAAGTTTTCATTCTTTTGTAATCTTTTTAGGGTTTTTGTCTCTACATCTGTAAGATTTTTTTGGTATTTATTTGTATGTTTAATTTTTTTGACCTCTTTCATAACCATAGTCTCAAAGGTCTTGATCTCACTTGAGATCATGTTCTTTGGAAAAAAATTTGATTTGTCTTTAAGATTACTATGGATATACGGGGAGACATCGTTGTGTTCTACTGGGTCTTTATTATGGAAGAACTTTTTCAAACATAATTTCCTAGTGAAGCGATTGAGATCTATGAAAAATTCAAACGGTTTAAAATCAGCGGTTGGGGCGAACTTTAACCCTTTATTTAAAATCTTAAGTTCATCTTGACCCAATTCTTTATCTGAAAGATTAAATATGCCCCTACTCTCTATATCCGTCCTTGTTTCTCTCTGTTGTGGTTTCTTTCGTCTTCTAGTTCTCCCTCTTCCCACGATCTTCTCCTTTTGCCCGGTGAATCCCAATCCAGTGATTTCTGGAGTTGTTTGTATCTGGGTTGGGCTTGGCTCTTGTGAAAAGGAGGAGGTTGAGGGGAGGTATGATTGTGTTCCAATACTTGGAAACGATTATAGGTTATGATGTCGTGGTCCCTATCTACAGATGGCCCACGTCTCTCCATCCGGGATTCCTGTTTTTTCCTTGGGAGAACTCTATTTTGAAGGTTTTCCGTAGGGTTTGCTACTACCTGGCTGTAGCTCCTAATGTCCTCCTCCTTTCTTCCCTCTTGCCTGGATGGCTTATGTGCAATGGTCCGTACATTGTAGTCTTTCACTCTACTTTCTTGTTTCTCATTCTCTCTGTTATCTTGGAATCTTTGGTTACGTGTATAGTGTTCTCTCCCTCCTATTTCCCTATATATATGGTTGTTTTGGTTGTTGTATCTTTGGTGTTGGTATCTCTGTGGACCTCTATATTCCATATTTCTTTGTTGGTGCATTCTTGGTTGATGGTATCTCTGTTGGCTTGGGGATCTTTCTAAGTGTTGTTGAACCGAACGCAGGTGACCATGGAAGTCCAGCAGTGTTCGGGAGTTTCAGTATCTCGAACTCGACAACCAAACACCGCTGCCTGCGTTCATGCAAACAAGATGGCCACCACCTCGTGGTCATTCATAGGAATTGCGGCCACCCAGACGAACACTTAAAACACTGAGTTAGGTTGGTCTGGTATGCCTAATGCAACACACAGGGATGAGGGAGTCTGACTTGTAATGAAAATGCTCAAGACTGGATATAGGCAGAAATTTCACCAAAAATCTGTCTAGAAATGTAAAGTAATATGGTTAACACCGTGAGTCCAGTGTAGTGGATCCAGGAACTGATTCACTAAAAAAGGCTTAGGTTAAAATTAGGGCATATAATTCAAGAAATCCAGGATGAATAGCAACACTTATATATGTGGTGTAGAATAATACAATTTACACCCGAAATCAAGTGTAATAGATCCAGGAGCTAATTCACTGAAAAAGGCTTTGTGTATATTCAAATAATACACAAAAAACAAGTAAAAAGTAGGCGCTCGTAAAATACTAGTCTCCAATAGATGTTATCTACCTTTAAATGAAGCTGCACCAAGAAATAAGTGTAAAAACTTCTCAAAACACTCTTGTGAATACAATAATAGAACCCTTTTTTGTTATCTAAGAACGTCTTGGGAATTTTCTTTCTAGGGTGATTAAAAGTGAGAATTTGTTTAAAATTTGGAGCTCCTCTAAACGTGATAAAGGGTTTATCCGGGATAATTTTACTAAGTTCATTATCTTTCTTTAAAATATGCCAGTGTTTGTTTACTATTGATTAATACGGCGAAACGCGTCATCACGCAAAGTTACGCACCTTACGTCACGCATACAAGGAAGTCCCTCCCCCCGGAAGTTTTTTCGGATACAGACGGTAACCACAGCGGCGGACACAACAAAGGGAACAGTCGACACCCTGAAGCTGCACTTTACCGTACTTTGTATTTATTTGAATTTTGGATGTGAAGGAAGGTGACTATTCTATGCTGTGCTGGGCAAAATAAATACTTTGAAGTATCTCCGTTTATGCAGTCCTATATCTGAAGAAGCAGTTAAAGCTAGAGCAGGCTCATTCTGCTCTATGTTTGTGAGTGCACCCTTCTGGCATTTATTATTTATATATATTTTTTAAAAACGATTTTACACTATTGTGTTCTTTATGTCTCTCTTTTTCCTTTATGTATAATCCGAGAGGACATATGTATGTATAATATTTTATTACATATTTGAGTGCACTTGAAACACTTTGCACTTTATTATAAAATATTGCACTAGTTGCACTTTGTATCACTTGGGTCTTAAAGACACAGCGCACCTTATTATTTTATTATATTCAAATAATCCAGGATAGACTGCAGCACTTACATATATGGGGTGTACGCCTTTAAATCTGCTAGAGGCAGAATCACTTGACCACACACCAAATACTATACTTTTAGCAAAAAAGATTCTTAAAACACTGAGGTGGAAATTGTAACAAAGTAGCAATTAGGCTTAACAAGCTCCAGGGAGGTCTCCAGTTCATGCGGCTGTTCGGTTCCCGAACCATATAGTCCAAATACATGAACAGAGACTTTTATATCACATTTTGCCAGGTCCATAGTCTGTGGGAGGAGGCTGGCAATCAGGCTCCTCCAGGAACTCGTGGCAAACTCATTTTTTCTAGTGCCATGATATCTTTTTTTAGAACAGGTGCCCAAAATTGCACAGTATATTCAAGGTGTGGTGTTACCAGCGATTTATAAAGAGGCAAAATTATATTTTTATCCTGAGAATTTATGCCCCAATTTATACATGACAAAACCTTACTGGCCTTAGTAACTGCAGATTGACATTGCATATTGCTGCCTAATTTGTTGTCTATAACAATTCCCAAATCCTTCTAATTTGTGGTTATCCCTAATTCACTACCATTTACAGTGTAAGTTGCTTGTGCATACTTGAACCCGCAGTGCATAACTTTGCATTTCTCTATGTTAAATTTCATCTGCCATTTTAGCGCCCAGTCCCTTAATCTATCCAAATCCCTCTGCAGCAAAGCAATAAGCAATATCCTGCTCACATTTTATTACTTTACAAAGTTTTGTGTCATCTGCAAACACTGATACATGGCTTTCAATGCCTATTTCAAGAACATTTATAAATATGTTAAATAGAAGGGGTCCCAAAACAGAATCCTGAGGGACACCACTTACCACTTTTGTCCAACCTAAAAGAATATTAATCTAGACCAATTTCTTTTAGTTTGAAGACTAACCTATTGTGAGGAACCGTATCAAATGCCTTGGCAAAATAGAAAGTAGATCACACCCACTGCAACACCCTGCTCTATACTTCTACTTACTTCTTCGTAGAATGCAATTAGGTTAGTTTGACATGACCTATGTTTCATAAAACCATGCTAATTATTGCTAATAACAAAGTTCTTCATAATGAATTCCTGAATATTATCCCTTAATAGCCCTTCAAATATTTTCCCAGGCACAGAGGTTAAGCTCACAGGTCTATAATTTCCAGGCAAGGATTTTGAACCTTTTTTAAATATAGGAACAACATCTGCCTTCCTCCAATCCTCCGGTAAAATACCCGAAAAAGCAGAATCTTGAAAAATTAAATACAGAGGTTCACTTATTTCCCCACATAGCTCCTTAAGTACTCGTGGGTGAATACCATCAGGCCCCAGAGCTTTATTTACATTAATTTTCTTTAACTGCTGTAGCATCTTGTCTCGAGTCATCCAATCACAAGTTATCTGCAATCATTTGCATATCTCTTGCCATAGGATCCTCATTAATATATAGTGAAGAAAAATTGTTATTTGTTTTTTAGTTCTCCATTATTTTTTCTTTATTTTTATTTTTTCATATAATACTTCTAGTATGCCACCTTTTTCATTTGTCATTTTTTATTTGTCATTTTTAATTTTTAATTTTAATTTTATTCTTTATTTTATATATTGTTTTGTCAGTTGATATGATTATTGTATATTTTTCCCATGGTTCTGCACTGAGTGCAGTTGCCTCAGGTCTGCCTCAGTTTCAGACATCTGTTACTGTGGTCTTATATTCAGGAGGACTGGAGTACATAATACAAATGTTAGCACTATATAGTTAATTATCCCTTTTTTTCTTTGATAGCAGTAGAAATTATATATTATTGCAAGCTATAGTTTTGCCTGATCTGTAAATTTGTATATATTCTGGATTGTGTTGCTTCTTACCACAAAGTTTACATTGTAATTAACATAGTTTGTTTGCATGCCCATAATAACCACTTTTCCATCACTACGTATGGTTTTCCCTCACTCACTGTCCGTTTTCACTCGGTTTTTATTTTGTACTTTTCAACCGAGATTATAGTGGGCTACTATCTTGTTAAATTTCATATTTGTCACCATCCTCCATATGCTTCTTTTATAAATCGTTTAAATACACCTCTTTCACTCCTTTATTACACTGCACTCAGTTCTATTATGGCTGTCGCCTGTCTATTATGGCTGTCCAGTTAACTACTCGGTTGCTTAGCAATGACAACATTTGAACAAACACGCCTACACATCACATCAGTTGCTGGTTCACTTCCGGGTCGAAATGCTTTCAGTTTCATGAGACACTGCTGTTTGGTAAGTTTAATTAACTTATCCTTATATATTTGTGTATGTACACTTGCTTGTTGATCTTGAAAAAGGCCCGCCAGGGTCAAAAAACAATGTGGTACACATGATTCAATGCACCAAATGCCACCTCGGATGCTACATTGGGGAAACCAGCTAGCAATTAAATGGCAGAATGAATATGCACAGACACTCCACTAAACACCACAAAGAAGAATCCTACTGCACTCCTGTGGGACACCACTTTACCCAGCCTGGCCACTCATTGAAGGACCTCAAAATCAAAGTATTGAAAGGGGTTTTTAAAAATACCAAAGAAAGAAAAACTTTTGAAACCAGAATGATCAAATTGTTTAACAGCAAGAATAGAGGACTAAATATTGATTAGGGTTTCCTGTCCCACTACCAACATTATCTTACTGTTCTGTCATATGTATCAACACTTTGAAACACAATCCACAATGTTTATTCTATCACTATACAAAGTACTATGTGTAGACCTATGCTTTCCCATACTCTTATGTGACTGGGCATTTATATTTGAGTATATGAGTTCACGTGCATGTATTTATCTATGTATATGTGTTCATGTGTTTATGCATTTGCATATATATATATATATATATATATATATATATATATATTTGTGTGTGTGTGTGTGTGTGTGTGTGTATGTATAAAGTTTACCATCTTCTGCACTGTCTGCTTGTTTTTTTTCTCCCTCTTCCCCCTCACTCTGATCTTCAGAAAGATATTTATGACCCTCTTGTTAATTTTCTATGAAACCTTTGTCTTATTTGCACTTATGTCACTTTAACCCCTGTATCACAACTCAACTTTGCATTCTATGTGTCGTTTTGCTCAGAAATGCTTCAGACTTGAGAAAGGGAGGTTCTCCCGAAAGCTTGTCATTAAAAAATTCTGTAAGTCCAATAAAAAAAGATATTACAAGATACGCATTTAATCTGTTTTTTTACATCTACATCACTGGACTAATACGGCTATAAACAGTCTTATAGTGGACTTTTATCAAGACTACTGTCCTATAGTGGATTAAAGTGCACTATAGGACTGAAACTTGTTGCCGTGACACTGAATCTACTTCAATAAAGGTAGTTTAATTCACCTGAAATGCATCCTGTAAGTGTTCTTTTTATTTGTTTGTTTCATTACCCAGGCAAGTACTTTATGTTAAGAGTCATCGAGTGCCTTGCTTACTTGTGTGTGTATATACACACACACACACACACAATAGGGCTGCACTCACCTGAACATGAATACATTATTACATTATAAGGGTGTTGCTGGGGCCAATTAGGCTAATTCATACAACATACAATATCCAGTGCATTCACTCACTAAATACCAGCTTACAAAATGTAATAGTAATAACTTTAGCAACCCCAATCTGGACTTTTTCTGCATATTCCCGGCGCGAAATATAAGGGACTACTAGAAGTAGACCATCAACCCTTCCTGATCTTGTCTTTGCTTATATAGCTATAACAACAGACTTCTGTATTACATATTGATCTTCATCAGAACCACATTGCTTGAAGTGTAAACAAATACCCTCCTCAGCCAATAAAGAAGGAACACCTATTTCTATTCTGCAGGAACAACAATGTTTATATTGCATAGTTAAAGTGCCTCTAGTGACTGTCTCTTAGATAGCCACTAGAGGCGCTTCTGCTAAAATAGCTGAGTAAAACTATTCAATCAGTAAAACTATTTCAATCAGTTGATATCATAGTTTTGCTATAAACATACTAACCTTTAGGAAAACATTGATTTGCTGAGATCATCAAGAAAAGATGGTCTCAGTCCAGAAGGCGTAGCTTTGACACAGAGTTTCGACATGGAGTTAAAGGGACTCTCCAGTGCCAGGAAAACAGATGGTTTTCCTGGCACTGCTGGTCCCCTCTCCCTCCCAAAATCCCTTCAGTGACTTACCTGTATCCAGCGCCGATGTCCCTCGATGCTGGGTCAGGGTCTGCCCACGCTCCTCCCCTGCCGACTTCATCTGACGGGGGAGACCTATTGAGCATGCGTGGCCGCCGGCGGGGGAGACCTAATGCGCATGCACATTAGACCTCCGCATGCACGTGCATCAGATCTCCCCATAGGAAAGCATTGAAACATGCTTTCAATGCTTTCCTATGGGGATTTCAGTGACGCTGGAGGTCCTCACATAGCGTGAGGACGTCCAGCGACGTTATAGCACACTTTTCATGTGCTATAAAAACGGAAGTGCCCTCTGGTGGCTGTCTAGTAGACAGCCACTAAAGGAGGAGTTAACCCTGCAAGGTAAATATTGCAGTTTAAGAAAACTGTAATAATTACACTTACAGGGTTAAGGGTATTGGGAGTTGGCACCCAGACCACTCCAATGGGCAGAAGTGGTCTGGGTGCCTGGAGTGTCCCTTTAAGCACCTATAGGTAGAGTAACACTATAGCGTTAGAAATGCATGTTTGTTTTTGTAACATTATAGTGTTCCTTTAAGGTACTGGATGAGAGCAAGAGCTCACCTGATTACCATTTTCTACAGAACTCTAACTTGTAGGCATCAAAGCAAATTTCCTTCTTCCAGTAAATTGCTAGATATATAGATATGTATTGGAATATATATATATATATATATATATATATATATATATATATATATATATATATATATATATATATATATATATACAGGGCTCACAATTTCAACTTGCCACTAGACTTTGGCAGGTGAAGGTTTAGCTCTGGCGTGTAGAAATTCACTTGTGATGAATGTGCCATGGACCTTCCAGACTTGGAGCGACGAATCCTGGATAGAATTTAAAATATTGTCACTGAATTCAGTAATACTGCTTGTTTGAGGGAACCAAATAAAAGATAATTAAATTCTATTTGTGGTGCAATTTATTATTAATACATTTCATCCATCAACAATAGTGGGTATATAGCTCTGAAACTCACATTAAAATGCCAATTTGTCTTCCCACAACTTTGATCTTAAATTAGAACACAAGGATTGAATGTAATATACATGCATGCCTTTTGAAGATATTGTTATAGTTATCCGTACCAAATGAATTCATTACCGTGCAAGTGCAACAGGATATGTTTACTGGAACACTTAAAGCTGATAAATATCACATCCAGAAAAAAAACCTTAGAATTAATTTTGATGCCATAGACACTGCAGATGTACAACAGTTTAATATGCAGGATGACTAGAAATGGAGATTACTGGGTAAAGAAGTGGCAGCTCATTAAACCTGTAATTGAATGATATTGTTTTAAAGATGGGCAATTGAATTCTATCCGTAGGGAGATATTACATTCATGTATAATTAGATTTTGCATTTTATACTATATTTATATGCTTTAATATACAACACTAAATATAATTATGTGTAATCCTGATATAGATATGACCATTGTCGTGTGGTTTGATGAGCTCATCTGTAATATGTTATAATTAGGATGTTCTTTTCCTGATACACAATACTGATAAATGAATCTGCTTTTGTACGCTTTTTTTTTTTTTTTTACTTATAGTCAAATTTAGTCGGTAAAATATCAGCTATCCACATATACATAATATTTGGAAATAAACAACATTTTCATTGTGGATACCATTTATGTATTCATTAGATTATAGTTCTATTTTATTCTCGAATAAGACATAACACTTGTAAAGATAAAGTTACCTATTTCCTAACACACATTTAGCTTTAACTATAAGTTGATATTGGACTCACAAATATTTCCATATTTAAGATCAATCATTAGATTGCCATTATTGTATATATTCTTTCATTGTAGCATTTTATTTAGTACATGATATGCAGAACATGCAGCTGTTTTCCAGAAAAAAAAATGTATTTGGGAATATAAATTACACTCAATAACATGAGTAACTTAATGATCTGTTATATAACTGACCACCAAAAATAGACATATTTTAGTTTTACGGTGAGTTGGTTTCCAATTTAAATTGTCGAAGACCTCAACCAATTCTTGAATATTGCAATAATAATTCAGTCACTTTAATGATACTGTAAGTTTTAACAGATAATATAAATAGCATATTGAATATTAAAATGTACAACATTACCACGGGTTTCTAATACATGACAGGGGGTGCACATCATGCAAAAAATACATAATATATCAAGCCACTGATACACACAGCTCTCTCTCTTTCTCTCTCTCTCTCATAAATAAACACTTCTTACATTTTAAATGTATGTATTTTCTGTAACTAGATTATTTTTACTGCTTAGGTGTAATGCTCTACAATTATTTTTTCACTGGCTTTTGTTTTTATCTAACTATTTCAAAATGCACTAAAAACCTGCATGCAATGTATATGATAGTTCTGTTAAAGGGACACTATAGTCACCAGAACAACTACAGCTTATTGTATTTGTCCTGGTGAGTATATTCATTCCGTTCAGGGAATAGATTCAATTCATCTCTATGAATAGATCATGATTGGCCAGAGCTGTGTTTGAGCTGTGCTGACTCTGCCCTTGATCTGCCTCCTTGACAGTCTCAGTTAATCCTATGGGGAAACATTGTGATTCGCCCAGATCACCACTTCTGATGGTGGGCAGAGGCAGAGGCAGCAGTTGCAGACTTAAATACACGTAAGATTTTACTATATTATGGGTGGCTAGGGAACGAGCAGGGGTGCTAGATGGTGATTTTAATACTATTGGGTCAGGAAAACATGTTTGTGTTCCTGACCCTATAGTGTTCCTTTAAGTGTTTCACATCTCCAAAGTAACTCTGGGCCTCATTACTTATGTATGTTTACAATTCTTATTTCTTCATAGTCTTCATTACATGCGTTTGTTACTAATTATTGAAACACCTTTTGTGTTTTCTCTGTGCTTATTGGGACATCCATTGTATACCAACTTCCTGGAAAGGAGAGCTTCTCTGTGGAGCAAATTCATACTTTAATGTAATAATATATTGTGTGGTAATGCTTGATGAAGTTAAAGAAGCAAAAGTTAGAACCAAAATCATTTTATGCACGATTTATCATTATAATAAATCACTGACATATACTTTATTATGTAAATATCAAACCATTATGCATACATACAATTTTGTAATGAGCATGGACAAAAGCATGTTATTCTTGTATTAAAATAAATTACTTGAATTTTTTAACATTGTAATATGTTCAAAAAAGCAAACATGGCATAAAACCAGGTCTGCCTAAAAAGGTTATTCACAAATATGAGAATCTAAGTGAATTTCAAGTTCAAGGTAAAAATAGACAAAAAAGTAAAAACAAACAGAGAACAAGTTGCAACAATTACCTCAGCCAGCTATGCTTTTATTTAGGCTACTTTGAATTCTTACTTTAGTAAATAGCACTGCAAGTGTATTCATTTTGTAATCAGACATGTTAAAACTATTAAAGGAACATGCCCACCCCATAAAAAAAAAATGCTGTTAATTATTTTTAGGTGATATATAGTTGTTATGGTGGCAGAAGTGTCTGAGAGCCATACTATCTTCAGCGGTTGAACCATTTGCTGCTTAGAGTCCATAGTATATAGATAAAAAAAATGTATGGACATGTTATTTTCACTAAGACAAATGTAGAAATACAACAGAAAAACTTAGTTTAACCTTGTAGGTCTGAGCAAGGTCTCATTTGTTATGTATAAGGAATAAACCTTAAAGATTCCAAATAATTACTGGTCATGCCAAGGGTGCATAATTCATTGTTGCATTATAGAATATTGTTATTTAATGTAATTTGTCTAGTAAATATATGAATTGGCCACTTGGTAGAGATGAAAGGGCCAATTTGATTATAGAGGACGGATATCAGAAGGGTGTAATGTAATATATATAGGAATGTGATAGAGATCTGATGGTTTACAACAGGAATTGCACCTTTGATCAACATGCAAGGTGTAAAATGCACACAGGAGTCTTCTTTAATATAAATTAACTCTCTAATTTGACATATGTCTAGATTCCCTCTTAGATAGGGGGTCCCTTGATATGTCAATGGCCAATTGCCTTCTAGAAAACCCGTGTGTTCCAGTATCATATCCAAACGAAACCTTAATACTTACCCACAGATTAATATTTAAGCCTCATTTTTATTATTATTATTTTTATATATATTTTATTTTTATTGTTTTTTCATTTGGTTTCTTACATATACTGTCTCTTATCAAAGAACATAGAATATAAACATAGTAATTTAATAATGTAAAAACAAATCATCGCACTTTCACATATTGTTACAGAATATTCATTGTATCAGTAACATTGAGGTATGGCCTAAATACGTATGAGATTTTTAACTTTTAGTTGGGTACCAACACCTCCTGTTCCTTTATTTCTAGTGTGTAGTTGCAACTATATCCGGGATCATACTGTGGGTATGTTCCAACTAAAGTTGTGTCCTTAACCTGTTATGTCTATATTAATTAACTCTTGTGGGTGGAGGGTTTGGCCCTGATTCAGTCCCAAATGTTGCCACTTATCGTTTCCCTCTGTCACGTTTAAACATTTGTTATGAAGGAACACAACTGCAGATTTCGTATAGTTGAATATTTATTAACGAAAGTAAAAGGAAAAGACTTTAATTCCAATTTACAGGTACTGTAGCTTTAAGTAGTAAACGATAACTGAAGTCCACAATTACAGGCACTGTAGCTTTAAGGAGTAAATGATAACTGAAGTCCACAGTTACAGGCACTGTAGCTTTAAGGAGTAAACGGTAGTAAATTGCAGACACTGAATCAATAAAGAGTCTCTTAGTAGAGTTAACGGTTTAGGTGATAAGTAATTACAATAGCTGTTCCATACTTTAACTGAAGCAAGACAGATGCAGATAACTGATATGAAGTATGAGTTGAAGTTAGCTGTAACGGGATTGTTTTTACCGAAGGACTTTTGGAGACAGGTAATAACAGCTTTTAGATGCAACTATTATCACATTGGTTTTACTTAGCTTCCGGCACATAGAACACTGGTTCCCGAGATCTCCTCAGAGGCGTATGAAGAGTGTTTAATCCTTAGTCGTGGATGAGGAGAGGTGAAGGGAACTTTGCAGAGTCTTTCAGTCCGGTCTGGTAGCAGAGGTTTTCACCATGAAGTTGTAGCCGGGTTGTGAGTAAGGAACGTAGTTCAATAATCCAGCCCTGATCAGCTGGTGCAGTCAGATTAAATAGGCAGACCATGTCATAAAGGGGTGTGGCTAGGCTCCGTGGAACCAGGAAGTAAGAGGATACCATAGTTAAGGCATGACAGTACCCCCTCTTTAATGAGCAACCTCTGGGTGCTATTGACTTGGTTTAGAAGGGTAACGCTTGTGAAATTTGGAAACCAATTTGTCAGCATGAACGACAGAGGATTTTTCCCATGTATCTTCATCAATTCCATATCCTTTCCATCTGATGAGGTATTGTAAGGAGCCACGATGGATCCTTGAATCCAGTATACTTTGAATTTCGTATTCTTCTTCACCCTGGACCAATATGGGATCAGGAGAAGTAGTGACATTTCTTTGGAAAGGGTCAGGATGATGAGGCTTCAACAAGGACAATTGATTGGATCTTTGGCATACAGAACAAGATTTGACATAAGATTCGATAGTTTGGTCTTGACGAGGCCACCAACAGTATCTTTTAGACAATTCAAGGGTCCTTTTCATACCTGGATGACCTGCCAGAGGAGAATCATGAATAAATTCGAGTACTTTAATTCTGAAGGAGGGAGGTACATAAATCCGGTCTTTAAAATAGTAGAGACCGTTTTTCTTGGATAATTTCATTGATTTAGGAAGTTCAAGAGCATCTTCACTGAGACTTTTAATGTCGTCAATAAGAGAAGATAAGATTCCAATGACTTTAGGCAAAGGAGGTTCTTGAGGAGTTTTGTGTTGAGAAAGGACAGCTCCAATTGCAAATTCCGAAGCATCCGTTTCGAGGACATAACGATATGAAGGATTTGGAAGTTGAAGGATAGGAGCTGTTGTAAACTTTCTCTTTAATTCACCAATGACTGTAGGAGGAGGAGACTCCAGTTCGGTGTCAGAACAACATGAGGTTTTAGCTGGTTCTTTCGTAGACTGAAGAATTGGAATTTGCTGTAAACATGTTTCTTTACAATAATGTGAGTTAAAGGTGAGAGAGAAAGGAAACCATGAGATTTGAGGGTTGTGGTTCCTTAACCAGTTGATCCCTAATATAATAGGAAAAAATGGTGATGAGATAACATCAAATATAAGACTTTCCGTATGAGTATGATTGATGGTTACTTTTAGAGGGACGGATTCATGAAGTAATGGTCCCGATGAGATGAGGGACCCGTCAATCACTTTAACAGGTACAGAAGTTCTTTTACGAACACAAGGAATTTTATTCTTTGTTACAAAGGCTGAGTCGATGAATACTCCATTTGCACCGGAATCGATAACAGCCTTGGTTATGATTCTTTTATTGTCCCACTGTAATACAAGAACGATAGGGGACATTTGAGTATTTGCTGTAGAGGGAAGTACACTTAGGATGGAAGAGGCATGAGACTGCCTTCTGCCTTTTATCCGTTTTAATGAAGGACAATCAGAGACTAAATGAACTTGAGAGGCACAATACATGCAGAGGTTTAACATACGTCTTCAATTTTTCTCTTCAGGAGTGAGGGGACTTCTTATTATCCCTATTTCCATAGGTTCGATTGGTTCAGATGGGTTGTCAGGAGGCTTTGGAGCCCCTATTTCCATAGGTTCACGTGGTATGGAATTCTTATCTGGAGCTTTTGAGGGAGTGAAAGGTTTGCGGTCTTTTGAATGTGAAAGGGCTTTTTCGGCCTTTCTTTCTCTTAATCTTCTGTCAATGCTGATTGATAGGCGAATTAGAGCGTTCAAATTAGTAGGGAGTTCTGTTCTAGATAATTCATCTTTTACAGCTTCCGATAAACCAATTCGAAACTGGTTGCGCAATGTGATGTCATTCCATTGCGTTTCTATAGCCCATCTTTTGAATTCAGCAATGTAATCTTCAACGGGTCTATTTCTTTGCTGTAGTGTTCTGATTGTTAAATCAGCTGTAGCTTGTTTGTTAGGATCTTCATAGAGAAGAGACATGGCTTCAAAAAATTCATCTAGTGAATTTAAAATGGGGTCATCGTTTTCCAGAAAGGAATGGGCCCATGACATAGGTTCACCTCTTAGAAAGGAAATAACCGAACAAACTTTAGTTCTTTCTGTAGGATAGGATCTAGGTTTCAAAGCAATTAAAAGTTTGCAAGAGTTGAGGAACTCCCTGTATTTTGAACGATCTCCATAGAACTTTTCAGGGTTACACACAGCAGGATCACTAGCCGAGTGCAGAGTAGTATGAGGAGTACGAGTTTGTAATTCTCTGACATAAGTGAGAAGTCTCTCGTTAGTGACTTGCAGGTCTTGCACACCTTGGGTTAGTGTATCAACTCTTTGATTCAGCGTAGTTATAGTAGAATCGAAATCTGCTGGATCCATTACAATGGCTGGATTATTCTGTCACGTTTAAACATTTGTTATGAAGGAACACAACTGCAGATTTCGTATAGTTGAATATTTATTAACGAAAGTAAAAGGAAAATACTTTAATTCCAATTTACAGGTACTGTAGCTTTAAGTAGTAAACGATAACTGAAGTCCACAATTACAGGCACTGTAGCTTTAAGGAGTAAATGATAACTGAAGTCCACAGTTACAGGCACTGTAGCTTTAAGGAGTAAACGGTAGTAAATTGCAGACACTGAATCAATAAAGAGTCTCTTAGTAGAGTTAACGGTTTAGGTGATAAGTAATTACAATAGCTGTTCCATACTTTAACTGAAGCAAGACAGATGCAGATAACTGATATGAAGTATGAGTTGAAGTTAGCTGTAACGGGATTGTTTTTACCGAAGGACTTTTGGAGACAGGTAATAACAGCTTTTAGATGCAACTATTATCACATTGGTTTTACTTAGCTTCCGGCACATAGAACACTGGTTCCCGAGATCTCCTCAGAGGCGTATGAAGAGTGTTTAATCCTTAGTCGTGGATGAGGAGAGGTGAAGGGAACTTTGCAGAGTCTTTCAGTCCGGTCTGGTAGCAGAGGTTTTCACCATGAAGTTGTAGCCGGGTTGTGAGTAAGGAACGTAGTTCAATAATCCAGCCCTGATCAGCTGGTGCAGTCAGATTAAATAGGCAGACCGTGTCATAAAGGGGTGTGGCTAGGCTCCGTGGAACCAGGAAGTAAGAGGATACCATAGTTAAGGCATGACACCCTCCATCTTCCCTCGCACCTACATCTTATTCGTGGAACAACCTATCTACGTTGGAGTGTTAGTTAATGAGCCTTTCAAGAAGTGTATCCATAGTAGCCATATATCTGTGTATCTGTGATATTTATCTTATGACCCCCATCTTAGTTCCTCCATCTCATGAAAATGTTCTATTTTCTGATACCATTCTTTCTTAGAGGGTGTTGTCTTGGATTTCCAGTTGTTCATTATAACACATTTTGCTGTTGTCAGCATGAAGTATATGAGAGAGTACCTAAATTGACTGTGTGGTTGGAGGTGGAGTAGCAGTAGAGCCTCTGGGATATAGGGGATGTTCAAGCCTGTCACTAAATTGACTGTGTTCCAAACCTCTTTCCAGAAGCCGGACACTGCCAAGCAATTCCACCATATGTGATGGAAGGTGCCTCTATCAGAGTCACACCTCTAACAGTCAGAAGGCGTACCAGAATCAAATCTGCTGATGTCTAGTGGGGTAATGTACCACCTGGAGACAAATTTATAATTAATTTCCTGTAGAGGGACACTAGAGTGTGCATGGAAGATTGTCTTGAAAATAGTCATCCAATCCACTTCCTCCAAGTCAGTGTCTAGGAGTCCCTTCCATGTCTTGGTGAAGTATGGAAGCTGTGTATATGTCTGGGTCTGTATTAGTTTAGTGAGGTCGGTTTAGAAGGTGGTTTATTTCCTGAGCAAAGTTGTTCAAATTTGGTCTGATCTCTTGGGGTCCATTTTAATAGGTCCTGTGCATTCAAGAAGTGACATAATTGCTCATAATGGAATTTCTGCATGAGTGTCGAGACCTGTCCTTCTATCAATTGTGTGACCGGTGATAAACCTCCCTCCCCCACTATTTCAGCCAAAGCCAAATACTCATTTGTCTTCTTTCCTCCCTTTGGTGTTAAGTGCATTCCTCCTTTCCCTGATATGAAAAGTGGGTTGTCTGTTATAGGTATTTTGGAGACGGAGTAGGGGCTATATTGGGCCTATTATATATTTTTTTCCAGGTCTGTGTCGTGGGTGTCACCGTTGGGTGTGATGGGATCGTCCAGTCATTGGGTGATGTTAGTAGCCAGGGTAAGGCTTTCAAAGTTTCACCTATCTGAGCTTGTTCTATTGGGACCCAAAGTTTGGATGTCATCTGATATGACCAATCAATAATGCGGCCTAAGTGGATCACCTGGTAGTAAAGCCAAATGTCTGGGAGGCCCACTCCTCCTTTCTCCTTAGGTCTAGTAAGGATGTGATATCGTATTCTCGGGCGTCTTTGAGCCCAGATGAAATGTGTGAATAGTGATTGGATCTTCCTAAAGCAGGATCTATGTATAGTGATTGGTAATGTGTTTAATAGGTTTAACAGTCTGGGGAGTGTGTTTACCCAACCAAACCAACGAAAATGTGGCTTGTTCCATGTTACTAGATCTGTACTTATGGTTCCCAGGAGTTGTGGGAAGTTGGTTCCGTAGAGCAGTTTATTATAGGGGGTTATGTTGATCCCTAGATACTTGATGGATTTCGTGGCCCATTGGAAGGTGTAGTGTGTTTGGAGTTGAATTTTGTCCTTTTCTGGAAGGGTAAGGTTTAATATTTTGCATTTGTCGATGTTTATTTTAAAGTTGGAGAAGGCACTATATTCGGACAAAATGTCTATCAATGGAAGGGATGTTACAGGATTAGTAAGCGTGAATAGTAAGTCATCCGCAAATGCAGATACTTTATATTGGTTTTGGCCCACCTTCATTCCCTTCACTCTCGGCTGGTCCCTTACTGCTTTCAGCAGGGGTTCCAATCCCAAGATGAAAAGTAATGGGGACAATGGGCACCCCTGTCTAGTGCCATTTTTTATTTGGTAGGGCTCAGATAATATTCCGTTGATTTTGAGTCTTACGAAGTGGTACGAGTAGATCACTTAGATCCATTGCATCCATCTCCTACCGAACCCCAGCGTTTCTAGCGTTGACAGGAGGAAATTCCAATCCACCCTGTCGAACGCCTTTTCCGCTTCTATGGCTAACATGATGGAGGGGGCCTTGCTCCCATGGGCTCCATGAATGAGATTAATGACCTTCGTGGTATTATCTTTGGCCTCTATGGAAGGGACAAAGCCTGCTTGGTCCGGATGGATTAGGGTTGGAAGCAGAGGTTTTAATCTCAGTGCTAACATTTTTGTGAATATTTTCATGTCGACATTGATCAACGAGATTGGTCCATAACTACCACAGTCATCTGGATGTTTCCCTGCCTTGTGGAGAAGGGTGATATTGGCTTCTAAACTTGGTTTAGGAATGGGGTTGTCTGGGCCTATTGAGTTAATGGCTTCTAGTAAGTGTTGTCCTAATTCTTTCAAGTATGTTTTATAATAGGAGGCTGAATATTCATTCGGACTTTGGCTTTTGCCTGAAGGGGTGGATTTGACCACCTGTGTGAGCTCCGTTAGAGTAAATGGCTCCTCTAAGGATCTAGTCACCGCTGTAGGTAGTACTCTGTCAAATTTGTCCTCTAGGTATCTCTTAATTGCCTCCCTATCCTGTGTGGGTTTTGTAATATTGTATGAGTGATAGAACTCCTTGAATGCCCCTGCTATCTCTTCATTTGTTTGTACTATTTTATCGTTGGCTCTTTTGATCTGAGGGATGTATGTCTTCTCTCGTTTATGTTTGAGTGCATTAGCTAGGAGTTTCCCACATCTATTCCCTTGGGCGTAGAATAATTGTTTATTCCAGATTAGAGATTTCTTAGCTTTTGATTGTAATATTAAGGTCAATTCAGACCTGAGGGTTGACGGTAAGCCGCTTCTGTCATGGTAGCTTTATGTGTTTCTTCCAAGTCTTTTATGCTATTCAGTAATTCCGTTTGTCTCGTAATGCTTTCTTTTTTAAGAAAGGAGCCCCATTTTATTAACTCCCCCCTCACTACACATGTGTGTGCTTCCCATTGAAGGAAGGGTGTTGTATCTTGTGTGGCATTGTCTTGGAAATATTGTGCTATGGTCTTGGCGATTGCCTGTTTTGCCTTAGGGTTGTGTAGTATGGTGGTGTTTAGTTTCCACTGACCTTTACCCTGGGCCATAGATGAGATCCTAAATTGGAGGTGGACCGGGGCGTGATCCGACCAGGTGATGTTCCCTATTGATGCCGAAGTTACCAATGATAAGTCCCTATGTGTTGTGAGGAAGAGATCTGGCTTGGAGTAAAAAGTGTAGTCCTTCATCGTAGGGTGAAGAGCTCTCCAGCAGTCTACTAGTTGGTGACTATGCATTAGTCTTTTCATTTGTGTTCTCATGGGATATAAGTGGTTTGAATGTTGTGCAGTGCTATCTTTGTGGGCATCTATAGATATGTTAAAGTCGCCTCCTATTATTAGTGGCCCTGTGGTGTGTTGTTGGATTTTAGTTAAAATTTTGCGAAAAGTGTGATACTGACGCATGTTTGGAAGGTATACATTAACCAAGGTTATTGGGAAGTTACTAATTGTGCCTTGAAGAATGATATATCGTCCTGATTCGTCAGCAAAATGTTGTTGATAAACAAAGGGAAGCTGGGCACCTATTAAAATTGCCACCCCCCTTGACTTGCTATGTGTAAACGTATTGTAGTATGCGTGAGGGTATTGCTTATTGGTCAGTCTTGGGGCTGTGGGTACCTTGAAATGAGTTTCTTGTATGAATACCACTACTGCTTGGAGCCTGTGGAATTATCTAAGTGCCATGTTCCTCTTTTCCGGTGTGTTAAGTCCCCTGACATTGTAAGAGAGTATATTTAATGTATCTATAATAGTAGTACGATCCCCGGATGGCGACATGGAGGTCCCCTCTACATGTATGGGGTATTACCAAGTTACAACGAAGTATGAAGTTGTGGCTGTATGTGCGATGTAAAATAAAAATGTAGAAATAATAAAAAGAAAACAGGAAAAAACTGAACTGAGATGTAATGAAATTGTCTTAACAATAAACTTGCAGTAAAAGTGATTCCTTGAACTTGAAATCGCTTATAATAGTTAGTGTCTCCACTAACTAAACAGGAGTCGATGCTCAATCTCTTTCACCGTCAGCTTAGGTAGCTGATTCGGGAAAATTTATTCTGAAGTTTAAATGTTAGGTTATTGCACCGCTCGAAACCTTGTCCGGTTACTTAGGGGGATGGTTATTTTTGTTTAGTGTTAATATGAATGAGTAGTGGCTAATAACTGTTTTTATTTGCTGGTGTATTATTTCATGTTACGGTCCCCCACCACTGCTTTCAATTACACACAAGTCTAAGCGCCGCCAAGCGCGTTTTTGTGTATATTTTAGTCTACTGATATCTTTACTGGTATCTTTGTGTGAAGATAGGGTTGTCTTGAGTTGTACCACCTTCTAGAAATTAACAAATGAGCAATGTATGTAATACAAATGATATAAAGACATATTCAGTTTCAGATCCCACTATAATGCACATAGGTTTATGTTAACTTTATCCTCTCACATACTGGTCTCCTGAAATTTGTCAAAACATTTTCCCTTATACATTCCCCCCCTTTTTTTTTATTATTAAAAAGAGAATAGTCATCATTATATAGGTGCATAAGTGTCTTGACCTAAACCTTGGCACTAGTCATTTCCATCTGCAAGGCTACTCAAAGTCCCTTGTATAATGTGAGCCTTCTTCTCCCCTCTACCTCCCCCCACCCACATCTCTCGACTAGCTATTCCCCCATCTCCTCAGCCCTGTTGCATTACCTTGTGAGTGATTGCTAAATACTACATTTGAACATTCACTACTGCTGTATTATGTAGTGTGTAATACTTTACGTGAGTCCTTCTGGTGGTAATGCTCTTTTATGAAATCTCGTTCCAAGGTTGAGAGGTCATATCTGTTTTTTTGTTTTTTTGGGGGGCTGATCAGCTGAGGAAGGTTTGGTATCTTCTGGGCGGTTAGGGTACATTTTTCGATAGCATATCCTTTGCCTGGGGAATAAGAATTTCTGCAGTCCAGGGTTCACGGTGGCATATTAAGTGTCTCTCGAGTCCGTTCGTGGTCTGGATGCGGGTGTGAAGGGAAGTCTCTTCCCCGGTGTTCTCTTCCTCTCCGCCATTCCCCTTCATCTGGACCTTTTGTGGCAATGCCTGTGGGGCCCCCTGAGACCAAGGGTCATAACAGTCTTGTACCTCCACCTGTGGGAGATCAAACGTTTTGATGAAATCAGGGACATCAAGTACCGTGGCAATGCTGCTCTGTACCCCTTGATGTGATGCAGTTAGGGAAAAAGGATAGCCTCACCGATAGCGTATTTCCTTTGCTTATAGGGCCAGTGTAATAGAGCTTAGGGCTCTCCTCCCTTGGAGTGTTTGCCAGGACAGGTTGGGTAGTATCTGGATCCGTGTAGAGGATTGGTTTAGAGCTGGGGAGTTCCTGACTTGTCGCAGTATCTCTTCTTTTAGGGTATAGTAATGAACCTACATATAATGTCCCTGGGGGTGTCCTGTGGCAGACCCCTGGGTCTTACCGCTCTATGCGCCCTGTCCAGGAGTATAGGAGTATCTGTGGCTCATTGTAGTATTTTGTTGAAGAGGGTTTGGAGGGTGTCACTGATGTCTTCTGGGTCCCCCTGTGCCTCCAGAATGCCTCTGACCCGTAAGTTGTTTCTTCTGCCTCGGTTGTCGAGGTCTTCTGTATGGCTTATGATTTGTACAAGCATGGCTTCGTGGGCATCCTGTCTCTGCTCTAAATTATGTAGTTTGAGTTGCATATTGTCTCTGTCCCCTTCTAGGTCTCCTACCCGGAGTCCTATCTAGCAGACCTCCGATGTTATATCTGACAGCCTTTCTTGCATGGAGTTCTCTAGTTTTGAAAGCATGGAGGCCATGTCTTCTTTTGAGGGTAGTTTTTGAAGAATCTCCTGGAGCATTGTGTTCCCAGCTGGGTATGCTGAGTCGGAGCTTGCCAGGCTTGTCGGCGGTGAAACACATGGTGAAGATAGCGGCTCCTCCATGTCTGCCTCCGTGAGTGCTCTTACTTTATCCCTGAAGTAACGGTCCAGATCTTCAGATTTCTTGTTGGAGCTCGGACCTGGGGTCTCCTGGGATGTAGCGGATTTCTTTTTGTTGCCCAAATTTAGATTTTTGATTGCTTGGCGGCTTGTAAGTGGAGCAGTTGGACGGCAGCTCTGCAGAGATGCAACCGTTCACATGGACAGTTAGGCCACGCCCCCCTGCCTCATTTTTATTATATTTAGAATGGGACAAGCACAATCTTCTAATCAAGCCAAAACATGATTTACACAACTTAAGCCGTTTGGAAGGAATTGTGATGTCCGCTATATTAGGTCACAAGTAAGAAGTATATATTTTTTTCTGTATGCATTTTGGTCACTGTGGCAGCACCTTTCTTGCATAATGCATCTCTCGGATGTGCCCCCAATCTCTTCTCTGTGCAAGCATATTTGGAATCCAGACCAGATTCCTTTGGGGGTAAGCACCCCGCCCAGGCCCCCCAGCTTCTGAGGCCTCTTTAGAGGTGGCCACAGGTGTGTGTATAAATAGGAGGAGCCTGAGTGCGCCATAACTATTTTTTTCTACAAGTAAGAAGTGTAACATATCTATGGAATAGATTAAAAATGGTAACAAATTCATAGATGCAATTATTATTTCTGTGGCAAGTACAAAAGAGGAGATAGAACCCAAAAGTTTATATTTGGATTGATGTTGGTCTGGAACACAACGGGTGGTCACTTAATGTTTATATAGGTATGCCTTATCTCCACCTCTGGGCCAGGCTTGAAAACCAGAGATTAATCCAGAGGGTATATATCCAATGACATGTAAATGCTTATTGCACTTGCTTGGGGTCAAAATCAAATTTTGAGTGAGTCACCATCTTTCCTTGCCAGAGACCCCCTGGGCATAAGTTTTACTTTTAACCCTAAGTGAGTAAGTAATTAGGACTAATTAATTTATCCTTTTTGGTTTTATCTGTTGTTGGTGTAACTAATTTGACTATTTTTGTTCATAATAAATATTCCTGTATTAAGTTCAGCCTCTGTATGTTAAAGAATCACGTTACGTGAAGAGACCAGTTAATTAAAGTTTTGCAATTGCATAGATATTGTGCTAAGTTGTATTTGGCGGTTTTTATTCTGATTTACCTGTGGGACTAAGGCACCCATTTATTAATTGTCTTGGTGGTGGCAGCAATAAAATAGTAATATTTATTTTATTATGGTTTAAGTGTGGGTGGTGTTAAGAGGAATTTTTATCATTTTTTCCAGTCTAGTGCAGAAAAATAGTGAACTTTAACCCTTTCACCACCAGAACTAAGTCACTCACACTCTTGGAGTAGGGTGCATTCGTGACACTACTGGCCTCCCCTTATTCTTAATTCTACTATAGTTTCTTTAAAAAACTAAATGTGTTGATTAGCTAAGCAATGAGATGACCCGTCTACACAATTATAGGAGCGTTTTTTGCATGACTATGGCATACAAGTTTGGGGTTTTGCTGGCTTATAGCCGCATAAGGTTGCACAATGTCCATACTGGGTTTAAACTGGTACCGGGGGATTGTTGGCGCTATGGGCTTAAACAGAGAGGGTTAATATATACTTAGGCATGTAGTCAGTGCAACATGTGGATCCACATACTGCGCAATATGGAGCTCACGGTTATTGGTAGTAAGTCCGGGTTGTTCATGTATGTATGGTGTTGCTGGCGTGATGGCCTTTGTGCAGGTCTCCAATGATGTCTCCTTGCCAGGCCCTTCTCGAGGTGAGCCCCCATGGGCCGAGTGCTTTAGCTCTATGGTGGGTTGTTGCGGGGTCCTGGGGTCCGTCTGGAGCCTGGAGGGATACCTTCTGGGTGGGCCGGTGCTTGAGAGTGTGTCGGTGTTCTGTTGGATTGGTTTTGTGGTGGTTAGGTTTAGATTTCCGCCGGATTATCCACACTCTCCTACCCACGATGCGGGCTGCTCTTTTGTCTTGTCTAGGGGTTACTGTCTGCCGTGCTGGATCTTGTGTGGTCTTTGCAGGCGACACCTCATCGGTATCCTTGCGGAAGGCGAGTTTGGCCCAGAAAGCTTTCAATAGGGTTAATCCTCTCTGCTAGTGGGGGTAGCATGGTGCTGGGCGCAATGCTGCACGTGGCGTCTGCCATGATTTTCCCCGCTTGTTCTGTTGTGCAGGTAGGGTCAGGTCGACTTCTTGATGCTGGCTTGTCACTTGTGGTTGCCACGATGAACCCCGCCGGCATGGGGGGAGGTAGGTAGAGTTTCCCGAGACCTCCAGCCGGCATGGCTGCTGTGGTGGAGGGATTGGCCGCCTCCCTCATGCCACCTGATCAGGCCCTCTGTAGGCCTCGGGTCGATCCCCGGTTAGAGACTGTGGTTTGCGGTCGGATCTCCTGGCTTTGGTTGCCGCTTTGGAAGACCCCTTTTGCTGGGGCTGTTGAGCAGGCACTTTTGAGGGCTTTTTCTCGATTATTTCAGTTGTTGTTGTGTTTTTACCTCGGAGCCTATGTAGTGTGCGACCGCTCGGCCTGGCTGCCAGGCTCCGCCCCCACAGTGGTATATGTTAGTACCTATATTTACCTTAAAATCTCTTGGTCACACAATACTGTATAAAATAGTAATGAAAGGGGTTATCTTTATGTAAAGAGAAGATTGGTGAGGAGAGAGGGCATTGTACATACTGTGGCAGGATGGCCAGGCTCTTCACAATAAACTTCAAGTGCAACAGTCAGGATAAAATAGTACTGCAGTTTATTGTCACTTTCCACAATTTATACAAGGTTGTGCTCTCCCACAAAATAAAACAAAAAGAAAATAAATCCTACTCCAACTTGGAGACTTACTAAACAACAGTATTACTAACTATCCAACTGCCAGCTAATCTAGTTCCCAGTTTTAAACAAAATGAAATACAGCACTTTTAGCAGGTTTCACACAGTACCTTTTTCTCAGTCTCAGGCTTAATTACCTCCTCTCTCCCAGCTGTTAGACTCTCTGATGTCTTCAGAGGCTAACCTTTTAAAACCCTAGGGCTGGTTAATTACATTCACCTGGTTGATAACATTCAAGGGGTGACTCCCCCCAATTAACCCAATCATGCTGGGAATAGAGATCGCTCCAATCTATTACTCACATAGAAAGCCTCTCTGACCTTGCCACAATACTTACCCCCAAGTTTCTCTGTCACTCACAATCACTGATTGAAAAATCAGGGCACACCATCACTAAATAATACAAAGATAAATGGGTTTATTTATTTTTCCATTAAAGTGGACAAAAGATAGGAGAGCTAGGGATCAGTAAGTAATGAGCGAGAGTAAGGATTGGTGACATTGGTAAGTTTTTGTACGTTACACATGCAGCAATAATCCTTAAAGAGTTAAACATAAGATGTTAGTGGCCCTCATGAAACTATGATAATTATTTTGAAAACTAGAAAAAATGCAATAACATTGGGAAAGGCAACTCTATTAAATTCATTTTCTGTGGTAGAAGGGAAATATGTTGTAATTTGTGTATCCAGCTGAGTGTCTAAATTTGTGTTATCTCAGAATAACTAAATGGTTGGCTGTCTGCCCAACTGCACTAATAGAAAGATGATTATACTTTCAGAATGAATTTTCTGCTTTGGTGAAATACAATATTTTACAGCCAGACAAAGTCATAAAAACTGCAAGAAAAGAACTGAGCAAGCAGGTTGGATTCACTATGTTGTGAGTTCGAATCACTATCCTGCAAACAAGGAAAGTAAACAACCTTTGCAATAGAAGATACTCTAGACCAGGGGTGCCCAAAAGGTAGATCACCAGATGTTTTAAAACTACAGTCTTCATGATGCTTTGTAATTCTAAAGACATTCCAAAGGCATGTAGAGCATCAAGGGAGTATTTCTGCAACATCTGGGGATCTATATTTTGGACCCCTGCTCTAGACTAACTCTCACATGATGCTTTGACAGTCTTTTGAAATGCTGTGGACTAAATCTCCCATGATGCTTGCTAGCAGTCTGTCTTATGGAATCTTGAAGAGCAGAGATAGCCTTTTCCTTGAGTTTAAACTGACATGTATATTTCACATATGAGAACAAGGGTAGGCAACTTTTGGCACTCCAGATTTTGTGGACTACCATAATGCTCTTACAGTCATAATGCTGCCAAAGTATCAGGGGAGATGTAGTCCACATCTAGAATGCCAAAGTTAGCCTTTCCCTGCAGTGAATAATGCAAACAGCTGAGGTTTCACTTATCACCTTGGAACTTGTAAAGCTAATATTTTGTCAGCTATTAACAGAGTAGGGATGTGCATGGGGACAATATTAGGTTCGGTTCGGCATTCCGAAATTCGGCACTTCAGCACTTCGGTTCGGCACTTCGGAACTTTGGCACTTCCACACTTTGACACTTTAGAACTTCGGCAACTTTGGAACTTCGGAACTACAAACTACGAGTGTTCTGTGTCATTTTACACAGCGTGGGAAAGTTCTTTGGAATTTCCCCACGCTGTGTAATTTGACTCATAACAACAATATGATTGGTTGATTGAAAGCAACCAATCAGAGAGTTATGAGTCAAATTACACAGCGTGGGAAAATTCCAAAGAACTTTCCCACGCTGTGTAAAATGGCACAGAGCACTCTGATTGGTTGTATTTCAAGCCAACCAATCAGAGTGATGTGACAGGTAAATTAAGAGACTTACCTGTCAGTCTCTTCGTTTACCTGTCAGAGCGCTCTGATTGGATGGATTAAACCAACCGATCAGAGTGCTCTGAGCCTAATTGCAGGGTGGGGCAAAGCTTTATAAGCCTTACCCCACCCTGCAGAGCTCAGTCTGTGCGGTGCCCTCCATGGGTGAAGATGGATTACTATTTCAGCGTCGGGATTTTTTTTTCGTCAGATTTGTCTTGCACTCTGCTTTTTTTTTTTTTTTTAAGTGGGACGGATATTATGGATTTTTATTTGGCCTTTTTTGGGGCTGAAAAAAGAAGATTTTAGAAAAAAGAAGACATCAAATGGTAAGTTTTATTTCTTTATTTACAGGTACTTAGTTATTGTTCAACCCTCACTATTGTTATGGTGAGGGGGGTAGGTAGAGGTTTATTAATTTATTTTGGGGAGGGGGTAACTAGGGGTTCTGGGACCCCTAGTCACCTGGGGGTAACATTTTTATTTAGGGCCCCCACCCGCATATTACTTTAGGGCCCTCGCCCACCGCTCAAGGGTGGGGGCCAGTGGGAGGACAATAGGTCCCCCCTTATTCTACTTTAGGGCCCCCACCTGCCGCTCAGGGGTGGGGGCCAAGGGGAGGACAATAGGTCCCCCTTATTCTACTTTAGGGCCCCCAACCACCACTCAGGGGTGCGGTCCAGGGAGGACAATAGGTCCCCCCTTATTCTACTTTAGGGCCCCCACCCGCCGCTCAGGAGTGGTGGCTGGGGGGAGGACAATAGGTCCCCCCCTTATTCTGATTTAGGGCCCCCACCTGCCGCTTGGGGTAGGGGCCGGGGGAGGACAATAGGCCCCCCTTATTCTGATTTAGGGCCCCCCCCACCGCTCAGGGATGGAGGCTGCGGGACACACGATAGGTTCCCCCCATTGTTAGGGGCCGGGGTGGGCAATAGGTCCCCTTTAAGTTTAAAAGCCACCAGTCACGCCGCACGGGTAGGGGCTCGGAAGGGGGGGACACTTTTTTTTTTGAAAGTGAGCAGTCTGTGGCTGCTCACTGTTTAGTAGACATGCCCATACTCGCGGTATAGCGAGTAGGGGCAGAATTTACTAATACTAAGTATTCTTTAGTTAGTATTAGTAAATTTGGCTGAAAGACCAATTTAGGTCTTTCAGCCTTTTGGTAGGTAGCTCCCTAATACCGTGGGAATTAGGGAGTTATCTACTTACTCATTCCCATCCATTGACTGGCTAAGTAACTTACATTTTATATGAACGTGTTACTTGATTGTTGTAAGTGTTGCAAATGCTTACAGCTGAATTCTGGCTATGTGTGTATACTTTTTATTTAAACTGATATACACTGTAACATTCTTCATTCTTCCACATGGTATATTTGTACTACGGCAATTCTGTGCTTCGGCACTTCGGCTATTCGGACATTCAGTGCTTACGGACTTCGGCACTTTGGTTCGGTTCGGCATTCCAAAATTCGTCGCTTCGGCTATTCGGACATTTGGCTGATTGGGACTTCGGCAGTACAGTTTGGCACTTCGGAAATTCGGCACTTTGGAAATTTGGCACTTCGGCAATTTGGCAATTCAGTAATTCTGCTATTCGGACTTCCAGAAGTATCCAAATGTCCGATTTGCCGAAATTTGTCCGAATTGACATTCTGGAAACTATCTCCCAAATTGTAGGACAGAACACAATGAAATTCAACTTGGTCGCAAGAGTAAAAAGTTACTCAGGTTATGGGAAAATACATTTGTTGAGAATACAAACTGTTTTATTGTGCAAAGAAGACAGGTAATAATATACTGATTCTATTTTTTTCAAAATACTTTAAAAGTGGAGCAAAGGGTTTGGATCATTGTAATTGTTTTCACTTTTTATAGGTGAGTGATATTTCAGCAATTCAAAGTTTCAAAACATCACATTGCATTTTTACAGTAACTGTAATTGTGCAAAGGAATTAAAATTGTTCTGACTAGCTCATATTGCTATGGTTTTGTTTATGTCAGTATCCCTTTAATGAAACCAGTTGTCTAATTATGCTGTCACTTTATGAGTAATTATGTGAGCTTTGCCAAGAGTCAACCCACCACTTATAATTGCCCACAAAATTAGACTTCGTACAGGGAAAAAGTTTTATGAGTTTAAAAGCTTGCTTCATCAGTTTCATAACTTTTTAATTAACAGTTGTGATTACTTTATCTGCTTAGGAAACGGCAACATTTCACAGTCTTGTAAGCCATCAGCAAAAAAAAAAAGTTTGCATAGTAACTATGTCATCAGAAACGTTTTTCTTATCTCATAGTCTTATACAAAAAGCTTCATGTGCAGCACCAAAGTCAGAGATTATTATTTACGGTCATGCAAGGCAATTTGACACAATGCCATAAAAAATGGAAAAAATAGCAATTTCAATGAAAATATGTCACTATGCAATAAGCCCCAAAATGAATGATATTCAAATCCTGCAGAACAGAATTTTCACCGTCTTAATGGAACACTCCAGGCACCATGACAACTTAATCTAAATGTAGTTGTTATTATGCTAGGAGCCCCCTGGCAAACTCTTGTCACAAGTGGTTAAACCATTCTCGAATGATTTAACACCAAAATTGCCTCCAGTGCCGATCTCAGCTCCCCCCAGGCTGCATCAAGCTTCTTAGATTTGAGTTTCATGTACCTTTTCCAAGCCAGTTTTGTGGCACTCTGCACTTCTTCAAACTGAAATTTCACAAACTAGAGGGAATTGAGATAAATACTGGAGGCAACTTGGAGTTAAACCAATCAAGAACAGTTTAATCCCTTGAGGTAAGAGTGCTCCCTGGGGCCTCCTCGCACCATAAGTCACTATAACAATTTTATTTAGATGAAGTTGTTATTGTGCCTACACTGTACCTTCAAATGAACATTCTGGGGTACTAGAACAAGTATGCAATCTTACATTAGAAGGCTAAAACATTTTAGAACAGCTTATCCCTAAGTTGTCCAGCCAGAGGTCCATCAACTATCTCTCTTCTGTCTTTCCTCCTAGACTTATGCGGAAGGATTGACTTTGGTGCCACTAAAGGACTGAAAGTCTCAGCCAAGGTTCTCAGCCTATCACTGGCCACTCGTTGATACTGATAGTGTGTTTAGAGAGTCAGAAGACCAAGTATGTATTGCTTTCATTTCACTGCTTAAAAGATAAAATCTGAAAATACAAAATTTTCTCTAGAATTTATATATATATATATATATATATATATATATATATACACACACATTTTTTTTAACTAACTGTAGTATTTATGGTTCTTAGAGTGCCCATGACAAGCACTATTTTTCATTTTTTAAATTCAACATCAATTTTCATCTTGCTCATTTAGTGCATTACTATTATTATATGACATTTCAGCATGTAAGCTACTCTTAAAACCTTTCATGCTGAACCTTGTTTCACTCTTATTTCTATTACATATCCATTCCCATTAAATATTTGTCCCATTTTTTCAGACAGATTTCATTTTTTAGCAGAATTCTGAGCACACATTATTTCTGCTTCAATGATCGTCAATGTCCCTCAATCTCTGATATAATTATGTGGTCAGTGCAGCGTGCTTATCAGCTAAAATATCTCTTACTTTTACTAGTCCGTGCTCACTTTTGCTTAGGAAGTATCCCAGGTTTGCAATGTTGAAACAGATATAAAAATTAGCATGGCTGGTTTAATTTGCTCTCTTTGGCCCAGTAGCATCTTGACCTCATGTAAGGATTTTATTTCATAAGGATGTAAATGCCCATTTTATCTATTCCTTATTAACCATGTCTACATTTCCACACAATTGTTCCTAGAGTGTGTTACTAAACAAATAGTATATGCAGTTCAAAAAATGTCAGTACTATATAGACATATTTAATATGTCAACAATAACAAATCATGTCATCCAGTGAAATATGCACTTTTTGTTTATTAAATAAGTTGCCGTCATCCTTTCATAGTATTGTCATTAGGATTTGTTCTGATTGCATTAACTAGCTATTTAGTTTAAAATTTACTAATATCACTACTTCATCTGCTCCCACGTCTGCTCCATAAACTGCACTTAACAATACTGCCTTTTAACTTCTGTAAGTACAGATTCACATTTGACTCCCCCTTGTCAGAGGAAGGAGTAGTTGGAATTCTGAGTGTGTTTTTCTAATTATTTATTTCGGTACATTTAGTTCATTCAGAAACTGTGTGGGTTATGAATTTGACTAGAAATTATGAGAAAACCATCTGAGGCATATTATTTCTTTTATTTGAGCATGTTCACTTCTCAATAGCTCTGAATTAGCCTATAATTGTTATCCAAAATGCTTCTGAATGCCTTCTCTGATAGATCTCTGGATAACACCCACATCTTCCAAGATATGGGTACATTGAGAAGTATCATTACATTTTTCAGCAAAATCAATCAGATAACTATAAAATATTAAGTGATTGGCTAATATGTATGTATTAATGAATATACATTCCTATGCAGGCTTATGTGGGGTTACTGGTTATTTAATGTTTTGAGACAGCAATCTTGTTGTATGGTAAAATGCATTGAGACCTTGGGAGATACCTGTGAACATTTTGGCTCCCATGATGGAAGCAATTTCTTGGACCTGGCCTATTGGGATTATGGAAGGCACAGTGAGTCCAATAGCTATACCATTTAACCAGTTACCAGAGGCAATAGAGAGAGGTGACAGTGGACACTTTTTTTCCATTTACAGTTGCTTTGGAATTATGTAAAGCTATGTACTGACCATGAGTCCTTGTGTAAAGACTGGTCTCTGGTGCTATAAACTCATTCTCCTGTAATATTTAGAGTGGGGCCATCCAGAATGTCCTCCACATCATCTGTGCTATATTCTCGGTCATGCCTACCCATAAGTGATCTCTCCTTATGGAACCCACACAAGGGGTACTATTCTTACCTTCTGGTTTCCAGGCTCTTTTACATTTGTTCTTTTCTACTGGTCTCCTTGCTTTTCTACTGGTCTTTCCTTCTAGCTCTTTATATTTTCTCTTATCTTACTCTACTGTAGTCTTTTTTTTTTTTTTTTTTTATGCTTTTCTCTCTTTTGCTGAAGCTACATTTTCCTTAAACCTTCCTATTCCATGTTTCCATGTGGGAAGACTCCACTGAACTGCTGTGTCTATTTATACATATGTTATGTAAGGTGAGACCTACCTGTATTTTTGTATAGCCACATATTATTTCTCCTACAAGTCAGTGTTTCTGTGTTTTAAGAATCCAAATACTATTCTGATTATGAAGTCTGAGTGCTAACAAATATGTGCTTTTGATAACATTGTATGGCTTATACGTTGGCACACTGCTCAGGGCCATTGATCTTATAGCATCTAAAAAGGGTTTTTACCTCTAACTTTTCTATATTTGTGTTACATACAAAATAGAGTAGGGGATCATCTGCTAAATACAGATCAAATGGAAAAACATAGCGTTTAACTGTGTGAGAGTAAATGAAGATGTATAATTAACAATTGGCCACTCACAAATTATAGGATGTAAAAAAGCCTTGAGTGTAATCCTTTTCTTCAATATGAGTATGAAGATGAACATAGAAAATATTGAAGAAAAGGATTACACTCAAGCCTTGAGTGTAATCCTTTTCTTCAATATTTTCTATGTTCATCTTCATACTCATATTGAAGAAAAGGATTACACTCAAGGCTTGAGTGTAATCCTTTTCTTCAATATTTTCTATGTTCATCTTCATACTCATATTGAAGAAAAGGATTACACTCAAGGCTTTTTTACATCCTATAATTTGTGAGTGGCCAATTGTTAATTATACATCTTCATTTACTCTCACACAGTTAAACGCTATGTTTTTCCATTTGATCTGTATTTAGCAGATGATCCCCTACTCTATTTTGTATGTATGCTGAAGACAAGAGGAAGTCTTTGGGGACCTTTTCTGGATACTTCACCTAACACAGGGAAGCTCCATTTTTGTTTACTAATCATCACTATTTTCATTGGAGTTGTGTTCACATATTTTGTTTGTTTGCCTATATTTGTGTTAAACTGGCCTTCTTCCAGGAAAATTCTCTTTGTTGACTTTTAACTCATGCCATTGCCTGTGGCCCTGGGCTTAGTGGCCTTTGGTTATTCTAGGACACAGGGGGCAAATCTACTCTGTACCAAGTTATGTTATACATAGGCCAACAGTTTATTGTTTATGTTATTAGTTTTCATACTTCTACAATGACACTGCTTTTATACCTCAATTAACCTGTCTCAGGTGCTTTACGTATTTATGTATCTGCTTTAGACTATATGAGAATAAATAAAGGACTGGGCACAGACATTGTTTTGGCTCTACATTGGCCATTGTCAACTTGACAAAGGCTCATAGAGAGCTGAAATGTTGCCCTTGTCTGCTCAATATATCTGCCATGAACCCTATGCCTGTGCCCAGTCCTAGATTTATTTTTACTTGAAGACGCTGTCATCTTTGGACTGGAGGCATGGTCTGCTCCACCTTATTTTTGTTTCTGCTTTGTTGTGGTTAGACTATTTGAAGTTGCCAATCTTACTACTGGAATGTTGTCTTCACTATCTGCATTGTTGTCTAAAAAGTCCGGGATGTATATTTAGAATATATTAGTTAGTTTAATTGGAGGTATTTGTTTAGATTGTCAACAAAACATGGGAGGATACATTCTGTCTAAATGACACCTTAGGGTTACAGGTTACACTCTGCACCTGATTTCCTCACTATAAATTTATGCTGTGCTCCTACACTCTGGCTCTTTCCTCTGCAAAAGTAAATTACTTCAACACCCTCACAAGCACACTGTCCTGCCAACCCAAATGCCTATTTCACACATTTTTTTTAAAAATTCCTTATTTATCAAGTTATGCATATCAAGCCAGCCCAATAACAAGCAGGGCAAGTGCATATGTAATCGTACAAACAATCAACATTAAGCATTATAAAAGGTACATATATGAGATGTGTTATGGTACATCATACACAATTCTGATGGATGCACATAGTTCTGAGCATCTGACAAGTGTACCGTTGCGTACCTATTGAGCGGGTTGGTCTAGCGTACACATTATCCTGCTGCGTGGAGGTGTGACAGTTGCTTGGTTAGAACTTTAGCTTCAAGTGGTGTATGTGTTTGTTTAAGGCTATTGTGGCGGAACCAACTTCGCCACTGTCCACTGGAGAGGCCTGATTGCTCGCCTGCTCCCTTTAGACTATGGTCCTGCATTTTAAACTTTTATTTTACCTGCAGAAAGGTTTATTTGTGCCTTTCTGTGGACTGTTAAAGCCATGCTATCCCAGATAGCTATGCCATGGAGCTCAGCCGTATACTGAAAGACTGTATGAAAGACTTTGGCTCCATGGCGATTGAACTGGATGTATGTGATCTGAGCACCATTCGGTAATAATGTGCTCTCAGATCTAAGCTATCTGGGGATATGTGGAATGTATATGTTTTATGTACTAAATGTACCAGTATGTATTTTTATGTCTTTTATTGTCCTTTGTCTGCCATGTGTGTAATGGAGTTTGCCTCTGTCCTTGGAGATAATTGGATTCCTTCCCAATTATCTCCAGGCCAGAGGGGAAGGATTGTCTGTTTGTGCTGGGTGTGTTTTACGGTTCTCCTGTAAATGATTGGTTGTACTGTGCCCCACCCTGTGGGATGTCCCCTTGCATGTGGACTTGCATAAAAGCCAGTGTGTGGCCATTACAGTAGAGTTCCTGCTTAACCCTCAAAGTGAAGTGTCGTCTCATTCTTGGGGAGTGTAAGCTGTTCGTATGGCTTTTCCTGTTTGGCTGCTTCCAGTGTCCGTGTGTCTCTTGTTCGGGAGTTGGTGAATTTGTGTAGTTTGCAGTTCGGGAGATTGGTGATTGCAGTAGCTGCTGGTCTATCTGGAAGGGGATTATCGCCTAAACGGTTTTTATCCTCTTGTGAGTGAAACGGTTCGTTACAGCTATATTTTGTACACTGATGCCTCCAGTTTGGTTATGGGTACTCGACAGAGGCATGAACTTGTTTTTTTTATTTTTGTAAAAGAATGATACTGAAGCTCAGGTAAAGGAAAGAGTAAAGGGATAGAGAGCAGAGGACAAATGTGGGGGGGGGGGGCAGGGGAGAGGGGGAGATCAGCAGGAGATCGGAACCCCACAGGTGTGGGGCAGACAACACGAATGGTCAGAACCAGCCAGGGCCAGGCAATTTGTGTGCCTTAGTTGGTCAGTTCGTCAACGGTTAGTGTAGTCCTCCCATGGCTCCCATGTTTTAAGGAACAGTGGATAAGTATCTCTGATTTGTGCTTATGGGCACCGCAGGAAACTTTCCGGGGGGGGCATAATTGTAATTACATCTATGCTTGGTCCCTTTTTGACAGTGTCATGAAAGGGAAGGGGCTTAGTCATTATCACATAAAGTCATTGTGAATAGCATGTTCACAACTATGGTGTCAGGAATACATGTTTGTATTCCTGACACTATAGTGTTCTTTTAAGCAAATTAAAGGAACATTCTGTCACCATAGCTACTTCATCAAAATGAAAATCCTATGATGCCAGGAAGCCCCTGGGTGCTCTCTTTACTTTAAGGGGTTAAACTGCTCTCAAATGGTTTAACCCCCAAAGGCTTCCTCCAGCTCCAGATCTCCAGGTCGCTCAGTGGTATTCGACTTCTGAAACGGAGTGTCAGGAAGGGCAGATTGACTAGAGTGGTCAATTGACGCTCTAAGCCAATCGTTAGTTCCCTGTTCATAAAAATGCTTTTTTATGAATGGGGAGCTATTGATTGGCTTAGAGTGCCAGTTGACTGCTCTAGGCAATCAGTGACACTCCTACCCAGCGGCACTCTGTGCTTCCTGACACTTAGTAAATAAAAGTGAACACATTAACACTGATATTTTTTTTTACCTGGGGAGATGAGAAGGTCCAAAGTTTCCCTGCCAGGCCCCGGTACCAAAGCCTTATGATGTGGTGTCCAGAATAAAGTGGAGGGTTCACTCTACTTGTCCTTCCTGCTCCAATCTCCTTTTCTTCTCCTTCATTTGACACAGTCTTCTTTTTCTTCTGACACTGTCTTCTCTCCTCCTTGGCTCCTTTACCTTTCTGCTACTTTCTGCTTATTGTGCATCCCCTTCTGCTCCTTTCTCTTTCTGATCCCGTTCTGCTCTTTGCAGACCCTTTCTGTTCCTTACTACACTTTTCTGCTCCTTCTCCTACTTTACCTTTGTGCTCCATCTGTCCCTTCCTGCTCCTTGCTGCCCTTTCCAGCTCCTTGCTGACTCTCTCTGCCCCTTCCTGCTCCTTGCTGACAATTCCTGCTCCTTGCTGCTCATTTCTGTTTCTTTGTGCTCCTTCTCCTACTTTACCTTTTGTGCTGCCCTTTCCAGCTCCTTGCTGACCCTTTCTGCCCCGTCCTACTCCTTGCTGACCATTCCTTCTCCTTGCTGACCCCTCCTTCTCCTTGCTAACCCTTTCTGCCCCTTCCTGCTTCTTGCTGACCCTTCCTGATCCTTTCTGACCCTTCCTGCTCCTTGCTGCTCCTTGCTGCTCATTTCTGTTCCTTTGTGCTCCTTCTCCTAATTTACATTTTGTGCTGCCCTTTCCAGCTCCTTGTTGACCCTTTCTGCCCCTTCCTGCTTCATGCTGCCCTTTCCTGCTCCTTGCTGACCCTTTCTGCCCCTTCCTGCTACTTGCTGACCCTTCCTGCTCATTGCTGACCCTTCCTGCTCATTGCTGAATCTTTACTGCTCCTTGCTGACTCTTTACTGCTCCTTGCTGACCCTTCCTTCTCCTTGCTGACCCTTCCTTCTCTTTGCTGCCCTTTCCAGCTCCTTGCTGACCCCTTCTGACCCTTCCTGCTCCTTGCTGCTCATTTCTGTTCCTTTGTGATCCTTCTCCTACTTTACCCCTTGTGCTTCCCTTTCCAGCTCCTTGCTGACCCTTTCTGCCCCTTCCTGCTTCTTGCTGCCCTTTCCAGCTCCTTGCTGACCCTTTCTGTCCCTTCCTGCTACTTACTGATCCTTCCTGCTCCTTGCTGACCCTTCCTGCTCATTGTTGACTCTTTACTGCTCCTTGCTGACTCTTTACTGTTCCTTGCTGACCCTTCCTTCTCCTTGCTGACCCTTCCTTCTCCGTGCTGACCCTTTCTGCTCCTTGCAGACCCTTCCTGCTCCTTGATGTCCCTTCCTGCCCATTTCTGCTCCTTCTCTTACTTTACCTTCCTGCTCCTTGCTGACCCTTCCTGTAGGCTGCCCCCTCCCCATCCCTCACTTCCCTAAACTATAGGCTCTCTCTGCTCCCCCACCCCCTGCCTCACTTCCCTGATCTCTAGGCTATCTATGCCCCCCCATGCCTCACTTCCCTGATCTCTAGGCTATCTCTGCCCCACATGCCTCACTTACCTGATCTGTAGGCTTTCTCTGGTTGCATGTGTTGTTCCCCTGCGGATTCAGTCAGAGAGAAGCAGGGATAATATGTAGCTTCCTATCCTTGTCTCTCCCCATACACAGCACCACCTGCACTATATTTTCAATCTCACACGAAAAAAAGCAGAACAAGCTGAAACATCCGGGGGGGGGGCAAGTGCCCCCTCTTGTCCCCCCAGTGGACGCCCATGTTTGTGCTGTAAGTTTATCCACAAGATGTGCTTCTTGGATATTGCTAGTGACCCTTTCCATGTGTGGCATGTCCATGTGTAACCAGGTTTGAGCCATAGCTCTTCTAGTGGCCAAGTTGATTTTGTTAAATAGTTTTTGCTCTTTGTGAGATAGACCGTCCAGCGGTCGTGCTATAAGGAAGGCCCATGGGCCCGGTTCTATTGGTCATTTCAGTACTTCCATCAATAGTCTGGCTATAGTCTCCCAGTAACTTGCTGCTTTTGGGCAGGTCCACCACATGAAAATCCAAACAAAAAAAAGGTCCACCACATGTGTAAATATGTACCCTCCAGCAGGTGTCCGTGGGTGTTTTTCCCATTCTATATTGTTTGACCGGAGTGGTGTACCATCTCATTAGCATCTTATAGCATTGTTCCTGGTGTACTACGCAGATGGAAGCTTTCGCTGCTGCCTCCCATATGTCTTGCCAGTCTCCACTCTCTGATATATAGCAGGGTTTGTGTCTAATCTGTCGGTGCACTTAATTGTGTGCATAGGAGTGTAATGAGGCCCATGCGTGACCCTCCAGTAATGCACAGTGTTTCATAAAAGGTTGAGTGTGCAACTAAATGATGGATAAACACCAAAAAATTGTATAGTGTCCCTCTAAAGTTAATAATCAAGATTGGATATGACTACCATAACCACTGTATCACTTGTAAGAAATAACCACCACCAAGGGTGAAACAATATAAAAATAGGAAATGCTTATTGAAATGAATCAATAATATATACAGGACTCAGTGGAAAGGCATATATAAAAGAAAAAAGGAAAATAGAGGTAAAAAAAAGTAAAAATAAAAATAGAAATAGAAAAAAAAATAGAAATAGAAATAGAAAAAAATAGAAAAAAAATAGAAAAAAAAAGTAAAAATAGAAATAGAAATGTGGATAAGGATATATAAGATCGCTTCTTAAATGTATCAGCTATTCAGGTCATTACCTCCTACAATATAAGGAAGGTAGAGTCCACAGGTTGCTGAGATAATACTCTAGTAAAGGTTAATGAACTACTGCAATGCAAGAACCAATACAAAATGTAGTATCCCACAAAGGGTTAAATAATAAGTGATGAGTAGTAAAATTCCATGCAACAGACAGAGTACTATAGGAAAATGTATTAGTACATAAAAACTGTCAAAAAAAAGCACATAGAATATAAAATCATAAAAATAACTACAATTGTAATAGTCCCAAAGAAGGTAGCAAATAAAATCAGCATCAGTACCAGGTATATCGGAGTGGAGTCCAAAGGGTGTTAAAAGATGTAAAAAACACTTGTTGGCCGGCTTTACTCTTGCGGCTGTCTTTACTTCTGGTCGTCCGGCAAAATCCTGCACGTGTATGAACCTGCATGGTCAGTCGCTGGGCACGGTATTGCATTCAGGTCCCCTCCTAGGATCAAGATCCCCCTTGGGAGAGTTTTAACTAGGGTCTCCAGGTCCATCCAGAACCCTGGGTAGGGGTGCTTGGTGCATATACATGGATGAGGTGGTATGTGTTGGAGTGAAGCGTACCCGACAACACCACATACTGCCCGTCTGAGTCTGTCTGTATTACCGTGATTTGGATGGGGCATCTTTTGTGTATGAGTATTTCCACCCCGTTTTTTTTTCCTGAGTGCTCTCGACCCATATGCTCTCGTGTATATGTGATCTGTGAGCCGTAAAGGTGAGTTTTGTGTATTTCACACTTTTAATGCTCTCCTCCAACTTGTTACTCCCCCTCCTCCTACCACCCTGTCCGCCTCAAACTTTGCAACTCACTTCCCTGAGAAGATTTCTACAATCAGGGAAAAGATCTCTAACCTCTCTGCCTCCCCTTCCAATACATCTTCCAATACATTACCCAACCCCACTCACTCCACTGTTCTATGCTCATTTGCACCTACTACAATGGAAAAGGTTTCTGCTCCACTCCCGTCCTCCCGCCCCACCACTTGTCCCCTCGATACTATTTTCTCACTAAAATTTTCAATCTCTCCCTTTCCTCCGGCACATTTCCTTCACCCTTCAAGCATGCAACCATAACGCCAATTCTGAAAAAGCCCAACCTTGACCCCAACTCCCCATCCAACTACCGCCCAATATCGCTACTGCCGTTTACCTCCAAGCTTCTTGAGAGAGTTGTGTATGCAAGATTGACAGACTTTGTTGAATCCAAGTTTCTGTATGACCCACTTCAGTCTGGATTCCGCGCTCATCACTCTGTTGAAACAGCTGTGACCAAAGTATCCAACGATTTAATTGCTGCTAAATCTCGCGGCCATTACTCTATCCTAATTCTCCTTGATTTTTCTGCTGCCTTTGACACTGTTGATCATCAACAGCTTCTTCTCATTCTCCGTAATCTTGGTCTCCTGGGGCTCCTCTTATCTCTACCAGCGCTTTTTCATTGTTTCTTTCTCTGGCTCTGCCTCTTCTCCCCAATCCCTCGCTGTTGGCGTTCCCCAAGGTTCTGTCCTTGGTCCCCTACTGTTCGCCATCTATACTGCCTCCCTTGGTAAACTCATCAACTCCTTTTCATGTATTCATCTGCACATAAAAATGTGATTAATGGCATTTACTGTTCTGACAGGAAAAGTTGTGTTGAGCAACATTACTGTCCTGACAGGAAAAGTTGTGCCGAGCAGCAATCAATCCACAGGAGGGTTTGTGCTGAGCAGCAATCATGCAAATAGGAACCTGCTAACTGCCTTTGGGGTCAAAGGCCAGTTACAACCAATCAGATCCACAGGCGGGGTATTTAGGTCCAGTTCTCCTCTTGCTCTGTGCCCTGTCGTGGTTTCCATAGTGGTTTTCCGAGAGCGCGTTATTGATTCTGGTTATTCTGTTTTTTTGACTTTAGCATTGCTTTTGACTTCCCTGTTTTCTAGCATCCCTGACCCCTGGCTTTTCCTTATCGTTGTGTCTTTCTGTGTCCCTTGACCTCGGCTATTCCTGACTATTCTTTGGTACATTGGTCCGTCCATTCTAAGGTCCAGTATACATTACCTATCAGTCCTCTGTGTTACATAATTCTACGTGCTGGATCATACCGTAATCCTGACACTGCTTTGTCAGATGCAGTGACACGCAAATCTACCTGTCCTCTCCTGATCTCTCTCTTGCCCATCTTGACTCATGCCTCTCCAACTGGATGGCTGCTCACTTCCTTAAACTCAACCTGTCCAAAACAGAACTTCTGTTTTTTCCTGCCTCAAGTGTTGCTACTCCTGTGTCTGTCTCCATCCGAGTCAACAGAGCCACCATCACCTCTTCCTCGCAGGCTCACTGCCTAGGTGTTCTCTTTGACTACGACCTCTCCTTCACCCCTCATGTCTAGTCGATCGCCAAATCCTGCCTCTTTCATCTCAAAAACATTGCTCACATCAGCCCCTATTTAACACCAGATGCGGCTAAGGTGCTGGTCCATGCCGTTGTTCTTTCTTGCCTTGTCTACTGCAATCCCCTTCTCAGTGGTCTTACGTGTTCCCAGATTGCACCGCTGCAAACTATAATGAATGGGGTGGCGAGACTCATTTTCCTTTCTGCCCGCACCTCCCACGCCTCCCTGCTCTGTTAGTCATTGGCTTCCAGTTAGATATAGGGCTCAATTTAAAATTCTGGTGCTTGCTTACAAGTCCCTACATAATGCTGCTCCAACCTACCTATCCTCTCTAATACACAAGAATGCCCTGTTGAGGCCCATGCGCTCTGCCGAAGACCTACATCTATCCTCTAAACAAAAAAATATAGCTGGCTATATAGCTGGCTCTCAAAGAAAAAAACAAAGGTGCTACTACCTCACCCAAAGTATACTGTCACTCAAATATACTTAAATGTGTGAAGAAAAAACGGAAAAGGGTGCTAAGCGCACACAAAGAAATCATGTTGGGGTGGCAGTGAAAGCATCCGGTTAGGACCATATTTTGTGATGGGAGTGTCTGTTTTTTAACATGTGTTTTTGATTGTTAATTGACATATATATGTTCTACTCGCAGTAGTAGATGTATTAGCACATGAGGAAGACCCTTTGTAGGGTTGAAATGCATTGTGTTTTATGAATTAATAACTATTAATCATTTTGAATCTTGGATTTACTGATTTCTGGATTTCCAGAGTACAATTGGCTCTGAAGAGTGTGAGTTATTTCTTTGATTTGTAAGGAGAAGTACTTTGTAAGCAATACCCTTGTTATATACTGTAAGAAGCTGTATATGAGGTATTTGTTTCTCTTACTTATACTTTTTGTGTCACTATAACCCATTCCCTCTAGTGTGTAAGCTCATTGAGCAGGGCCCTCAGCCCCTCTTTTCCTGTGTGTCTATTTGTCTGGTTACAATTACGTGTCTGTTAGTCCACCTATTGTACAGCGCTATGGAATTAGCTGGCGCTTAATAAAATAATAATAATAATAATAATAACAGGGATCACATGTAAACAAAGTCTTTGAAATGTAGAGGGTAAATTGGACAATGTGAGAGCACAAAGACAAAAAAGTGTACACATTATAAGGTGGTAAGCAGGAGGAGTTGAAGAACTTATTGAACCAGGTTAGAGCACATACCATCTATGCAAGCATGCTCTCCTATGAAGAAGAATATGTTATATGCGATGCTATTGGCTGTACATGCATTTCTTATGCAACAGAATAAAGCTTAGAAGATATTTAACTATGTTAACATGCTAAAAATGATTTAGGGGTTAACTGGCTTTCCTCTTTGCATAATTTTACAAAAGTTCAGCTTTCAAGATAACTGGTATATATATATATATATATATATACCGTATATACTCGAGTATAAGCCGAGTTTTTCAGCCCATTTTTTGGGCTGAAAAACCCCAACTCGGCTTATACTCGAGTCAGAGTCTGTATTATGGCAATTTGCATTGCCATAATACAGACTGGGGGGAGAGGGGGGCTGGCAGAGCTGTACTTACCTCTCCTGCAGCTCCTGTCAGCTCTCTCCTCCTCCGCGCCGTCCGGTCAGCACCTCGGTCAGCTCCCAGTGTAAATCTCGCGAGAGCCGCGGCTCTCGCGAGACTTACAGTGTGAGCTGATAGAAGGAGCTGCACGGACGGCGCAGAGGAGGAGAGAGCTGACAGGAGCTGCAGAACAGGTAAGTACAGCTCTGCCAGCCCCCCTCTCCCCCCCACTGAACTGCCACTGGACCACCAGGGAAGGAGAGCCCCCCTCCCTGCCATGTATCAAGCAGGGAGGGGGGACTAAAAATATAAATAAAATAAGAAATAATAATCAAAAAAGAATAATAATAAAATAAAAATTAATAACAACAAAAAAAAGGGGTATAAGGACCACTATGGGAGGGGGGGGGGGGTGGGTTAAGGACCACTATGGGAGGGAGGGGGGTATAAGGACCACTATGGGAGGGGGGGGTGGGTTAAGGACCACTATGGGAGGGAGGGGGGTATAAGGACCACTATGGGAGGGGGGGGGGTATAAGGACCACTATGGGAGGGAGGTGGGTATAAGGACCGCTATGGGAGGGAGGGGGGGGTATAAGGACCACTATGGGAGGGGGGGGGTATAAGGACCACTATGGGAGGGAGGGGGGTATAAGGACCACTATGGGAGGGGTGGGGTGGGTTAAGGACCACTATGGGAGGGAGGTGGGTATAAGGACCGCTATGGGAGGGAGGGGGGGGTATAAGGACCACTATGGGAGGGGGGGGGTATAAGGACCACTATGGGAGGGAGGGGGGGGATAAGGACCACTATGGGAGGGAGGGGGGGTATAAGGACCACTATGGGAGGGAGGGGTGGGATAAGGACCACTATGGGAGGGAGGGGGTGGGATAAGGACCACTATGGGAGGGAGGTGGGTATAAGGACCACTATGGGAGGGGGTGGTATAAGGACCACTATGGGAGGGAGGGGGGGTATAAGGACCACTATGGGAGGGGGGGTATAAGGACCACTATGGGAGGGAGGGGGGTATAAGGACCACTATGGGAGGGAGGGGGGGGATAAGGACCACTATGGGAGGGGGTGGGATAAGGACCACTATGGGAGGGAGGGGGGTATAAGGACCACTATGGGAGGGAGGGGGGGTATATGGACCACTATGGGAGGGATGGGGGGGATAAGGAACACTATGGGAGGGAGAAGGGGGATAAGGACCACTATGAGAGGGAGGGGGTGGGATAAGGACCACTAGGGGAGGGGAGGGTAAGGACCACTAGGGGAGTGGTGAGTCAGGACCACTGGGGGGGGGGGGGTGAAGGAACACGGGGGTGGGGAGGTAAGGACCACTGAGGGAGGAGGAGGGGAAGTCAGGACATATGGGGGGGGGAGGGGGCGGCAAAATGTTTTTTGCCTACGGCGGCAAATATCCTTGCACCGGCCCTGCACACACTGCATTCACACACTGCATACACACACACACTGCATTCATGCACACACACACTGCATTCATGCACACACACACTGCACTCATACACACACTGCACTCATACACACACGCTGCACTCATACACACACACATACGCACACACTGCATTCATTATACACACACTGTAAATAAATATTCAATTAATATATTTTTTTAGGATCTAATTTTATTTAGAAATTTACCAGTAGCTGCTGCATTTCCCACCCTAGTCTTATACTCGAGTCAATAAGTTTTCCCAGTTTTTTGGGATAAAATTAGGGGCCTCGGCTTATATTCGGGTCGGCTTATACTCGAGTATATACGGTATATATATATATATATATATATATATATATATATATATATATATTTATATTATATCACCTTAGTAACACCCCGAGAAAGGAGGGTTTCCTACTCATTTGCATCGAACACTAGTTCAAAGTGGTAAGTATTTCTCATAGTGAAGCATTGGAATTCTGCTCATTGTTTATCCTGAGGAGGATTACCTTAATGTCCCATGCTGAAGTGGAACGTTTGAGCGCTGACACCCTGTCTTTATCTGCTCATCGTTTGTGTATATTTATACACCAATTTTTTATTATCAGTATTGCACTATATGGTTTTTTTTTTCTTTTACATATTGAACAAACGAATTGATCAAGGACTGCTTGTAAGTTATATGCAATACGCACTTTTATTATTATGGAGTGATTTACACACACACACACACACACACACACATTGTACCAATAAAGCTTGAAGTGTTATTTGTATCTTTATTCTTGCTAACGTTTCTCTAATCTGCTACATATAGTCTTAGTACCTTTAGTCCCACACAAATACTGAATGTTTTGTGACTTACTCACCAGCTGCCACATTTTTTTTTCCTATAACTTCCAAATAGGGCATCTGTAGGCCTAAGGCCATTGTTCAGAGTCTTAGCAATATTGCAGCCTTGTTTGGAACTTACTTGATACTGCAGAAACCAACTTCTAATTTTCATTTTTTTTGTGTCTGAATTGCAAAGGATCTTACATTATTTTAAAGAGGTTTTAAGTATATTTAAACTGAACAGCAGCAAGGCTCTGAATGAGGTTCTTATTTCTCTTTGAAGACATACTGCAAATAATATTGGACCATTTTAATTCATACACCCAATGTGAATGCATATGTAGCTTAGAGGTATAATTGAATTTTTCATCAAACATTCCATTATTGTCCATAGACTTTGGAATAAACGTCCATGATAGCAAGACTGTAAAATAATATTCTAGTGAGTACAAAGCAGTTAATTTCATCACAGTGTTCATTATAGTTCCTCATGCACAGTGAATAATAAAAGAGTTATTGATCCTAACATGAGATTATTAAAAGATTATTTTCAGATGAGGCATATCTTCTTTCAAGATAATGTTATACAGGTAATTGCTCATGCAGCACTTTTACAGGAAGCTTCTAGACTCTAGCATTGGCATAGCAGTTCATCATAATTATTGTGTGCTAGGACATTGGTACAGGTCATTCCAAGTTCAGGCACTGCGTTCGCAGCAGAAACTTCTCAAAGAAGTAATAAAAAAATTTAAATATTTGAAATATTTAATAAAATATTATATACTACATTAAAATATCACCATAATGCATTTTAACCTATGTGCATATTTTAAAGATACGATATATTTTCAATGTGTCAATCTCTCTCCCTCTCTGTCTTATTTCAAATTGAGCCTGATGCTTGATGGCAGCCACAGTCAAGACCACAGATGATAGATTTTGTGTACGTCGAAAAATAACAGTGTGGGTAACAGCATGTGTAGCAGTGTGTGTGTGTGTGTGTGTGTGTGTGTGTACAGTGTTGGTAGAAGCATGTTTGTGTAACAGTGTTGGTAGCAGCAAGTTAGTAGTGTGTGTGTGTGTGTATACAGTGTTGGTAGAGGCACGTTTGTATAACAGTGTAGGTAGCAGCAAGTTAGTAGTGTGTGTCTGTGTGTGTGTGTACAGTGTTGGTAGAAGCATGTGATGTGCACCACTGTGGGTACCAGCATGTGTGCATCACTGTGGAATTTGTTGACACTTTATAAATAATAATAATAATAACAATAACAATGTGTGATGTGTGTACCAAGGAGTCTTTGTGGGGAGTAACAGCGTGACTAGTGCCAATATGTGCAGCAGTGTGGGTAGCAGTGTGGGTAGCAGAATATGTGTGTAACAATGTGGGCAGCAATGTGAGTAGCAGTGTGTGTAACAGTCTGGGTAACAGTCTGCGTAGAAGTGTGTGTAGCTGTGTCAGTCCTTCCCTACAAGAGATCGGTCAGTCTGAGGGGGCAGGGCCATGCACAGATCAGGCTCTCTCACACTAAATACAGCAATCTCTAAGTCCTGGACAATCTGTTTTGGTAAGCAAACAGCAGACACCAGGCAAGAGTTAAGGAGGTGCTTTTAAAAGTAGGCAGGAACCTACTTTAACTAATGGGAAATAGAGCCCTGCCTACTGAGACAGGAAAGTACCAATAATACCACCAATGGTCTGGTAAGAATGCACAAAGTAACACAATTTCTATTTACAAATATTAATAAAGTGTTTTACTAAGCATTAGAACCAATATTCTTTTTCATTCTCATGTGTTTTTTAGGGTAAAGATATTAATAACCAACAAGCGTTTTTTCAATACAAAAGGATAAAAAAAAAAACGAGTTGACTCTGACTTGAATAGAAAGTGTGATCCTGGGGTTTGAATTAGTTCTTAATAAGATACAGTTTCTTAAAAATAAATCTATACAATAGACCTTTCTATTCAGTCGTACTGTAATATGTTCACTTAATTAGAAAAATAGAGTAAATTGAACAAGAACAATGCTATTCTTATTCTCAACATTCTGTTCTCTAAAACTATCAGGTCCTTGTCCCCTCACTCACCTATCTCATGCTCCCACGCCGCGTCTTTCACTCACTCCTAGAGGACGCCATGTCAGAGCACGACCCCCCAGGCAGCACGGTTGGTTCAATCACCCACACCAACAGCTCACGTTCAAGCGCACCTCTGTTCACATGAACCCCACTTACCCGATACAGAAGAAAGAATTCCATGCGTATGAACGCCACCTCTGTTTATGCGAATGCTACTCACCTATACTGTTGACAGGACTCTATTACTACGGACGCCGGCTCCCGAACACAGAAAGAACAGAAGTCTGCTTGTGAGAATGCTGCTGCTTCCATGTGCGACCACACAGAAGGTAGAATGTCAGGAGAAGTTCCAACACAGAGCCTTTTAAATGTACAGGAGGTGGAGACCAGGGAGGAACTTCAATTAACAAGACCACCCACTTCCCCTATTTAAGTCACCCTTCACTCTTTACTCAGTTGTACTGTGCTCCTGATTGTGCAAAGACCTTCAGAGACTCTCCTGTTGTATCCTGATACTGATCCTGATCCTGTTCCTGATTTTGACCCTTGCCTGTATCATCGCTTCTGAACCTGTGCCGCCTGTCCTGACCTTTGGCTTCCTCGACTGTTCTCTTCGTCTGATCCTTTGGTACTGCAAATTTCTTTGCCTTCAGCATCTATCTGCATCTTGGGCTCCGTCCACTAAACTGTGTTCCCGACAGAAAAACTGAGCCATAAAATTAAGCTAATAGACGTGGCTGAAATGCTTAATACCCTAACAAGGCGAGTGTCCAACCTGACTCAAGCAGTCCAAGAATTGCAAACACAAGCAAGGGCACCTATATCACTAAACTGTGTTCCCAACAAAAACACCTTCAGTTCTGTAATGGTATTTGCCAGAAGAAACAAAATTTAATTTATACCCAATAGTGTAACCAGATTATACAGTAGAACATTAAGCAATGAAACATAGTTGATAATTGGTATTGCCAACTTCATTTTTGTAATTACTTTTTACAAACTGTATTTAGTGCTATGGAGTCTGTTGGTGCTATTGAAATAAATAAACATGACAAGCAGTAATTGTTCTTTGTATACTGTTGGTCAGTAAGAGAAACATAAGAATATCACCAACGGCTGATCCTTATGTCTCCAAAGGCAATTGTAGACATATAATCTAATAAAATAATTACATTTCATTTATAGATAGATAGATAGATAGATAGATACGGAGATAAAACAAATGTCCTTTAAGTTCAATCACTGTATAATACGTTGACTTCCTAAAAGAATGAACCTACAAGAAAAGTTATCACATATAAGAAATATAGGCAAAACTACTATAGACATACTTTAAAATTATACACAAACATCTTATATAAACACAAAAAACAAGTATGTATACAAAATATGTAATCACAAACAACCTTCAGTATAATATAATCATATGTTATGCTTATGATATTGGAGCGTTACTTTCTTTCCCACTCCATCATGGTATTTGCTCATCCAAATCCACTGTTAAATATTTACTTTTTATACAGTTCCAAATATTACTAACATATTTATTTGCAAGAAAAAAAAAAAGAACAGTAGAACGTCTATTAGGAATACTATCATGTTAATCATAGCAATCATTTACATTGATTACAAAAGATTAGAAAGGACAGACTGTTATGCAGCTACTAGAATACTTTAAAATATTCACTATATGAAATATCATTATTTATGTGCCATCTAGATGACTTTACAAAGGGTTTTACTGGTCTTTAATTTTATAGAGCTAGAACAGATTGAACTTGAAATTGGAACACTCAATCTGGGGATATTTACAATATGTAGTATATGTTTTGCTGAGCTTGCTAAGATATTTCAGCTGCATACATTGTAGGTAATCATTAATTCACATTTTAGGCAGGTGTTAAAATACAGTTCATTGCACACTAAAATTACTTTAATTGAGCTTGCTGACAAATATAAATGCCTCTGCCTTTAGAATCATTATGGAGCCACATTTGGCTGTATTCCTATTGTATCTATACATTATGCTAGCAAAAACCTTATCAAGTGTACAGTAGTGATGTCGCGAACATAAAAATCTCCGTTCGCGAACGGCGAACACGAGCTTCCGCAAATGTTCGCGAACGGGCGAACCCGGCGAACCGCCATAGACTTCAATAGGCAGGCGAATTTTAAAACACACAGGGACTCTTTCTGGCCACAATAGTGATGGAAAAAATGTTTCAAGGGGACTAACACCTGGACTGTGGCATGCCGGAGGGGGATCCATGGCAAAACTCCCATGGAAAATTACATAGTTGATGCAGAGTCTGGTTTTAATCCATAAATGGCATAAATCACCTAACATTCCTAAATTGTTTAGAATAACGTGCTTTAAAACATCAGGTATGCTGTTGTATGGATCAGGTAGTGTAAGGGTTACGCCCGCTTCACAGTGACAGACCAAACTCCCCGTTTAACGCACCACAAACAACCGCAAACGGTCCATTTGCACAACCGCAAACTCCCCATTTGCACAAGGTTGGATACCAAGCTAGCCATGTCCCGTTCCTTGTCCTCACTGATGTCATTGAAGGTCTCTTCCTCCACCCAGCCACGTACAACACCAAGGGTCCCCGAAAGGTGACAACAAGCCCTCTGTATTTTTTTTTTTTTTAAATGTACACTACTGTTACACCAGATATGAGTTGCACTGGTGTGACACTGTGCCCTGGCAGGCCCTGAAACGCACACGTGTGAAGGAAACTGACTGCTATTATTTCACAGTCAAATTTCTAGTTTTTTTTTAATGTAAACTACTGTTACACCAGATATGAGTTGCACTGGTGTGACACTGTGCCCTGGCAGGCCCTGAAACGCACACGTGTGAAGGAAACTGACTGCTATTATATTACAGTCAAAAACTGTAAAAAAAAGCACACTGATGTTCTAGCCCTAAAAAAGGCTTTTTGGGGTGCTGTCCTTACAGCAGAGATCAGATGAGTCCTTCAGGACTGTAGTGGACACTGAATACACTAGCCTAGATATCGATTTCCCTATTAAATCAGCAGCAGCTACACTGTCCCTCCTCTCACTAAGAATGCAGCTTCTGGGGGGCGGGGCCTAGCTGTCATGGAGGAAAGACGCACTTCGTGTGAGCTCCCTCAATATCTCACTTTAAGCAGCTATCAACAAGCAAATTTCACCCCAGAAGGGGATGACCCAGCAATGTTGCTACTACCTGACTGACCCGACATGCTTAATAGCGGTCAGGTAGATGGTAATCAGTCACAGGGCAAACAAGACAGGAAAGGGTTAAAGATAAATTCAGAGTCAAGAACAAAGCCATGGTCAATACCAAAATAAACAAAATAGATCAAGGAACGCACTAAAGGGTACTGACACAGAAACCACGATAGTACAAAGTGGATAGGGCTAGGGAAGTTTAAATATCCTTTAACATTTGATTGGCCCACGTCATGCCTACGCCCCCAAAACGATCATTTGTGGGGGTGCTGGAATGACGTGGGCCAATGGGAGCCTGAATCAACTTTTGGCTCCCATAGCCCCTTTAAGAGCAAGCTCGTGACTCGAGCCGTGCTCCTAGTGCCAGGCGGGCCACGTGACCGATCACTGCGGTCAGTGCACGCGGCTAAGTCAGAAGATGAGATCAAGCCGCATGCGGCTCGTGTGGAGGCAGGAGTGATCCAGCCATGCGCGGCTCAAGCTTAGGAGCCAGGTCGGTCCCAGGATAAGGTAAATACAGCAACAACCACTTATCCCAATCACACACCTTTCCTAACGTCCTATCCCATTAAAAGCATATTACTGCGTATTTAATAAACAGATAGACCCCCTACTTCATCCAGGTTACCGATCGATGGTTAGATATTCTGAGCCCTCTCTGATTTACTGTACACGACTATTCGATATTCCCACAAATTTTATATAGCATTTTATGTTTGTTTGAGACCACCTTACAAATATTGGATATCGCAAAAAATCATGATCACTATTTACTTTCTCTACAAACCTCTAAAAAGAACCATCCGCTATACCACTTTATCCCACCTAAAACTAGTGCCCAGTTAAAATACTTGACTCTTACTTACCCACACTCAGTCATGCCACACACATTTCACCACTACTCTCACTGAATCCCTCTGACTACGGATAAATTCATCTTCTACATCAGAACACTACTCCTAAGATTGGGTTGTATCCATGTCTCGGGTCTTTCATTGAGAATAGGGGCAGCTTCGGTCTACTTCAACACTGACACTCCAGTGCATATATTATTAAAAGATTGGGCAGATGGAAATCCTCAGTCTACAACCGATATATTCCTCATCCCGAGAAAGAAATGAGGAAAGCTTTTGTAACGGACCGTTTCAGCAGACAGGGGGTAAAACTCACAAATTGGATATAAGTGAATGCACCAAACTCCCGAACTGAATACAAGGGAATAAGGTAGCACTCCAAACTCCCGAACTGGAACCTCACGAATAGCTGCTAGCAGACGAACAGGAAAAGCTCCCAAGCGGCTTACACTCCTGGCAATTAGTCTCTATCACCATACAGTGAATCCCCCCAAGAACGAGACAAGGCTCCATGTTGAGGGTCAAGCAGTGGTCTGTTTATTGAGGGCTACCTGCCCCTGTATTTATGCAGGTCTCCCACCTGGTGGACACTCCCCTAGGGGACCAGATGGAAGACTGTAACAATGGACAGACAAGTAGCATTTCAGGACATACAGCAGTAAAACATCCCCACGATGCATCCTGGCTTCCTCCCCTATGCCCTGGAGATAATTGAGAAGTAATTCAATTATCTCCCAGGACAAAGGCAAAACTCCATTACACACGTGGGGACACAAAGACAGACTATCACTTTAAAATACATAATGGGACAAATGGGACAGTAAATATATACATTTAACATATCCCCAGATAGCTCAGGTCTGAGTGCACATTATTAGGTGAATGGCACTCAGACCACACGAATACAGTTTAATTGCCATGGAGCCAAAGTCTTTAATTACACTAATATGCTCCATCGCAGGCTATCTGGGTTAAAACATTCCTCCAACATAAAATACTGAATTTACATACATTCGTTAAATCAGTACGAATTAGAACCAGGGGCTGGAGGCTCAGCGGTGTTTAGCTGACACAGTGTCCGGGTTTGGCGCAGGAAAGCTGGGCAGAAAAGTGCTGGCTGCCCGGGGAGCTCCAGAACACCGCCATCGTGTGGCGGCTAGGTGTAACCGCGACCACCCAGTAACAATCAATTAAGCTGCGGTTAACCGCAGCTACTGGGTGGTCAATTGCCGGCACACGCTCGTTAAGCCACGGTTAACCGCGGCTTCAAGGAGGTAGATGGAGGGCACACGCCAGCTTCTGGGTGGCCCATTAACAGCACCGGCTGGCTTCCCACGGCTCTAAGGAGGTTGAAAAACGGCTGTTTGTTCGGTAGATAGAATCAACCGAACGGCTGTGCAGAAAGGAAGAAATAAATCTTTCTGCACAGTAAAATTAACCCTTTAACTGCCGGTCCATAATCCAAAGGCAGCAGGCGGGCAACCAGGCTTCTCCAATGAAATGTGGCGAAATTGGTCTCGTCACAGCTTTTAAAAGTTTGGCTTTGTAAATTTGATGCAATAAGTGTGTTTTTCTTTAATACCTTTTCACCCTCTTTGCATGAACCCGATTTACATATATTACTAATATGTTTCTGAACATATATATTATATTATTCACTCACTCACTCTCTGGGCCGGCCTAAGACATCATGCTGCCTAGGTCCAACGATAAATGACTATGGGGGATAATGTATAATAAACACAGGTTACTGGCTATGGGGAGGATAATGTATAATAAACACAGGTTACTGGTTGTGGGGGGATAATGTATAATAAACACAGGTTACTGGCTATGGAGGGATAATGTATAATAAACACCGGTTACTGTCTATGGAGGATAATGTATAATAAACACAGGTTACTGGCTATGGGAGGATAATGTATAATAAACACAGGTTACTGGCTATGGGGGATAATGTATAATAAACACAGGTTACTGGCTATGGAGGGATAATGTATAATAAACACAGGTTACTGGCTATGGGGGGGTAATGTATAATAAACACAGGTTACTGGCTATGGGGGATAATGTATAATAAACACAGGTTACTGGCTATGGGAGGATAATGTATAATGTTGGAGTTTTTACGGTGACCGTAAAGACAGTCTGCCTTGAAGCAGCAGGGGAAAGATGCCTGACTAGTGTTTCAACCTGACAGTCTTACGGTATATATAGCCAGGAGGGAACTATCAGTAAACTTCTTTGATATAGCATTATGTGCAAACAGGTTTTTGGACAACATCTATTACAGATGCCCTGTTTTAAGCTACTGTGTAGCTATAATTGTATCTAGTCATATTCAACCTAGTAGGGTTAACAGCTCACAGCCTCCATACTATCCTGACAAGGGTTACCTTCTCAGCCAATCCCCAAGAATTGGGATTACTTACTAGCTAACAATCCTTTGGAACTGAGCAGAATCACAAAGGCAATACCTCCTCTATACCCTTGACTAGAATACCTCCTATAGGCTTAAGCAATTCTATACTAGTCAAGTAATGGTCACTCTAGGTTTGTATACGTCTACCCCTGTTACTGCTGCAGTGTTACTTTGTTCAACTCCATGCATCCTAATTGAGTTGATTTGATACAAAGTGTAATATAACTACCAATCTTGTTCCCCTCGCTCATCACTTTTATACAGTCTTTATACTCTTCAGACCTGAACAACCATTATACTGGTACTTTAGGTATCTACATATTTAAAGCATAATTACTGAGTTTACATATGGTCCTCTAGTACACAAATTTGGTATTCAGGACAAACTTATCCAGGTTTTTAAAGGTGTATCACAACCTTTTCTATATACAGTTGCAAGAAAAAGTATGTGAACCCTTTGGAATGATATGGATTTCTGCACAAAATGGTCATAAAATGTGATCTGATCATCATCTAAGTCACAACAATAGACAATCACAGTCTGCTTAAACTAATAACACACAAAGAATGAAATGTTGCCATGTTCTTATTGAACACACCATGTAAACATTCACAGTGCAGGTGGAAAAAGTATGTGAACCCCTAGACTAATGACATCTCCAAGAGCTAATTGGGGTGAGATGTCAGCCAACTGGAGTCCAGTCAATGAGATGAGATTGGAGGTGTTGATTACAGCTGCCCTGCCCTATAAAAAACACACACCAGTTTTGGGTTTGCTTTTCACAAGAAACATTGCCTGATGTGAATGATGCCTCGCACAAAATACCTCTCAGAAGACCTACGATTAAGAATTGTTGACTTGCATAAAGCTGGAAATGGGTTATAAAAGTATCTCCAAAAGCCTTGCTGTTCATCAGTCCACCGTAAGACAAATTGTCTATAAATGGAGAAAGTTCAGCACTGCTGCTACTTTCCCTAGGAGTGGCCGTCCTGTAAAGATGACTGCAAGAGCACAGCGCATACTGCTTAATGAGGTGAAGAAGAATCCTAGAGTGTCAGCTAAAGACTTACAAAAGTCACTGGCAAATGCTAACATCCCTGTTACCAAATCTACAATACGTAAAACACTAAACAAGAATGGATTTCATGGGAGGATACCACAGAGGAACCCACTGCTGTCCAAACAAAACATTGCTGCACGTTTACAGTTTGCACAAGAGCACCTGGATGTTCCACAGCAGTACTGGCAAAATATTCTGTGGACAGATGAAACCAAAGTTGAGTTGTTTGGAAGAAACACACAACACTATGTCTGGCGAAAAAGAGGCACAGCACACCAACATCAAAACCTCATCCCAACTGTGAAGTATGGTGGTGGGGGCATCATGGTTTGGGGCTGCTTTGCTGCATCAGGACCTGGACGGATTGCTATCATCGACGGAAAAATGAATTCTCAAGTTTATCAAGACATTTTGCAGGAGAACTTAAGGCCATCTGTCTACCAGCTGAAGCTCAACAGAAGAATGACCCAAAGCATAGACGTAAATCAACAACAGAATGGCTTTAACAGAAGAAAATACGCCTTCTGAAGTGGCCCAGTCAGAGTCCTGACCTCTACCCGATTGAGATGCTGTGGCATGACCTCAAGAAAGCGATTCACACCAGACATCCCAAGAATATTGCTGAACTGAAACAGTTCTGTAAAGAGGAATGGTCAAGAATTACTCCTGACCGTTGTGCACGCCTGATCTGCAACTACAGGAAACGTTTGGTTGAAGTTATTGCTGCCAAAGGAGGTTCAACCAGTTTTTAAATCCAAGGGTTCACATACTTTTTCCACCTGCACTGTGAATGTTTACATGGTGTGTTCAATAAAAACATGGCAACATTTCATTCTTTGTGTGTTATTAGTTTAAGCAGACTGTGATTGTCTATTGTTGTGACTTAGATGATGATCAGATCACATTTTATGACCAATTTGTGCAGAAATCCATATCATTCCAAAGGGTTCACATACTTTTTCTTGCAACTGTAACTTTCTTCACATATGTTGAATTTGCACATATTTTGTATTTATAGTGGGACCTCTGTTTACGAATTTAATTAGTTCTCCAGGACGTTTCTTATTGTGAAAAATTTGTAAACCGAAACGTGGTTTCCCATAGGAATGCATTGAAAACCAATAAATCCATTCTGGAAGTCAGAAAAAAGTCAAAATGAAATGGCGTGGAAACCAACCAACAATGCACAACACACAATAAAAGGCATGCAAACGATGAAGCTCAGCTCCCTACCTTTCCACAGCTTGAGAAATGCACCAGAAAGTCCCAAAACAACTGCAAACAATTTCCGGAATAGCTCCAGAACTAGATGCAAAAGCTGCTCCAACACCTCCACACTCGACGCCACGTGCTACCCACAGGCTCCAGCATGCAGGGGGCGGTGCTATAAACCTCCCAGGTGCAATGCATCCTGGGGAAACTTGCTTTGTATTGCGAAATAATTTTGTAAACCGAGGCATTATTTTCAATGGATTTTCATTTGTAAGCCAAAAATTATGTTAAACGAGGCGTTTGTAAACCAAGGTCCTACTGTATTATTTATATATTAAGCTTATTAAAGGTTTAAACCACTATAATGAATTTTTAACTCTAGGAGATACTCTTGAGTGGAGTGGGTTCCACCTACTTTAAGTGAGTGGACTTCCCACCCCACTTCATTTCTTTCTCTTTTAAATATATACCCGGGGTCTATGCCCTCAGGTACCTCCGTAACCTTCCGTGAGGCATCAGTGTTGGTTGGTCCTTCACTGTAGCCTCTTTTTTTGCTTTGTAGCTCAAACATACCAATTAGGAGCTTACAAATAATGCAGCATCAAACTAGGTATCAGAAAAGGGAGGGCTGGTTGACCAAGGTTTCATTATCTAAATCTCAAATTATAGAATAGTCTGTCATATTGTCAAAGAGAAAGGATTAGAGACCTTAAGTTGTGAGAATAAAACGCAGGAGTAAAATTATTTATATTTTTTTTATAAATGGAGAATTTATTTTTCAAACAAAATAAAAAACTTGATGTGAGTACTTTTTAACTAAATATTCATGAACTTTTTAGGGAAACATGTATTACACTTAATTAACTTAAACACTATTGTTAATAAGGAGATTTGAGGAATGGATCTATCTTATCATTAACAAAGATTAAATGCTTTCATTGAAGATATAGAAGAAAGAAAAAATATAATATATATATTTTTTAATCCTGTATATAAGGGCCTTGTGATAATGAATCTCTGTAATTATGAAAAAGAGATAATAATACATTACATATGTAAAATTAGAAAATGATCATACTCTCATGTTAATATTTCTTTGGATTTGAAAATGTTTTACAATTTATGGGTTGTTGTTTACATTATGTATTATAATATACTATCTGCATACTTCAATTTATGCTTTACACTGTCCTACTTTTTTGTATATTTCTATTATATTGGATGGGGAAATATTTCTCTATTTACTTTTTTTATTCTTTACCCTTTCCCTTATTTATTGTCTCTATTTAAAATTATTTTAAATAATATTTTACAAAAATAATGCAAAAAAAAGAAAAGATTGTATTCAAGATATAAAGTCATATATTGCAGGTTTTACTAGATTATTCACTAGGGTTACCCCCTATTTAAGGAATTACAACAGCAGGTGACCTTGAGTCATAGCCATCCACCACCCCTTGATTGAGGTTCCATCCGGGCTGTGGGACAATTCCCCCACTTTCAATATTCTTTCATTTTATAACTATACATAGTAGCATTGACATTGTGAAGTTAACTGCAGGTATTGTTAACGAAAAACATCTTCCATGATTTCAGTTTTTTTTTTTTCTATTTACCAAAATGTTTAACTTTTTAATTTTGCTTTGCGGAAATTTTGATTAAAATTAACCAATCAATGTCCAAATCACCTATCACAGTTTAGTAATTTTTACTTGCATTTTACATTTTGGAGTTTATTGAATGAAACCCAGCAAGATAACTTGCAGAATGTGCCATGGATTGTAGTGTTAGTGGAAACTTAAAAAAGTTCAAAGTACTGCATTCATAAAATGTAGATAAATAATAATAAGGAATCCAGCGATGAGCAAGGATTAGGACTTTTAATTGTATTTTAGAACTTTAAGAGAGCCAGTGGACACACTTACAGAGTGGGAAATTTGACTTATTTGAATAAATGGCAAGCGGCCATGGGTATGGGATAGAAAGTAGAAGGGAAGGTCACATAGAATACTTTTCGATTAATCCAAAAGTAGGCAGTGGAGTGGCATTTCCTAGTAGTTGTTCCTGTTGTTAAAAATGGCTATATCTTGGAGATGTTCTTTAAGTGAAAGAGGCAGGGTTTAAATAATTCAATGTGGGGATAGAAGCAGAGAACAGAATTTTGACACAAAGATATACATTTTAGCTGGCGGGACTGTGGCAATAGCTTCTCTACAACAGCTTTTAGGCACTGGAGTTGAGCAGGAAGAGATGATCACTAACAATTCTGTTTTACATTTTTTTTTAAAGTAGATTGCCATCCAGGAAGAGCTAACAGGTAGACAGTGACTGATACGAGATAGTCTATAGGGGGAAAGGTAAGAAGAGGGTGTTATTTTGAAAACCAAAGCAATCAAATAGATTGCCAAGAAAGAAGCGGTAGATGAAGAACAGCAAGGGAACAAGTACCAACATGTAGAGTACTTCTATAGAAAGAAGCAGTTGAGAGGAATATGTGCCTGACAAGGTAAAACCAAGACTATAACTTGAATCCGAAAAGGATAATGCCTACTGATGCCAACAGAGTGAAGAGTTTGCAAATGGCGGGAGTGGCCTACTATGTCAAAGGCAATACATTGATTCAGGAAATGCATATACAGATAAGTGGGGCTTAGTTTTTACTATAAGAGAGAAAGTGAGATGGAGCAACATTTCCAGTAACTTTGAAGTTAGTAGCTGCAGAGATATAGAGCTGCAGCTGCCTGAGAATAACCGTAAAAGAGGTTCTTTAGAAGAGGTATGATGAATGTAAATTAATTGAAAATAGACAATGTGCTAATAGAAAGATATTTTTAATGTGTGTGTCAATGAGGGACAATAGAGAGGAATAGAATTAGCTGTGTGGGAGTTGGGTCAAGTTAGCGGTTTGTGAGTGGGGAAGAGAAAATACCTCACATTCACTCAAAAGGTAAATAGATGCAGTGCTGGCTCCAAAAATGTCAGCAAACTCTGGCACTTGGATACCCTAACAATCCAAAGACAAGAAAAGAAAAAAAACAGGTTGCACCAAATAACAAGACAGTACTGTAATTGCTAAGGAATACAGCTGTATGCAAGTAGTAGTAACAATCTATAATTCCAAAGATAACAGAAAGAAAAATAGTGCGTAGGCGCTTCACTGAAATTGTGACAGTTCTGTATATGGTGAAAATATACAATAAATGGTGTAACCGGTACCTTAGTGCTTCCCTTGTGCACCAGATTTACATAATACAATAAAAAGAAACATATACCAGTATATACACCTCCCCAATGTGATCACAGCAAAAATGGGTAATATTACCAATATAGAACTTGACTGTAATGCAAACAGCGTAGAACTTGATTGGGGTATAAACTAAAATAGAAAAAAAATAAAAAACAACAACATAGTGCAAACTGTATAATGATAAATGAGTAATAGATAGGTGTATGACTCTCACTCACATTCTCCAGAGCCGTACCAGGCTCTGTAAAACAGGCTCAGGGGTGCCAATTACTGGCTAACGATCCAGGTGATCCAGATAGATGAGACTCCAAAATTAGATGCAAAATATATTTATTGAATAAAAATATATAAAAGTGTATACACTGGGGGGCGGAGCCTGACCGCGATCGAAGATGGACGCTTAGTCCGGCGGCTCTCTCTCCTCCGTGATCACAATCCGCTCACATCGGCTACCACGGACACGAAAAACCCGGCAAAATAGGCGATCCAGCCTCCACAGACCCGGGCACACTCTCCCCCATGCGTGGAGGGAAGAAGAGAAAGGAGAAAACCCCTTCAGTGGCATCACTATTCCGCCCGCAGAGCGCGCCAAAACCGCCATCTTGCCGCTCAGAAATGGAGGGTGCCGATAAGGATCATGCACAGCACAGGTACCTGACCACAACAGACTCCCCCTTAACAAAAAGAGACCTACAAAACTTACTGCAGGAAGCCACTGCAGAAATTAAGGCACACACAAAGGCAGAATTGAACCGCCAAATTCAGTCCCTTAAAACGGACCTAGAGGCCCTGTCACACCGCACAGACCATGCAGAGGCCAAACTCACTAAACTGGCTGACACCACCTCCTCCCACTCCCAAGATATCACTTACCTGCATGGCAAAATGGCAGCACTTGAAGAAGAGATAGAAGACCTCAATAATAGGTCCAGGAGAAACAATATCAGGGTGAGAGGTTTACCAGAAACAGTCACCAATGACCAGCTTCAGTCCTCCCTCAATGACCTATTTAAAACACTGCTGCCAGAGGCCACACTGCAAGACCTCGCCATGGACAGAGCACACAGGGCACTCAGACCTCTGGCGCTAAACCCAGACACCCCCAGGGACGTAATAGTGCGGATGCACCGTTTCCCCGTTAAGGAGCAGCTGGTCCAACAAGCACGACAACACCCCCCAACTTTCCAACAGCAGACTGTAGCCCTCTATCAGGATCTGGCACCCTCGACTCTTAAGAAAAGGAGGGACCTGCGGCAACTGACAAACACCCTCAACCACCACGGCATTCGGTACATGTGGGGGCACCCCTTCAAGCTGCTGGTCCGCAGGGAAAATCAGACACATATACTATCAAACGCAGCAGAGATGATCCCCTTCACAGAATCCCTAGGCCTCACGCTTCTACCTCTGCAACCAAATCGACCACCTGGCCCCAGAGGGAGCTCCCGGAGACATCAAGAATCCATCAGCCATTCACCTCGACGCACACCAAGAAAAAGAGCGCCTCCAAGACCTCAAGACGGCAGCCCACAACGGCCCTAAGATTCCGCCAAGATATGCGCAGAGACTCTCACTCCCAGGACATTTTTACAGCCATTATGCTATATGGCCCTTGTCAATAACCGTTATATCCTTTTTTAATATTGCGCACCTCTATTATGCTTTATATTGCTTTCTGTTACTGGTATTTTGAACCCCTTGTCATATGCTGTTTGAACGAACTGGGACATAGGACAAGGAGCGGAGGGGGGAAGTTAGGAAAGGGGCGGGGTGGGCTCCCCCCAGACTTGAAGAGACGCAACGGAATCCTCCTGACTAAAAAAAAAAAAAAAAAAAAAAAAATTATAATAATAATACAAAAAAAAAACAAACAAAAAAAAAAAAAAACATATAAAAATACAAAAATAATGTTATATCCGTATATATACCTAGGAGGCAGGGTTGCCTTTAATTAATAGGGGAGGGAAAAAGGGGCTCGAGGGAGGGGGGCGGGAGGAGGGGGACAGAGACAAGCTAAGACCCTAGCAACCTCCCAGGGCCGGGAACAGAGCTTCTCAACAACAAGGTCACGAAAAGGCCCTATAGCGAACCGAGAGACAAGACCCCCTGGGACCTGGTAAAGTGACCCCGCACCCCCCCCACCCGACAGAATAGACAGCGACAGGCCCCACCTTGACCCATGACAGATGACTGAACACCCCCCAGAGGAACACCCCCCCCCCCCCCCGCACGGACAAAAAAAAAAAAAAAAAAGAGACGGATGACCACTAACCAACACCTAAGGAGACAGGGGAGCTCTTTACCCCCTTTTGGGAGACACTCTGCGCATGACTACAACTAGTTTATACTTGTTGGGTATTACATTTTCTCCTTTTTTTTTTTTTTCTCTCTTGTATATAGTTATTGGCATGCCCGGATGAAAACTCCATATGCCCTCGACAGAGAGCCAAGGTACACCGGACACAACTCCAGGTACACAAGGTAACACATCACGGGAGGGGAGAGAAGTGGACGTGACCATCCCTCCTCTTCTCTTCTCACCCCTCACACATACCACACGAGACTCACCCCCACAAGGGTGAACCGAACCACATCCTCAACCCCTACACTACCCACCCGCCCACCAGGCTTGGCACGCACAACGTAAGACCAAGCCCTCTCAGTAACACCCCCACGACCCGTTCCCCCTACACCCCCTCCCCGCACCCCCCCCCTGACCCCGCGCGCCGTGAGCACAAGCTCCAGCGACACAATGCCAACCGCCACGCTAACCTGTGTCTCGGTAAATTGCAAGGGCCTGAACAGCCCGAACAAAAGGCACCGTGTCCTCAGATGGGCCACTAGAACTAACGCAGACGTCCTCCTCCTACAGGAGACGCACTTTGAGCAAAGCAAGCCCTTCCCACTACGTAACAGATATTACACAGAAAGCCACCAGGCAAACTCACCCCAAGGAAAACATAACGGGGTAGCCATTCTCATCCGCAAAACCTGTCCCATACAATTCACCAACGCAGCCTCAGACCCCCAAGGGAGGTTCCTCACAGTAACGGGTCATTTAGGCCCAAATAAATATGCAATCACATCGGTATATGCCCCTACGGTACCTAACGCACACTTCTGGAGGGCCCTACAGGCCCACCTGGCTCTATTCCCCGCTCATCACAAGGTGGTGGGGGGTGACTTTAATGCGGTGCCATCCCCGTCCAACGACAGACGCAGGACACAAAGCCGGGGACTGCTGCCCCCACCCGAGGGAAAAACAGACAAACTACTCCATTCTTTCTTAACAAACACAAATCTAGTGGACATGTGGAGAACGCAACACCCACAGACACTGGACTACACGTTCTTTTCCCACCCACACAAGTCCTACTCACGTATAGACATGTTCCTAACCTCCCCATCTCTAATGCAACACACAGACAGGACAGAGATTGGACAAATCACGTGGTCAGACCACGCCGACATCACCATAACTATACAGCTCCCGAACGCGACCAGACAATGGGCTTGGCGACTAAACCCAACACTACTTCACACCCCACACATCAAGGACACAATCAATGAAGCCATAAAAGACTTCTTCATGCATAATAAAGGCTCGGTACCCTCAGCAGGCACACTTTGGGCTGCACATAAAACAGTCATTAGAGGCAGCCTCATTTCGGTGGCCTCGGCACACAAGAAAGAAAAATTATCCCGACTAAACCATCACCTCACTGAACTCCGCAAGGCGAACACGAACACAAACAAAACCCCACCCCCGACTTACAACAACAGATACAGGCGCATAAACAAGCGATTCATGAATTCATGGCCCAAGACTCGAAAAAAGCACTGCTCTGGACGAGGCAGATGTTTTACGAGAAGTCTAACAAGGCAGACTCCCTCCTAGCCAACAGGCTTAAAAAGAAAAGGCTGCATAACCGACTAACCTCGATTACCACACCTGACGGCCACACACAAACCCTCCCCGAACAAATAGCGGAAACCTTCACTCAATTTTACACCTCCCTCTACGACCACGATCCCCACTCTCGACAAAACGCAACAGACACGGAGGAAGCCATAACACGCTATTTGCACAGCATACCCCTACCACAGCTCACTGATGAAGCACGAGGGTCACTAGCAGCAGAAGTTACAATAGAGGAGGTGGCAGAGACGATTAAGACCCTACAACCTAACAAATGCCCAGGCCCCGACGGCTTCTCGGGGCTATACTACAAAACATATTCTGCAACTTTACTCCCACATCTTAGCGAGCTATATACATCGATCCTCAAAGGGGAACCGCTTCCAGCGGAAATGCTCCAAGCTAATATTAGCCTAATACCAAAACCGAATAAATCCCTACAAGAACCGGGACATTACCGCCCCATCTCACTCCTCAATGTAGACGTCAAAATATTTACTAAACTCATCGCAAACAGACTTAAACAATTCCTCCCGAAACTGATCCACCCAGACCAAGTGGGCTTCATACCCAACAGACAAGCCTATGACAACACGAGACGCACATATGACCTAATTTGGACAGCCACTCACAGACGGATCCCGTTGCTACTACTATCCCTAGATGCTGAAAAGGCATTCGACCGGATCCTCTGGCCATACTTGTTCGCGGTCCTGACAAAGTTCGGCTTCCCCAGGGCCCTCCTACAAGCAATTCGCACCCTCTACACCAACCCGACAGCACGACTACTCATACCAAATGCTCGCCAAACCCCGTTCCACATACAAAACGGCACCCGGCAGGGATGCCCCCTGTCCCCTCTCCTCTTTGCCCTCTCCCTCGAACCCCTCTTACAACAGATCCGCAATACACCGGTCATACAAGGCATAAAAATTAGAAGGGAGGAATACAAAGTGGCGGCGTATGCGGACGACCTGCTCCTAACCCTGACCGACCCAGAGACGTCCCTACCCCCACTGTTAGACTTATTGGACGCATATGCAAAAATCTCAGGGTACAAACTCAACATAGAGAAAACCGAAGCCCTTGCAATCCAGACCCCTTCCCACACACGAACACTATTGCAACAAAACTACCCATTCCGCTTTCAAACGCAAAGTATTAATTATCTAGGAATAAATATACCGGCAGACCTACATCACACATACAGTTTAAACTATCCCCCGTTAATCGACCAGGCCCTAAAAGACCTACAGACCTGGCAAAAATTATCCATTTCATGGCTTGGGAGGCTGGCAGCGATTAAAATGAACCTACTGCCGCGTTTTCTATACCTCTTCCAGACCCTCCCCATCCCACTCTCCCGAACAGACTTCAAAAATCTACAAATGCACATAGACAAATTTATTTGGGCAGGGAAGAGAGCAAGAATAAAACGGATCACCCTGTATATCCCACACAAACAAGGGGGACTAGGCCTGCCAAACTTCTGGGACTACCACCAAGCAGCCCAGCTCGCGCAAATCCAAACCATGCATGCCCCCCCTGGGGTCAAGCGCTGGGTGGACTTGGAACACGACCTATTCGGGAGGGACCTGCCAACACTCTACCTCTGGATACCGAAAACACACAGACCACGCCAGCCAAACACCACTCCAGCCCTCACGACAGCCATCCACATTTGGAACCGGGTGACCGACAAATACAACCTCATACACACACCCTCACCCCTTATGCCTGTCCTGAGAAACCCTCAATTTGTACCGGGAATGACACCCCAGCATTTCACCAGATATGAGGACAATGATCTCACGAGAATATACCAATTCTACAAGAATGACCGCCTCATTCCCTTCCCAGAGCTGCCAAACGACACACCGTATAACACGTTCGATCACTTCCGATACCTCCAGCTCCGAAGCTTCTTGTCAACCCCTAACATAGCCGCAGCAGCGGTGCAGAAACCCGCTGCATTTGAAAGGGGCTGCCTAAATAACCCAGTACACAAGGGCCAAATCTCTAATCTATACACCCTTATGACACTTAAAGCCCCACCTGACGCCTTCTCCTACATAAAGGCCTGGGAAAGGGATCTAGGCCCCCCAGGGGACCCCTCGGACTGGGCAGACATTTGGGAGGCAACAGCGACAGTGACTATCTGTGTTAACCACAGAGAGCAGGCGAACAAGACCCTGCTTCGGTGGTATCTCACCCCACTGAGACTCAAACAAATGAAGCGCACAGACTCGGACAGATGCTGGAAAGGGTGTGGCGAACAGGGTACATACATCCATGTGTGGTGGCAATGCCCACAATTAACTCAACTATGGAAAGAGATGGCCGCTGCCACCTCGAGAGCACTACAAACCGACATCCCCCTAGACCCATGGACTTGGCTGCTGTCCAGGCCCCTAGAAAACCTGACCCGAGCACAAAATAAACTGGTAGCGAAAGTGGCCTTAGCAACACGCAGAACCATTGCTACCCACTGGGGTAGCCCAGAAATCCCAGTGGCCTCAGAGGCCCAGAGAAAGATAAAGGAGGCCATGGAGATGGACGAACTGTCCGCACTAATCCACGAAAACACTAGATCTTTTCATAAGATCTGGGACCCCTGGTTGGCAACGTAAAAAAAAAAAAAAAAAAAAAAAAAATGCGCGCGGGGGAAGGGGGGAGACGGGCTTTGCCCCCCCCCCGCCCCCCTCCCTACCAACTTCCATCCCTGTCCCACACCCAACCATACCATATACCAACACTCCACAACCAACAGATAATAACTACATAAACTCGCAAACACTGCAACTACAGACAACCACCTGAATCAACCCAGGTGAACTCCAAGAGCTCAACCAAATATAAAATACAGACAATAAGGCATAAAAGTTACTCTCCAAGTTCTACACCCCAACCCCGGAGGCACCACCCCACCCCTAGAGGACAGAGATAGCACAGCGTACCGAACGAGGTACGACATCGACACCTCACAACGACCACACTAGGCGATGGCCAGAAACGCGCCCAACAAGGGAACACCAAAACCTACGGCCTATTGCCCAAACACACCCTTACCCAGTTTACCCACCCGACCCTTCCAGACCCTGGGCGACGAGAGTTATAAGCGAGACCACTGCAACAATGAATGTACATAGTATAATGCAAATGTTTACAAATGTTTACAAATGTAACCAATATGCTTGAAACTTGTCGCACCCCCCCTATTTCTTTCCTTTCTGTACCCCATAACGTTGCAAGAAGAGGATACAAAAAAAAAAATAATAATATACGGTAAAAAAAATAATATGAAAACTCTTCTTTTGAAAAATCAAAATAAAGAATTTATAAAAAAAAAAAGTGTATACACTACTGGGCGCTATGGTGGTGGAACCCAAAACAAACAATAATATATATATAGCAAAATTGGAATTCCACTTACCCCTATCTGTATAGTAGCCCAGAGTGTCAAAAATACACATAAAATAACAAATAACAAATGCAAAAGATTGAAGCAGACGCGTTTCGGCTAACAGCCTTCCTCCAGTGCTTGTCTTCATGTCCTGTTGAGTCTTCTTTTATAAGTCCTATCTGTCCCATTCACCTGGATTCAATTTCGTGCCGGTGTCAAGTCACTTCCGGTTTGGCGGGTGACGTCACTTCCGGTTTTTCGGCCGGCTGGAACGCATGCTGAAATGCGGCGTTCAGGAAGTAGATTGCTCTTAACTGTTGTGATTGAGTCCCCATAGCAACCTTAACATCCATATTAGCAGAATATCATACCAAAATAAGAAAAATAAAGATTAAAAATATAATCTATATATGGCATACACAATACAAGTATTTTGTTAACTAACATCAATCTCTTTGTATCTAGAGAGAAATTTAAAGATGTATAGAGCAATATATTCTTAGAAAAGCTATTTAGTCACATACATTAAACAATGCAATGTGTAACCACAAAACCCCAAATATAGATAACAATTAGGCAGAAAGCAAGTGTAACCTTCTAAACCTGATAGTTGAAATAAAATAAATTCTGTAAGAAATATATGAATTCTATAAAAAATGTATAAACTCAAAATTAAACTCTAAATTAAATCCCTTCGGGGATAGGGTATTAACATCGAAAATACACTTGCCTTCTATCCTAGCTAGCTCTTTGACATTATTATCACCCCTCCAATTCTTGAGGGTGTGAAGATGCCAAGCAAATTAAGTATATTATCAACAAACATTGGCGTATCCTTAAATCAGATCCGAATCTGAGTGAAATTATTGGTGATAAGCCACGTATTATCTATAGAGGTGCAAAAAACTTAAAGCAACATCTAACTACAAGTTTCATTAGGGACAAAGGGGAAGGAAAAAACTTCTTTGGACTGGAAAAGGGTTTTTATCCCTGTAAGTCCTGCCTGGCCTGTAAGAAAACAATATTTGGCAAACAAAAACAGACAGAATTTACCTCCTATTCTACTAATCGCATATTTAAAATCCATCAGGTTTCAGCCTGTAATTCTACTAACGTCATATACCTCCTCTGGTGCCCATGTGGTCTGCAATACATTGGAATGACCACCAGAGCATTTAAAACCTGGGTTGCAGAGCATGTGGGTAATATCCAGAGGGGGTAAATGAAACATAGTGTATCGGCACACTTCACTGAGAAACATGGTGGTGATCCTTCCTTGCTGTCGTATACTGTCATCTTCAAGAAATTCAAGAATTGGAGGGGTGATAATAATGTCAAAGAGCTAGCGAAGATAGAGGGCAAGTGGATTTTCGATGTTAATACCCTATCCCCGAAGGGATTGAATTTAGATTTTGAGTTTATAAATTTTTTATAGAATTCATATATTTCTTATAGAATTTATTTTATTTCAACTATCAGGTTTAGAAGGTTACACTTGCTTTCTGCCTAATTGTTATCTATATTTGGGGTTTTGTGGTTACACATTGCATTGTTTAATGTATGTGTCAGGATCGGGACAGGGATCCAACACGCAGAGTACAAACAGGTACAGGATACGTATACCGGACCTTAGAATGGCCGGACTAACGTACGGAGAATATAGAGACTAGTCAAAGACAAGCCGAGGTCGAGGGAACGAGAAGACAGGTAAGCGAGGAACAAACCGGGTCAAGGGTAACAGAGATAAACAGAGAAAGTCAAACAAGCCGGGTCAGAACCAAAGGGATAACAGAAATACAAGAGCACTGTGTGACTAGGCAGACTAGAACCACGACAGGGCAATGAGCAAATGGGAGAAGCAAGTCTAAATACCCTGGCTCGGAAGGGTAGACACGCCTCCGACGAGTCCTGATTAGTCTCTGATGGATTGAGTGACAGGTCGTTCCGGGTTGGCGTCATGACGTCGGTTTCCGGACGTCATGCTAGAAAAGGAAGTGAGTCCCTCGCGGCCGGCATTTACGTGACCGGATGGACCGCGAGGAACAGAGGAAACAGCCCGTCCGGACGGATGAACGTCTAAGTCTCTACCTCTCTCGGAGGTAGAGACTTCAGGTACCCTGACAGTACCCCCCCTCTCAGATACGCCCACCGGGCGGAAGGAACCGGGACGAGATGGGAAGCGGGAGTGAAACGCCCTGCGAAGACGAGGAGCATGAACATCCTCCTGAGGTACCCAACTCCTCTCCTCAGGACCATATCCCTTCCAATCGACCAGATATTGTACTCTCCCCCGGGAGATTCGAGAATCGATAATAGAGTTAACCTCATACTCCTCCTGACCCTCCACCTGAACAGAGCGAGGAGAGGATGATGTGGAGGAAAATCTGTTACAGACTAGTGGTTTCAACAATGAAACATGAAATGAGTTAGGGATGCGTAAGGCAGTTGGAAGAGCTAGACGATACGCAACTGGGTTAATGCGAGTTAGCACCCTGTAAGGTCCAATATAACGAGGAGCGAACTTCATGGAAGGCACTTTTAAACGGATGTTTCTTGTACTCAACCATACTCTATCACCTGGAACAAACACCGGAGCCGCCCTTCTACGTTTATCAGCGTGTTTCTTAACCAGCATAGAATTGTGCAGAAGAATCTGTCGAGTCTGATCCCACAACTTCCTCAAATTGGCAACATGAACATCAACCGACGGCACCCCCTGGGAAGAAGAAGCCGAAGGAAGAATAGATGGATGAAAGCCATAATTCATGAAGAAGGGGCTTGAAAGAGTAGAATCACAAACGAGATTGTTGTGTGCAAACTCCGCCCAAGGAATCAAACCAACCCAATCGTCCTGGTGTTCGGAAACAAAACAACGTAAATATTGTTCAATCTTTTGGTTGGTGCGTTCAGCAGCTCCGTTAGACTGAGGATGATAGGCAGAAGAGAAATTCAATTTGATACCCAGTTGAGAGCAGAAGGACCTCCAAAAACGGGAAACAAATTGGGAACCTCTGTCAGATACAATTTGGGAGGGTATCCCATGTAATCGAAAAATCTCCCTTGCGAATATCTCCGCCAATTCGGGAGAAGACGGGAGTTTAGGCAGCGGAACGAAGTGAGCCATCTTGGTGAATCTGTCAACCACGGTGAGGATAACAGTCTGTTTTTTAGAGATAGGTAAATCGACAATAAAATCCATAGCCAAACAGGACCATGGCTTCTCTGGAACCTCCAAGGGGTGCAGAAATCCACAGGGAAGGGTATGAGGTTGCTTGGTCTTAGTACAAACCTCACATGCACCGATGAAATCTTTAATATCCTTCCGTAAATCAGGCCACCAGAAGTCCTTAGAGATCAAAGCACATGTCTTGCGAATACCAGGATGTCCAGCCACCTTGCTGTTGTGGAAACATTGCAACAGTTCCAGTTGTAGAACAGGAGGAACGAAACGTCGACCTTCAGGAGTCTGTTTAGGAGCTAGATGTTGCAGTTTAATGATCTCGGCAAGTAACGGAGAGTGAATCCTGAGATTCGTGTTGGCGACAATATTGCATTTCGGAACTATAGAGGAAAGAACCGGTTCAGATATAGTAGAAGGTTCATATTGGCGAGACAAAGCATCGGCTTTGGAGTTCTTAGAACCAGGTCTATAAGTAAGCACATAATTGAAGTGGGTCAGGAATAAGGACCAACGAGCTTGTCTGGCGGACAGTCGCTTAGCTTCCCCAATATAAGACAAGTTCTTGTGATCCGTTAAAATAGTAACAGGATGTAAGGTCCCCTCCAATAAATGTCTCCACTCCTTTAAGGCCATAATGACCGCTAAGAGTTCCCTGTCGCCAATGTCATATCTACTTTCAGGGCCAGACAGTTTCTTAGAAAAAAAACCACAAGGGTGTAGTGGTTTATCCACCCCTAACCTTTGCGACAGAACAGCCCCTACGCCTGTCTCAGAGGCATCGATCTCGAGTAGGAACGGCAGAGTCGTATCAGGATGGACTAGAATTGGAGCAGAAGCAAAAAGATCCTTGAGAGTCTTGAAAGCAGCGAGAGCTTCATTAGACCAAGTCTTAGTGTCAGCCCCCTGTCTGGTCATATTGGTAATAGGTGCAATAATAGAAGAGTATCCCTTAATGAAGCGCCTATAATAATTGGAGAAACCAATAAACCTCTGAATAGCCTTGAGTCCCTTAGGCAAAGGCCATTCTAAAATGGACTGGAGTTTGTCAGGGTCCATCTTAAAGCCTTCCCCAGAAATCACGTATCCAAGAAAGTCTATCTGAGACTGGTCAAAGCTACATTTCTCCAATTTACAGTATAAGCCATGTTGCAGGAGTTTGTGTAATACCTTTCTGACCTGTCTGTGGTGGGTCTCAACCTCTCTAGAGTGTATCAGTATGTCATCCAGGTATACAATAACACAATCATGTTGAAATTCCCTAAGAACCTCATTAATCAAATCCTGAAATACTGCAGGTGCGTTACAAAGACCAAAAGGCATGACCGTGTATTCATAATGCCCATAACGGGTATTGAACGCTGTCATCCACTCGTGTCCTTGCTGGATTCTCACCAAGTTATATGCCCCTCTGAGGTCCAACTTGGTGAAAATTTTAGAGCCTTTCAGACGATCAAACAGCTCGGTAATCAAGGGAATCGGATAGGCATTTCTGATGGTAATCTTATTCAAACCTCGGTAATCAATGCAAGGTCTTAGTGAACCATCCTTCTTTTTAACAAAAAAAAACCAGCCCCGGCAGGAGAAGAAGATCTCCTAATGAATCCCTTGTCTAGATTCTCCCGAATATACTCCTCTGGAACTGAATTCTCCTTAGTGGATAGGGGATACACATTGCCCCTCGGAGGCATGGTACCGGGTAGTAAGTTAATTTTACAATCAAAGGTCCTGTGTGGAGGTAGAGTATCAGCATTCTTTTTGTCGAATACTGCTTTTGAGTCTAGGTACAGGGGCGGTATCTGTATCTCTGTAGACTGGGTAGAACTACCTGGTGTGTTAATTACACCCAATGGGGAAACCCTCCGTAAACAATTCTCCTGGCAACCCTGGCCCCATGAGAGTATCTCCCCTAACTCCCAATCAATAATAGGGTTATGTCTTTTTAACCATGGGTAACCCAGGACTATGGGAACAGAAGGGGATGAAATAAGCATAAGCGATAAGTTTTCCTCGTGTAAGATACCAACAGTTAAGCTAACTGGGATGGTCTCACGAGAGATAACAGGCTCAAGTAAAGGTCTACCATCTATGGCCTCAACGGCCAAGGGTGTATCCCTTAACTGGGATGGGATAGTGTGTTTAGTAGCAAAGGCTTGATCGATAAAATTCTCAGCAGCACCGGAATCTATCAAAGCCATGGTCCTTAGTACTCCCCTTTCCCAAGTTAAAGAAACTGGTAGCAGAAGCCTGTGATCTTTATAATTATGCGTAGAGGACAAAATAGAAACACCCAAGGCCTGTCCTCTAGAGAAACTTAGGTGCGAGCGTTTCCCGAGCGATTAGGACAATTCAGGCGTAGGTGACCTCTGACTCCACAATACATGCATAATCCCTCCCTTCTCCTGTACTGCCTCTCCTCCTCTGAGAGGCGAGTATTGCCTATCTGCATAGGTTCAGGACATAGTGAGGTAGTGGAATCAGGACTTTGAAATGCGGGAGCTAATTTAAATGAAGGTCTAAGGTTCCTCTCTCGAGTGTTCTGTCTCTCTCTTAAACGCTCATCAATACGAGAAATGAATGAAATTAAATCCTCCAAATTTTCAGGAAGCTCTCTAGTAGCAACCTCGTCGAGGATTACATCTGATATCCCATTCAAAAATACATCTATATATGCCTGCCCGTTCCACTTAACTTCTGCCGCCAAAGACCTGAACTCTAGTGCATAATCCACAAGAGTTCGGTTCTCTTGTCTCAGGCGCAACAGTAATCTAGCTGCATTGACCTTTCTACCAGGAGGGTCAAAAGTTCTTCTAAAGGCAGCTACAAAGGCATTATAATTATATACCAAAGGGTTATCATTCTCCCATAATGGGTTGGCCCATCTCAGAGCTTTCTCAATGAGTAAGGTGATAATAAATCCAACCTTCGCCCTATCTGTAGGATAGGAGCGAGGTTGTAATTCAAAGTGGATACTGATCTGGTTAAGGAAACCACGACACTTCTCAGGTGAGCCGCCATAACGTACTGGTGGTGTAATACGAGAAGAGGCACCTACAGTGGCTACCTCTAGGCCTGAGCTCACAGGAGAAATAGAAGTAGTACGCGTCTCCTCTGGCGGGTTATTAGCACGAGACAATAACGCCTGTAGTGCTAGCGCCATCTGATCCATTCTGTGCTCCATGGCTTCGAACCTAGGATCAGAAGGACCAAGCTGACTGTTTGTACTTGCAGGATCCATTGGCCCTGTCGTAATGTCAGGATCGGGACAGGGATCCAACACGCAGAGTACAAACAGGTACAGGATACGTATACCGGACCTTAGAATGGCCGGACTAACGTACGGAGAATATAGAGAATAGTCAAAGACAAGCCGAGGTCGAGGGAACGAGAAGACAGGTAAGCGAGGAACAAGCCGGGTCAAGGGTAACAGAGATAAACAGAGAAAGTCAAACAAGCCGGGTCAGAACCAAAGGGATAACAGAAATACAAGAGCACTGTGTGACTAGGCAGACTAGAACCACGACAGGGCAATGAGCAAATGGGAGAAGCAAGTCTAAATACCCTGGCTCGGAAGGGTAGACACGCCTCCGACGAGTCCTGATTAGTCTCTGATGGATTGAGTGACAGGTCGTTCCGGGTTAGCGTCATGATGTCGGTTTCCGGACGTCATGCTAGAAAAGGAAGTGAGTCCCTCGCGGCCGGCGTTTACGTGACCGGATGGACCGCGAGGAACAGAGGAAACAGCCCGTCCGGACGGATGAACGTCTAAGTCTCTACCTCTCTCGGAGGTAGAGACTTCAGGTACCCTGACAGTATGTGACTAAATAGTTTTTCTAAGAATATATTGCTCTGTACATCTTTAAATTTCTCTCTAGATACAAAGAGATTGATGTTAGTTAACAAAATACTTGTATTGTGTATGCCATATATAGATTATATTTTTAATCTTTATTTTTCTTATTTTGGTATGATATTCTGCTAATATGGATGTTAAGGTTGCTATGGGGACTCAATCACAACAGTTAAGAGCAATCTACTTCCTGAACGCCGCATTTCAGCATGCGTTCCAGCCGGCCGAAAAACCGGAAGTGACGTCACCCGCCAAACCGGAAGTGACTTGACACCGGCACGAAATTGAATCCAGGTGAATGGGACAGATAGGACTTATAAAAGAAGACTCAACAGGACATGAAGACAAGCACTGGAGGAAGGCTGTTAGCCGAAACGCGTCTGCTTCAATCTTTTGCATTTGTTATTTGTTATTTTATGTGTATTTTTGACACTCTGGGCTACTATACAGATAGGGGTAAGTGGAATTCCAATTTTGCTATATATATATTATTGTTTGTTTTGGGTTCCACCCCCATAGCGCCCAGTAGTGAATACACTTTTATTTATTTTTATTCAATAAATATATTTTGCATCTAATTTTGGAGTCTCATCTATCTGGATCACCTGGATCGTTAGCCAGTAATTTGTACCCCTGAGCCTGTTTTACAGAGCCTGGTATGGCTCTGGAGAATGTGAGTGAGAGTCATACACCTATCTATTACTCATTTATAATTGCAAAGAATGTCCTCGTAAGACAATAAGAAAGTCCTTGATATGGTGATGGTGGTAGTTGTAGTAGGTAGTTCAATGTATTACACTGATTAAGAAAGGTTCAATGATATGAAACAACAATAAATAACAGAGAGAACGAACAAAAATGTGATATTGTTTTGTAACCAGTGCAGAAGCAATAATGTTTAGAAAAGTACACTCACAAACAAGGAGCCTTTTGTTGGCTCGATTGTATCTGCTTCTGACAACATAATCCTTGTCACAGGATATTAGATGAAGAATCACAACAAGATCTTTGTAGGGACACTGGTAAGTCTTATGTTATCTTCACAGTATACACATCTCACATGGATATAGGGGGTCCAATAGACATGTGCAATTCGTTTTGTTCCAAATGTAAATTTGGAGGAATTTCGTGAAATTTGGACATTTGGATGCTTACGAATGTCCGAAGTTCGAATTGCTGAATTTCTGAATTGTTGAAGTTCCGAATTTCCGAAGTGCCGAACCGAACTGCCAATGTTCTGAATTGCCGAAGTTTCGAATTGCGAAGTGCTTCGGATTTCTGAAAAGTGTCAAAACAAGTGGTTTGGGTTAAGGTTTAGGGGTTGGGGATTAGGGATTAGGGTTAGGGGTTAGGGTTAGTGGTTAGGGTTAGTGTCCGTATTACCGAAGTTCTGAATTGCCGAAGTGCCGAACACCATTGGTCCGAATTGCTAAGCAGAAATGTTTTTTTGCTCATGCACATCCCTACGATCCAATAGTGCAACTCAATAGAACAAACCCAGTGTGTATATAAAAAGAGAATAAAATGCACTCACAAACAAAGAGCTTCCAATTCAGCTCTTAGTAAAATCTTAAAGCGGTATAATTCTTGTAGAGGATGTTCCTCTGTATTTTCCAATGGGTATATAGTAAAAGATAGAAATAAGGAGAATGATGCTCTCTGTTTGTATTGGAAAATACAATTTGTAAGTAAAAGTAAATTTTACTCACATTTAAAGGAGCATATACACGCTCATTGGAATTAGCGTGGGTGGTACAATTCCCATCTGGGATATGTAAGCAGATAAAATGCAACGCTGTCAGCAGGTATTTTCCAATATTGATAAAATAATCAAGGATAAAATTAAATAAAAAGCTGGACCAAATAAAATTAAATATAGTGAATGGTAAAATCCACTTTAATTAAAATGTAAAATTATTATTATTATTATTTTTCCAAACAAATAATAAAAGATTAATGCATAAAATACTTCACAATCTGTTAAAATCACAATATGTTTCGCCCAGACGGCTTTTCCAAGTGACAATAATGGAGGTCCTGCAAGTAGCCCTATTTATAGGGCATTTGAAATTATAAGCAATTTATACAGGTGGGATTATGACATCATCTCATCTGACTAATGCAACACATGTGTGAGTCATTCTTGACTCAGTGCATAAAATTAATACATAAATAACACATTTAGTGAGTGTAAGTCACTAATAGCAGTTTCTAATATATAATAAACAAATTAGAGTTGGGAATTTACCTTTTTTATATATTTAACCCCTTAAGACCGCAGCCAAATGTACAAGTTGTGATCAAAAAAAAACGTAAACAAAACCTGGCATTTGCGCTATATGTCTGTCCAACCGTAATTCACCTCTTTCATATTAAATGCACCCACACTTATTATATATCATTTTATTCAGGGGAAACAGGGCTTTCATTTAACATCAAATATTTAGGTATGGAGCATAACTTAATATGAATACAATATAAAAAAATGAGAGAAAATAAGATTTTTTTAAATTTTCTTAGTTCTATGTGACATTCTAACTGTGAATGTCATAATACTGTTTGCTTTTACTGCAATAAAATACACATATTTGTATTCAGCGATGTCTCACGTGTAAAACAGTACCCCCTATGTACAGGTTTTATGGTGTTTTGGGAAGTTACAGGGTCAAATAAAGCATGTTACACTTTTCAGTTTTTTCACATTGAAATTTGCCAGTTTGGTTACGTTGCCTTTGAGACTGTATGGTAGCCCAGGAATGAGAATTACCCCCATGATGGCATACCATTTGCAAAAGTAGACAACCCAAGGTATTGCAAATGGGGTATGTCCAGTCTTTTTTAGTAGCCACTTGGTCACAAACACTAGCCAAAGTTAACGTTAATATTTGTTTGTGTGTGAAAAATGCAAAAAACGAATTTGAAAGCCAATTTTGGCCAGCGTTTGTGACTAAGTGGCTACTAAAAAAGACTGAACATACCCCATTTCCAATACCTTGGGTTGTCTACTTTTGCAAATGGTATGCCATTATGGAGGTAATTCTTATTTCTGGGCTACTAAACGGTCTCAAAGCCAACGTAACCAATCTGGCGAATTTCATTGTGAAAAAACTGAAACGCAAGCCTTATGTTTGACTCTGTAACTTTTGAAAACACCCTAAAACCTGTACATGAGGGGTAATGTTATACTCAGGAGACTTTGCTGAACACAAATATTTGTGTTTCAAAACAGTAAAAAGTATTACAGCAAAAATATCGTCAGTGTAAGTGCCGTTTGTGTGCAAAAAATGCAATAAATTTCACTTTCCCTGACGATATCATTGTTGTAATACATTTTACGGGTTTGAAACACAAATATTTGTGTTCAGCGATGTCTCCCGAGTAAAACAGTACCCCCCATGTACAGGTTTTATAGTGTCTTGGAAAGTTATAGGGTTAAATATAGTGCTAGCAAATTAAATTCCCTATACTTTCGGCCTGGGTTGTTAGGCAGGTCCCGCTAATTGTAATTAATTAGGATACCTAATTATGTAAAATTATTACATAAATATATATGTAAAATTATTATATATCCACGTGTGTGGATATATATATGTATATATATATGTATATAATTTTTTTACAATAATTTTTATTTATATATAGGTATACATATAGTGATGTATACGTATATACTTAGGTATACATATATATATTATTTCGTTCTACGTGTATTTTGATATCAATATATATATATTAATATCAAAATACAGTTAGAACGAAATTACACACATATATATATTTTTAATTATTTATTTTTTAATTTTGTAATTTATTTTTTTTAACGTATTTATATTTTTTTTATTATAAAATATATATATATAATTATAATTATGTATATATTTAATCAATATCATTCTACGTGTATTTTGATATTAATATATATATATATATATAATTATATATATATATAAATATTAAAATACACTTAGTGTGTGTGTATATATATATATATATATATATACATACATACATACATACATACATACATATATATATATATATATATATATATATATATATATATATACTTAGATCATATATATAATATATATATAAATGATCTAAGTATATTTGATGTGTAACTGTAATTTATTTATTTTTTTAACTAATATTTTATTTTTATTACAGGAGAGGGGCAGAGACAGTGTCAGCCAGTGATTTTACATCACTGGCTGACACACAGGATCAGTGATCACAGTGACAGGCTGTCACTGTGATCACCTCCTGCAGATCACGGTAATTGGCCACAGGGGGAGTGCCTGGGTGGCCAGGCATGCCCCCCACCGTGATCTGCAGGGGGATCCTGCCTGGAGTTACTATGGGTCAGCCAATAGGCTGACACATAGTAACCTCTGATCGCAGTGACAGGCTGTCACTGCGATCAGATCGCAGGGAGAGGCTGTCTCTGCATTCAGATCACAGAGACAGCCTCTCACTGCGATCATACTCTGCAGATCGCGGTCACTGACCGCAGGGGGACTGCCTGGGGGGCCAGGCATGTCCCCCGACCGCGATCTGCACAGTGAAAATGCCGCGGCTCCATGTGTCAGCCGATTTTAAAATCGGCTGACACATGGTAAATACCGATCGCAGTGACAGCCTGTCACTGCGATCGGAAGCTGCAGACCGCGGTCCCCAGGCACAGGGGGGCTGCCTGGGGGGCCAGGCATGCCCCCCGACCGCGATCTGCAGCGGCCATGTGCCGCCGGCCACGTGGGGGGTAAGACCGCCCAGGACGTACTATGCCGTCCTGCGGCGTTTAGAGCCGCCCAAATAAGGACGGCATAGTACGTCCTGCGGTCTTAAGGGGTTAAAATATAAAATAATTAAAAAACGAGTGAGATATAGAAAAAAAAAAAACCTCAACAACTACTGCTCCTATAATGGTTAATTGAGTTGAATCACGGTCACGTGGTCTCGGCTATTATATACATATACATTACGTATATACATACACATTAACACACAGATACACATATATACACACTGACACATAGAAACAAAGACACAAAGATACACACACTGACACATGCACACAATCTGATGTACATTTTTATATTTGCAGCCAGCCTCCTGTTAACATATCTTTTGTTTCCAAGAGGGTGGCTTGCTTGGAGTTCTGCTTCTGCTGGCTGAGGGAAGCGCATGTTGGGGTCTGCTGCAGCTCCTGTCTCTCTCCCCTCAATCTGCCAGTGCCTCCTCCGCCCCCTCCTCAATTATGGCGCCTCCTGTATGGCGCTCTCAGTAAAAAGCTTGGAGGAAGTGATCAGCTGTCACTTTCTCCGAGCTGGCAGATATCACAGGGGCCTGGTCAGGCTCCTAAATGGCAGCAGTACCTGTCCAGGTCCTTGTTAAACAATAAAGTAATATTACCCATTGGGTGGCTCTAAGTGCACTGGCTGTACCGGCGGGAGTTCTGTCACTGCTCATTTTAAGGAAGTCTTACATGTGTTAACAAACTTTTTAGAGAAGTCTTACATGTGTTATTAACAATAAACTTTTAAAAGAAGGTTCACATTTGAAATAAATAACTCAAACACTTTCCTAATTTGAACGTTGTTGCTGACTCAGCAACTGTATCTGTTATTATCCAGTAGGTTGGGCAGTAATCAAGGACCATGACACCTTCATTGATCACTGATCGGATGAAGTAGTATTTGATATTAATATGTTTGCATCTTTGAAAGAGTTGTGGTCCCCTCATTATCGCCAATGACTTCTACTGGTTCATAATGGCATTGATTGTCCATTCCCCTGACCAACTCCACCAGGTAAAAACTTTCTTGTGTAGTCGCTGCTAAAGCCATGTATTCAGCTTGACATTAAGACAAAGCTACAGTAGACTGTTTCTTAAACTTCTATTTAATCAGTAGATCCTTGTCTGTAAGACAATCTAGCTTTTAAGATAATCTAGCCTTTTGCAGGTAATTGAACATAGTAAACTGCCTATTTTTTCTTAAAATGTATTTGTATCCAGAGCATTGTAATCATGATTTAGCCTTTGTTCACATGGCGTTGATCTGGGTTTATAAAATGACATGCCAATGATTTCCAGAATCTTAAACATGTTTCTCATTTGGTTCATCTTTGCTAAACCAACACTTTATTAATTTGGTTTTATTTTACATCCCTGAGTATTTTTTCACTACTGGCACCTATAATGAGATAGTGTACGTATATTACCAGTATCACATTTTTTACATATGTACTATTTGGTGTACACACAGTGGTCTGCAGGATTATGTTCAAACTATATGACTGCTTCAAACCATATCATAACTTGTTCAACTTGCAAAATAATTTTTCAAACTGTTTGGACTTAACCCCAAACATTCTGGCTGTTCTATATATATTTTACATTCAATTGAGTTGTGTAATTATCTGTATGTATGCCAAATAATAAGTGCCTGTGCATGAAGAAGAGTGTTAAAGTATACCTATATGAAGCATATCTATTGTGTAGGCAACATTTTCTGGACTATGTAAAGGTTGTCATAGGCATTATGAAATACCCATATGACATTTGTAACATCCTTAAAGTAACTCTTTAGAAGACTGTACAGCAACTTATGAACTTTACAATATGCCACAACATGGGGGTTTAGTATCTTGGGGGAACAGGGCCGGCATTTTGCCACCCCTGTCATAATCTAAAACAGGATTCCCAACCCTTAGCATCGGTGCAGTAGCACTGCATGGGTTGGAAATCTATGTGAGGGTCCATCGAGTGGCCCGTGCCCTTAGGGCCACCCAATGGACATGTGCAATGAGGGACCCAGTCGTGCGCTGTGGCACTTTAACAGCACGACCAGGCCCCTTCCTATCTGCATGGAGAGCTGGGAGGAAGTGACATCGTATCGCCGGGCGGGAGGAGGAGGAGATAGCAGCGAGGATGGGGACGAAGCTGCAGAGCAGGCTCCAACTCCCACCAGCCACAGCCAGCAGTAGGTAAGAACCTGCTGGGTGGCTTAATTTTTTTAATATGTGTTTGTGTGTGTGTGCGTGTATCTGTTTGTATGTGTTTAATGTGTGTGTATCTGTATGTAGTGTGGGTATCTGTTTTTGTGTGTGTGTATCTGTGTATTTGTATGTGTGTATGTATAGTGTGGGAATCTGTGCGTTTGTATGTGTGTAGTGTGTGTATATGTGTGTGTGTGTTTGTATGTGTGTATCTGTGTATGTGTAGTGTGTGTATTTGGGTGTATGAGTGTAATGTGTGTGTATATGTGTATGTGTAGTGTGTATTGTGTGTATCTGTATGTAGTGTGGGTATCTGTGTGTTTGTGTGTGTGTATGTGTGTGTGTGTGTACCTGTGTATGTGTAGTGTGTGTGTGTCTGTATGTGTGTAGTGTATATCTGTGTGTGTAGTGTGTGTATCTGTATATCTGTGTATCTGCATGTGTGGCAGTGTGTGTATCTGTATGTGTCAGTGTCTGTATGCATCTGTGTGTATGTTTGCATGTCTGTGTATCTGCAGGCGTATCAGTGTCTGTACATCTGTATGTGTGTCAGTATCTGCATGTGTGTCGGTTTTTGAAATATATACTGACACACATACAGTTGTACAGACACACTGAAACACATGCAAAAATACAGACACACAAACACTGCCACACATGCAGATTCATGGACAAACAGATACAATCACTGACACACATACAAATACAGACACACAGATACAAACAATGACATACATGCATATACACAGTGTATAGGTAAGTGTATTGGTTGCAGTGCACACACAGACACAAGCTACATCCCCAGTAAACACAGACACACGCTACATCCCCAGCACACACACACACATGTACAACATCACTAACACGGACAGAGACACATACTTCATCCCCAGCAGAGCCACATAGAGACACTACCATTACAGAAGCATATATGTTGTTTTTTTTTTGTGTGGGAGAGGGGGCAGCATTTCATACTTGGATCCAGGCAGCACAATGTCTTGGGCTGGCCCTGGGGGGAGCAAATCACAAGATGAAAGTGAATAAAAACTTGAATAGTTTTATTGGCTTGATAGATATAAGGTAGAGCTCATACACAAGCAAGTTAATTTAGTCACAAATCTCTAGATTTCACTCAAAAGTTTTTTTGCACTTAAGTTTTAAAATGACAAAACAAATTCAATAGGCCAGGGCAGGCAACAAGCAAACAGGGTCACTATGGTCATTAATATGCATTTTTCATATTTATACCTTTAAGGGCTTTAGTAATGCATATATCATTGTAATCAAAATCAGCAGTAGTAATGCAAAAATATTCTGATTTTGCCACTCATGCATACAATACGCTATTTATCACACAGAGCAATGGCAAGAACATGGCCCTCCATAAGAACTATGATTTTATGCTGATCATATAATGTAAAAAGTGCCAAAATGTATTAGAACAGTCGAACTGTGAATTGCGTGGACATGATAATAGATTCTGGCTGCTTCATCAGTTATATTCAAGCATCTTTTATGAATTGGTCATATTTTACTGTTATTTGCTATAAAATGCTAAATGTGAATATTTGCTCACATTTTGACATTTTGCTGCTTACTGTACTGTCAGGGCTCGTGAGTCTCTGAGGAATTGCCGTGTAGGCACAAAATGTGTAAGTGTTTCCTTTCCTTTACCCAACTGCACTGGCTATTGTATTATGCTGTACTGACAATTTTCTTATCAGAGAAAATAAAGCCTGAATTGTTCCTCACTTGGTCAAGTCTGGATGTCTATTCCCTTTGTGGATCCAGTATGCCTGTATTCAATGCTGTAAAGGCTCATTACCTGATCACCTGTTTATTACACTTGTTATTGTTGCCCTCATTCAATATCTTACTCTAGTTATATTTCGGAAATGCTAATAGAGCCAACAACATGTAATAGATGCCTAATAGGGCACAGAGAAGTGTTAAGATCCCACAGAGTGATTGGCAGGTTATCAATTTGGGGCAACCCCATTCTTCACAGGAGATGGTGCAAATTCAGGATTTAGGGACCCCTGTTTAGTTCCTGGGCCAGTATAATTGTTTCTGTTTCTGGTATATACATTTACTTAGATATTTATTTTTAATATTGCGATATCTTATTTACCTATGTAATTTGCACTCTACTGACATTTATATGTGGTGTTTTACTTTGTTTTAAAGAGGAACTGTTACTTCACAAATTTTAATTATATTTATTAATTAAAGGACCACTATAGATATCCACACCACTCCAGCTCAATGATGTAGTCTGGGTGCAGTGTGTAACGAAAATATACCCCAACTCGCAGGATTCAACTCAACAAAAGACAACACAGAGGAGAGATACGTCTACCGGACCTTAGAATGGCCGGTCTCGACGTATATGAGAGGAGACAGAGTCAGGAACGATCAGAGGTCAAGGGCACAAAGAGACAGCGTAAACTAGGACTAGCCGGGGTCTGGTACACAGTAAACAGCAAGCCGGCAAACAGAACAGATAAGGAAAAAGAGATAACGTAGATAACTCCAGCTCAATGATGTAGTCTGGGTGCAGTGTGTAACGAAAATATACCCCAACTCGCAGGATTCAACTCAACAAAAGACAACACAGAGGAGAGATACGTCTACCGGACCTTAGAATGGCCGGACTCGACGTATATGAGAGGAGACAGAGTCAGGAACGATCAGAGGTCAAGGGCACAAAGAGACAGCGTAAACTAGGACTAGCCGGGGTCTGGTACACAGTAAACAGCAAGCCGGCAAACAGAACAGATAAGGAAAAAGAGATAACGTAGTCAGAAACAAAGCCAAGGTCAATACGAAGGAACACAACTGAACACAACAAGCACTAAAGGGAACTGCAACAGAAACCACGATAGGGCAAGGACTAAGGGAAAAAGGTGAGTATAAGTACCTTCTAAATTAATGTGATTGGCTCCTGTCATATCCACACCCCCAAAAGGTAAGTGTATGGGGAGTGTGGCATGACAGGGGCCAATGGGAGCCTTTTGCCAATTTAGGCTCCCACTGTTTCTTTAATCTCTTAGATTCAGGCGGGACACGTGACTGCTTGTTGCCTTCCTGTTGCAGCCGTCGGATGAGCCGCGCGCGGCTCGTGCAGCAGCAGGACCGCGCGCGGCTAGAAGAGAGGACCGCGGCCGGGCCCTGGATAAGGTAAGTAACGCTACACAGTGATCCTATAATTTCAACTCTGCATTGTAAAACATTGTGTTTTTTTTTTTTTTTAAATGCATTGTTTACATTGCAGGGTTAAATTAGTGGCTATCTTTCTGACAGTCACTAGAGGCAATCCTGCTGCAATGAAAAAGTAATAGTTCCCATATCTTGCTAGGTTTAAAAGTGTCCACACATGTGACTCACTGATTTGGCCAATCCTGTGTCTATTCTTTCATCAAATATAGCCACCATGGATGAACACATGGTCCACAAGTTTGGCCAGCTTCCTCCCTGTGCACAATGCCAATCTGCCTCTCTTGAGGATCCTGACACTTCATCCTTGCCTATACTCCTTGCCTATACCATTCTCCCAGTAGAAGCTTTCAGGTCACTGTAACGGATCACCTGGCACCCCGACTGAGTACCTCCGTTAATGGATGCTCCTAGCGTTTCCTGAGGACTCCAAGCACTCTGGCAGACACCACAATCACCGAATCCGAGAAACCTTTAAATTCTCCCAAGCATATGAATGCTGTAGACCATTGAATAGGAACCATACGAATAGGCTTGTACTCCTAGCAGTCAACTGGAACAGCATGCAATAAATCCTTCCCCCCAATAATGAGACGACACATCACTTTGAGGGTAAAACAGGAACTCTGGACTGGCTCATCCAGCCCGGCTTTTATTACAATAATACACATACAGTCCACACCCAGGGGGAGGCATAAAATATCCAATCACATACATGGTTTAGCCCACACATCCCCTCCCCTCAGATAACATTAAACCCAATTATCCGGTACACCTTTTCAGCCAAGTTCTGGATGTACCCCAAAACCCGGGGGTACACCTTTAAATCCAGCATCGATAGCCCTTATTCAGGGGGACAACATATCCAAAATTCAAGTCATTCGGATGAATGGTTCGGGAGATATGGGGTTCCAAAGATTTGACCGACCGCATGGGTAAAGTATCCGAAAACAGTTCCATGCATTTTGGCCCTGCGGTCGGTCACAGACAAGGGAATGAAAACAGACGAATTGCTTGTGTTATAGAGCCTGGAGAGGGTTTGAATGAATTCCCTTGTTTGTGGGGTTCTTTCTACCGAACGGTGGGTCATTCGGTAGTTTCTATACGAATTTCTGGAAGTATGGAGGTCTCAGCGGTGTTTGCCTAGTCAAGTGTCCGATTTTAGTTCCAGACACTCGACGGCAAAACACCGCTGTTCGGTAGTTTAAGATGGCCGCCGCCACGTGTTTGTTTCCCGAATGGCGGCCACCCAGAGGACAAAGAACACATTACACTGATTGACAATTACCCGTTTGCAACATTGTTGCAAACTGTAATTGGAGGCACACTTATTCCTGGGTGGTCTGGTTGTTCGGTAGTTTCACTCAATATAATGAATGGAGTGATTCTACCGAACAATCAGGTGAATGCTGCATACATATCCCAGGTTAAACTCAACACATAAATACATATGTAATATTAAAGGCAGTATACTGGAATATGCTCCACAGTCTTAAAGGGACAGTAGTCCCAAAAGTCCCAATATGTCCATCGCTGATTTTAAAGGGCCAGTAGCAGCAATGTAAAGTACAATATGCCCCAAATAACCCAGGGGCCATAGTCAGCAGGTAGGAGGCTAGCAAACAGGCTTCTCCAGGGCCCAGTGGCGAGGTTGGTTTCGCCACAGTCACCTTTTCTACATGTGACTTGGCAGTGTTTCAGCGGATCACGTGATAAACTTTAGGAGTATTTTGTAGGCCTTTCTAGCCCCTTAAAATGTTTGTTTATGTTGCCTATTAGGTCATATAACCTCCTGCTTTCCACAGCTTTATATTTCACTCACTGTGTATGTTTTTTGCAAAATCACCTGCTCGCGATTATGATTATGTGACTATGACATAATCTTAACTTGAATATTTAATTTTCACTTATTTTGTAACCTATATATAACCCTATATGCCAGGTATGATTTAAAAAAAAAAACTCATTTTACAAGGAGAAACGCGTTGTGGATTATATACTGTTTTTGTTTTATTAGAAATAAAGTTTTATTTAGCTTTAACCCTCTGCTGTTGCTATATATTATATGATTTTGCTATTTTATAAATTTGTAAAAAAAAAAAATGTTACCTGGCATCTTGAGATTACTTTCTACACCTCAGACACCCGAACAAAGAATCCTAGGTGGGGATTGTACCACCCACACTATATACACAGAACTGTTAGACTGCTCTCAAAATTGTAAGTAAAGTTTTAATTATCACCTTTTTACCTACTTATGCAGATAGCATTATATTGTCTCCTTTTCTTGCCTCGTATGGTCTTCATCCAAAAGTAGCGATTTATACCACTGTATGCTGCATATACTGGAGCTGGTTTTAAGCTCAATTTCATGTAAGTTGGCATCACAATCATGCGTATGTGTTGTGTGTGTTTCCCTTGTTAAGATGTACTGCACTATTTGATCCTCCCTGTCCTTGTTTTTTTCCACGTGTACAAGCTTGATCTCCTTCTCTCAAAGGAAAGAATAGTAATAATACCTGGGATTGTTTTTTATTCTTTATCTATTTCTTAGCGTGCTGTTTTCTGGCGCATATTCTTTTCTCATAGCCCATATTACTGTTTTGGTGCCTTATTATATTTGGTTTAATATAAGTAATTATTTTATAATTAGGCGCAACCTGTTTCTCATTTTTTTTCAATGATAAAATAATACTCATCCATGAGATGCAGAAGCTGATAGGAAAGCAATACATTCATTGCTGTTGTTTGAGAAAAATTGCATGCACATACGCATCAGGACCGTTTCAGGAAGAGGCCATGCCTGCTTGATTACATCGTGGCAGGTGGAAAGTTGAATACTGCCAAGCAAAACTTGGTACTGGAAAAAAGGGAGTGAAAAGCTTTTTAAAAAAAATATTTTTAATTGAAACGGGGTGAAGGGGGCTATTGTTGGAGACAGGGGCACTATAGTTTTAGTAATACAGGTTTGTATTTGTAATGCTATAGTGTTCCTTTAAATATATTTATTTTATTATATTTAATATAATATTATGCTTAACAAGCCCTGAAAATAGAAATAAATGGAGAAATTCACATTTCTTTCTTCTGGAGCAAAACACATGCAGTCCATCCTAGCAGCAATATGCAAAAAGCATGAAAAAGCAGTGCATATGCAAAATTCATTGTAAAAAAATACACTGGTCACTCCATGGTTAATATGTATTTGTGTCTTCCAAGTGCCTGAAGTGTTTCTTTAAATGATAATTCAAATGTGCTGCTGTGTGTATATTGCATGCAAATTTATAAAATTTGTATCTTCTATGCTTCGGCCAGCTGCTTTAAATACATTTCCATAGCGACAGAGTCATCAATTCATATCTAAATCTTTGTTGCTTTTTTTTATTTTTTTGTTAAACTGTAAAAAATATTTTAGGCAAATGTGAAATTAAGTTGCTGATCTTTAAGTAGGTTTTTGCACAGAATATGTTATTAAATCGGCGATTTTAATTAATGGCTGCAACAATTGTAGACTGTTTTAATACATTAGCATTGGAAACAGTTAAAAAGAAATAATTCTGCAGGCTGCCATCTGCATTAATCTAGATAAAGAATGGATTGCCAATAAATCAGCAGGAAAGCATTGATATGTTTCACAAAAGGGCTTAGTGAAAGGAATATATGTTTACCCACTTAAGAAAAAAAGAAAATGTACCCTAGATCAGAAAATATGTAATCATTTATAAGCACAGTTTGATTTGAAAAAACAAAGAAACAATTTAAAAATAATAGCTTAACACTGCTTTTTTCATTATATTTTCAATGCCATTTTTCAAGCAGCTGTAATATTATCAGGCTCTTTGATAACCATTTTGAAAATGTATCAGTGATATCTTTAATTTATAATACATCTAATTATCCTATATTCTTTGAAATACAATTATACTGCTACCCATAAAAAAAACTCAATATGTTTTTATTCCATTAATTGCTTTCTGCTCACTCACAGAAAGTTGAAAGATAAAACGCGTGGGTTACACTTATAGAGAATAAAGTGCTGACCTAAAATTGATGCATTTATAATAGAGCTGTGTGTGGTTGCTTTAGCTTTTCCTGTGCTCTTTATGTGTTAGCAATTATGAATCATCCATCTACTTTCACTGTGTTTGCCGCTCAGTTCTGCTCTTGCTAATTATAATTCTAATCACTATGACAGCCAGAGGAAGAAAAACTCATTCTCTAGAAGGTAATTTCAAGGTGTTTAGCTGCCAAAGAAACAAATGGGAATTAAACAAAGAATCTACTTGTCATGAAAGGACAAATCTGCTCGCTCTGCCATTTTGTACTAGAATATTTTGAATAAGATCCTTTCTTTTTAGAATAAATTATTCAAGTCATTTTATGTTCTTGCTAAATATCAAAAAGAAAAACACGTGTATAGAAAAGATTATGTTTTAGAACACTATCATGATTGTTTTGAATGCTTAGATTATAAAATAAAAGGCACCTAGCTTAGTGAAATGTTGGAGTAGAATGTTCAATATTATACTGAATTATATACAGTGTATCACATATATGATATTATGCACTTGTCAGAATTGCTATTATATGCCGCTTTATTTGTTATTTGTTCTGCACAGACTTGTCATGAAGAGCTTTTACATACTGCATCACATGTGCTAAAATATAATTTAGGTGATCTCAGTAGCAAGATATTTTAGGTAGCATTTGGTAATTTGGTTATGTCTTGATATTAAACCACATACATGCACAAACATGTGCCTACATATTTGTTTGTGTGTATGGTTACACATATCATCTGTTTGGAGGTTTTGTTTACCGAATGCACTGTGCCTTCAGTTTGTGATCGTAGAATTCTTGTGAATGGTAAAATACAGAATGACATAAAATTAATTCCCCCGTGTGGAGATATATGTATCAGCTGTGGATTACAAGATGCAGTATATGCCCAAGCATTTCAATTTCAAAATACATAAAATATCTAAATTTTTAATTGACACTCATGTTGCAATGAATTAAAAGTCAATATCAATGTTTTTTACCAATAACAAAAAATATTGCTATTTAATTATCTGGGTGAAATATTTTAATTTAGGAAGAATGCTATTAAACAAATAAAGCACATACATAGTAGTCAGCATCTGAGCCAGTCAGTGTCTGATACATAAGTACAATCTAATTTGCATTGAATATAAATTAGATGCACATTTAAATGATGAGTGATTACTCGACATATATAATAATATTTTATCTCTGCAATATTATTGGAACCTGTACATGTCATATTTATTATACTTTTATTGGCAGCAGTTTCTAAGTCCAAGACTTGTCTGATTACCAAGATAATATAAACTACTCAACAAGGGGGAGAGTCAGCGTTAGATAGCACAAATAGAGAGGCAGCAACCCAAAAAAGGGAATCCCTCTTAAACCCTTAACAACAAGATGTAAGAACAGAAAGAAGAGGTGAGGGTTGCGCCAATAAGTGTCATAATAATAAATATACAATTGAACACGGACCAATTGGTCTAAGGGATAATACAATGGTATGTCTTACTAATATAACAGTGTAGTTCTTAGGATAAAAATATTCGTATAAAAAGTCTCACAATATAACAGGATAACAGGATAAAATAGGGGTTCCTCAGGAGTTGATCCGTCCGGATGGTTAAAATGTCCGTATATGTGAAGAGACAAGGGGAGACACGACAGACTGATAGTGTCTGAATCCAAGGGTAAAATTAATAAAAACAGGTAGTTAACTCACATTTAAAAGAGCTTAAACCAGCTCTGGGGTGAAGGTCGTTAAGCAGTATAATACCTGCTAAGGGATACAGTGGAGAGGTATGTCCGTCAATCTGTTCTGGATATCCAAAGCTCCGAGATATATAAATATATATATCAAATATATAAAATATTACTCACAAGTGTAGAGCAGAAGATACTGTTCTATTGTAGTAGTGTTGGTGGGATGATCCCCACCTAGGATTTATTTGAGTACAGGATACGTAAAAATGCCAGCGATAAAAAGTAAGGAGGGTGTATATAAATTACAATAAAAAGAGAATTGGTACGGTAACCATGGACCAACAACACCACTCTATAATTAACCCCCTACCCAAGAAATAAGGCCTGTTTTCAAACATAAAGCTAAACAAAGAGAGAAATGTTTTTCCTATCTTTTCTCCTTTATCATCTGTCTTGTTATATGTATATGTTTGTTATTACAAAACAAAAAAGATAACAGACTATGAATATACCTGTTACGTAACTAAAAGTAACCAAAAAACTTTAATTGTTAAAATACACAAGTAAAAAAACATTAAAATTGGCACCAGAAATGAAGTCAGCAAACCAGCATTAAAATAACAAGAAATTATTTAGAAGGAGTTAACCCTTAGATTTATGTAAAGTGTGTAGGTTTGTGAGTCTTATACTTTTTATAAATATAAAAAATTAAAAACAAGGGTTTGTTGTAAAGATATAAATCATTCTGTATCAAAAATTTCATAAACCATAACAAAGACCCTAAACTGTTAAAACGTATAGGTATCCAAAAATATATTTTACCATGGAGAGGTGGTGATATGAAAAATGTTTTGGGAGGGACATAAATGGAATGCGTCTATAAGTTACAGACCCTCATGCCCCAGGGTCTAAATGCAGAATGTGATTTGTTCAATTTCCTATAAATTCATACTGTAACACCTTTCATTGATATTTAATTTATGTAATATGTATCTTTTAATTGATTCTTTATGCATATTTTATATGTAATTACATTTGTACTTGCTACTGTGCTCTCGTTTTATGATTTTATACATCCCACTGTTATTACTGTTATTACTGTCATTTTAACTGTTTCCATTTTATATCATCTTACCCTTCCTTCTCCCCCTTTTTCGATATCATTTTTATTATTTATAGCTTTACAGCAAACCCTTGTTTTTAATCTTTAATATTTATTAAAAGTATAAGGCTCACAAACCTACACACTTTACAGAAATCTAAGGGTTAACTCCTTCTAAATCGTTTCTTGTTATTTGAATGCTGATTAGCTGACCTCATTTCTGGTGCCAATTTTAATCAAATGTACCCCTATTTAAACCCATACTGCCAGTGATTGAATTTTATTCCATTTTTATGAAGCCCTGTGTTGGCGAAACGCGTTAATGGTTTTTTACTTGTGTACTTTAACAATTAAAGTTTTTTGATTACTTTTAGTTATACCAATTTTTTTAATGAATTCTTTATTTAGGTTGTGACAGATATCAAAATACATTGTTTATACATTGTTTTGGCTTGTGCAGAAACCAACGTTGGCATGTAATGATTGGTGTTCATTTTTACAATGGTGAGGCTTACGCAGAAGCCAGCAATAGCATGTTGTGGTCGGTTCATATGTTACGTAACAGGTATATTCATAGTCTGTCACCTTTTTTGTTTTGTAATACCAAACATATACATATAACAAGACACATGAGAAAGAAGAAAATATAGGGGGAAACATTTCTCTCTTTGTTTAGCTTTATGGTTGAAAACAGGCCTTACTTCTTGGGTAGGGGGTTAATTAAAGAGTGGTGTTGTTGGTCCACGGTTACCGTACCAATTCTCTTTTTATTGTAATTTATATACACCCTCCTTACTTTTTATCGCTGGCATTTTTACGTATCCTGTACTCAAAGAAATCCTAGGTGGGGATCATTCCACTAACACTACTACAATAGAGCAGTATCTTCTGCTCTACACTTGTGAGTAATATTTTATATATTTTATACCGCATTTTTAACAAATTGAGAGCACTATTGTTTTCTTTTATATATCTCGGAGCTTTGGATATCCAGACCAGATTGACAGACATACCTCTCCACAGTATCCCTTGGCGGGGATTGTACCGCTTAACGCCCTTCACCCCAGAGCTGGTGTAAGCTCTTTTAAATGTGAGTTAACCACCTGCTTTTATTAGTTTTACCCTTGGATTTTGACATATTACACTATCAGTCTGTTGTGTCTCCCCTTGTCTCTTCACATATACGGATATGTTAACCATTCAGACGGATCAACTCCTGATGAACCCCTATTTTATCCTGTTATCCTGTTATATTGTGAGACTTTTTATATGAATATTTTTATCCTTAGAACTACACTGTTATTTTAGTGAGACATACCATTGTTGTATTATCACTAAGACCAATTGGTCTGTTTTCAATTGTATATTTATTATTACGAGACTTATTGGCGCAACCCTCACCTCTTCTTTCTGTTCTTACCTAATATAAACTACTGTTTAACAAAATAAAGTGGTCGAAGAGAAAGCAAATATATTACATTTTAAATAGCCACAATTTTGTTGTAATCTAGTGGTTAGTAATTATGGAGAAAACAGAGTAGGCTTGGGTGCCGCCTAAATATTTGTTTCGTCCAAACCAAATTCTGTCCATTTGTGCATTCATTTTTGGCCATAATTTGACCATTATTTTAGTTTTGGAATTTATTCGGATAAATTAAACGTTGTACATCATAAAAAAATTTACTAGTGAAACAAATACTCAAGTGCAACAAACTGTATTAAAAAGTATAAAAAATACAATGTATATATGAGGAAGTAGATCTACAATAAAAAAAAGAAAAAACAGGAACATAGTGTGAACTGTTATAAACAATATATAGCACAGGAGTAGGGCTGGAATATAACTCACATGGCCAGAACCTTACCAGGCTCTGTATAAAAGGCTTGAAGGTGCCACATATGGCTATTGGATGTACTTTCAAGGATAAGATACACAATGATAAAATGTTCCACAAAAAATATATATTTCACTTATGCAGGACACAGATAATCAGAAAAATATAAATTCAGGATAAAAAACAATAGGTACTATAGAATAGATGATAGTGAGCATATATATAATGCATAAAAGAGTTACTCACTTACACTCCTAACCTAAACTAAAAATATAGCAAAGTACAGTAGGATGAAAGCAGATGCATTTAGACTAAAAACTTTCTTAAAGTGCTAATGTCCTCTTTACAAAATAGCATTTAAGTTAAACACATATGCATTCCTTACCCTGTAAGAAGCTGTCCTCAGCCGTTCTGTAATTTCCGGCAATCCATGATGATGTCCCATGCTCCTCCTTGATGATATCCGGTACGGTCTTGTTATGAAATAATGCATTGCGGCGTCACTGGTAACGTTTACGCAACACGGTGTTCACTGCTGTTCTACCAAAGTTTACCTGTTATGGGACATTCCGCAGATGCATGCAGACAGCACGTTATATGTGTAAGAAATCTGTCATTTTACTTGCTGGCAAATCTGAATAGAGTCGATTATATAATAAGGGAATAGGCTAAAGGCTAAATAGAAGAATATATACTAGGAAATTTACTAAAAATTAAAAACAAGAAAAAAAATAGATTAAACCCTTAAGGACTGAGCCAAATGTACACGTTGTGATCAAAATAAAACGCAAGCCAAACCTGGAATTTGACAATATTTGTCTGTTCAACCGTAATTCACCCACACTTATTACATATCATTTTATTCAGGGGAAACGTGACTTTCATTTAACATCAAATATTTAGCTATGAAACATAATTTAATATAAATAAAATATAAAAGAATGGGAGAAAATTAGAATTTTTTTTAGTTCTACATGACATTTAACTGTGAATGTCATAATACTGTTTGCTTTTACTGCAATATAATACACATATTTGTATTTAGCGATGTCTCACAGTACCCCCTATGTACAGCTTTTAGGGTGTTTGGGGAAGTTACAGGGTCAAATATAGCATGTTAAATTTTTCAGTTTTTTCACATTGAAATTCGCCAGATTGGTCACGTTGCCTTTGAGGCTATATGGTAGCCCAGGAGAATTACCCCCATGATGGCATACCATTTGCAATAGTAGACAACCCAAGGTATTGGAAATGGGGTATGTCCAGTCTTTTTTAGTAGCCACTTGGTCAAAAACACTGGCCAAAGTTAGTGTTAATATCTGTTTTTGTGTGAAAAATGCAAAAAACTAATTTGAATGCCAATTTTGGCCAGTGTTTGTGACTAAGTGGCTTCAAAAAAGACTGGACATACCCCATTTGCAATACCTTGGGTTGTCTAATATTGCAAATGGTATGCCATCATGGTGGTAATTTTCATTCCTGGGCTACCCTACGGTCTCAATCTGGCGAATGTCGATGTGAAAAAACTGAAACGCAAGCCTTATATTTGACTCTGTAACTTTTGAAAACACCATAAAACCTGTACATGGGGGGTACTGTTATACTCGGGAGACTTTGCTGAACACAAATATTAGTGTTTCAAAACAGTAAAACGTATCACAACAATTATATTGTTAGTGTAAGTGCCATTTGTGTGTGAAAGATATTATCGTTGTAATAAATTTTACTGTTTTGAAACACTAATATTTGTGTTCAGCGAAGTCATCCGAGTAAAAAGTACCCCCCCCATGTACAGGTTTTATGGTGTCTTGGAATGTTACAAGGTTAAATATAGTGAGAGCAAATTCAATTCCCTGGACTTTCTGCCTGGCTTGTCAGGTAGGTCCCGCAAATTGTAATTAATAAAATGACCTAATGATGTAAAATTATTACATAAATATATCCATAGAATTATTATATTATATGTATATATATATTTTTTGTAAATTATTTTTATTTATATATAGGTGTATATATATAGTGATATATACGTATATACATATGTATATAGACAGATATATATTATTTTGTTCTATGTGTATTTTGATATCAATATGTATATATTAATATCAAAATACAGTTAGAACGAAATGACACACATTTTTTTTATTAGATTTTTTTATAATTATTTTATTTTAATTTTTTAACGTATTTACATATTTCTTTATTTTACATTATATATAAATATATATCTAATTATAATTATATATATCTTTAATCAATATCATTCTACATGTATTTCGCTATTAATATATACATATAATTATATATATTAATATTTAAAATACACTTAGACAGTGTATGTTTATGTAAGTGTATATTTTATTTTTAACTGTTTTTAAAACTTTTATTTTATTTTTTTCAGGCAGCAGGGGGACTACCTGTAATTACAAGCACTCCCCCTGCTGGCACTGCTGTGGCCATCACATGGCCCAGGAGGTCCGGAACAGCAGCAGAGGGACTCCCTGGCATGGAAGATAAGTCCAACCACCGCAATCGCTGGCGTGGGTTCGCCGGCGAGCGGGTAAGTACATAGGATGGCGGGGACATGCTATGCCGCCAGCAGGCATTTAGAGCCGGGTCCCCAAGGACGGCGTAGCACGCCCACCGTCCTTAAGGGGTTAATTCAAATATACAAACTATAAAAAGATTTTCTAAGCCCTGCGAATGCCCATAGCTGTTGCATTTTTTTATTTTAACAATTTTCAATTTAATCTGTGTTTCTATGGGGCAGGGAGCTGATAGGGTGTGTGGGCTGAGGTGGTTATTATAACGCAGTATTATTTACATCTACTGTTCTATTTCAATTCATTTGCATTCTTGGCAGTAAATATATTTTGTTTTAATACCTCATCTGCATTACTTCGTGAGGACCTTCAATGTCAGGAGCTAACACTGCACTTATCATATTCATTTTAACAGAACCTAGAACATGCTTTTAAATGTAATCGCCTAGTTTACTTATTCTTGCATATCAACAGTTACGTATATAGCATGTCCTAGCCTAGCATGTTTAATCTTTAAAATAAAAAAAAGGTCAATTTCTTATGAGTGTTTATTAACAGTTTAATCCTGTTCTTAAATATCATAATGTAGATTGTAAGCTCACGGGCAGGGCCCTCTACCTGTTGTATCGTTCTGTTCCTATTGTGTTGTCTTTCCCAATTGTACAGCGCTGTGGAATATGTTAGCGCTTTATTAAAACCAGTAATAAAGAAATAAAGTAATAAACGTATATAACAAGTGCACCCTTGAGTTGTTAATTGATGATATAACTCCTTTTGTCATGTTTCTGTATCGATTACTCTATACCTCAAAAAATATATATTGACAAAAGATATATATATATATATAATGCCAATAATTCGTACATATATCTTAACCCCTTTAGGTCCAAACTTCTGGAATAAAAGGGAATCCTGTCATGTGTCCTTAAGGGGTTAAACAACTTGTATCATAGCATATCTCCAGCAACTTGTGTATGTACTAGATTATTTTATGCAAACCAATAAGTTTGAATGACTATCTGTTCCTGTCCAAATTAAAAATAATAAAGTTGCGTGCACGCAGAAGTAAATTCACACCGAGGCACAGGGTTCAGGTTAATGAAAGAACTTCGGAAAATTTAATGGCTTAGCTTAAAAAGTGGGTGCGCAGACCCTTATAAAGGCATTATTACATTACTAAAAGAATTCAAGATAACAACAAGTAAACATTATTAATTGGTTTAGGTGTTAAGTGGTTAGTTAAATGCCCTCCCATCAAGAGCGCCATCTTGTTACCATGAGGTGCTCACTCGATGGGAGGGGTGCTTTGGCAGCCATTTTGAGTAGTTTGGCACTGTTAGTTTCAAGGTTAGTTTTCAAGGCTTTTAGTAACTTCACATTTTATTAAGACCAACATGTAGGCTAGCTGCTACAATGTTTCATTCAATAGGAATCTAAGGCTCCGCTGACGCACACTTTTTTCTAACAAAGCACAAAGCATTCTTTAAGACAATTTATGAGGCCTAAAGACAATTTTTATATGAGGCCTAATAATTCTACAACATGTAAATATAAAAAAGTAGGGATATATGGAATATATTAATGCAGACTCTCTACTAAAACAAAGATATATATTATATCTATAAGTAAAACATATTTTTTTTTTCAAAAAGGAGATGGTTACAGGACCATATACTAAGTGTCAAATAGTAACACACAAATACAATGAATTGAACATAATTATATATATAATTATTAATTATATATAAATAATTTTATATATATGTAAATAATTTTATATATATATATATATATATATATATAAATAATTTTATATATATATATAAAAAACATGGGGGGATGGTTGCACTCACCTAAACATGCTTAAATGGGGTGCTGCTGGGGGCCATATTATACAATAAACAATACACAAGATCCAGCGCACTCTCCTATCTACTAAACAGCAACTTCAATGTTGACAGATTTTATTAGTTTGTAAAAGTTTTTTTTTTTTTTTTTTAAACACCTAATCTAGGCAAAAAAACAATGGGGATTTAGTTACATTATATGATCATACATTGCATAAGCCTGCCACAACGTCAATGTACCCCATCTTTGGCAGGTCCTACTCTCACAGTCTAATGTCTGCTCTTATGAGATGAACCCCTTACTTGGGAAAGAAAGTTCCATCTGAGGCTCTCTGCAGTACAAGGCTAAATAGGGACCTGAGATGAGGCACCTGTAACAGGGAGGGGTGCAAAACCAAGGAGTTGGCTAGACTCCCAAATATATATAGGAAACATGGGGGGATGGTTGCACTCACCTAAACATGCTTAAATGGGGTGCTGCTGGGGGCCATATTATACAATAAACAATACACAAGATCCAGCGCACTCTCCTATCTACTAAACAGCAACTTCAATTGAAGTTGCTGTTTAGTAGATAGGAGAGTGCGCTGGATCTTGTGTATTGTTTATTGTATATATATATATATATATATATATATATATATATATATATAATAACAAAGTATTTAACCAGGAAAGGTACATTCAGATTACTCTGGTTTCCAAGTACGTCCTGGGGATGTTACCTTAGCCCAACATCCAGGGGTTGTTACTATATATATTTCCTGACCAATTCTACATGGCAGCATTTACTCTTGGGTAGCTCCTCCCCTCACAGCAGAAAGGACAGGAAACAGAACTCTGAAACTGGTATATATAGATCCTCCCCCTACCCATCAGGCAGTCTTTTTTTCCTGTCCTTCACAAGCAGTTTGGAAGGAGTCTGCTTATGCAGGCCAAGGTTTTCTTTTATGCTCACCAGGCTATATTTTTGTAGCCATGCCAGGGTTCAGCCTCTAAGCCCTGAAGACCCAGCAATACGCACTAAGATGAAAAGCTGCTACCCTGGGTACCCCCTTTAGTGACCGGGGGTCGGACCCAAACTCTCCCTGAAGGGGATGAAAATGGTCCACTGCATGCCAGGGTTCAGCCTCTTATCCCTGAAGACCCAGCAACAGGCCAGCTTGGGTACCCTCTAATGTATGTGATCTACTGTATACATGAAGCCCAGCAAACAGCATACCGGTAAGAGTTTCCAGCCTGGGTACTTGCTTCAGCATCCAGGGGTCTGTCCTATCTCTCTTGGAAGTAATGACAGTTGTCCACTGCATAATGAGGCCCAGTTGAGTCTAAGCCTTTATCCCTGAAGACCCAGCAAACGGTACATGTGTAGGAGTTACCAGCCTGGGTACCTCCTTCAGCAATCAGCGGTCTAACCCATAACTCTCCCTGAAGGGTTGACAGCGGTACACTGCTTACATGAGGCCCAACAGAGTTGTGACTGCCGGGGTATACCTATTATTTGTGTTCCACCTTGTATGGTGATGATGAATGGCATATGGGGTACAGATGGAAGCCTATAGTTTAAACAGTTTAGGCTGTCAGTTGTTCAAATCCCCATTTTTTCAGCTGAAACTCAGGCCTGCAACGGTTCAGGTGAGTGCATTAGTAGTTTGGATTAAAACTAGTATAGGCACCTGGGTCTCTGTTCTTTCAGTCCCTCCCAGCTGCTTATTTTAGGCTTCCTTCTAACAAATAGGTCACATTTAGGAGATTTGTGTGGTGAGCATTTTAGGTAAGTATGCATTGGGCAAAGTAGTGCTGATAATGCAAAAAGAGTGCTGATAATACAAGGAGGCATTGTGCAAAGGAGTGCTGATAATGCAATGAGACGCTATGAAAAAGAGTGCTAATAATGGATATCCTGGCTGTACAAAGTCTGCTGGAATTCCACAGCCTGGGGTCAGAGGAATATCCAAGGTAAGAGAACCTTCCTGGATGTCTGTTTGAAGTACACATATGTATATGACAGGTTTTGAAAAACCTAACTCCAAGTCCACACACACACTTGTTTCTATCAAGGTATGTGGCATTGATTGCTGTTATCTGTGCATTATCACAAATAAGCAGGCTTTTGCAGACATTGGAAGAATATGCTGCACAGGAGACCACCGGGCCTCAGTATCTGTACGGTATGTTTCCACTACATGCTCTAATGTATGAACAGTGTGTGTCCGGTATATGCTCTAGGTATGAGTTGCTATGAGGACACGGCCTCAGTATTTGTATCCACTATATGCTCTAGGTATGGGTTACTGTGGGGACATAGCCTCAGTGTATGTGTCCGCTATATGCTCTATGTATGAGTTACTGTGAGGACACTGCCTCAGTATATTTATCCACTATATGCTCTATGTATGAGTTACTGTGAGGACACTGCCTCAGTATATTTATCCACTATATGCTCTATGTATGAGTTACTGTGAGGACACTCTCAGTATATTTATCCACTATATGCTCTCTATAGGAGCTATGAGAACACAGCCTAGTGTATGTATCCACTATATGCTCTATGTATGAGTTACTATGAGAACACGGCCTCAGTGTATGTATCCTCTATATGCTCTATGTATGAGTTACTATTAGAACTCAGCCTCAGTGTATGTATCCACTATATGCTCTATGTATGAGTTACTATGAGAACACGGCCTCAGTGTATGTATGCTCTATGTATGAGTTACTATTAGAACACAGCCTAAGTATATGCTCTATGTATGAGTTACTGTGTGTACACAGCCTCAGTATAGGCACGACATCAGTGTATGTATCCACTATATGCTCTATGTCAGGGGTAGGCGGCCTTCGGCGCTCCGGGTGTTGTGGACTGCATCCCCCATAGTGCTCTTACACCCATAATGCTGGCAGAGCATCGTGGAGGGTGTGGTCCGGGATGGCTGGGGTGCCGAGGGTTGCCTATGCCTGCTCTATGTGTTAGTTGCTGAGCGAGCACAGCCTAGGTATATGTACCCACTATAGGCTCTGTGTGAGTTACTATAAAGATGCTCTATGTGTGAGTTGCTGTGGGGACACAGCCTTAGTATTTGTACCCACTATATTGGCTGTGTATGAGTTGATCTGAAGACTCTGCCTCAGTGTGTATTCTTTATATGCTCTAAATCGCTGTGAAAACTCAGCCTCAGTATATGTCCTCTACATACTCTATATGAGACATTGCTTCAGTGTATCTGTTCCCTATGTGATTGATGTATTAGTGGAAACACAATATGTGTGAATGATACATCCGCTATATGAATCCAAGCTAATACTGGTTCTATGTCGGTTGTGAGTGATATATCTGTGCATATGGTGCTGTTAGTAACTCTCACAATGTATGTGATTCATATAATCTGTATGCAGGTTGGTATTATTATATAACCCCAATTTATATACGGCATTGGTAGATTTAGTATATACGAATGATCTAAGGTCTGTTTTGCGCTGAAATGTAGCACTGCCCAGTTCTAGCAAATACTAATGCGCTAGTATACTGGGTAAGTAATTATTGCCTACTGTGGATTTTCTATTTCAATTTTTTAAATGAAGTAAATAAGGGAACATACTGCTGTTGGCTTTGTATTAGATTCCTTCTCCCACAGGTTTTTCAGGATAAGCAATTAACACATTTTTATCACTTCAGGTAGATTGCAGGTGTTACTGAACCTGTCTGAGTGCCTCTCCCGGGAGAGAAGGAGACCTGTGTTTCCAAAATGAAGCATGGTACTGTTTCACAGAATCAATGTTAATTATTTTTTTTTGTGGGTGCACATCTATGTAATTGTTCATGAGACAATAGATTTTCTATTACCAGGCATCCTCTCCTCTCTGTCCAAGATAGGGAATGTTGTTTATTTTTCTCAATTGTTGGCAGTGTCTTACCTTTAGATATATGCTGATTACTAATTCACAGCTTAGTAGATCATACTAGTTGCAAGGGTACAAATTGGGCTATTAATTGAGCTCACAAGTAGGTAATGCTGAAGCCATTACCTGATTTCAAAGCTGTTAATATTATTTTTTTCTCTCACCTGGTCATAACCTTTTAGTCTTTAAATCTGAATTCTTTTCCTTAAAGCATAAATCTTATTATCTTTTATCCCTTGGGGTCCTGAAAGTTTGGCAATCCCTTTCGTATATGTCAGGAGTGTCATGCTTCTGGTTCTTAATGTGTTAATGATCAGAATCTTCTGACCAATTCCCCTGTTGTGAAGGGGAACATTATAAATTCCTTTCTGCAATAATGGAATTATTTTAGGCTCATATGCTCAGGTAACTTTGATGCTGTGAATTGCACGTATTTTAAGGTCTTTCCAGTCCCCAGTCCTTCCTACCAGGTTTTCTATTTTAGGTAAAAATTCACCTGCTACCTGAACAATAGTGGAAATCCCTAAACAGGTTCTGTAATTGCGACCAACCTGTGGATTATATGTTTGGATTGGGGTTGATATCTTGCAGATATAACAAGCTGCTTATTATCACCATAGGCTCTGCCATAAGTCCTTCTTCACTGTCTGAGGATAAGGTAAGAGGAAGTATGTGGTTGTTCTCCTAGGGATAATTGAATATCTTCTACTGCCCTGCTTATTGTGTCTGTTGCCACAATGTATAATGTGCCTCGGGTTACCACCTTCCCATCAGTATCTTGCCTCATATGTGTGTGTATGTTTTCTATTACCATGTATATCTTGCTTATGTTGCACAACAGTCTCTAGTAAATGTGATTAAACTGTTTGGCATAACCTGTACTATTTTACAAATATAGGTACTGACATGGTTAGCCTCCTTATTGATTATTAGTTGCCACATATTCTATGGTTCATACCGATATATTTCTTTATTTTCCTCAACTAATCTGTATATGGTTCTTCTTGCCTTTTGCCTAGTAATGTGATTAGTTTATCTCCTGTGGCTGATCATTGCTGTATCAATTTGTCCACTGTGTGAGGTTGTGAATCTGAATTTAGCAACATCGGGTAATTGGTGCAGTGTTTTAATGACCGACTCTTATTTCTCTACTAGGCTCTGCCCCTTTCTGACAGGCAGGTATTGATTTGTTCCTGTTGCTTCGGGTAAGTAGTTCACAAGGCAAGAGGAAGCGGTGTGAATCGTCTTTATTAAAAGTAGTAAGATTCTCAGTGTTATTCTCCCCATGTTTAATAGCATGGGGTCTCCGTTCTCATCCAACATTTATCTGCGTGTTACAGTATGATCACTGGAAGTTATGCCTTTATTGAGGTTTTGATTTGATGATATCAATTCGGTTTTATATCAGTAGCATTTTTCTTCTCTAGTTTATGCTTTTATGGCCTTAATTCCTATCTGACTCTATATCTATTCAGGATATTTCTGGTATTGAATGCCAGGAGGTTGCTGACCTTGCAGCCTCTAGGGGAAATTTGTCTTGTCTGAGCAGATTTTTATGACAATTTCCTATTGATTCTTGTTTGGCTTTGTAAAGTCTTCTACGATTTATACAGCTCAATAATGGTTTTATAGCTATTGGCTGTTTTTGAACTCTGTCCCTCCCTCTATGTATTGCTTGGGTATTCCCCAAGAGTAAATGCTGCCATGTAGAATTGGTCAGGAAAATGGAAAATTCCTTCATACTTACCGTAATTTTCTTTTCCTGATAATTATACATGGCAGCATTACGGTCCCACCCATATACTATAGGAGGTGAAGCTAGTTACAAAGACTGCCTGATGGGTAGGGGGAGGATCTATATATACCAGTTTCAGAGTTCTGTTTCCTGTCCTTTCTGCTGTGAGGGGAGGAGCTACCCAAGAGTAAATGCTGCCATGTATAATTATCAGGAAAAGAAAATTACGGTAAGTATGAAGGAATTTTCCATTATATATATATATATATATATAAATCTTCCCTCTGCGCCTCAACACCAGATCAATAGAAGCTGGAGTCTACCACACCACCCAAGGTGCAGACTGTGCAAAGAGGCCTCTGAGACAGTCCAGCACCTAGTAGCCAGATGCAAGATGTTAGCAGGAACAGCATACATGGAGAGACACAACCAAGTTGCTGGGATTGTGTACCGAAACATCTGCACAGAATATGGATTGGATATTCCTAAGTCCAGATGGAAGATACCACAAAGGGTAGTTGAGAATGACAGGGCTTAGATCCTGTGGGACTTCAAGATCCAGACAGACAAGCAAGTGCAGTGTCTACATTAAACATCCATCTACTCTCCACTCATATTATTATACATTTACATTTGACAGGGGCCAGGAGCTGCTGTGGTCTCCCTGTGCTTCTTCCAAGTTGGATTCATGCTTCTCTCTCCTGCACTGAAACCACATCCCTTGATGCTTTAAGCCAATGATGGTCCTGAATAGAAAGGCCAATAGTATGCCTCCCCTCATGGGCAGCTGACCTTGCTGCCCGAATCTCAACTCAATGGAAATTTCTGAAATGTCTTATTAAAAGACACTAGGCATGTGGAAAACCTTCAGAAACAGGGCAGATTTCAAACCAGACCCATTTTCTGACATGCCTAGATGCTCTCAAGTAAGCTTCCTCAATGAGGGTGGAGGAACCATGCAGAACTTAACCTATTACAATATTAAAGAGACACTAATTTTATCTCAGATTGTTTTGGCTTACCAACCTCCCCTCTAAACTACTGAAAATAAATATTTCCCCACATGTAAACTGGTAGGGCGCTGCCCCAAGTGTCCTTATGGATGAGCCTCCACTGATCCAAAGTGGAAAAAAAAAAAAGATTATTAAGATTTTATAGAGAATTCATATGAATGTCTTAGTTCTCAGGAATTGATCAATGAAATTGCAAATTCTAAGCGTATCTAAAATGGTGACATTCTTCACTTCAATTTTTCTCATGCTTTAAATTTGCAGTTTCCAGTGCAGTTTAGCGTATAACACTATAAGTCCTTTTCATTGTTGTGACATTTCTTGAAACTTGACTGGGTTATGAGCCTCTTCTTTTACAATTTATTCCATATTACTTATCTTAACTGTTCCTCTCTATTACTAATTGGTTTCCATTCTATTCCTTAACATTGTTCTACAGGAACAAACACTAAATAACAAAACAATTACAATACTCACATATCTTCATTCCATGAATGATGAAACTAGAATGTAAATGTCTTTCCTGCTATATTCACACACTTGCACCATTGAGTGGTACATTCAGTACATGTGGATTTTTCTTAACCTTACATGTATTAGTTGAAACATAAATTTTTAAGCTGTTTAAATTCACAGGCATTTTTCAGTATGCATAGACATTTGAAGGAATACAATGATATATATTATTGCTATTAAATTTGACTATTCATGAATATTAAGTTAATGAAAATCACTTATGTTAAGGGAAATGAGCCTTCAATACAAGAAAGGTAATTTGAAATAAGGTTAAGAAACTTGAAGAATAATTTTAATTAAGAATACCATGATACTCCGGTAAATTAAAGTATCACATATCATATATTTAATCTTTAATGTATCAAATACTTTAAGATATTTATGTTTCTGATTAAGGGTAACTTATATCTTACCCCTTTTTTTTTTTTTTTTTACATTCTTTATTTTGGTGTGGTACATTTCACAACAATTTGTTATGCTTATTGATTCATGGTATTAAACATAAAGTAAGGATATATAAGTAAAGTACCTGTTACATATGAAACATGTGAGGTCTGACAATTATCACTCTCAGTAATATTGGTCAAAGTAAAATCATAAGCATTCATCTGAAAATTATAAGATTAAAGCAAAGCAAATTCTGAAGTTAGTTTAGGTGTTTTCCACTGGGATGGTAAGTCCATATATTGGCCCTAAATGATCTGTTATGGGTGTCTGCTGAACCCCCTTGCCACTCCATCGTAACTGGGGAACCCACGATCTGTAGAGTCCTACGGGGGATCCTGCCGCCTCAGGGATTGCGTGTCCTCAGCAGGCCGAGGCCCATGCTTCTGTCTCGAGCTGGGGTTTACTGCCATCGGGGCCATAGCTGCTTGTTGCACTGGAAGAGCCGGTGTCAGCAGTTGGAGTCCTTTCAGAAATTCTGTGTGGTCTTCGGAGGATGACAGAATATGCACTGCATCCCCACGGGGCACCACCAGGGTTCCTGTTCGGTACCTGATTTATTGGTCTCGCAGGATCCGAGTGTTAGGTGCGAACTTGCACCAGTCGAGGAGGACCGCAAAAGGCAAGTCATCATATACGGAGATCTTGCTGTTGGCAACTACCTATTATGTCCCGTGGTGTGTCTATAGGTGCTGTGGGAGCCTTCCGGACTCTGAAGGCCGTCACGAAGGGTGGCATTTTGCCGTCCCTCTTAACCCCGAGTGCTTGCATAACTTCATGGGCAAAGCTCAACAAGGCTTCTTGGCCTACCATTTCTGGAGCCCCGCGGATCCTGATATTCCTCCATTGGTACCGCGCCTCCAGGGAAGTCACTTATGGGAGAGGTGCTGCCCTTGTTGGGTGAGTGAATCCATTCTAGAGCGTGTGTCATCCAATTTTTTTCCCCGCTCCTTTTCCCTGGACTCGACAGCCCCTATGCACTGATTCCGACCGCCAATCTCCATGTGCACTCCTACGAGGTCCACTTTCCAGACCTCCCTCAGGTCCAGAAGGAGGTTTTTGATATCCCCTTTAGTGGAGCAGGATTTATCGGAATCCAAGTCAGTCCTCTGGTACACCCTGCTTGGACTCTCTCTTCATCTTGTGATGGTTGGGAGTCACTGGAGCCAAGCGGTCCCCCAGGCGCCATATTAGGTCGGGCCTGTGGCGGTGGTCTGTTGAAGGACAGACAGATATCAAGGTTGGCACTCTCTGTATGGGCAGTTTTTTTTATGTTTTCGCCCCATCTCTCTTTGGGGTGGTACCCAGGTCATAAAAAGTCATCATATATCACGCACGTTTGTGGCAAAAAGTCAATTTTTTGTATACGGAGTAGGAGCACTGCAGAAGTGTGACCACTCAGTAGCTCAGCTTGCTACGCCCCCTTGTATCTCACCCTTTTGCTTGTGTTTTTAGAAAAAAATAGACACATTTGTGTATATTTAATTATAATTATGTATAATTCTCTGTACATTTTACCATAAAATACAAAATTTTGACACCACAGTCCAGGTCCAGGTCCAGGCAGGACATAATATACTTCACCCTCAGTGGTAGGTGTAGAATAAATACTCATCTTATATATCTGCGTAATATACAAATTTCGCAAGGTGATATCCCAGCATATGTGCCCTTATAAAACAGCCACAGTATAAAATAGTAAGGGAATACAGATGATTGATCTACAAAAAAAAGATAATAAAAAAGATAATTACATAGTGTAATACAACTAAACCAATTTAGACATTGCATAGCTAAAAAGGAACTTACAAAATAGGTGGTGATTAAATCCTTAGATATTTGGGGGGCTCTCCAAGGATCTCTTCCTGCTCCTGCCACTCCAGGGATAATTCTCAGAGACTCGCGGTAGGTATCCAATAAATTACTTTATTTTCTAATCTAACATAAATTAAAAAATATACATAGAAAAACAGATAAATAAGTTTAGTTCAATATATGACTTCTTCAGGGACAAAAATAATAAATAAATGTAATCAAAAACAAGTAAAATACAATAAAAAAACCAAATATTCCCAGAGGGGAATAACAGCATATGCTAATATCCCAAATATCTAAGGGGAGGCATCCACGGGTAGGGCATTGCATTAAAACTGTTTTTTTTCTTCCTTTTACACCAAGGTTCTAACTTGTCACTCTGTTGTCATTTTGCTCCCCTTCCTTACAGAAAACAGGGTTTAGCTGCTACAGAATATCTCCCATGGGTTTCTCTCCATGAACATTGTCTATTCAGTGATCCTTGAATGTGAGCAGTGCTTCCCAAATGAAAGTCACTCTGATTTGACTAGCAACCAGAGAAATGTGCCAGTCTGAGCCACATTGTGGAGGACCTTTTCCCGGAAAGTCATCAACAGGCGGAATTAAAAAAATGTGTCCGAAAGACAAGGATGGGAAGAGGGTGGTACTTCAGGGTCTGTATGACAGCCAGGTAACATGGTGTATTTATTTAATTGAAAGTTCTAATTTAATGTTATAATGTTAAGAAACAAAACATATTTCTTAATATTACAGAAAACACTTTCTTAGCACCTGTTCCATCATAAATTTAAAGGGACACTCCAGGCACCCAGACCACTTCTGCCCATTGGAGTGGTCTGGGTGCCAACTCCCACTACTCTTAACCCTGCAAGTGTAATTATTGCAGTTTTTTATAAACTGCAATAATTACCTTGCAGGGTTAACTCCACCTCTAGTGGCTGTCTACTAGACAGCCACTAGAGGGCACTTCCTGGTTTCTAGCACAGGAAACCTGTGCTAGCACGTCACTGGATGTCCTCACGCTGTGTGAGGACCTCCAGCGTTGCTCATTTCCCCATAGGAAAGCATTGAAAAGCATTTTCAATGCTTTCCCATGGGGAGCGCTAATGCTCCCCCATAGGGAGGAGTGGCGCGGAGGAAGAAGCAGCGACGTGGGACATTGTCAATGCCTCAGGTAAGTTACTGAAGGGGTTTTCACCCCTTCAGCAACCGGTGATTGGGGGGTGGGAGGGAGAGGGGACCTGCAGTGCCAGTTTTCCTGGCACTGGAGTTTCCCTTTAACACATGGCAGGAGGCTTCATATTTTGCTAAAAAAAAACTCTCTTCACTAAGAAATAATCAATACATGAACAGAATTATGTTGAAGAGCAGAATATTCGGACCTGTGCTCAACAGGAGCAACAAAGAAGAAGAGGAGCCTAGGGTTTCAGAACCTTATATATGTTCGAACTCTTTGTTTTGATTGGTTTAATTCTCTTGATTGATCTGTGCTGCTAGATATTTTAGTAAAGAACATTTATGCAAAATATGAAGCCTCCTGTCACTACTAAAATTAAGATTATAAATTCACCACATTAGCATAATCTACAATCATAATTAACACACATATCTTGGATTTATTATATGTTATTGCCAAATTCAGCATTTTCAGAAACAGACGATTATAGAGACAAAACATACATAGTGTCAGAATCCTATCCTGACAAACAAGACTTTTTGTTCTTTTTATTCTGTTCCTTTAAAAGCCAAGTTCCTGCACTGATTTTATTTGCCACTAGTGGCCTCCCTAACCACTAGCACAGAGATTTCCATCTCATCCTCACCTGCCTGGATTAAAATCAGATCCTATAAAAGGTTACACACAACTCACCTCATGGCCTTGACATTGAAATTGATGAATGCTTGAAATCCTGGCTCCTGTGTTATAACCTGTGAACTTACTTTATTGGCTTCAAAACCTGCTTTACTCACCTGCTCCAGACTTGGCTGAACAACTCTACATTCCTGCTTATATCTACAAACCTGCACCATACCAACCTGAACAACCCTGCTTGACATCCAACTTGCTTAAATCTGTAGAAACATAGAAACATAGAATGTGACGGCAGATAAGAACCATTCGGCCCATCTAGTCTGCCCAGTTTTCTAAATACTTTCATTAGTCCCTGGCCTTATCTTATAGTTAGGATAGCCTTATGCCTATCCCACGCATGCTTAGACTCCTTTACTGTGTTAACCTCTACCACTTCAGCTGGAAGGCTATTCCATGCATCCACTACCCTCTCAATAAAGTAATACTTCCTGATATTATTTTTAAACCTTTGTCCCTCTAATTTAAGACTATGTCCTCCAGTTAAAGTACTGGACTTTAATTTATTATTACTTTGTGGCTACCTGCGTTACTCCTGCATTGGATTTACAAATATTCCAGATTATATTGGCATCTATCATAAAATACCTTCTACTACAGGACAACCTCTAATCCAAAGAGACTGAACAACTATAAACCTATATTAGTAATTTTTATATTTCTGTCTAGTTCAGTTTAGTTGTTGTCTGTTTTCCTGTAACTTATTATTTCATTAATAGGTTTTCATTATTTTGCTTTACCTCTCTCTTATAGGTTTCCCTGTTTCTTTATATCCTGTTCTGGGTCATATTGCCTAAATCCTGTTTTTTGTTTTCCCTCAAGATTTGTGCTTATAATTTCTTATAGGTTTATCTGCAATCTCCTACCTAAAACTTCATTTATAGGTTTACCCAACTTCCACTTTGGGCTTATTGTCTAAACCCTTTACTGCATAGCCTAGTTATTCTCACCTGTAATCTTTTATTTGGTTCTGTTTTCTTGTATTATAGGATATCCTGTTCTTACTATGTCTAAGATAAAATAAATAAAGACCCTGAAGTTAATCGCCTGTTTCAGTTTCATCCCTGACCTGCACAATATCATGACACATAGACATGTACCTTTTAAAATAAGGTAGGGTTGTGGAGACTAACAGAAAAGAAAGAAAGGAAAAAAAAAATATCTAAAGCCTATGCATACTTCCTAAATGGGGAGTAACCCCTAAACTGGGCAATAAGCAAACAAAAGAACAAAGCGAAGGATGCAATACCTGTATAAAGAATGGAATACTAAAGGTGAGAGACAATAATTATAATAAGACTTAGCTTTTAATTGGTAGAGTAAAAAGTCCTATAAGGACTCCAACAAGAGCAGACTGCAACACATAACAAAATAATACTTTATACAAAAAATACCAATAAATAATAACGGAAAATACTGACGGCTATAAAAAGACTGCTGTAGCTGTTCCACTGGTGGTAATAAATTGGTAAATGCCACCTATAGATATAGTTAAGTGTCTCTCAAAATTGATATGTTAGGATCAAATGCCTGTGATAGTGGTCATAATAGACCTAATTTAACCCACAGGTGTTAACTTTACCAGTCTTAGTACAACATTATTTAGTAGATCTGCACCAAAAAGGTTAAAAAAAAATCCTTAGGGTATATAGTAGTGCTAAAGTCACTAATACACGTGCCCTGGGATTATGATGAACTAGAATTACACGTCAACCATCTTTAAAGTTCTAATAGTGATACAACGTTAATGATTGACTCGGTCTGCAACAGTTGAGTAAATTGATGTCTGTTTGCAGAGATGGCTACATGTAAAAGTTGCTATATATGATAGCAAAAAAAAAACACTAAGAAATTGGGCTGGATCTCCAGTAATATCAAGGAGACCCTATTTTTAAGTGCTGTATAATGTTAATCGCATACAGAGTCAGGGGGTTGGGAAAAGTGAGGCTTGAATATCATCCTCAATAATAAACAGCTAAAGGACAGCGGAAAGGGAATAACAGGGGGAGAAAGGAGAAGCAATCAAACCAATATCTTTCCCTATAGTGCCTTCATGGGCACCCCAAATCAAGTCCCTAGCCTGGATGCCAATGTAATTCACCCCAACCCCCTCTCAACCGTGATGTAGCTGAATGCTGAATAGCCCTATCTTAAAGGGACACTGTAGGCACTGTATCTGCTTCATCTTATTAAGCTGGTTATAGTGTCTGGAGTCCCCTGGTACCATCATTTCTTTCAGCATTAAACAGTTTTTAATGTTTAAATGCTAAACAAGAGTCCCCAGCACTCCATCCCCTCTGTGCTGCTTTGGCTAATAAGGAAGTATTAGCCTGAGCAGCAATGGGCAGCTGTGATTGGGTGAGAGTGTCAGCTGACTGCTTTTAGCCTGTCAGAGCTCCAACTGACGGTATGAATGGGTATGAAAACAAGGAAATGTGTAATCTCTGCCTTAGCTACACTTACAGAAGGGGCTGGACTGTGGGTGGCCAGGGACTCTTATTTTGTGGCATACTGCACAAACACGGTGCAACACTGAATGGAGGGACAGTGTCAGGGCACTCCAGGCACTATAACAAATTCAAAGAGATGAAATGGTTATAGTGATTACAGTGTCCCTTTGTAGCAGTACTTACCCTCTCCAGGGGCCGGCCGGGGTCCTCTCTTCTCGCCGCGCATGGTCCTGCTTCTGCACGAGCCGCGCGCGGCTCATCCGACGGCGGGCAGTGACCGCGAGAAGTGGTCACGTGTCCCGCCTGACTCTAAGAGCGCGCCGCGTGTCTCGGGCGCGCTCTTAAAGGGACAGTGGGAGCCGAAATTTGAAACGGTCTCCCATTGGCCTCTGTCATGCCACATTCCCCATACACTCACGTTTTTGGGGTGTGGATATGACAGGGGCCAATCAAAGTGAACTCTAGGGTATTTATACTCACCTGTTCCTTAGTACCTTGCCCTATCGTGGTTTCTGTTTAGTTCCCTTTAGTGCTTGTATCGTTCAGTTGTTTTTTTTTGTGCTTGACCTTGGCTTTGTTCCTGACTCCACTTTCTCTTTAACCTTGCTTGTCTAATCCGCCGGTTTGCTCTCCTGTGTACCAGTCCTTGGCTTGCTCTACTTTACGCTGTCTCTCTGTTCCCTTGACCTCGGCTTGTTCTGGACTCTGTCTTTTCTTGTACTCGTCTAAGTCCGGCCATTCTAAGGTCCGGTAAGACGTATCTTGTTTTCTTGCCTCTAGACTGTCTGGACTATTCTTGCGTGTTGGAGTATATTACCGTGACACCCTTTAAATGTGATCGTCAAGGTTGCCGTGCAGAAATGCTAAGACTTTGATAGTTTCTAATATCTGATATCAATCGAGATTATCGTGGAATCAGCTAAGCCACTAGCCCTGACGCATGTTTTGCAAGATCTGCTCATCAGATGGGAGCCGGACTTCTGGTCAAGCTTCTAATGTGAAAAAAAAATGAATTGGTAACTGTACTACTGAGGGATGGCGGTCCTAATCTAACTTGCCACCTATTCGTGAGGTATTTAGAGAATGTCTAAAAATGTTTTGTTCATCCAAATTCATAATGGACAATGTTAGACTGTATTTCTAACAAACTGATGTGCATTCTAATGGTATTTGCTTATAGATTCTCAGTGTTGTCATACCCTTGGTTTTGATTATAGGAAAGACGGCGAAAGTATTGGCTGATTAGTATTTGTATCCCAGGTACAATTTCATTAATGGGTTTTAAAGAAGGAGAAGGCGAAGGTTGTGAATGACATGGTTAAAATAAATACCTTATTACTAACATACCCGCTTTGTCTAATAAATACAAATATTACACAATCTTACAATTCTTCTGCCAAATGACTGAAAAGAATGAACACTTGCCGAGAGTAGGGTTATGTATAAACCAATCACTGGAGATCGCTGAGAGAAAAAAGCTGATCTGTGTATCTTGTGATACATGTGGCACCTTGATAAGTTGATAAAGGTTTAAGAGTGCGGAGTTTTTCATTCTTAACAATTTGTGGTGGTAATATTGATGAAACATTACTTAATGTATGGAAAATGTGTGCTGATTGAATGCTACCAGTGATATATGAATTGTAAATTATAACAATGAAAAATATAACAATACTTTTATTTAAATTATAATCTAGAATAAAGGGAGCCTAATTATAGAACTGTACACCACTGTTTCTTCTAGCAAGGAATTTATGATAATGTTGAATGACAAAAATTAGAACAAAAGTTAAAGAGAGAAAATGTTGTCAAGTAAGACAGATAAGCAAATACAATTGAGTTGTTATTGCTTATTATCTAATATTAAACATATATGAAAATAAAAATTGAGAATAATGCTGTTAGTGGTGGTAATTATTTATGTCCTAAATGGGTCCAAGAAAAATATGATAAATGAAGTATAATGTCAAGGTCAACTTCTCTTGTACTAATTTAATGGAAACATGAATTTTTTTTAAAAAAAATTAAATGTTAACTGTAAGTAAGGGTCCTAAATAAATCGGCCCCACTTGGACAAAGGAAGTTGTGCTTCCTGTAAATAATTCTTAAAAGTGTCTATAGAGTAAAATTAAATAGACATTTAAGTATATGCATATTTAACCGTGGATGAAAGGGGTAAAATTGAACTCTTTGTTCAAGCCCTGGGGTGCCAATGTTTGAAACTCATGTATCCATCTTGATTCTTGTTTGAGTAGTTTTAGATAAAAATCCCCTTTCTTGAATTCATAGTGATCATTTCAAGTGCCTGAAACTTAAGATTTGAAACATCACTGTTATGTAGTTTCCTGATGTGGTTGGCAACAGGAGTAGTAATGTTTAAATGAGTCACTGTGTTGACTTGCTGTAAAATCCTTCTTCTAAATTGTTGAAATGTTTTTCCTACATACTGTATTCCACAGCTGCATGTAATAACATACACAATTTTGGTGGAAGTACAGTTAATAAATTGATTTATGGCAAATAGTTTGCCAGTCCGTGTAGATGTGATGACTTTAGATGGCTTTATAAAGTCACACGCCTTGCAATGGCCACATTTAAAAATTACCTTTGTAGCAGTGAGCCAAGTTTTAGGTGTAGGGTCTGGTTCGAGATGGCTGTGTACTAGAATATCACGTAAATTCTTTGGTCGCAGAGCTGTGATGCTTGAAAAGTGAGAAACATGATTCGCCAAGTCCTCATCATATGTTAACATTGGCCAATGGTCTGAGTAAATTTGTCTAACAGGGTCCCAAAGTCGATTATAGGTGCCAATGCACCATATTAGTTGTTTGGGTCGACTCGTTCGTAGGTAATCTGCTCTTTCCCTAGAGGTCACCCTTTGAAACGCTATTTTAATGATCTTGTTCGGATAGCCAAGGGATTTGAACAGTTTCCTTAGTTCTTGTGCCTCTCTTAGGAAAGTGTCATCATTAGAGCAGTTTCTTCTTGCCCGAAGATATTGCCTGTATGGGATGCCCGCTTTCAAATTGCGTGGATGGTGACTGCGCCAATGAAGCAGACTGTTTGTCGAAGTTGTTTTCCTAAATAGTTCGGTTTCTACTTGGCTATCCTGGTTGAGAAGAATTTTTAGGTCTAAAAATTACAAGCTTTGTTCATCTATGACATGGGTTAATTGTAACCCAATGTCATTCTGGTTAAGGGTCTGTACAAAGTTATGGAAAGTGTGGGTAGGGCCTGTCCACAGTACCAGGACATCATTGATGTATCTGTACCAATGTAGGATACTGTCTCCATATTCAGTGGCCGTGACCTTATTTACAATGGTTTCCTCCCACCACCTGAGATAAAGATTGGCATAGCTGGGCGCACATGCCGTGCCCTTGACTGGGCCCCTCCTTTGTAAATAATAACACCCATTGAACACAAAATAGTTGTGAGTGAGGACAAAGTGAAGCAGTTTCAAAATAAATTATTTCTGGAAAGATGTAAACTGTGCAGATTTATTACAATAGTAAGCGATTACTTTGAGACCTATTTCATGGGGAATATTATTGTAGAGGGATACATCATCAAGGCTTGCCAGCTGGGTGCACGGGGGGGACCTGAAGGTCTTCTGAGATCAGTAGTGTTTGTTTAGTATCTTGGACGTAGGAGGTTAATTCCATGACATAGAGATGTAAAAGGTTTTCTATGAATCTACTGGCATTCTCAGTCAGAGATCCATTGGCAGACACAATGGATCTCCCATGAGGTTTGTCTCTGTTCTTGTGAACCTTCGGGAGACAGTAAAAAGGGGCAATCATAGGTGTGCAATTGGGCAGTATGTACTTGAATTCCTCTTGGGTGATTATCTTATCTTCAAGTGCTTGATTGAGGATCTGTTTGAACTCTTCCATAAATTCCAATGTTGGGTCTTTATGGAGTTTTTGGTAACAGCAGGGATCTGTCAGATGATCCATGCACACATCTCTTTATTAAGAAGAACAATATTTCCTTCCTTATCTGAGGGTTTAATAATCAGATTTTTGTTGTTACCGAGTTCTTTCAAAGCTTTTTGTTCACCCCAGGATAGATTATGTTCCTGTTTGTCTGTTATTTGTAGCTTTTCAAGGTTGGATTGTGCACTTAACACAGTAAAAATTCAACCTTATCAGAGAACGTTTTTACTTACTATTCCAATTTTAATAATGGAGTTAATGGTGCTCTGTGGAATCTTCAAGATAAGTGATTTTATTTTGTATAATCAAACTTGTTCTGATAGCTCCTTGGTCTTCACAATATTGATTGCTTTAAATATACTAAGTAACAAATACTGAGGTATTTCAGGAAAAAACAAAATGTTTGTTTTGAGATCATGTGCACTTTAATTGCATATAGGTTGACACAAACTAATTATGTCACTTCTGAAGGCAGCTGACTGCAGCAAAACATGTTTAGGGGTGTCACACTCTTTTAGATAACCTTTGTGTCACCATTAAAAATAATTTACACCTTCAGAATGTTGTGTAAATCAAAAGGTAAAATGTAGCATTGCAAATTGATGAAAAGTCTTATGGACAACAAATAGTCTTATAGAAGCAGAAAATATTGTTTTATATGTTAGTGTTTTTTAATGTTGTAATATATGTTGTCTAATAAAATTTACTGTGCCATAGAATCGTTGTATATCAAATGATTACTGACATTTTGTGCTTTTAGCCAAAAAAAGAGATGATTGCTAATTAGGAGACCGGCACTAAATAAAACAAAATTAAAGAAATAAACCGGGATCAGTTGATCTAAATGCATTAAAAAGAACTTAACCGAATGCTCAATATTGAGAATGTGGTGAATTTCATTCTATCAAAAATGGATGCACGCAAATGAGCCTCACTTTACTGCAGTCAACACACACATATATGTATGTATGTATTAAGGCAAATTGCCTGTATTTGTGTGAGGGATTACCTGGCTTAAATACCCAGCTGGCCCTCACATCAGAGCTGTCTTCATTCTGTTGCTTTGCCTTAGAGGATCCACTAGTTCTGGTCGGATGCAGCTCAAGGGCTCACATTTTCACACAATAATTGAATTTCATTGTTACAATCTGGTTATCTAGACACTTCGATTATATTCAGTCCCTACATCCATGTAATTGGTCTCTAATTTGCTCTCTTCAAGGTTGGCTAATTTATTTTAGTTGTATCTCTTTAGTCCCCATTTTTAGGTTTGTATGATTATGCTGTGGGGTCACATCTATTTAGCCTCGCTCTGGGACATGTACATAACACACAAACTTCTGAACACTTGCAATACCTTTTCATTATAGAGTACCGTATATACTCGAGTATAAGCCGACCCGAATATAAGCCGAGGCCCCTAATTTTATCCCAAAAAACTGGGAAAACTTATTGACTCGAGTATAAGACTAGGGTGGGAAATGCAGCAGCTACTGGTAAATTTCTAAATAAAATTAGATCCCAAAAAATATATATTAATTGAATATTTATTTACAGTGTGTGTATAATGAATGCAGTGTGTGCGTATGTGTGTGTGTGTATGAGTGCAGCGTGTGTGTATGAGTGCAGCGTGTGTGTATGAGTGCAGTGTGTGTGTGTATGAGTGCAGTGTGTGTGTGTATGAGTGCAGTGTGTGTGTGTATGAGTGCAGTGTGTGTGTGTATGAGTGCAGTGTGTGTGTGCATGAGTGCAGTGTGTGTGTGTATGAATGCAGTGTGTGAATGCAGTGTGTGAATGCAGTGTGTGAATGCAGTGTGTGCAGGGCCGGTGCAAGGATATTTGCCGCCGTAGGCAAAAAACATTTTGCCGCCCCCTCCCCCCCCATATGTCCTGACTTCCCCTCCTCCTCCCTCAGTGGTCCTTACCTCCCCACCCCCGTGTTCCTTCACCCCCCCCTAGTGGTCCTGACTCACCCCTCCCCTAGTGGTCCTTACCCTCCCCTCCCCTAGTGGTCCTTATCCCACCCCCTCCCTCTCATAGTGGTCCTTATCCCCCTTCTCCCTCCCATAGTGTTCCTTATCCCACCCCCTCCCTCTCATAGTGGTCCTTATCCCCCTTCTCCCTCCCATAGTGGTCCTTATACCCCCCCCTCCCTCCCATAGTGGTCCTTATCCCACCCCCTCCCATAGTGGTCCTTATACCCCCCCTCCCTCCCATAGTGGTCCTTATACCCCCCTCCCTCCAATAGTGGTCCTTATCCCCCCCTCCCTCCCATAGTGGTCCTTATCCCCCCCCCCCTCCCTCCCATAGTGGTCCTTATACCCCCCTCCCTCCCATAGTGGTCCTTATCCCCCCCCCTCCCTCCCATAGTGGTCCTTATCCCCCCCCCCTCCCTCCCATAGTGGTCCTTATCCCCCCCCCCTCCCTCCCATAGTGGTCCTTATCCCCCCTCCCTCCCATAGTAGTCCTTATCCCCCCTCCCTCCAATAGTGGTCCTTATACCCCCCCTCCCTCCCATAGTGGTCCTTATACCCCCCCCCCCTCCCTCCCATAGCGGTCCTTATACCCCCCTCCCTCCCATAGTGGTCCTTATACCCCCCCCCCCCCCTCCCATAGTGGTCCTTATACCCCTTTTTTGTTATTATTAATTTTTATTTTATTATTATTATTTTTTTATTATTTCTTATTTTATTTATTTTATGTTTTTTCGTCCCCCCTCCCTGCTTGATATATGGCAGGGAGGGGGGCTCTCCTTCCCTGGTGGTCCAGTGGCAGTTCAGTGGGGGGGAGAGGGGGGCTGGCAGAGCTGTACTTACCTGTTCTGCAGCTCCTGTCAGCTCTCTCCTCCTCCGCGCCGTCCGTTCTGCTCTTCTGTCAGCTTACACTGTAAGTCTCGCGAGAGCCGCGGCTCTCGCGAGATTTACACTGGGAGCTGACCGAGGTGCTGACCGGACGGCGCAGAGGAGGAAAGAGCTGACAGGAGCTGCAGAACAGGTAAGTACAGCTCTGCCAGCCCCCCTCTCCCCCCAGTCTGTATTATGGCAATGCAAATTGCCATAATACAGACTATGACTCGAGTATAAGCCGAGTTGGGGTTTTTCAGCCCAAAAAATGGGCTGAAAAACTCGGCTTATACTCGAGTATATACGGTATTTAATGCATTTATGTCTTACAATTTACCAACCCACTAAATTTACGCCAGTGGGGGGATAACAGACTGTATATTCATTTTATATCAATTTAGTTGTCCTTTTGAAAAACTATCATGCAGGGCCAAAACTGCTTGGCCTCATTAGGGGTATGTAAATATACACCAAGTATGTAGGATATGCTGGTAGTGCCTCTGGTTAAAGTGTATTTAGATGAAATATATATCTATATATATATATATATATATATATATATATATATATATATATATATATATATATATATATATATATATATATATATTGTGACAGTCTATGGGAGGGTAATAGAAGGAAGGTATCTAGGACCCAGAATCCTCCATAGTCTATACTCATTCACCTGCCCAATTAGCAACTGCTGAGGCTTTAATTAGCAGGTCTCAGAGCAGAAAGAGTCAGATACAATCTGACCTGCAGAGAGAGAGCAGGTCTGTGCAGAGCAGCATCTAAACAATGTGCTAAAGGTTGGTGAAACCAATGCTTATTTTTGATTTGTGTAGTTTATTACCCTGGTGAGTAAGGGACATTTCTTTATGTTTAGTTAGTGCTCAAATTTGAGCTAGGATTTATTTTGTAGATTTTCCTTTCTGTTGTGCTGCAGTTTTTTGAACAAACTGATTGCTGTATGGATTTTGTGCACGCTATAAATAAACCACACCATTTTTGCACCAGAGACTGTTGTTCTATGCCTGTTACCCTAGAGGACTGTGTTGCTTTGCCCATAAAGGTCACAATATATATATATATATATATATATATATATATATATATATATATATATATATATATATATATATATATTCAGTGACTTCAACCCTCTCCTGGGCATAAAACGCTCCTTCACGTCTGCTCTCATACTTCTTGTTTCTGACAGGTATTTAGTGGTCATGGTTATGTTCTCAAGCAGGTTACTACCTGGGGCTCTCTAAAGCCTGCCTATCATGTTCCTGTTTTCCAGTTCTTATTGACCCTCATCTGATACAGCAGGCCCTCTTCACAGATCTTATTCAACTTCTGCAAGCACCTCATTTCAGTTATATTTGACCTGACACCACAGCCAGGTTTTCTTGTATTCACCTAAATTGCGTAACCCTACCCTAGTCATGTTTTGAAGCCTCACCTTAAGCTATTCCCATGAGGGTATATTTGTAGAGGATTCAGTCACACGCTTATCTAATTATCATTCGAACACGGCTAGATCGCCTGCTATGCCGTTTTGCAGTATATGTACACAAGGTGCTGACTCTGGTCTATTGCTTTACATTTAGATTATTCAGCGGTCTGGGTTAGTTGACGGAACGGCAACAGGAAACGCTTTTCATGTCTTATCTTGTTTCTTTGTCCCTCTTAAGGCATAGTGGTGGTATTTGTTAAATTACCTAAATCACTACTATAGTGCATGCTGTCAATTCCTTTCCCCTTTTGGGGAAGTTAGCAAGCACTTACCTTTCATAGGTTAGGTCACTTAATTCCGGATCTAAGTTTAGCTGGCATTCACTAGTTCCTTGCATATATCACCCCATAGGTATACTTAGCTGTCCTGGGCCAGTTTATATCCTGACAGTTCTTACCTCATGAGCAGGTAAGTACAACATACCCACCCATTCCAAACTAAACCATATTGATGCCCTTCCCTAGTAGGTTTAGAGGAACTGGCTTCAATTCAGTAGCGGTCAGTCCATCCGAGGCACAAGCCCCTTGAATTGTTTCCCCTACCTCACCACGGAGGTTCAACCCCATGCCACTTCATAGTCAGAGCCTCAATAGACTCAACTAGGCGTCGTTAGACAAGGACTCAACTGTCACTGTAATCCGTTTTGTATCTTTTACGTACTCGAGAGGCCTACACCCCACCACTATGTCGTGGTTTGTTCTATGACCCAATCATAGATACTTCACCTTTCCCTGCTTAGGTAATTGCTTTGCCTTTGGGCATTCAAATAGCAAGCCAGTTCATATATTAGTTTATGTTATGAAGGAGGTTATACCCATAAGTAATAGAATATTATTCTATTACACAGCATGTCTCAGGCTTCTGACATTGGAGAATATCTAGGTCTCCTGGATTCCCCCTCTACGATGGGCACACCGGCCAAACCTACCTCCCCTATGGAGGTTCAAGACCCTGCTACCCCGGGTTCACTACGATCTTGGACTATCCCAAAAATTTCAGCTGAGCTAAGTAGGCGAGGCATCCCTTTCCTCAGCTGTGGCCAGGAAGGCAGAGCTGTATCAATTATTGTCAGCTCAGCCAGGCACCCCAGGTCCAAATTCCTGCTCTCATGGGAACATCGCTGAAAATGTAGCCGAAATGCATACTATAATCTCGTCCTTGGTGACGTCCATGCACTTGGTCAACCAAAAAGAAACTGAAAAACCCAGCTGCGGGTGCCCCTGCTATTGTCTCCCCACCAAGGCTCTCAGGGTAATGTCATTCTAACTAATCCTCCCCCCACAGCCACCACCACTCACATTATCACTCCTTCACACCTGGTGCCAACCACCCTGTGTTAAGACATTCTGGATGGGAAAGATGTTAACCTCGTGTCTCTGCTTATTGCTTCCCAGGACATTGTTGAGAACAAAGCATTCTGCTATGGTGACATTTCGGTCATTCTGAAAGCCAGGGATCCAAGGTTAAACAAAAGATTTTCCATCCCAATATTCATCTTGGCATTTGGTCAATATAGCGAGGTAATTTACTCTCAACACCCTCACCGTAGAGAGGAGATGGATCTGTATCTACACAAATTGGTTGATTTGGGGCATAAATACAGAGGCCATGCATTCTATGACTATCATAGATCTTTCCCTGCTAAAGCGGTGGCAGCACTGGCCCAGTTCAACCTTCATTCAGACTGGAGCCAGTTTGATACTGGACTTTTCTGTCATCACTTTCAGGGCTTAGACGTCCGTCATGTGCTATTTGTGAATCAATTTCCATTCCACCAATCTGTGTCCCAGTGAAGCCAAGAATTCTACCACTAGTCAGGCCTTATCTGGAAGCTCCAAACCCAAACAATGAGGTCTGAAAGCTAAATTGGGCAGACCTATAGTGTTCCTCAGTAAGGCACAGATATGTAACAACTTCTAAGCTGGCAGTTGCGGCTTTAGCGCTTGCTGTCTGTTGCACGTCTGCTCCTGGTGCTTCCGAGCTCATGCTAGGTCCATCTGCCCAAATAGGTTGTTCCCCCAAAAAATGAAACACAGAGATTATTGACATCCTGGCATTTCACCTAAAAAAAAATCACCCCTCCCCTCATTTGGTGGACTTCCTAATCGCAGGTTTTTCACAGGGTTTTCACACCGGTATCATTACGCTAAACGCAGGCTCACTTGAATGTCATAACCTGCAGTCAGCACTTCTTGAACCCAACACCGTAGATCTGCTCTTACAGCAGGAAATCACTTCCTTCCTTCCCTCAAATGTTTTCTCCATTATGCTTCAATAGATAAGGCTCATCTTCCTGTCCGCCCGCACCTCCCATGCCTCACCCGTCTGTCAGCCTCTACATTGGCTTCCTATAAAATATAGAGCTCAATTTAAAATTCTGGTTCTTGCTTTCAAATCTCTACATAATGCTGCTCCCACCTACCTATCCTCCCTTATACACAAGTATGTCCCGTCTAGGCCCTTACGATCTGCTGAAGACTTACATCTATCTTCTGTCCGTACTCCCACCTCTGATGCTCGTCTTCAAGATTTCTCGAGGGCTGCACCGATCCTGTGGAACTCGCTTCCCTCCTCCGTTAGATGCTCACCCAGTCTTCAATCCTTCAAAAAATCGTTAAAAACCCACTTCTTCATAAAAGCGTATGAATTAAACTGTTAATAGCTCCCAACTGATTCCTCTTCTGCAACTGTCACTAGTCTAATACTATCCTTACCTGTTTGTGTCATTTTACCCCACTCCCTCTAGCATGTAAGCTCATTGAGCAGGGCCCTCAACCCCTCTGTTCCTGTGTGTCCAACTTGTCTGGTTACAACTACATGTCTGTTCGTCCACCCATTGTAAAGCGCTGCGGAATTTGATGGCGCTCTATAAATATAATAATAATAATAATAATAATGCCATTCTAGCCATATTGTGGATTGGCAGAGCACATGGCGTAGTAACACGGATATGAAAAATGCGTTTAGACTTCTTCCCATGATTTCATCACTATGGCATCTACATGGCTTAAAATGGAGAGAAAACTACTACTTTGCTATTAGGTTGACCTTTGGGGGCCAAAAGCAACCCGATGCTCTTTGATGTCTTTGCGGACACTCTATGTTGGCTCCAACTCAATGTAGTCAAATGCCCTGTTGTGATCCACAACCTGGATGACTTCTTGACAATTGAGGGTGGGTCAATAGTTTTGCAAAGCCTGAACAAGGCACAGGCTTTGTTTTCTTGCCTAGGGATACCACTCTCTGAGAACAAGACTGCTGGACATACCACTTGCCTGTTTTTTCTTGGTATACAATTGAATACCGTCCGCTTAGAGGCTAGCCTCCCGCGTAAAAGCTCCTGAGAATCAAAAATGATGTGCGTAAATTCATGAGGATCGTAGGTTGTTCACGGAAAGACTTACAATCTCTGTTAGGCACTCTTAATTTTGCCATATGGATCATCCCTCAGGGGCAGTCTTTTATTTCTAGGCTACTGTGCCTCCTACCGGGTGCCCCGGATAGCCACAATAGTATTACTCTGGATCTAAACACCAGAGCCGATTTAATCATGTGGCAACAGTTCTTAGACAATTATAAAGGTAAGTCCATGTTTGTAGCCCCATTGTCTGATGATTCACTAGTCATTGGGTACAATACGGCTGCACACACAGGCTTTGCTGCCATATATGGTGACAGATGGTTTAGGGAAGCTTGGCCAACAGAGGCTATTAACCTACCATCAATGCAGGGCCAGCCTTAGGGGTGTGCGAGCTGTGCTGCTGCAGAGGGCACCATGGAGCAGGGGGCGCCCTGCAGCCGACACAGCTCACACATGGCCGGAATTAAAAAAAATTAAAAATTTAAAAATTGCAGTGCTGGCGGAGCTTACCATGCGGCAGGGCAGAGCTAAAAGTGCCGGATAACTGCTGTAGGGGAAGCAGGAAGGAGTCCCTGCTTCCCCACCAAATAGTCACCAGGAGCTGCACTGCCTCCACAATGAACCCCACAGGTAACTGAGTGACTGTCTGCCTGTATGTGTGACTTTCTGCATGTGTGTCTGTGTGTGTGTGTGTGACTGCCTGTGTGTGTGTGTGTGTGTATGACTGTATGCCTGTGTGTGTGTGTTTATGACTGTCTGCGTGTGTGTGTGTATGACTGTCTGCGTGCGTGCGTGTGTGTGTATGACTGCCTGCCTGCCTGTGTGTGTGTGTGTGTGTGTGTGTGTGAGACTGTCTGCCTGTGTGTGTGTGTGTGTGAGTGTGTTTATATACCTGTAACTGTGTATGTGTGTTACTGCCTGTACCTGTGTGTTTCTGTGTGCATGTGGTGGATTTGACAGTGTGCACATAACTCTGCAAAAATATACACCTGCATTCACACACATGCCTAAATGCATGTTTTTATCTGAATTAAATAACCATCACACATAGCCAATAAACCCATTACAAATATCACACACAGCCAACACATAGCATACATGTGTCACACTCATCACACCTACTATCACATACACAGACAACACAAACATTACATCATACATGGATGACGGGGAGGGGGCGGCGCTGTGAAGATTTTTCACACAGGGCCTCTAAAGGCCTAAGGCGGCCCTGGGCGAACGCATTCACTTGGGGGGCATTATGGCAAAGGCAGTCTGTCAAACGTTTATCAGATAATATGTCTTGTGACAGAAAAACTTGATCTATTCATTACGTTTTGCCTATTTACTATCTACATTTGTGAGTGCAACTTATGGTTCCTCCTTATCTGGTGTTTATATTTATCACACTATTGTAGTTCTTTTTGTATTTTATATGGCAGATTATTTATGATGTATTTTATGGTTTGAGAAGTCTTCGAGGATTCATCTTCATAATTCTGCATATTGTTAGGTAATTTATACCTATAACCACTGGTGTTATTTTTTACTGGGTTTTATAGATATATTTTTGGCTTGGGACATTATCAACAAAGGACGTTCCTCTTCACTCATTATCATAAAACTAATCAGACGATTGACTTGGTTGGCTGCCGCAATACAATTCTTCCTAGTGAGCGAGCACATTCCAGGTTGTCATAACTGCTGATGCTTTATCCTGCTCTCAATTACAGTCTTTCTTCAACTTTCACCCAACAGCCAGGCCTCTTCCTTGCAGTACTCTGGCATTCTCAGATCTGATTCTGAACTAGGACACATAGTGGAGCATAGCAGGTGGCTGGCACGGGCATGCAAAAAATGTACGACAGAGCCATGACACTGTTTTCTAGATTCACTACTTCATATCTGATTCTGACTTCATACTCCATACTCCATACGATGGTGACTTTTGCTGCCTTTTGCCACCTTTCCCTTAAGCTTTAATACAATACTATAAAACTATACCTAGCAGGCATAAAACACAAATGTAACGACTACCACTGTGGTCCAACACGCAAAACTATGTAACATCTACATAGACTATAGAAGATAGACAGAACGTAAACTGGTCCTTAGAATGGCCGGGTTAATAGGTTGAAAGACAGAGAATGGTCAAGGGAAAGCTGAGGTCAAAGAAGCCAGAAATACATGGGATTGATAAGGAAAGTCAAGTCAGGGTAATCAGAGATAAGAGTAGTCAGGAATAGCCAAAGTCAAGATACCGGGAAGATCAAATAACATGAACAAGGAAAATGCACTCTTGGGAACCAGGAACTGACACCAGAGCAGGGCAATGGGCTAGGGAACTTCAGGGGTTTAAATACCCCTCCTTATGCTGTGATTTGTCAGAGCTTGGCCTCTGATCCCAGAACCTGCGTGTGCATCGACGTTGTGACGTCACACGTTTGTTCACGTGACCCTTGGAGGCAGAGCTACAAATGGTCACGACCTTGTGGTCAGCGCCATTTTGTTTGCCACTTGCAGAGGGGATGGACACCCCAGCGGGCCGGCTCCTGGCTCGCTGCTGAACAGGTAAGTTCACTAACCTGTCAGCGTGGTTGCACCAGTCAGGTGCGACCACGTGCAGCTGCGAGCCGGGGGCTGTGACTACTAATATCTCTTTACCCCGGCTACAAACCATTTATGTTCACTTATCCCATAAAAAAATTACTTAAGGGTATTCAGCGTGTAGGCCTCATTCACGCACCTAAACGACAACATATTGACGGTCCTAGGTTTAGAGCAATATCTGACATGCTAGACAGCAAACCATTTGACTACTTGGTTAATTCAGTAATTAAGGCAGCAATTTACATTGCCTTTTATGGTTTTCTACGCCCTGGCAAATTTACCATTGGTTCCTCAGCAGAGGCACTACAATGCTTTAAATTCAGAGATCTCATTAAAATAGATGATCATTACAAGATTATCATCAAACACAACAAAACTAACCAAACAGGTCCGGCAGTAGAAATCCCCTTTTACCCCAGAGGAAACAAATGGTGGCCGGTCTCTTAGATGAATACAGTCAGACATTCACGTCTAATACAATTAACACAACATTATTATCACTACATGAGAATCCCCTAACTACAACCAAATTCATGTTGTATGGTAGGACCCTATTTCTGAAACATGGTTTTGACCCTACCACATTTACAGGGCATTCTTTTAGGATAGGAGTGGCTTCAGACACATACAGCAAGAACGTACCTGTTCACATAATTTAAAAAACTAGGATTATGGAAATCCTATGTATATGTAAGATATATACCACAATTGGAATTAGAATTAAGGCAAGCATTTAAAAGATTGTTATTATAATATACAGAAATGTGAATGGTGAGAGCACTCAATTGCACTTTACCCTTATAACACACGTAAAAAGCTCTCTTGCAGACCTATAGACAAGAATAAAAGATATATAGGGTAATAACGTAGCAGCTCAATAAGTATTAAATCAGCTGATAATTTTTTTTTGGTTTGAGAATAAATTCTATTTACAGATCAAGGGTACGGCTATGGGGACCAGATTTGCCCCAAGTTACGCCAATCTCTTTATGTTCTATTGGGAGGAGTCTTTCATTTATGGAGATGGAGAGATTGGGGCAAATCTGGTCCTCTATAGACGTTATATTGATGACGTGTTCTTAATATGGAAAGGCAGCAAGGAATCCCTTAAAACACTTTTTAGAAATCTGAATAAAAATGAGTGGAACATTACCCTCACACATGACATCAGCAGCCGAAAAATGCATTTTCTTGACTTAACAATTTATGTAGAAGATCAGAAAATTAAAAGCAAGATGTACTTCAAAGCTGTTGATGTCAATAGTTTCATTGATTGTGAGAGTTGCCATTTCAGGCCGTGGCTGCAAAATATTCCAAAGGGACAGATGCTGAGAGTTAGAAGGAACTGTACTGAAAATAAAGAGTTCGTACAGCAGGCGGAAAGTCTAATGGAACAATTTGAAGAAAAAGGTTATAAGAGCACTTCCCTAGAGAAAACTTTTAAGGAGGTTGAAAAGATTGATCGGAAATCACTTTTACAATACAAAAATACAAATTTGATTCAGAATAAAGATGAAGAAGTACCCCTGATCTTCGATTTTAGTACTCAGAATAAAAATTTGAGGAAAATTATTAATAGGAACTGGCATATTTTAAAAACAGATGATAAGTTGACTGATTTTATTAAAGAAAAAACAATTTATTTTTAGGGTGGCTAGGAATCTAAAGCAAGTTTTAACAAAAAGTTTTTTAGATGTTGATAAGAAAGATGAAAAAAAAATTAAAACAACAAAAAGGCTTTTACTATTGTGGGGAGTGCAAAGTAAATTGAGAAAAGGCAAGAGTAAAAAGATTTCCCAATTTCTATCTAATACCACTAAAAAAGAATATGACATTAATTCCTTTATAACATGTAATAGCCAGAATGTCATTTATATGTTAACTTGCCCATGTGGGTTGCAGTATATAGGCCGAACTTCCCGTAGCCTGAAAATTAGAATTAGGGAACACATTTATAACATTAGTCGTCAATTTATTAATCACAGTGTTTCAAAACATTTTTTAGAACATCATAATAGTGATCCTAGGGATTTAGATTTTGTAGCAATAGAGAAGGTCGACATACATTGGAGAGGGGGAGATAAGGAAAATTTACTCAATAGAACCGAGATGATGTGGATTTTTAATATGGACACTTTAATGCCACAGGGTTTGAATGTAGATTTTGAGATTACCCCATATCTATAATTCCTTGTTATTTATTAAGTTATATACCTATATAGATGTTCTTTCCCCTTTTTATTTATATATATATATATATATATATATATATATATATATATTAGATTTTAATATATGTATTTTTTTCTATATATATTTTATATACATTTATATTTTATATTTCTGGGTTGATCTCAAATTTATTTTATTGTATTTGATGCAATTTGGCTCTAAATGTTAAGAATGAACACTAATGGATGTCCCATTTCTCTCCTCAGCATATATGTTTGCATTTTAAACTTTTTTTTATATGGTGTGATTGAGTGTTTAATATACAAGAAGGATTTTGTTTTTAGGATGACAATATTATGCACTGTATTTATATGGTATTATTTTGCTCTATTTTGCCCTATATTATGCACTGTATTTATATGGTATTATTTTGCCCTATTTTGGACTCTTGAAAATCCATTTTGAATTTGGGCTGAAGCCCGAGCGACAGTAGGTCCCGACCCTAAGATCTACGTCACAACGTGAACGTGAAGAGAACGTCGTGAAGTCATATGCCGGGGACGCGGTGTGATGCGACCGGAAACTGGAACCAGGAAGTAACTGAAGATGGATGCAAAAAAACCCGCCAAAAGACGGCATTTAAATGAGCAGTGAAGAAGAAGAAGAATGAACTCTTGAGAAAGGCTATGTGCCAAAACGTGTTGAGTTAATGTCCAGAAGACTTTTTAATATTTATATGTTTAATCCATTTATGTCCAGCTACCCTTAGTGTGTAAATAAATCTTTTTGTTTCACCATTCCTTGCATCCTGGAATAACTGAGACGATAAAGGACCACAGAAGGGAACAAGCTTGGAGCTAGAGAGAATTAAAGCTGGGTTGATAAGCTGTTAGTCTGAGCCAGCTTTTAAAAGTGGCTCATGACCATGTGAGTTTTTCCATCAGCTGATTTAATACTTATTGAGCTGCTATGTTATTACCCTATATATCTTTTATTCTTGTCTATAGGTCTGCAAGAGAACTTTTTACGTATGTTATAAGGGTAAAGTGCAATTGAGTGCTCTCACCGTTCACATTTCTGTATACTGTATTATTTTATGTGAATAAGTGACTCACATTGGTAATTGTAGCACCTAAGTTTTAAACTTTTTAACCTTAATCCTTTTATATTCACTTCTGTTATTATAATATGTTGTATTAAATATGCAATATAGTGTGTAATTTCATTAAAACATATTGCCCTATTGCCCTATTTATTTTTGCCCTCTTTGTCCCTGACTACATATATATATATATATATATATATATATATATATATATATATATATATATAATAAATACACAAGATCCAGCGCACTCTCCTATCTACTAAACAGCAACTTCAATGTCGACAGACTTTATTAGTCTGTAAAAGTTTTTTTTAAAAACACCTAATCTAGGCAAAAAAATGGGGATTTAGTTACATTATATGATCATACATTGCATAAGCCTGCCACAACGTCAATGTACCCCATCTTTGGCAGGTCCTACTCTCACAGTCTAATGTCTGCTCTTATGAGATTAACCACTTACTTGGGGAAAAATTCCATCTGAGGCTCTCTGCAGAACAAGGCTAAATAGGGACCTGAGATGAGGCACCTGTAACAGGGAGGGGTGCAGAACCAAGGAGTTGGCTAGACTCCCATATATATATAGGAAACATGGGGGGATGGTTGCACTCACCTAAACATGCTTAAATGGGGTGCTGCTGGGGGCCATATTATACAATAAATACACAAGATCCAGCACACTCTCCTATCTACTAAACAGCAACTTCAATGTCGACAGACTTTATTAGTCTGTAAAAGTTTTTTTTAAAAACACCTAATCTAGGCAAAAAATGGGGATTTAGTTACATTATATGATCATACATTGCATAAGCCTGCCACAACGTCAATGTACCCCATCTTTGGCAGGTCCTACTCTCACAGTCTAATGTCTGCTCTTATGAGATTAACCACTTACTTGGGGAAAAATTCCATCTGAGGCTCTCTGCAGTACAAGGCTAAATAGGGACCTGAGATGAGGCACCTGTAACAGGGAGGGGTGCAGAACCAAGGAGTTGGCTAGACTCCCAAATATATATAGGAAACATGGGGGGATGGTTGCACTCACCTAAACATGCTTAAATGGGGTGCTGCTGGGGGCCATATTATACAATAAATACACAAGATCCAGCGCACTCTCCTATCTACTAAACAGCAACTTCAATGTCGACAGACTTTATTAGTCTGTAAAAGTTTTTTTAAAAAACACCTAATCTAGGCAAAAAAATGGGGATTTAGTTACATTATATGATCATACATTGCATAAGCCTGCCACAACGTCAATGTACCCCATCTTTGGCAGGTCCTACTCTCACAGTCTAATGTCTGCTCTTATGAGATTAACCACTTACTTGGGGAAAAATTCCATCTGAGGCTCTCTGCAGTACAAGGCTAAATAGGGACCTGAGATGAGGCACCTGTAACAGGGAGGGGTGCAGAACCAAGGAGTTGGCTAGACTCCCAAATATATATAGGAAACATGGGGGGATGGTTGCACTCACCTAAACATGCTTAAATGGGGTGCTGCTGGGGGCCATATTATACAATAAATACACAAGATCCAGCGCACTCTCCTATCTACTAAACAGCAACTTCAATGTCGACAGACTTTATTAGTCTGTAAAAGTTTTTTTTAAAAACACCTAATCTAGGCAAAAAAATGGGGATTTAGTTACATTATATGATCATACATTGCATAAGCCTGCCACAACGTCAATGTACCCCATCTTTGGCAGGTCCTACTCTCACAGTCTAATGTCTGCTCTTATGAGATTAACCACTTACTTGGGGAAAAATTCCATCTGAGGCTCTCTGCAGTACAAGGCTAAATAGGGACCTGAGATGAGGCACCTGTAACAGGGAGGGGTGCAGAACCAAGGAGTTGGCTAGACTCCCAAATATATATAGGAAACATGGGGGGATGGTTGCACTCACCTAAACATGCTTAAATGGGGTGCTGCTGGGGGCCATATTATACAATAAATACACAAGATCCAGCGCACTCTCCTATCTACTAAACAGCAACTTCAATGTCGACAGACTTTATTAGTCTGTAAAAGTTTTTTTTAAAAACACCTAATCTAGGCAAAAAAATGGGGATTTAGTTACATTATATGATCATACATTGCAGACATTAGACTGTGAGAGTAGGACCTGCCAAAGATGGGGTACATTGACGTTGTGGCAGGCTTATGCAATGTATGATCATATAATGTAACTAAATCCCCATTTTTTTGCCTAGATTAGGTGTTTTTAAAAAAAACTTTTACAGACTAATAAAGTCTGTCGACATTGAAGTTGCTGTTTAGTAGATAGGAGAGTGCGCTGGATCTTGTGTATTTATTGTATAATATGGCCCCCAGCAGCACCCCATTTAAGCATGTTTAGGTGAGTGCAACCATCCCCCCATGTTTCCTATATATATATATATATATATATATATATATATATATATATATATATATATGTATTGTGTTTTTTTGTAGTACAGTGATAGGTTCAGTTGTCACACGCTTTTAGTTCATTGTTTGCATGATTTGGACAAAACACTTATGAGCAGAACCCACATTTTGCCGACGTTCCTAAGTCTAAAAAATATACTCCTTATAGAATATAGTGATTGTGTGACTAAGAATATGCAGCTCTGAGATAGTTACAGAATTTCTTTTTTTTTTTTTTTTTTTTTTTTTTTTAAATCTTGATTGGAACTCTTGGCTACCAGTTATAGAAGTCTATTCACTATTATCTATATATATTTTTTCCCACTGCAGTTTAATAATTGAAATGTTTTTTTTACTGTCAACTGATTTGGTTAAGTTTATTCTACATCTGAAACATGGATTATTTTAAGCTCGCGCATCCAATCTCTATGATTTGTAAATCGTTTTTGTAAAATAAAAAAAGATCAGATGAAATTTTTATGAAGTGTTTATTTTATTCCTCCCTTTGATATTCAGTAGATGAAATTTTATGAGGAATAATTGAAGAGAAATCTAAAAGAAGTTGTGTACAGATTAGTGAACTATTAAATCAAATCCATTGTGTTTTGAAAACTTAGAAATGCTTTCAAGCTGAAATAAATTGCAGCAGAGAGCTATCAACCCTACATACATTTTAATATTTTTTGAAACATTATGCTTCATTGGGCAAGAAGCCAAGACCTGAGGCTATGTGTATATAGTGTATGGTATTATAAATATATGTGATTTAGTTTACCTGGCAAGGATCAGCTGTACTCAAAGATAATTTGTGTTGATTGGTCATTAATTTTAACGAAATGATAATGGGAATTCAAATCTCCTGTCACAATACTATTTTCAATCTCCATGTTACTCCTTCCCATCTGGTGAAAATAATTATTTCATATTTATAAATCCACACAGTCAGTATATTCTCATGGAAGATATTTCAGTAATTTTGAATTAACACAAATGACAGGTTTGAATAGCTATTACAAAATGTTTTATGTTCATTTTTTTTGTAAATATTTTAATGATTGAACATAAAGTATAGGCAAACCATCACCATTCCTAGAATTTAAAAAAAATATTTACTAAATATTTACTTCTCTATATTTAACAAATATGTGTTTGAAAAATTAAATTAGATGTACAAAATCCATATTGCTAACTACCGATGTTGTGGACAACAATTACTATGATGCTTTGCCTAAGCCAGCATTATGGCTGTTAGAGTATTATAGGAGACTCTCCCTGGTTTTGTGCATGTATATAGGGAGCTTACTCAGAGGGAGGGAGGAGATGGAGTGGAGGCCTTGAGGATGGGAGAGCCAGACCAACTCCTATCAGCCCCAGCCACCCTGTGTGTATGTCAGTATGTGTGTCTGTGTATTTTAGTTGGTATGTGTGTGTGTCTGTATGTATTTCAGTATGTATGTATGTGTGTGCCTGTATGTCAGTATGTATGGGTGTGTATAATTGTATTATTATTATTATTATTATTATTGCCATTTATATAGTGCCAACAGATTCCGTAGTGCTTTACAATATTATAAATGTGTTCTGTATGTATGTCAGTATGTTTTTAAAAAAAAAAAAAAAAACAATTTCGAGTTTCAGCAAAAGTTACAGGCATTGCAACATTACAGTTTAGTAGCAAAGTAATTGTGATCATCGTACAAACATGGTTATTCAAGTTTTTCGGTTAGTTAAAGGGACACTATAGTCACCCAGACCACTTCAGCTCAATGAAGTGATCTGGGTGTCAGGTCCCTCTAGGGTTAACCCTACCTTATGTAAACATTGCAGTTTCTGAGAAGCTGCTATGTTTACATCTGGGGTAAGCTAGCCTTCCGGACAGCCACTAGAGGTGCATCGGCAATGATTGAGGCATATTATTCTTCAATTTCCATAGGAAAGCATTGAAAAATGCTTTCCTATGGACACTTTGAATGCGCGCGTGGCAGTGCCGCGCATGGGCATTCAGAGCCGGTGACGTCAGACAAGGATGCTGACGTCGGCGGTGGAGGAGAGGTAAGGGAGCCCAGCGGGGGAAAAGGGTGAGTAGCTGAAGGGGTATTAACCCCTTCAGCACCGCAGGAGGGGGACCCTGAGGGTGGGGGCACCCTCAGGGTACTATAGTGTCAGGAAAACCAAGCGGTTTTCCTGACACTATAGTGTCCCTTTAAGTACACGAATGGGTACAATAATATATTGTAGCCACATGATTTTGGGATATTGCAACTCATGCCTTCGTGGTGTAACCTTGTGATTGATAAAACAGGATAGGAACAAAGGGGGGTAACTGGGAACATATAGAACATTTGGTGTGGTTCATAAGTGTGCGTGGTAGCAATTTGGCTGAAGTTATAGTAAAAACCTAAAATTCTAAACTAATTTAATTTCACTCTAAATCTAAGTCTACAATTTAATATAAAGCTCGGTACTCAAGATATCCCTGCGGTAGCAGGGTATGAGTTGGGGAATGTTACATTTCAACAACTTAATGTATGTGAGAAAGTTATGTAGTGTGTATGATTTCGTTTTTTTTTTTAAACGGTTTAGAAGTGTCCAGGAGACAGAGGGAAATTCAATTAAAGAAGTTAAAGATTGAGATCAATGTCACTTAAGTTCGCCACACTGAACATTAGAGGGCTAAATACTCCCCAAAAAAAGGATGTCTCTATAATCTTTTAATACAAAAAAAATGACATTATCATGATTCAAGAGACACATTGGATTAAAGATTATAATAAGATTTGGAAGTTTAATAAATTCCCTAATGTATATCATGCAAAAATCCAAAGGTTCAAATAAGAAAAGATGAGTGGCAGTTATTATATCGGATTAGATTAAAATAGAAATAATACATCAAGTTCTATATGAAAACAGTTGTTACCAAATTCTAGTAATCAAATTAAAACAATATAGAATACTCTTTGATAAATATTTATGCCCCAAATCAAACTCCCTTGAACTTCTTGACAAACTTATAAATTAAAATAGAACCTATAATATTTGGTAGATTGATTATAGGAGGAGATTTTAAGTTAGACAAAAATCGAAGTAAAAATATTTCTGAAATATAAACTAGTAGATCTTCTTATAATGAAATTCTAATTTTTTTTAATGTATAATTCGTTATATGACTGCTGGCGGGTGTTACACCCAAATGATCGGGAATATACTTTTTTTTTCAGCAGTACATGAATTATATTCTCACATAGATTATTTTTTTTACTCCCTCGAACAATCTGGAATATATTAAAAAGGTTGAAATAGGGTCTATAACTTGGACAGATCATGCTCGAGTTTTTTTTTTAGATAAGCAACAATGATAATTATAAATTAAGAACTAGATGGAGGTTAAATGAAAATGTATCATCAGAATCAGATTTGGAATATTTTCAAAATTAAATCAAAAGATATTTAGAAATCAACGATAATGGCAGAGTCTCCCCTTCAATCTTATGGTGTACTCTTAAATGTTTTGTACGAGGACTTTGTATTAAACTTGGTTCACAATTTTTTATGTTTTTTTAAAATCAGAAAGTTCTCTTTTAGACTTGTATGTTGAATTGGCTAAGCATTAAATACTTAATATGCATATCATATGCTCTGAAAGAATTAAAACAATAAATGACATTAAAAAATAAATAAATAGTAAAATGTTAAACATAAAACAAAAAACTATTCATAAATTAATTACAAATAATAGACCAGTATATTCTCCCAAAGATATAGCAGGGACATTTGCCAAATACTATGAAAATCTCTATAATCTAAATGAGAATCCCTTAAATAAAACTAAGATCAAAGAATTTTTGAGTACTCATGAAATTCTTAAAATAATAGAAGAAGATATATATTTAATATATAGAGATTCAAAAGGTAATTTCAGAATTAAAATCTGGTAAAGCACCAGGCCCAGATGGCTACTCTGCAAATTTTTGTAAAAAAAATCCAAGAAATAATTATACCATCTCTATTGATGATGTTCCAAGATTTTTCAGCTAATGGTATCCCTGATAAGATGCTTCAGGTCACGATATCTCCAATCCTAAAACCAGGAAAGGATCCCATAAGAACTTCTAATTATAGACCAATATCTTTAATTAACCTAGACGTAAAAAATTTTTTTTTTACAAAATTATAGCCAATCGTATCAAATTGATTATTCCTAAGAGTGTTCATAAAGGTCAATCAGAATTTGTCATGGACAGAAACCCAATAGATAACACCCGTAAGATAATAAACATCATAAATAATGCAGAAATATCTCATACTGAAATAGCCTTTTTGGCAGAGTTAATTGGACATACTTGGAACTAGTTCTTGTGTCATTTGGGTTTAAGGGTAAAATTAAAGATAACATCATGTCACTATATACGAACACAACAGCTAAGGTGGTGGGGCCAATGATTGAGTAAAATTGGCTCGCCATATCAAATGGAACACGTCAAGGATGCCCATTGGCCCTGTTACTTTACATACTTTTTATTGAACCATTGGCAATTTTAATCATGGGAAATGAAAAGATCCAGGGGATCCAAATAGGAAACTAAAATAATATTATATGCAGGTGATATTTTTCTGTCCATGACAGACCCCATAAAATCGATTGATGTACTTAACACCTCAGTTAATCAATTCGGTAAAGTTTCAAATGATAAAATTAACATTCAGAAATCTCAAATTTTAACAAAGTTTATTTCTAACACTGGTTTGGAGTTGATTAAACTTAAATATCCATTTGACTGGGGAAAAAATTTATATAGATTATATGAGCATAAAGATTAAATTGGATATATCAGAAATGACCTACCAAGCACTCAATAAACCCTTCTCTAATTCCCCTACTTTAACCCTTTGTGTCACTATACCCCACTCCCTCTAGCATGTAAGCTTATTGAGCAGGGCCCTCAACCCCCTCTGTTCCTGTACGTCCAGTGGTCTGATCTCAATTATGTGTCTGTTAGTCCACCCATTGTACAGTGCTATGGAATTTGGTGCTATATAAATAATAAAATAATAATAATATGGTAGAATTCACTTAAATAGAACTATTGAATGATTTGACATCTTACCTTCGCTACCGAAAAGGATTGGAGATATCGTGGTTAGGTGCAATAAATGTAATTAATGCTTATGTACTGCCAAAAATTGTCGATTTTGTTTAGAGCTATCACCCTCAGAGTAAATGCTAAACTATTGGGCAAATTTAACCAAATATAGTATATACAGAATATTCACCTATTGGTGGATAAAACACACACTCAGTGGGCAAAAGGTAAAAAAATCTCAACTATTACCCTTATATTGATAGTACTGTAGATAAGGACTCCTCTTAGTCCTCAAAGCAATATAGAAAAATACCCAAAAGATAATCAACAATACAATAACAACAAGAGAAAACATATTGTTGAGAAAATGTGTGAGTGAATAAGTTAATAATTAGTCACATTCACAAACCAATATTGATTGTAGGCATATCATCAAATTATAGTAGCCTCAGAACTTGTGGAACATCATGGCAGATATGGAAAGGAAAAGATAAGAAAATAGTGCAGAGTATCTAAGTAAAACTACACTTTTTAATAAAAAGTCACACTTACAAAATGAAAGTGGCAAATATGCACATCATAATAAAGATTCCGGTCGCAGGATCCCAGGATCAGGAAAACCAGAAGACAAGAAATAAATCAACAAAATAAAACAAATACATAAAACTCTGAACACTAAAAAACAGCCCTACACGTTTCGTTCAATGTCCTTTGAACTTCTTCAGGGAAATATAGTAGAATTCCTTTCCATGTGCAGGCATGAATGTATGCTGTGTCCTTGTACCCTTTTTATATCCATCTGAAGTTGGTGAGCAGAGATGCTGAAACGATCGGTAGTACACTTCCGGGTTCATCCTTTGTATTACTTCCGGGTGCGCTCACATGATATTTCCGGAGTTGCGGCTCAAACCTCTCTTTCAGGCAATATTCAGACGGGCTGTCATGAACACTTGCGTTCCAATCATCCGTTTTGCGTTCCACCGCTCGATAGTGAGCGTAATGAGTCCATAATCGCCATAGAAAACATAAAAATATAACGGTATCACCAGGCAGTATCAAATCCTTGGGATAATTGAAAAATCCCAAATGCAATAATAAAAATAAATACAAATAACAAACCATTTAAAACATAAAAGCAGAATTATCATATTAAAAACCTCATAATGAGGAAACAACTCTAAAAAACTTTAATAATAAATGGAAATATCTTAGACAAAAATAGGCATTATCAGGAATGAAGCAATCAAGGATTATCAAAATAATTAAAGGAAACACACTGAATCAAAATCGACATTAAGTCCCTTTGGTTGCATTGATTTTAGGGTTTGTATCCAGTAGCGCTCTCTTTTCCTCAATAACATCATGAGATCACCACCTCTTTCATCCAAGGTCACTTGTTCAATTATTGTGCATTTGAGGGTATTGAAACTAAAAAGGGGGCATTTATTACAATGCACTGGCACTGAATGTGTCAGCATGTGTTTCTTGATATTATTTCTATGTTCCTGAAATCTTATTTTAGCTTTTCTTACTGTCCTCCCCACATATTGCAACCCACATGTGAACATAGGAACATAGAAATAATATCAAGAAACACATGCTGACACATTCAGTGCCAGTGCATTGTAATAAATGCCCCCTTTTTAGTTTCAATAGCCTCAAATGCACAATAATTGAACAAGTGACCTTGGATGAAAGAGGCGGTGATCTCATGATGCTATTGAGGAAAAGATTGGGCAAAATTGCCATATTATTTAAAGATTCCTAACTTATTTCATTTGCATGAAGCAACAATGCTAAACCATTTTACTCTTTGTTTAAACCTAAAACCAAAAGAATCAGATTGGTTTCATATTTAAAAAAAAAGATATGGGTTCACGAGATATATCGAAGATTTTCTGGTCAAATTTGATAACAAATAAGTCTACATTAGATCCTATCCTAAGTCTACATTAGATCTCCTATTGAAATACTTTTGTACGATATAATTAATTTAAACATGCAAACATGGACAGTTTTAGGGATTACATTTTTTTGGACATTTTACAAGATGGGGAAATTTATGCCCTTCAATTCACTTCAACAAAGATATTTACGCCTGAATAGAGAGATATTTTCATATTTAAGACTTAAAAACGATTTGATGGATAAGGAATTTGTCTCCCATCATTGGTTGAATGATATGTTTTCCTTCTCTTATCACTAAAAAAAAGAAAAAACCCTATCTAAGATATTAACTCTCTTAAACTCTAATTGTTTAAGATTGGGGAATATAATTAAACCTGTACCAATTTGTGAATTGGAGTTTTAATTAAATATGATCTTACAAATTGAAGTCTGGCTAAAAGGTATTTCTCCAGATTCTTGTATGATCCACTGTATCTCTATGATAGAACTGCATTATATGTTAATATATTACATTAAAGGTGGTACTCGACTCCAGCACGACTTAATAAAATTTCCAGAAACTAGATGTTGGAGATGCCATCTAGAAAAGGGTACTATAGCACATATATGGTGGGAATGCACTAAATTAGCTAACATTAAATCTAAAATCAAAGCTATCTTCCAAAAATACTTAAAGGGACACTATAGTCACCCAGACAACTTCAGCTCAATGAAGTGGTCTGGTTGCCAGGTCCCTCAGGTTTTAACCCTTCGCATGTAAACAGAGCAGTTTCAGAGAAACTGCTATGTTTACATAGCAGGGTTAATCCAACCTCTAGTGGCTGTCTTCCTGACAGCCGCTAGAGGCGCTTCTGCGATGTTGGATGTGAAATGTGCAGAACGTCCATAGGAAATGCTTTCCTATGGACTAATAGAATGCGTACTCAGCTCTTGCCGTGCATGCGCATTCCGCTCCACTTGGGAGCAGACGTCAGAGGGGGAAGAGAGGTCACCAGGCAATGGATAAAGGTAAGCTGCTGAAGGGGTTTTAACCCCTGCAGCAAAGCGGGAGGGGGCCCGTGAGGGTGAGGGTCCCCCAAGGATGATATAGTGTCAGGAGAACGAGTTTGTTTTCCTGACACTATAGTGATCCTTTAATAGAAATTTTACCCCATATATGTTTCTATGGAATTTAGACTTCCCAAAATGCAATAAATCACAAGAATACTTAGGAACACATATTTTATTTGCAACTAAAATAGTATTAGCAAGAAACTGGAAAACTACAAGATTAAAATGGACAGAAATATGTGATCAAATGACATATCAATATAAAATGGAATGCAGTTTGTGGTGTATTACCAAATTAATATATATATATATTACACAAGGTATTTATTAGAAGGCAACAACACAATACTATAAATTTATCGCAAACACACAGCCCAGACCCATGGAGCAACAACCCTTTTTAATCTATCTCTCTTTTTATATATATATATATATATAGTAATCCTCTTTCCCACATGTTTGATCTCACCCACAGTTAGTCCTTCACATCTAGTAATGGCTCACTGCTGCAAGTTCAACATCACATCCACCAAGAAAGAAAAGGAAGCAACAGAGTTTAACATAGTTCACCATGATAGCACATGTCTGGTCACGTCTGATCAGTAGCACAGCCAAGAAGGAACAGGAAGGAATGGGAATAGGGGGAAGTGGTTATCTCTTTCCTGACTTGTAAAGGTATTGAATTACCCAATTACCATATCAAAGGGTAAAGCTTATCCCCCTGTTGATGACAAAATGTCACCACACAGTTTTTTCATAATAAATGGTACAGTGGAAAAATATGAAAATATTGGGAACCTTGGATGAATGCTACATCTATATAACCTAACACCTATAAAATAAGATCTATGAAACTACCTCTAATGGTCAAACATAAAGAATGATCTATACACTGACCTTACTATCTTCCCTCCCCACGCACTTAAGTATGAATAAGAAGAATGACTGAGATATTTGCCAAAACAATATTTATGTCTTGTATTGTACTGTAATGTAATATATATAATATTATTTTTCCAATTATTCATATATGTGAATTGTATTTCTAAACTGGGAAATCTAGAAAGATAATGTGAATAATGTTATGTAAGAAAAAATATACAATTTGTCATTTGCACAAATAAAAAAAGTTTATAAATAAAACAATAAAAATAAAAAGGTTGGGACAATGTTTATATAAAAATTTACATATTATTAAAAAAGCACTAGGAAGGAACTTATAATCACCACAGCTGAACTTGGGTTGAGCACTGTATGAGCTCTCTCTTTTAATTTTTGTCATCTATTCTTGTGATTTGCGATCTATGATCTAGGAGTCTTGACTATTGACTTATTTAAAGATTAAGAATTAGACTAAAGAATTCGACTAAACAAAGTCTTAATCTATTAAGATATTAATTCATAGCTTCAGAATATTTTGGTTAGCTAATTACTTATTTTGTGTTTTTCTCATTTATATTCCTTTTTCTTTCATTGTTTTGCTTATTTTTCTGAGAGCATTAGGAACCTTACACATAATTGAGATTATTATCATTTATAAGTAAAATTACGAGATAAGTGTAATATGTCATGAATAAATTCTAAAATTTGCATTGTACTTTCAGAGATTGTAAAATTGTATAATACAATAAAAACATTTAAATAAAAAATAAAAATAAATTGTATCAAAATAAAGTAGGAACTACAATATCTTAGGTCAAATCCAAAGTCGACAGCCTCTGTGATAGTGAGGCTATAGGAGCTCAATAAGGAAGGCAGCTGCATCCATGAGGGAGAGCTTCAGGTACCTATATTTAAATTCCACCGCTGGACCTCTGCACAGCAAGTGAGGATAGTTCTTCAGGGATCTTTGCAGAACATGCAGAGACCCCTTAAGGTGTCAGAACCAATTTGAAAGTAAGATTTGGAGAAATTGTTAAAGTTGTTTATAGAGTAATGAATAAATAAATAAATAGTGTCTGTCAATTAAATACTTAACAAAATATGATATGTAAAAAATCTTGAGTATGTTTAAATAATAAAAAAATGCTTTAGTATTTATTGTTATTGAAATAACACAAATGCTGCATTTACAATGAACATGTCAATAAGATATTTCTGTAATTTTCATCTTCATATGGTCAAAATGATCCCTTGGGTCACGAAAGTGAATCATTTCACTTAATCCTCTTATTAATTGGGCTATTTTATGCCATAGCATGTTTTATTGTTTAAATAAATAAACTTGCATTCATTCTCTGTTAAATTGCAATTAAAGCAGATGATTCTGGTTCGGGTTTATTAATAAAAAATGCTTCTATAACTAGTGAAATGAATTGTATGTGTGATTAATAACCAATATCGGGTTGAACTGTTGGTCACATTAGCCTTGGAGGATTTATCTTTTGTAAGAAAAGAAATAAAAAAAAAAAAAAAAAAACCCTGTTGCTTGTTGGCAAACAAAAGGAGATTGAAACATTGTTGCTAAGAGACATTATATCCCAACTGCTGCTGTTTTGATTCTCCAAGTTTGTGTAGTTTCTATTATTACTGTTTACAGCTCAATTTTATTATACTTCTGTAGAGATTGCTTGAATTGAAGTGAATGAAATCTTTAAAATAAAGATAGCTATTTGAGAACATGGTGAAGCACCGATTTAAAAGTACAAATTGTTCAATAATAAAAATTGGGTGGTGCAATTTAGATTAGGATGTAATTTAGTAATTAAACAAATATTTTCTTTAAAATTGCATTTTTTTTACATTTCCAAATGGAAACCTAGTTTATAGACCAGCTAGACTAGAGCTCTTGATTGATGAATTAGAATTCAATGCATGCTACTTTGTAGCACAAGCTCATTATTATAGCTAATTGCTAGCTCTACAACAGTAGAATAAACAGTTGAAGAAATGGCCTATTTTCCATTTTTAACTGTACAATGCAATGGTTCTTTTAAACTATTTTCTTGTATAGAAATTAGTTTAATATTTCTAAAAAGTATATATTTTTCATAATAGATGGTGTAAAGCAAAAAAAAAATTTTTAAAATTAGACAAAATAAATATTGCTGAATGCATGATGGAACACTTGCTGTTAACTAAAAGAATCAAGGATTGAAATGTGTTTTCTCCTGTCAATATCCAGACAGACAACAGTCACTTATAAGCCACACTCCCTGCTGGAATGTCTTTTTAACTGGAAAAAGAAGAGGTTTTGGAGTGAGTAGCAGATTGGAAATATATACATGAAAAGTATGTCTAATAAAATGCATTTAATAGGATAGCAAAGTCTTTTCAAAGTGCTTTCATGGTTCAGACACTTTATTGTAAATTAACAAAGCCATATATACGTAGGTTCTCATTAATTAATAAACTTGCACAATCAGACAACTTTTTATTCTTTGAGGTCGAACGAAATGTGTAAGCCTTTTGGAATTTTAGAATTGTCTAAGTATATGTTCAGCACTCACTATCTATATATCATGATCTGCTGGTTATTTGAACTGGTAGCTTGTGTTTTTGACTCCCATACTGCATGGGTGGTAACATCATCCTTGTAATTATTCCCCATAATAATGCACAGATAACCTCTGTGCATTATGGGGGTCTACTCCAGGCAATGTGTGGGTCCTTGAGTTGTGTAAGTAACGTATTCGAGGATGACAATTCTATTAATGTACTTGACAAAAATAATATATAGTTTGCTTTAATAGCCTAGAATGCATAATGGAATTTAAATGGAAGTCTGTGATTGGTGTTTCCTTGCCCACTGTGTTTTGTGTCTGTATTGATTTAAGACATTTTATAGAGACTGCAAGAAAGTAGTTGACATTTTATATTTAAATGTTAAAATGATAGTATGTTAAAGACTATCTTGTAAAAAATTATATATACAATTAATAACTGAAAACCTGCTATTGGTAAGGTAGGAAATCAAGAAAAATAACTCTTTTTAGAAAAATGCAGAAAATGAAAAATAGCATTTGACACTGAAAAAAGAGGCAAAGGAAGCTGTTTTACTGAACATTAAATGTCTATTAATTACTGAGCCCTTCATGCCTGTTGATTAATACTAATTAGTTAATTTGTCTACTTTGATCATTTTTGCATATTATTTTAAAGAGGGACACTCCCATAGGTGTTGCTACATTAATTATTTGCCCAGCCCCACTGAACATGTAACTGTTGCCAGGCTGGCAAATTTGCAGGGCTTGCGCTATTTGAGCTCAAGCCCAGAGAAGGGGTCTATGACCAATAGCTCATTAACATTCCCCGGCGCCAAGCAGAAGGAGCTGTCTGTACCCACCAAATGAACAATAAACCTGATTTTCAATGCTTGTTGAATAATTTTGATTACTTACCATGTGCAAGTGGTCCACTGTATTGGTCTGATTCTGAGTACAGTCATGCTGGAGTAGAAAAGACTCTTCCCGAAACCGTTGGGAGCATAGCATTGACCAAAATGTCTTGATATGCTGAATCATTAATGTTTCCCTTCACTGGAAGTAAGGGTCCTAGCCCAACCCCTGAAAAATAGCCCCATAGCATAATCATTTATGCACCATATTTTACAGTTGGCAAAATGCAGTCAGGCAGGTAAGGTTTTCTACAAACAAAGCAGAATATGTGAACACAACCCCAGTGAAAAAACAGTGATGGTTAATAAACAAAATGGAACTTCCCTTTGTGGGGTAAAGTTTCCAGAACAAGGTCCCCAAAGACTTCCTCTTGTCTTCAATACAAATGCATAATAGAATAGGGGATCATCTGCTAAATACAGATCAAATGGAGAGACATAGCGTTTAACTGTGTGAGAGTAAGTGAAGTTTTATAGTTTACAAATGGCCACTCACGAATTATCAGATGTAAATCAGCCTTGAGTGAACTCTTTTTCTTCTGATTCTTCACACTCCCATCAGTCAATCAGAGTATTTGATATAAGTTAAAAGCAATGAGCATATCACCACTGGGCGTCCTACGCGTTTCGTCCTAAGATGGGACTTCCTCAGAGACTTGGTGCATCAGTAACAACAAAAAATATAACATATTTTTTGTTCTTACTGATGCACCAAGTCCCTGAGGAAGTCCCATCTTAGGACGAAACGCGTAGGACACCCAGTGGTGATATGCTCATTGCTTTTAACTTACCGTATATACTCGAGTATAAGCCGAGTTTTTCAGCACATTTTTTGTGCTGAAAAACCCCAACTCGGCTTATACTAGAGTCAGTGTCTGTATTATGGCAATTTGCATTGCCATAATACAGACTGGGGGAGAGGGGGGCTGTCAGAGCTGTAACTTACCTTCACAGCAGCTCCTGTCAGCTCCCTTCTCCTCCGCGCCGTCCGTTTAGCACCTCGGTCAGCTCCCAGTGTAAGTCTCGCGAGAGCCGCGGCTCTCGCGAGACTTACACTGGGAGCTGACAGAAGAACTGAATGGACGGCGCGGAGGAGAAGGGAGCTGACAGGAGCTGCTGTGAAGGTAAGTTACAGCTCTGACAGCCCCCCTCTCCCCCCCCCACTGAACTACCAATGACACTGAACCACCAGGGAAGGAGAGCCCCCCTCCCTGCCATGTATCAAGCAGGGAGGGGGGACGAAAAAAAATATAATAATAATAAAATAAAAAATTATATTTTAAAAATAATATTTTAAATATATTTTAAAAATAATAATAATAAATTATAATAAATAATAATAAAATAAATAAAAATAATAAAAAAATTAATCTAACAAAAAAATATTACCATTATAATAATTAAAAAAAATAATAAAAATGCCCACCCCCCACCAAGGCTCTGCAACACACTGCACACACACACTGCACACACACACTGCACTCACACACACTGCACACACACACTGCACTCACACACACTGCACTCATACACACACACACTGCACTCATACACACACACTCCATTCATACACACACTGCACTCATAAACACTGCACTCATACACACACACTGCACTCACACACACTCACTGCATTCATACACACACACTGCACTCACACACACACACTGCACTCACACACACACACACTGCACGCACTCACACACACTGCACTCATACACACACACTGCACTCATACACACACACTGCACTCATACACACTGCACTCACACACACTGCACGCACTCACACACACTGCACGCACTCACACACACTGCACGCACTCATACACACTGCACTCATACACACACACTGCACTCATACACACTGCACTCACACACACACACTGCATTCATTATATACACACACTGTAAATAAATATTCAATTAATATAATTATTTTAGGATCTAATTTTATTTAGAAATTTACCAGTAGCTGCTGCATTTCCCACCCTAGTCTTATACTCGAGTCAATAAATTTTCCCAGTTTTTTGGGGTAAAATTAGGGGCCTCGGCTTATATTCGGGTCGGCTTATACTCGAGTATATACGGTATATCAAATACTCTGATTGACTGATGGGAGTGTGAAGAATCAGAAGAAAAAGAGTTCACTCAAGGCTGATTTACATCTGATAATTCGTGAGTGGCCATTTGTAAACTATAAAACTTCACTTACTCTCACACAGTTAAACGCTATGTCTCTCCATTTGATCTGTATTTAGCAGGTAAGGTTTTCTGGCATCTGCCAAACCCAGACTCACCTATTAGACTGCCAAACAACTTCATGAAGCTTCCATGCTGATAATAATGCTAGTGAAAGTTGGGAACACTTCAGCTATGGAATCAGCAGAGCGTTGGCGACTTTTACCCACCATGCGCCTCAGCACTCGGTGACCATGCTCTGGGACTTTATGTGGTCTTCAGCTTTGCTTCTGAGCTGCTGCTGTTCCTAAACACTTACAATTTTCAATAATACCACTTACAACTGACTGTGGAATATCTAGCAAGAAAGAAATTTCATGAACTGACTTATTGCAAAGGTGGCATCCTATAACAGTTAGGCCCAGCTTTTGTAAGACAAATAAGGAATTTTGTAAGAACTGGTTTCAAATTTTAAACAGGTGTAGTTTGGACCTTATAGCTCTCACAGTAGAAGGTTTGCAACAGGAACTATCATAAATTGAGAGTGTGTTGTCTGACACTAAGAAAAAGCTAATAGAAGTGGAGGATAAAGCTATAGTTGAAGAGAAGCTTGCGGTTGTATTGGCTAAATTGCCTAAACATAGGGAAGAGATTCTGGGAAGGAAGTTGGATAAATTCCGGAGGGATACTGTAGACTATTTGGAAGACAAGGTATACACTTGGCGCAACTCTCGTTCCACACATTACTTGCAAAGGCGCACCAGGGGCAATATTGACACTAGTTTGTCGGATCCTGAAGTTACCTCTGGGGACTCTGAGTCTGGAAGGAATCTTTTTTTAGGACAGGCTCCAGGAGGAGGCGTGGCAAGAGGGCAAGGAGGCACAAGCAAGTTAACCCCTGCTAACCGAACCAAGAGGGGGTATCCAGGACGCACGAGACACCAGCTGAAACACTAGTAGTGAATATTTCCAGTAAAGCAGCAAAAAGGGTTTGGGGGTGATAAACTCTCCACGGATATAGAAATGGAACGCTTTTTTTGAATTATACGCCTAAAAAGTTTTTTTCATTTACAGGATACCCCCATGATTCAGGAGCGGGCTGTGTTAGCTGAATCGACCAAGTTTGACAGGCAGACGTGTAAACCTAAAAGCATGTTTCTTCCGCCTTTAACCAATGCCAGTGTTGAAACGTTTATTAAATTGTGCCAGATAGATGTGGATAAAATTCAGTGGGGGAAGAGAAGAAAATTGAATTTAAGTAGACAAGAACACACCACGCTTATGGAATTGAGGAATGACTATACTATCTCGATAAGACCATCGGACAAGGGAAGAGCTCTGGTTGTTATGGACACCAGTGAATATGTCGCTGAAATGGATCGTCAATTGACTAATCCATTGACTAAATCCAATTGACTAAATTGACCGTCACTATAGGATTTTGGAGCAGGACCCAACAGGTGAGTTACAAGAAAACAGGTGAGTTACAAGAAAAAATTAAAGTAATAACTGGGAAGGCTTTAGAAATGGGATTAGTTGAAAGAAGGGATTACAATTTTTTGAATACTGATCATCCGAAGATCCCTTTCATATATCTACTCACAAGTCTTTGAGGCACCCACCAGGTCGCCCTATAGTGTCAGGGTGTGGGTCAGTATAGCAACCACTATCCAAATTTGTTGACATATACTTAGAACCACTGATTTGCAACATGCGCTCCTATGTTCAAGATACAACAGATTTTATTAATAAATTGGAGCAAGTCAGTGTTATCCCTGAGGGGGTGCTATTATGTACAATGGACATCAATAGTCTCTATACTTCTATACCGCATGAGGATGGTATCGAGGCGGTTTTTGGAGCTATGCAGGCACTCGATATGAATGAGGCATATAAGGATTTTTTGTTGGAATTATTGACGCTGGTGCTTCATAAGAACTATTTTACCTTCGGAGGCAGATTTTATTTGCAAGTACAGGGCACTGCGATGGGTCCAATGTGGCCCCGACATATGCCAATTTATTTATGGCAGCGTTTGAGGAAGCCTTTGTGTATCCTGACCCACTTTGTGTACAGTTTGTATTTAATTGGGTGTGCTACATAGATGATATTTTCTTTTTTTGGACAGGGACTATTAAGGATTTACTCCGTTTTAAGGAAGGGCTGGGCAACAAACTAGACACGATATCTTTTACCATTGAACATAATGCGCATAAAATGCACTTCTTGGATGTATCTATAGAGGTAAGTGATGGACACTTAAGTTTTGATCTCTATCAGAAGCCCACTGATCGAGCATCATACTTACATGCCAGCAGTTTCCATCCACCGCACTTTATCCAGCAATTGCCATATGGGCAATTCATCAGGGCACAACGGATAGTGTCACAGGATTGTGACTATGAGAGACGGGCAGAAAAATTAGTGAAAGCTTTTTCTTCAAGAGGTTATGAGACGAATGCCCTGATTGATTGTAAGAATAAGGCACAATTGTTGTAGTGGTGTGATCACGGGAGATTCCTTTTCTCATCCTAGGACTGGCAAGAGGTATTTCATTAGAGACGTTTGCAACTGTCAAACTACATTTGTAGCATATATGTTGAAGTGCCCCTGTGGTTTGGCCTATGTTGGTGAGACTACGAGAAAGTTCACCACTAGGATAAGGGAGCACATAAGTAGTATTCAAACTGGCAGGACTCAATATCCAGTGGCTCGGCACTTTTTGGAGATGCGGCATCCCAGTTGAGATACATAATTCTGGAAGCGGTGAAACCCCCAAGTAGGGGTGGATCTAGAGAATTTGTCAGGGGTCCGCGGGCGGCTAGTAGGGGAGGCTGCTCGCAACTCGCAGCACTCACCCTCAGTCCATCGCCGCCCGCGGTCTCCCCTCCTCCTACCTTTCGGCGAGCGGCGTCTCCTCTCCGCCGCTCGCCACTCGCATCCGTCACGCCTCCCAGCGGCAGCATGTATAACGCTGCACGCTGGAAGGTCGTTGATTTATGCAAACGCCGGGGTCACGTGAGTGACCCGGCGATAAAGCAACAGTACCACAATCACAGTGGGAGGCTTAGATATCTCCCACGTGTGATTGTTAATTCTGATTGGAAGTTATCCAATCAGAATTTAACCTAGGGTATTTATACTCACCTTTCCTGTTCCTCCCTGCCCTGTTGTGGTCTTTGCTGTATGGTATTGATTCTGAACTTGGGATTTCTGGTTACGTACTCTCTGGCTTGTTAAACTGACTTTGTGACTTTCTCCTACCCTTTGACCTCGGCTTGTTTATCGTTATCCTGTTTTCTGGTTCCCCTGACTCGGCTTGTCTCCTGACTATTCTGTGTGTGCTTAGCCCGGCCACTCTAAGGTCCGGTACGGCACCTTTTCTGTGTGTGTGTGTGTCTGTTAGCGTGTTGGGTTCCCGGAATCGTGACATTACAACAGGGCCATTATGGAACCTGCTGACATTACACAGCTCCTAGTTAATCAGGAGGCTAGAATGGATGGTTTAGACCATCGTATGGATCAGTTTGCCCAGGCTTTACAAACCATACTGGCTCGTACTGCCCACTTGCAACCTGCCGTTCAAGAAGTTGTTGCTGCTTGGTCAGAACCCAGGCCTCATCCGGTAACCGCTCCTGCTCACGTGGTTCACATGACGCCACCTCAGTGCTATAGCGGTGATCCAGCATCGTGTTGTGGTTTCCTCAACCAAATTGATATTCATTTGGTGATGAATCTGCGCTCATACCCCACTGACAGAGCCAAAATTGCTTTTCTGATCAACCATTTGTCAGGATCAACCATTTGTCAGGAAAAGCTCTAGCATGGGCTAACCCCATGTGGGAGAACACGTCCCCAATGTCCTTTGCAGACTTTCTAACAGCTTTCAAACGTACGTTTGATCAGTCCGGCCAGGTTGCTTCTGCTGGCAAAGCTCTGCTTAGGATCCGACAGGGCAGTAGATCAGTAGCGGATTATACCATTGAATTCCGCACTTTGGCAGCTGAAGTGGTTTGGAATAACGACTCTCTCGTAACAGCTTTTCAGGAGGGTTTGGCCGCTTACATATTAGATGAAATAGCATCCAGGGAATTGCCTATTCTTCTGGATGATCTAATAGATTATATCATTCTAATTGACAACCATATAAGAGAGAGGCGTAGTCAAAGAAGAATGAATACACAGGGGTTACCTGCTTTACCCAGTACTGCACTACTAGCGTTACCTCCCTCTACTCAACCAGCTCCCGAACCCATGCAATTAGGTGCTGTAGGCTTATCTGAAGCTGAAAGAACATACCGCAGAAGGGAGGGCTTGTGCCTTTATTGTGGTAAGAGGGGGCATCTCCGAAGTAACTGTCCTAGTTTGCAGGGAAACTACAGCACCTAAGGCCTAGAGAGGGGTCGGCCTCGGATGTTATGGTTTTTTCCCCTCGTGTCCATCTCCAGACCATTCATTTCGGTTACTCTTTTGGTCAATCAAACCATGATTACAACTAAAGCCTCGATCGATTCAGGTGCTGCAGATAACTTTATCGATGAGAACTTTGCTAAAACCGCAGCCTTGAATCTGATCCAAAAGGCCACACCCTTGGCCGTTGAGGCCATAGATGGTAGACCACTTGAGAAACCCCATGAGACCCAAGAAATGGTTATGGCCGTGGGTGCCTTACACAAAGAAAGGATAACCTTCCAAATAATTGACTCCCCTACAGCTTCCATCATACTGGGCTTCCCCTGGTTAGTTAAGCATAACCCGGTACTTGATTGGGGTTGTTTGGATATACTCTCCTGGGGGGAATCCTGTCAACAAGACTGTATGGTCCGTTTACGTCCCGTTTGTTTACTCAATGTGCCTACATCTAAACCACTTTCTGTTTCTGCCCCCCCTGTCTATGCAGACCTCGCATTGGTCTTTGAAAAAAGGGAAGCTGATAGACTACCCCCACATCGGGATTATGATTGTGCCATAAACTTGTTACCTGGAACGATGCCTCCTAGGGGCAAGGTCTACCCGCTTTCTGAGAAAGAAAACCAGGTCATGGAGGAGTACATACAGGAATCCTTACGTAAAGGTTTTATCAGAAGGTCCTCCTCTCCGGCTGGGGCTGGTTTCTTTTTTGTTGCCAAGAAAGAGGGCGATTTAAGGCCATGTATAGACTATAGAGGCCTGAATAATATAACAGTTAAAAATGCTTATCCTATCCCTCTCATTACTGAGTTGTTTGACCGTGTCAAAAGTTCTAGATTTATTACCAAACTAGACCTCAGGGGGGCTTATAACTTGGTTCGTATAAAAGAAAACGATGAATGGAAGACAGCGTTCAATACACGCAGTGGGCATTACGAGTATCTAGTTATGCCTTTCGGACTGTGTAATGCTCCTGCTGTCTTTCAGGACCTCATAAATGATGTCCATAGAGATTTACTACATGTCTGTGCCGTGGTCTATCTCGATGATATACTTGTGTTTTCTCCTGATCTGGAGTCTCATCATGCCCATGTGAGGAAGGTACTTAAGAGATTGCTACAAAATGGTCTTTATTGTAAATTGGAGAAATGTTTATTCGACCAAAAATCAGTACAATTCCTAGGGTACATAATTTCTGAACAGGCGTTCAGCATGGATCCTTCAAAATTAGAAGCCATGTTGTCTTGGCCTCTTCCTCAAGGCCTTAAAGCAATACAGCGATTTATAGGCTTTGCCAATTATTATCGCAGGTTTATTAAAAACTTTTCATCAGTCATTTCTCCTATCACTAAACTGACTAAAAAGGGTTTGCACCCCAGGGTTTGGACTCCTGAAGCCATTAAAGCCTTTGAGACTCTCAAAAAGGCATTTGCCACTGCCCCTGTGCTACACCATCCCGATCCTTCCCTTCCCTTTGTAATGGAAGTAGACGCTTCAGAATCAGGTGTGGGAGCTGTATTATCACAAAGACTATCCTATAACGAACCCCTCCATCCCTGTTGTTACTTTTCTAAAAAATTATCTGATTCGGAGAAAAATTACGACGTCGGGAACAGGGAACTATTAGCTATTGTGATGGCTTTTAAAGAGTGGAGATACTTATTAGAAGGAGCCAGACACGAAATCCTGGTTATAACTGATCATAAGAATCTCTCCTATATAGCTGATGCTAAAAGACTGTCCTCTCGTCAAGCCAGATGGTCCTTATTTCTGTCACGCTTTCAGTTCATTAACACATATAGACCTGGGTACCATGATGTCAAGGCTGATGCTATCTCCCGACAATACGAACCTTTGGAGTCTATTGCCCCGCTCCTGAACCCATTGTACCCACGTCTAAGATAATAGCCGCTACCCGTTTGGTTATTTCGTCCCTTTTCCTGGATGGTATCAAGGCATACCAAACCCAAGCACCCTCTGAGACACCTGTTGATAGATTATACGTGAAAGAAAGAGATAGAAAGAAATTGTTAGTTTTATTTCACACCGCCAAAACGGCTGGTAACCCAGGGGTTACCAAAACATACAAGGGTCTCCTTCAACAATTCTGGTGGCCTTCACTTAAGCAAGACGTAGTGGATTATGTGCAGGCTTGTCGTGTTTGTGCACAGTGTAAGTCCCCTACTGTTAAACCCCCGGGTCTCCTGATGCCTCTGTCCGTACCCAAGAAACCATGGACCCACCTATCCATGGACTTTATTGTTGATCTTCCTTCATCCGATGGAATGACAGTAATTTTGACTGTGACTGATAGGTTCTCTAAGATGGCACACTTTATTCCACTCAAAAAACTACCTTCTGTGGTTCAGTTGGCTCGGGTGTTTGCCAATGAGGTTTTCCGCTTGCATGGTATACCACAGGATATCGTATCCGACAGGGGTCCTCAGTTTGTCTCTCGGTTTTGGAGGGGCTTTTGTGCTGAGATGGGGATTTCCTTGTCATTTACCTCCTCCTATCATCCACAATCCAATGGAGCTGCCGAACGGGCAAATCAATCTGTGGAGTTGTATTTACGCTGCTTCACGAATGCACACCAGGACAACTGGTCTCACCTCCTTCCCTGGGCTGAATTCGCCAGAAACACTGTGACTCATTCGTCCACTGGCTTAAGTCCTTTTTTGGTTGCTTATGGGTTCCAACCCTCTGTCCTTCCCGGCGTATTCTCCGACAAGGGAATACCCGCTTTGGACGAGCACCTAACCTCCTTACGGAAGATGTGGGATCAGGTCCATGCTACTCTTTCTCGAGTGGCTGTTGCTCAGAAGAGATTTGCTGATCGCCGTAGAGGTGCTGCTCCTTCTTATGTTCCGGGTGATAGGGTTTGGTTGTCCTCTAAGAATCTCCGCCTCAGGGTCCCCTCGATGAAATTCGCACCCAGGTTCCTTGGCCCCTACAAGGTATTGCGTAGGGTCAATCCTGTGTCCTACTCCCTGGCCTTACCTCCTTCCATGCGTATTCCTAACACCTTTCACACCTCCCTTTTGAAGCCCCTGCTCTGTAATCGATTCTCTGGTCCTCTCAGGCGTCCGGATTCCCTCCGCGCAGCCTCTAGTGACGTGAACGACGTGGCTGCCCTGCTTGATTCTCGTTTTTCTCGGGGTCGCTTGCAGTATCTGGTTGACTGGAAGGGATACGGCCCTGAGGAGCGGTCCTGGGTTTCTGCCTCTGACGTGAACGCGCCCTCTTTGGTCCGCTCCTTTCATGCGCGGTTTCCTTTGAAGCCTTCAGCTTCCCGCCCGTTGGGCGGTCCTCGGGGGGGGGGGGTTATGTCAGGGGTCCGCGGGCGGCTAGTAGGGGAGGCTGCTCGCAACTCGCAGCACTCACCCTCAGTCCATCGCCGCCCGCGGTCTCCCCTCCTCCTACCTGTCGGCGAGCGGCGTCTCCTCTCCGCCGCTCGCCGCTCGCATCCGTCACGCCTCCCAGCGGCAGCATGTATAACGCTGCACGCTGGAAGGTCGTTGATTTATGCAAACTCCGGGGTCACATGAGTGACCCGGCGTTAAAGCAACAGTACCACAATCACAGTGGGAAGCTTAGATATCTCCCACGTGTGATTGTTAATTCTGATTGGAAGTTATCCAATCAGAATTTAACCTAGGGTATTTATACTCACCTTTCCTGTTCCTCCCTGCCCTGTTGTGGTCTTTGCTGTATGGTATTGATTCTGAACTTGTGATTTCTGGTTACGTACTCTCTGGCTTGTTAAACTGACTTTGTGACTTTCTCCTACCCTCGGCTTGTTTATCGTTATCCTGTTTTCTGGTTCCCCTGACTCGGCTTGTCTCCTGACTATTCTGTGTGTGCTTAGCCCGGCCACTCTAAGGTCCGGTACGGCACCTTTTCTGTGTGTGTGTGTGTCTGTTAGCGTGTTGGGTTCCCGGAATCGTGACAGAATTGCTCTTAAAACCATGTAAATTGTATTGGATCTATGAGTTACAGGTTTTGCTTCCTAAGGGTCTTAATGATGAACTGGATCTTTCCCCATTTTTATAATCTTACTATTGTGAATTGGGTTATCCACCCTGCCTGTATATAGTTTATATCAATATTTTTGTTTTTATTTGATCACTTTATCGTTATTTATTTGTTTAGATCTCATATTTATATCCTTTTGATGGGGACGCTCGATACATGGACTTATGGAATAAGCTGGATTGGAGAACTGGAACTATGATTCATTGGGAAGATGTGATATTGGATTTCCCCTCACATAAATTGTGGAAACAAAGAATTTTAGCCCATTTTGGGCTTTGTGTAAATGGTGGATTTAAATGATATAATTCTAATATACTTTGTTTCTTTGGAGATATGTATCTAAGTATTATGATGGTTAGAGATCATTTTTTTGAACTGGGAACAGACGGAAGATCCTGAATGAATAGGGTTTTGGGATTAATTATCATACACAATGATTGTTATATATCTATGTAATTTAACATAGTTACTGATTAGCTTTTGTTGCTTGTTTTGATTGGATGGTGCCTTGCATCCCCTGTGATTTATAAGGGATATAGTATTAGTCCTCTGTTTGAACATAAATGCAATCCTATGGTCTGGAATGAGTATATACATTTACTCTGATTCTGTTATACTTATGGATATCTATTATGGTGGATCATTCAATAAATAATTGATGTTACATATTTATTTATTTTTTGTACACTTCGTGGTGTAGGGTTCACTTTAATTCTTGGTGAAGATGTTTCACTACCAAGGGATATTATGGTTGGGTATTTATTATCCTTAGCTGGTAATTATTTTTATTTACTTTAGGTAAACCTTTTGTTTTAGCTATTTGACCGTTTTGTTCAAAAGTGTTAATATTAGTGCAGACTCCCGATTGATGTAATCTTATGCTAAGTGATCACGCATGCGCGCGATTGAGTAGTTTGTGAAACAGACTAATTTGGACGGTATAGGCATCCGGTTGCTTTAGTAATCGCGCATGCGCATGACTGAATGATATACAGGGAGTGCAGAATTATTAGGCAAATGAGTATTTTGACCACATCATCCTCTTTATGCATGTTGTCTTACTCCAAGCTGTATAGGCTCGAAAGCCTACTACCAATTAAGCATATTAGGTGATGTGCATCTCTGTAATGAAAAGGGGTGTGGTCTAATGACATCAACACCCTATATCAGGTGTGCATAATTATTAGGCAACTTCCTTTCCTTTGGCAAAATGGGTCAAAAGAAGGACTTGACAGGCTCAGAAAAGTCAAAAATAGTGAGATATCTTGCAGAGGGATGCAGCACTCTTAAAATTGCAAAGCTTCTGAAGCGTGATCATCGAACAATCAAGCGTTTCATTCAAAATAGTCAACAGGGTCGCAAGAAGCGTGTGGAAAAACCAAGGCGCAAAATAACTGCCCATGAACTGAGAAAAGTCAAGCGTGCAGCTGCCAAGATGCCACTTGCCACCAGTTTGGCCATATTTCAGAGCTGCAACATCACTGGAGTGCCCAAAAGCACAAGGTGTGCAATACTCAGAGACATGGCCAAGGTAAGAAAGGCTGAAAGACGACCACCACTGAACAAGACACACAAGCTGAAACGTCAAGACTGGGCCAAGAAACATCTCAAGACTGATTTTTCTAAGGTTTTATGGACTGATGAAATGAGAGTGAGTCTTGATGGGCCAGATGGATGGGCCCGTGGCTGGATTGGTAAAGGGCAGAGAGCTCCAGTCCGACTCAGACGCCAGCAAGGTGGAGGTGGAGTACTGGTTTGGGCTGGTATCATCAAAGATGAGCTTGTGGGGCCTTTTCGGGTTGAGGATGGAGTCAAGCTCAACTCCCAGTCCTACTGCCAGTTTCTGGAATACACCTTCTTCAAGCAGTGGTACAGGAAGAAGTCTGCATCCTTCAAGAAAAACATGATTTTCATGCAGGACAATGCTCCATCACACGCGTCCAAGTACTCCACAGCGTGGCTGGCAAGAAAGGGTATAAAAGAAGAAAATCTAATGACATGGCCTCCTTGTTCACCTGATCTGAACCCCATTGAGAACCTGTGGTCCATCATCAAATGTGAGATTTACAAGGAGGGAAACAGTACACCTCTCTGAACAGTGTCTGGGAGGCTGTGGTTGCTTCTGCACGCAATGTTGATGGTGAACAGATCAAAACACTGACAGAATCCATGGATGGCAGGCTTTTGAGTGTCCTTGCAAAGAAAGGTGGCTATATTGGTCACTGATTTGTTTTTGTTTTGTTTTTGAATGTCAGAAATGTATATTTGTGAATGTTGAGATGTTATATTGGTTTCACTGGTAAAAATAAATAATTGAAATGGGTATATATTTGTTTTCTGTTAAGTTGCCTAATAAATATGCACAGTAATAGTCACCTGCACACACAGATATCCCCCTAAAATAGCTAAAACTAAAAACAAACTAAAAACTACTTCCAAAAATATTCAGCTTTGATATTAATGAGTTTTTTGGGTTCATTGAGAACATGGTTGTTGTTCAATAATAAAATGAATCCTCAAAAATACAACTTGCCTAATAATTCTGCACTCCCTGTATGGAACCCACTATTTTGGAGATCATCGGTTCCTTTACACTTTGCCCTAAAGGTATAGTGTTATGGTGTAGGTACTGTAATGTAAACTTATCCTTAGATGGTGGAAGGTAGATCCACGGATTTGATCAGAGTTAATCTACACTCTGTAAATTTGATGCGCTGACATATTAGGTAGTAATGGTGGATTGCCATTAAACAATATGGGGAAATTGTGAAAAGCTGATCGCTTATTTCTAAGCATTATTTCTAATTGTTTCTTTCAATTTTTCTGTTTTCAATGTTTAGACATTGTATATATACATGGTATATGAGAACTTATTTGAGATTATATAAGGGATTTTGATCTTTATATTGTGGGATGTCTTACTAATATATGTTTTTATTATGTGAGTGAAACCAGGATTGGAGGTGATGATCACTTCCGGTCCAGGGTTTTCACATTATTACTGATGACCATCAGCTGGGGATATAGCTATAGAAAAGGTTTCATGGTAAATGTTTGATATGGACACCCTTGATAAAGGCTACCAGGAGGAGCCGAAACGTTGGGGTGTTTGTTTGTTTAAGTCGTGTTTCTGCCCGATTAGGCTTGTGAATTGTGGTAAATATTTTTGTTTATTGTTTGTAGCCTATATTGTGTCACTGACTGTTGTAACAGCTATGTATACGGATTATTGATTTAATAAATCTAGATAGAGAATTCTTAAGGTTTTTTGGTGTGTATTCATTTTTTATTTATCCTATAACAGTACCATGCTTGAATTCAGTGAGCTCTTCTGAACGACCCATTTTTTTCACAAATATTTGTAAATGCAGACAGCATGGCTAGGTGCTTGATTTTATATACCTGTGGGAATGGATCTGATTGAAACACCTGAATTCAATAAGAGGTAATTCCCAATACTTTTGTCCCTCACAACAGTTCTATTTCCCGTCAAAGCCCTTAGTCACCACCACAGCCCCTATCCTCCCTATCACAGTCCTATCCCACCTATCACAGCCACTGATTTATCTCTGATTTACTCTGATTTATCAACTAAAGATATGGCACTTGCCACATTTGAATATGTATGTTTGAATATTTACATATGTATTTAGTTTTTCCAGTGGTATGATGTAGTGGTGGAAATTATTATATTTTGGAATATAGGATGCATTTAATGACCATAAATTTAGTGTATAAAGAAGTTAAAAAGTGGCATCATCCTATATTCCTAGTGTGTGTTTTTGTATATATATATATTTTATTTTAAATCAAAACTGAAATATTTACAAATTACACGTTACAATTCATTGAAGAAGATCCTTAAGTGCTTTCCATTTCTTTGATGAATTCTATGAAATTTGCTGCATTTAAGCACTGAGTGCATCATAAATCTCCTTGGACCCCTGAGTTCAAAACCATTTTGGATCTGTGTATTCTCAGGTGTGTGCAGCCCTGTTGGTTTCATATTTAAATGTATTTGGGAATACAGACCAAGTCCTTCAGCTTTGTACCTTTTACAGGTGCCTCATACCTATTTAACCTTGCACTGCAGAGAGCCCGAGGAGGAACCATTTCCCAAGTAAGTGAGTAAATCTCATAAAGGCAGGCACTAGGATTCTAGAATAGGACAGAGAAACATAGAAATGTAGAATGTGACGGCAGATAAGGACCATTCGGCCCATCTAGTCTGCCTAATTTTCTAAATACTTTCATTAGTCCCTTATCTTATAGTTAGGATAGCCTTATGCCTATCCCATGCATGCTTAAACTCCTTTACTGTGTTAACCTCTACCACTTCAGCTGGAAGGCTATTCCATGCATCCACTACCCTCTCAGTAAAGTAATACTTCCTGATATTATTTTTAAACCTTTGCCACTCTAATTTAAGACTATGTCCTGGTAGTTTTTCTTCTTTTAAATATAGTCTACTCCTTTACTGTGTTGATTCCCTTTATGTATTTAAATGTTTCTATCATATCCCCCCGTCTCATCTTTCCTCCAAGCTATACATGTTAAGTTCCTTTAACCTTTCCTTGTAAGTTTTATCCTGCAATACATGAACCAGTTAAGTAGCCCTTCTAAAAGTGAGCTTCTCTGAACTCTCTCTAAAGTATCAATATCCTTCCGGAGATACGGTCTCCAGTACTGCGTACAATACTCCAAGTGAGGTCTCATCGGTGTTTTGTACAATGGCATGGGCACTTCCCTCTTTCTACTGCTAATGCCTCTCCCTATACAACCAAGCATTCTGCTAGCATTTCCTGCTGCTCTATTACATTGTCTGCCTACCTTTAAGTCATCAGAAATAATCACCCCTAAACAGTGGCGTACACACACTCCATGGGGTCCTGGTGCAAAACTGATCCGTGGCCCCCTCCCCCCCGACACATACATACAGACACAAACACATACACACACCCCCGACAGACACATACATACATACATACACACATGCAGACACATACATACAGAGACACACACGCAGACACATACATACAGAGACACACACGCAGACACATACATACAGAGACACAGACACACACATACAGAGACACAGACACACACATACATACAGACATACATATAGATACACACATACAGAGACACAGACACACAATCATACAGAGACACAAACATACATACACAGACATACATACAGATACACACACATACAGAGACAAAGACACAGACATACATACACACAGAGACACAGACAAACAGACATACATACGGATACACACAAACAGAGACACAGAGATACATATGGATAGATACACACACACACACACACACCCGACAGACACATGCATACATACACACATGCAGACACATACATACAGAGACACACATGCAGACACATACATACAGAGACACACACGCAGACACATACATACAGAGACACACACGGACACATACAGAGACACAGACACACACATACAGAGACACAGACACACACATACAGAGACACATACATACAGAGACAGACACAAACATACACACATACAGAGACACAGACACACAATCATACAGAGACACAGACACACATACATACACAGACATACATACAGATACACACACACATACAGAGACAAAGACACAGACATACATACACACAGAGACACAGACAAACAGACATACATACGGATACACACAAACAGAGACACAGAGATACATACGGACACACACACACACACACAGAGACAGACACACATACATACACACATACAGAGACAGACACACACACAGAGACACACATACAGAGACACAGACACAAACATACATACACAGACATACATACAGATACACACACAGAGACACAGACACAAACATACATACAAAGACATACATACATATACACACACAGAGACACAGTCATACACACATACAGAGACACATACATACACACATACAGAGACACAGACATACACACATACAGAGACACAGACATACATACACACAGACACAAAGACATACAGAGACACAAATACACAAAATGTTTCCTACCATGTGTGACTTTCCCTGGGGTCCAGTGGTGGCTCAGCCTGATGGGTCCCACTCTGACTCCCTCCTCCTTTCTGTTTCCTCCCGCGCGGGCTCTCAGTATGCTGGGAGGAGTGACGTGCGGTCACTTCCTCCCAGCAGTGATGATTTCATCACAGGGGGCCCGGTTGCGCTGACCGGGCCCCCTTATAATCCATGTCCATCGGGTGGCCCTGACCGCATGGGCCACCCGATGGACCCCTTGACATGCGGCCCCGGCGGTTTGCCGCACGGGCCGGGGCCGCAAAGCATGGCAGCTGCTACCCGGTCGCGGGTGGCCGCAGGGCGGCCGGGCCCCCTGGAGTGCCGGGCCCAGTCGCAGCTGCGACCCCTGCGACCGCGGTACGTACGCCACTGCCCCTAAATCCATTTCCTCAGATGTTGAGGTTAGGACTCTATCAAATATTCAGTACTGGGTCCTTGGGTTTTTACACCCAAGATGCGTTATCTTGCACTTATACACATTAAATGTCAGTTGCCACAACTCTGGCCATTTTTCTAGTTTACCTAAATCATTTGTCATTTGGCTTATACCTCCTGGAACATCAATCCTGTTAGATATCTTAGTATCATCAGAAAAAAAGGCATACCTTACCATCAAGACCTTCTGCAATATAACTAATAAAAATATTAAAGAGAATGGGTCCAAGTACAGATCCCTGAGGTACCCCACTGGTGACAAGACCATGCTTCAAATATACTCCATGGACTACAACCCTCTGTTGCCTGTCACTCAGCCACTGCCTTACCCATTCTACAATGTTGGAATCCAAACTTAAAGATTGCAGTTTTATTGAGAAGCCTTCTATGTACAACAGTGTCAAAAACCTTACTGAAATCTAGGTAAGCAATGTCTACTGCACCACTCTGATCTATTATTTTAGTTGCCCAATCAAAAAAATTCAATAAGATCAGTTTGGCATGATATCCCTCAAGTAAACCCATGTTGTCTCTGATTTTTGAAATCCATGTGATTTTAGATCTTAAACAAACCTATCCTTTAACAAGGTTTCCATTACTTTCCAGTAAGGTTTACTGGCCTATAGTTACCTGACTCCTCCCTACTACATTTCTTGTGAATGGGAACAACATTCGCTAACTTCCAATCTTCTGGTTTTGCTAGTACACCACTACGCTCTTTTAATACATTTTAGTGTATTCCATCAGGTCCCATTGACTTATTTGTCTTTACTTTTAACAGTTGAAATAGAACCTCTTCCTCTGTAAACTCACATGTAACAAATGACTAATTTGACCTTTTTCCTAACTGAGGCCCCTTTCCTTCATTTTCATCTGTAAATATTCAACAAAATTATTCATTGAGGCAGTCAGCTAGACCTTTATCCTCTTCTACATACCTTCCTTCTTTTGTTTTTAATCTAACTAATCCTTGTTTTACTTTCCTTTTCTCATTTATGTATCTAAAAAATGTTTTGTCCCCTTTTATAATTGACTGCTATTTTCTCTTCTGTGTGTGATTTGGAAGCTCTTAGAACTTGCTTAGCCTCTTTTTGGCTAATCTTATAAATCTGTCTATCTTCCTCACTCTGGTTTTTTTTTACAATTACTAAATGCTACATTTTTGTTGTTTACTATTTTGGCCACATCTGCAGATTACCACAGTGGTTTCTTGTATTTTTTGCATTATTTAGGACCTGCCAGAAATAAGGTACATTGGTGTAGTGGCGGGCTTATGTAATGTTTGATCATATACTGTAATTAAACCCCCATTATATTTGCCTATGTCAGCTGTTTAAAAAAAAGTGAGCTTTGAAGTTGCTTTGAGCAAGTGTGCTGGAGTATCCCTGCAGTTATTGGGATGAAACTTCCGCAGTCAGCTCTACTCAGACTGATCTGTGTGGTCTGAAGTATATTAAAAACCTGTAGCAACATGACCTAATGAGATATCTAGTACACTCCCAGTGAGATTTTATAACATATCATAGAAGTGAAACTGCTAAATGTATGCATATATTGATTTATTTAACAATTCATTGTTAGTCACAGAGAGAATGTCATAGTATGATACATACTGGTACTGAATAATGAGATATGAATAAAAATAATAATGTCTAACCTCTAGTCTAAAATTCACTTTTAAAAACATCAGATTTTTTAACCTATTAAATGACACAATGTCACAATTGGTAGAAGCATCAACTAAAAAGGATACTTGTCTGGATCTGGTTAAAACAAACAATGTTGTTCTTTTGTTAACATTCAAGTAAGGGAACACTTGGCAAATAGCAATCACAATATGGAGCCTTTTTATATAAACTCAAAAAAGCAACCGCACAAGGGGTATACTAAAACACATAATTTAAAAAGTTCAAATACAATAAGATTAAGGCAGCTTTATAACTCATTGACTGGCATAAACTATTTAGTGAAAAAAATGGGAATAAATCTTCAAACAAATATTAGAAATGTATATTTCTCAGTATATACCACTAGGCAACAAATACAAAAGAAACAAATTATAACCAATCTGGCTTAGTAGGAAGTTAAGCCATACAATTAAAAATAAGCAAAGGACATTTAAAGCATTTAAATCAGATAAATCAGAGGCATTGTTTATAAGATATAAGAAAGCTAATAATGTCTGTAAAAAGTGTGAACGTAATAGCCAAATAAAGGAAAATCAACCCCAAAATGTTTATGTACATAAATTCTAAAAACCCAAATATAAAAGTAGAAGTACACTGATAACAGAGATGGGTGTTTTATTATTATTATTATTATTATTATTATTATTATTATTATTATTATTGTATTATTTATATAGCGCCATCACATTCCGTAGCGCTTTAGGAAATGAAGATCAGGAAAAGGCAAACATTTGAAATAACTATTTTTCTTAAGTATATATTAACCCCTTAAGGACACATGACGTGTGTGACACGTCATGATTCCCTTTTATTCCAGAAGTTTGGTCCTTAAGGGGTTAAGGAGGAACCTATGGAAAGGGATATGCAAATAAAGATACATTGTGATTGGATGACTCAAGGTGCTGCAGCAACTAAAGAAAGTTAATGTAAACGAAACCCCACGGCCAGGTGGTATACCCCCATGAGTATTTAAGGAGCTAAGTATGGAAATAAGTAAACCTCTGTTTTTAATGTTTCAGTATTCATTCCTTGCATGAATTATACTGGAGGATTGGAGGATGGCAGATGTGGTTCCTACATTGAAAAAGGGTTCAGATTATTTGCCTAAAAAATATAGAGCTGTGAGCTGTGAAAGCATTATTAAGAGATAATATTCAGGAATTCATTGAATAGCAATGTCATTATCAAAACTCAGCATGGTTTTATAAAATATAGATCATGCCAAACTAACTTAATTGAAATATACAAAGACATAAGTAGAAGTATATATCAGGGTGTTGCAGTGGATGTGATCTATTTGGATTTTGCCAAGGCATTTGATACAATTCCACACAATAGGTCAGAGTTTCAACTAAAATAAATTGGTCTAAATGAAAAGTTTTGTTCTTGGGTAGAACACTAGCTAAAAGTATAGAGAGTTGTCAATAATTATACATTTTCAAGCAGGTAAGTGGTGTCTCTCAGGGCTCTGTTCTAGGACTACTGCTATTCAATTGTCATATAAATGATTTTGAAATAGGCTTTGATAGTTATGAGTCAGTGTTTGCAGATGACACAAAACTGAGTAATGTATTACTATATGATCAGGATATTGCTTAATTGCAGAGGGATTTCAATAGATTAGGGGACTAGGCACTCAAATGGCAAATTAAGTTTAATGTAGATAATGCAAATTTATACACTTGGGTACAGAATGTACAAGTGCAACCTATACCCAAAATGGTAGTGAATTAGGGATAACAACATTTGAAAAGGATTAGGAAATTTTATAGATAACAATTAGGCAACAATGTGCAATGTCACTCAGGAGTTTCTAAGGTATTGTCATGCATAAAAAGAGGCATTGATTTTCTAGATCAAAATACAATTTTGTCCCTTTTTAAATCAATGGTAAGATCACACCTGAATTTGAATATGCTGTTCTAAAGAAGGAAATGATGGTACTAGAAAAAGTACAGAGGCTAAAAAATGTATATTTTTATTGTTAAATCTCCCCCCGTTAAAATTATTGTAAAGCGCTATGAAATATGCTGGTTCTATATAAATACCAGTAATAATAATAATAATAATAATAATAATAATGAGGAGAATGGAAGATTTTAGTTATGAAGGAAGGTTATAACATTTATATCTATTTAGTTTAGAAAAATGGCACCTCAATGGGATATGAAATCATTACACAAATACATTTGTGGCTAATACAAACTATTGTCTGGAAATATATTCATAGACCAAACTATATATAAGACACAAGGTCACTCATTAAGAGTGGAAGAAAGGATATTTTTATTCTAAGGGAAAGGAAAATATTATTTATAGTAAGTAATATTAAGGATGTGGAATTGAAGAGGTGGTTTTATCAGAGTGTGTACAGAGATTTACACAACAACTGGATAAAAAAACAATATTCAGCAATATATATTTTTTTAAACATCCTCTTGATCAAAGGAGAGATCTGACTGTCATTCTGGGGTCGAGAAGGAATTATTTCTTAGATTGTTGCAGAAATTGGAAAGTTCTTAAAACATGTTTTTACCTTCTTTTGGATCAACAGAAAAACAGATGTGAAAAATTATGAACTTAATAGATGCAATTCTATGTAAACTATGTAAATAAAGTGCAATGCAAGCCAACCTGTGGCCTTACAATCTCCACAGAAAAAGGAAGTAGGTGTAAGGTAAACCATACTGTAGTGTCATGTGTGGTAGAGTCTCTTCACTGACGTGTTGAATACTGTATGTAAACTGATCATTAAAGGTCATTTTATTTAAATATAGATATTTAAGTTGTTATTATTTTGTTATTTTGTGGAACTCAAAGACTGAAACTGATGTGCTTTATGTAGCAGAAAATCAACTCAACACAAAGCAAGGGCTTTATTTAATTAAAAGTAAATACATTCTAAATAATTACACATGTGCATATTTAATGTTTGTCTAATTGTACTGTATTTAGATCCGAACTGTTTGTTAAGCTGTATGGTGAAAACACAGCATATGGTATTCATTAAAAATATATTCTTTATGCTAGTTTATCTATTTGTCAATTATTTCGCTTCTAAAATTGCTGTAAGAAAACTACAATAACCCTAAAATTGTTCATGATCAAAATTAATTGACACAATAGGGAGAATATGAATGTCTTGCTTTCATTTATTTCTAAAGTGCCTACATATTCTGCACTACATTATGGAAGTTAAATGATGCAAATGTATTAACAAAACAGTACATTGCATATATTAAACTGATAATCAGTGTAACCTTAGATACTGTATGTTAGCATTAGTATTGAATGCAGATATTATTGTTTGAATAATGGTTGCATTTCTAGAAATCTGCATTTCCAGAAATGCTATTAAATAAAAATGTGAAAGCTCAGTATAGAAGCATAAACAAGTTTTGTGTTGTTTTTGAGGAGTGCATAAGAAGTGTGGTAGTAGCTATTATTTAGAAGTTTTTTTTCACATTACTATAAGGGAGTATTCAATATAAAAGTGTACTAATAATAATTATAATAGAAACATTATATAAAATCAGTGCTGGTGCACAATCTGTTTTATTTGAATGCTTATAGAACTATGTTTATCTATTTTGTCATACCTACTGTATGAGACTAAAAGGACTATTTGTTAAGTGCTGATCAAACTTTCATGGTTCTGGTAAAGATAAATCTTCAATAATCATAGATAGGAGTAAAAAAGTAGTAAAAATATGTATATAAAAGTAACATATGTTAAAATATACCTATGTATTGTTAAAATATATATAACAATATATTTGTGTTCAAATAATCTAATTTCTCTGCCGTTCATGGCATATATGAATGTATAGCTTTGTAGATAGCGGTATTTATTTAATGACACATTCCTTCTGGGTGTTGTGGACTCTGTGGATAACTGAAACAATCATTCATTTCACCATTTACTAGGCATGTGCATGGGAAAAAAATTTGGTTCGGGTCGGCATTCCGAAGCGGCGGATGGGGGCCCTAAACACTAATAAGGGGGGAGACCTAATGTCCTCCCCCTGGCCCCCACCCCTGAGCGGCGGGTGGGGGCCCTAAAAACTAATAAGGGGGAGACCTAATGTCCTCCCCCCTGGCCCCCACCCCTGAGCGGCGGGTGGGGGCCCTAAAAACTAATAAGGGGGAGACCTAATGTCCTCCCCCCTGGCCCCCACCCCTGAGCGATGGGAGGGGGCCTAAACTAGAATAAGGGGGGGACCTAGTGTCCTCCCCCCTGGCCCCCACCCCTGAGCAGTGGGTGGGGGCCCTAAACAAGAATAAGGGGGGACCTAGTGTCCTCCCCCCTGGCCCCCACCCTCAGCGGCAGGTGGGGGCCCTAAATACTAATAAGGGGGACCTAATGTCCTCCCCCCTGGCCCCCACCCCTGAGCAGCGGGTGGGGGCCCTAAAAAAATATCCCCCCCAGGTGACTAGGGGTCCCCAAACCTCTAGTCACCCTCTCCCCACAGGCTGCTCACTGTTTAATAGACATGCCCCTACTCGCGTTATAGCGAGTAGGGGCATAATTTACTAATACTAAGTAATCTTTACTTAGTATTAGTAAATTTGGCTGAAAGACCAATTTAGGTCTTTCAGCCTTTTAATAGATAGCTCCCTAATACCGTGGGAATTAGGGAGTTATCTACTTATTCATTCCTGTCATTAAACTGACTGGCCAAGTAACTTACATTTTATATGAATGTATGTTACTTGATTGTTGTAAGTGTTGCAAATGCTTACAGGTGAATCCTGGCTATGTTTGTATACTTTTTATTTAAAATTGTATACAATGTAACATTCTTTTTCTTTCACTGGGTAAGTATATTAGTACTTAGGCAATACTGTGCTTCGGAACTTCGGCACTTCGGCACTTCGACACTTCGACACTTCGACACTTCGACACTTCGACACTTCGACACTTCGACACTTCGACACTTCGACACTTCGACAATTTCGGAACTTCGGGACATCGGCAATTCGGCACTTCGGCACTTTGGACATTCGGAAGTACCCGAATGTCCGAATTGTCCGAAATTCATCCGAATTCCTATTTGGACCGAAACGAATTACACATGTCTACCATTCACTTCAGCTTCATCAGACTGCATAAACCCTTCACCATTTCTCAAGTGTTTAACAGACCCTCCAAGCTGATTGACAATGTTACAGCACTTATTCAGAATTGCATATTGTGTAACAGTTTTTCGACTGCCAAATTGAAGCACAGTTCAATAAATCAATATAGACTAAAATATCTGATGAAACCATGGTGTCTATAAAATTGCAGTTTCATGTTACATTATGAAATATGACTTTATCTTTATGTGATTTTATGTATTTATTTATTCATAAATTTTTTTACCAGGATGGATACATTGAGATATCTTTCGTTTTCAAGTATGTCCTGGGGTTTTTACTTAATTGCTGTTTATTAGAGCATTGAATTATACACTTTTTTGTATCACTAAATGAGAGAAAAATTAAAAATTCCATAAATTCACATTTATTTTTTTAGAATAAACAGCAATCTATATTAATCCATATTGCACTGAAATGGCTGTTTTAATAACATCCATGTTCATAAGAGGGCTGGCAAGGCTTGAAGTGGGGAAATTGTCCTAGAGCCAATATCCTGGAAGGACTAACAATGGCTGCAGCTTCATTCTTCAGTAGATTAAAATAGCAGGTGGTGTATAGGGATATCTATTGGCACATTGCTGCAGGAGTGAGGCAAGAGGCAGGGAATGTGCAGTGCCTTTACTATCCCAGCACTGAGTATGGTCTGGTGGCTTGGAATCATAATGCTATTTAGGCCTGTACTAGTCCACTGGGATTTAGTAGATGGTATACTGCAGTATTTAGGGCTGACCAGACAGTTGACCTGACGGATCTCTGTGAATGCTTAGTCATGCTGCACAGGTCTTACGTGCAGAGTTTGTAGGAATATATGTGTAACTACCCTGCAATTACAGAAGTCCCCATTTGTTGTATGTTGTTTGTTCCAGGTGGGAAGAACTAAAAACACCACTCATTTAGACTTGCCCCCCATGCCAAATATTGGTAGCATTTCCCTGTGTGTTTGTGTGTTTTTAATGAAAATAATTTGACAGTAAATTAGTTAGTATCTTGGCTTTCTTATGAGTTCTTGGTAAAATCTCTTTTTAAGCATTTTGTAAATTATGCCTCTTATCAGTAAACTCACTCTAAGTAGCCATGATCATTGTGTGCTACTAAAACTGATAACACATTATTTGACCATACATACTTTTTAAGTGTGATTTCATTATTGTGAATGTCGCTGCATTATCACAAATGCATATTAAAACTTAGTGCTTGCTAATGTTAATCTCCCATTGACAGCTAGTAGAGGCTGTTAGCAAATGCACAGTCCAATGAAATCAACTGAAGGTCAAAGCAAAACAGCATTAGAGCAGTGTAGATCAAGCAGAACATACAGATGACCAAAGGGAAAGAAGAGAAGAGGTAGGATGCATATCTTAGAGGAAGAAGTTGTAGTAAGGTTACAAATGATACATCCTGAATATATCACATTGTGTAGGCACATATTTATGGATTCTAATATATATTTCCTGGCCATTCATGGCAGCATCACTAATGGGTTAGCTCCGCCCCTAACATGAACAGGACAGGAAACAATCAATCAATTAATCAACCAGACTATAGGTATAAAAGGTCCCTCCTCCTTCCAACCCACAGTCTTTTTTTCTGTCCTAAGCAGGACAAACAGGAATTATACCTTTAAATTTTATTTTTGAGGCCACCTTCCCATGTTTACCATGGATTCCTTCCAGATAAAGTTCAGCCTCTCTTTATCTGAAGAACTGGTGTCTGGGATTAAAATCTGGTGTTGGCTTGTGTTCCCCTGGAGTAGAGAGTTTGCTTCTAGGGCTGTTCGCTCATCTGAAGCCACTTCCGGGTTCGGAAGGCAGCGCATGCGCAGTAGCACTGGCGTCGGGAAATCACTATTGCGCATGCGCGAACCACCGGGGCTCTTAAAGCGATATCGCGCCAAAATTAAAAAAACCGGGAAACCATAAATAAGCGTTTTTTGAATGTTCCCAATGCCCTGGCTGATGTTTGGGAACTGTTTTGGTGTGTTTAAGGCTGCCCTAGACTGAATTCTGCTGAAGTAAGGTAAAGATTCTTCTTCTTGATAAATTTTAAAGATTTTCTTTGGTGGCTTAGTTGTCAAGTGTATTAGGATAACAAAAAATATTTTTTTTTGTTTAAATAGATGGCTTCTCACTCTGCCTCAAGATCTGTGTCTAGAAAACATAGGTGAGCCTCATATATATAAATTATCCCGTATGGGAGGGGGTTAAAAGAGTGCCACTATGGGCCAAAAATATACGATTATAAATATGGCTCTTGTTTTTACAGCCCGAGCAATCCACAAGAGGATTCACCTAGAAAACATAAAGAGAAAACGAATAGGTGTATGAACTGCAATCAAATTGCACCTAGTGGACGTAACTTATGTCTAGATTGTCTGACAGAAGCCGCTGAAGGAAGGGAGAGAAGAAAGTCTCCACAGACAGAATTGAAAAAATGGATTGCAGAGGCGATCGCAGAAGGGTTCAAAACCACAAGCAAGATTTCCTCATCTAAACGCCTGAGAAGAGAAGAAATCTCCTCGGAGTCTAGTGATAATATGGAGATGGAGGATATGTCAGACGAAGAGGGTGAAGCTGAAAATGTTTCAAAAAGTCTGGATTCTAGAGCAGTTGACAAATTGATCAACATAATCAGAGAGACCCTGAGATTCCCAGAGGAAGAATCTGATATGACGGAATCTGATAGATATTTTGAGGATTTGAGAGCCAATAGGCCTACTTTCCCAGTACACGCTACCATAAAAGAGATAATTTCTCAAGAATGGCAAAAACCAGAAAGAAAAGCGACACTGAAAAGTAAGGTGTTCAGATTGTATCCTTACGCTAAGGAAGACTGCAAAACCTGGAATTCTGTTCCCAAGATTGATGCCGCAGTCATTCATATGGCAAAAAAGACAGCCCTTCCCATTGACTCCATGGCTTATTTGAAAGAACCTATGGAAAAAAGGCTAGATGCCAGCCTGATAAAGTCGTACCTGGCTTTAGGATCAGCACTACATCCAGCAGTAGCATTAACAACATTAACAAGAGCTTTTAAGGTATGGCTAGACAACTTAGAAGAAGATATCACTAAACGAGTTCGCAGAGAGCATCTACTGGAAGGAATGAGAGATCTGAAGCTGGCAACTGAATTTTGCTCTGAAGCATCTCTGGATGTTACCAGAATGGTGGCGAAGAGCATGGGTCTATAGCAGCAAGAAGAGCTTTATGGCTACACTCTTGGGGGGCAGACTACGCTTCAAAAGCATCCCTGTGCGCACTTCCTTTTCAAGGGGATCTCCTGTTTGGGAAGGTGTTGGATGAAGCGATACATAAGGCTGCAGATGAGAAGAAAGCGTTTCTTCCTCAAGTCAGAAAATACAGCTCTACAACATGGAAAGATAGGCGATATAAAGACCGGGCCTTTCGAGAAAGTAGAGCATATAAACCGGGGAAGGGCTTAAGCTTAAGCACTCTGAAGGTGCAGTCATCAGCCCTATCAGCCCTGTGTAACACCTCCTGGGCATTAGACCCCATCATTGCGAGGTTCTTTAAGGCAGCTATACGCATAAGACCTCCTTCTAGAAACTATGCTCCTCCTTGGGATCTTCCTTTGGTACTGGATGTGTTGTCAGAAACCCCCTTTGGGTGAGTTGGGTATTATTAATCTGACATACAAGACTTTGTTCTTGGTGGCAATCACGACAGCAAAAAGAATGTCGGAGATTCAAGCCTTCTCCAGTGATCCTGACCACGTTCAGGTCTTTCATGATAGAATTATCCTAAGACCTAGAATGGAATTCCTACCAAAGGTGGTTTCTAGTTTTCATTTGGCTCAACAAGTGGTTCTACCTTCCTTTTACCAGAATCCCTCTTCTGAGGAAGAAGTTAAGCTCCATCAGTTGGATGTGAGGGAGTGTGTCATGAAATATATTGAGGTCTCAAACAAGTTTAGAAAGTCGGAGCAATTGTTTATTATCCCGTCAGGATACAGACACGGGGAGGCGGCATCTACAGCTACTTTAAGGCGTTGGGTTTCTAATAGCATCAATATGGCATATAAACTAAAGAAAATATCTCCTCCGGAAAAGATAAAGACGCACTCTACTAGAGCATTGGCCACATCCTGGGCTAATTGGGCAGAGGTTCCTTCTGATGACATATGCAGGGCAGCAACCTGATCGTCACCTATAACCTTCATCAAACATTACAAACTGGATGTGATATCTTCTTCATCATCCTTCGGTAGAGGGGTTTTGTCCTCAGTGAATCTCTCGTGAATAAATTCTCCTTTGCAGCATGATATTGGAGTCTCGTTTTTATTCACCCTCCCTTGATTACGGAGCTTGGGTATTACCCATTAGTGATGCTGCCATGAATGGCCAGGAATATAGAAAATTTTCTCCATACTTACCGTAATTTTCTTTTCCTGGCTATAATTCATGGCAGCATCAGCAACCCTCCCAATATTTTTTTTTTAAGCTTTATACTAGACTGTGGGTTGGAAGGAGGAGGGACCTTTTATACCTATAGTCTGGTTGATTAATTGATTGATTGTTTCCTGTCCTGTTCATGTTAGGGGCGGAGCTAACCCATTAGTGATGCTGCCAGGAAAAGAAAATTACGGTAAGTATGGAGAAAATTTTCTATATTTTTTCATACAGGGAATGTTTATATGTTTAACTATAGCAGTGTCTCTTTCTTAGTAAGGAAACAATTGGCTTTTGATACACTAAACTAAACTGAACAAAAAGTAAATGAAAGTGAACATAAAAGGGTAGTACATGAGTGAATCAAGACAAAAGAATACTTCAATTTCCATGTTTGGCCCTGAACATCTGCACAGACTAAGCTGCAACAGCTAATTTAAATCCTATCCCAAAATGAGACAGATTCATAGAAAAGTATTTTGTTGTATAAAGGGAATTGTTTTATTTGCCCAGTGTATTTTATAAATTGTTAAGGTACTGTCAAACTAAAATATAATTTAATGAATTTATGTTTTTACTATTTATTTAGTATACCGAGTGTTATTGATACTGGATATTATTGTTATTATTTAAACGTTAACATATTTTAAACGTTTATTAATAGAATACACACAAAATACACTTTTTAAAATCAATATAGTGAAGGAGTGTTATTTTTAAATTGCAAAGATCATAAAGGGCAATTGTAATATACTTGAATTCATAAAATAAATGTGATAATTTCTTCAGTAAGTTCCATTTGCAATAAATGTAACTGAGCACAAAAATGAGGACATGTATATCTACTCAAACTACTATGATACAAATAAAAATTAGCATGAATAGCGGTAAGGTTGTTTACATGAATTGATCTTTGCTGTCAAGAAATCCAGATCTTATAGAACTGTGATTGTGGGTAATTGAAAATCTACTTTGCTTGTTTATTAGTGTATTATTTAATGGACTTTATTTCCATAGTTCTACAATGATTGGTTTTACAGAAAGCGAAATATGGTACATATGGAGGGATTATGAGAAATATACATTTTAAAGAAACACGGCTATTGACATCAAACTTTTTAAAGCAATCAAAACGAGAAAACATTATTTTCTTATATTCCATAAACATTTGACATCTTGATATATAAGTAGCACAATTTTATAGTAACAACATTTTCTTCATGAGTTATTTCATAATAAAAATCATCTACATTGAAGCAATGTATGACTTATTCTATTTATAATTATAGATGTAGCAAGTAGGGTTATTCATTTTGAGTGTAAATTGTTAGGAATTAAAAGTAAAGTTATGAGGAATTTAAAATTGTAGGCCACAATATCTACAATTAAACTATAGCTGACTACTTGCAGAAATTATTCAGCTATATTGGCCTCACATTTTTGCATTTCTCACTTTTGCGAATGACTGCCAATCTTTCTCTTTAAATTATTTTCCTAATACTCGCTTCCAACTCAGCTATTCTTTACCTGGAGATAAAATGTAATGATTACATTTGCATTCTTTTCTGAAACCTTTCATCTCTTCAGAATAAATGGATTACATTACACCAAAGTGTAGTTAATTGTAGAGTGAGTATAATGTTACCAAAAGCCATATGTACACCAGCTAAACTTTTCAATGCCTTACAACCAAGCGAACAAGTTCAGTATAACCACATTCTGTTTGTGGCAGTGCTCCACTTGTAAGTGCTACCAGATCTTCTACATTGTTTATAGGCCTTTCTCAGATTTCAACTTATTTGTGATTTGCCTGTTCCAACAAACAGTACTATGTACCTCTATAGTTAACTGGTTCACAAATAAAAAAAAAAATATATATATATATATACAAAAAATATTGTGGAAAGATCACTTTTCCAAAATCGATAGAATGCCCTTTTTGAATAGCTTAACGAAAATGTCTGTATTTTTTTTTTTCTTCATTCATCCAGCCTTCATTTGCTGAACATTTAAATTGATACTCTAAGCCTTGCAACCATTACAACGTATTGTAGCTGTTGTGGATGCAACTAACACCCACATTTTTGTCAAAGCTAAGGCTCTCCAGGTACCCAAAGCCAAGCTAGATAGGAATTAAATTGATGAGCTGAAAATTGCACATTATATTGCTGGTAGAATCACCAAGAAATCCATGGCTTTTGTTAAACCCCAAAAACTCCTTGCATCACAACCACAATAACAAGGTTTAAGACAAGAATTAATGATGTCTTTTTTCCAAATGAACATTTAAAATATCACCATATTTGAACCTTGGGCTATACTTACAAAAAAAAACATATATGGAATGTTCCAATTTTAATTAAGTAACAGTAAGCGCAAAGGATTAAAATATTAATTTAAAATACATCTTTTCATTTTATTATAAGATAAATACATGCTTATATCTTGTGACACAACACATGGCATGAAATGAAAGGTTCACTTATGTGTTCCAAATAAAAAAAATGTTTTAATTAAGGCTGTACTGAAAAAAATAAAATCACTTTTCATAAGCATAGAGTATCTTTTTTTTCTTTGTGCCAAAATGTATTTTTCAATGGTATGCTTTCATCTCACTTTTAATATTTTTTACAAAGAGGAGAGAGCTAATAGATACAATATTAATAAAGTGTGATGTGATTTTGTAAAGAAAATAAATCACCAGGTGTTCTTAAATCAAACAGCATGTATTATAATTAGACTACGTTTTAAAAGCAATGAATATATTTAACTTTCTTTCAATATTTTAAATCTTTTTGATTAATCAGAGGTTGGTCTGTGTATTATTTTGTAATTTTTAATATATTACCTTACTGATCAATAAAATATACTTTTATATACATAATACCCATCACCCTCTTTAATGTACAGGAAAGGACTTATTATGAAACTCAGCATTCATACCATTAAACTGGCTGAAGTATTATTAGATATTATGTTCCTTTGCTTAATAACCCATTCATCAAAGTAAGCATATAAAAGCTATTTTAAAATTCATTAGCTGGAAGGCAGCATGATCCAGTGAAGTGTGACACATATAACTGCTTCAGTCATGCAGTCTGCTTATTTATTATAATCTGATTTAAAATTCCAGAATTATCTGATTCTTGAGATAACATCTGCTAATCACTTCACTGGAATTTGGAAAGTTTGTACAAAATCTAATAATACAGAAACGAGGTGGTTCATTTTTAATTTATGAAATCTCTTAACTCATAAAACTCAATATTTTCCCCATGTCTGCTATTTCTGTTTGACATACTTAAGAAAATAAAATGTATTGTAAACATCATTGTATATCTGCTGCAACACGTACATGTAAAACTTTAGAGAATGACGATATTTGTATCTTAAAATTAGAAGATTTTTGTCTGAGATATGTATATAGTAAATTCATGTTACTTAACAGCTAATAACCTTCAACTACAGTAACTGCAATCAATAATTCATATAATTAGACATCTGCCTTTCTGATAGCAGTGGATTTATTTTGCCTCACTTATGTGCTGCCATTAAGAGACATTGGTGGCATCTCAGGTTCAAAGTAGGTCTTTGACAACGCCTCTCAAAATCTTAATTTTATTTCTTCTGAACCTTTTTTTAGGTGGACTTACTTTATGAAGGATTATTCTACTGCATAATTCAGTTATTCCACAGCTTTAGATCATGGACTGTGGACCAGACATACCCCTTCTGAATATTCTTAGTTAGTGATCAAAATCAAGTGTTCCTTCAAACCCTTGAGGACTTAAGCCTTGATTTAATATTTTTGGATAAGCTTTTCAAATTACTTATTTTTTTTGATACATTACTCAAATCATTTATGTACAGAAGTCCCCTTTAACCCCTTAAGGACACATGACATGTGTGACATGTCATGATTCCCTTTTACTCCAGAAGTTTGGTCATTAAGGGGTAAAGTCATTGGGATTTTTTTTTTTTTGTAAATAAAATAATTTGACTGTTATTTGACAATGTTTTGTGTAAAAACTGGCACTTTTTTTCTTCACAGCCTACTTTTTAGACCTATTTTATGTGGCAAAGATTAAGATTTCATTGGTTTTTGTTTGCATTTTTTTTCAAAAAAGAAGAAGAGGAAAAGCCAATTGCTCTATCTGAAACTGGTTATTATTACTATGCTGCCCACATCACCGGAGAAAAGCCAATTGCTCTACCTGAAACTGGTTTTTATTACTATGCTGCCCACATTACATCACATGGGGTGGAGGAATTAGGTGACTGTTAATGTATCTCTAACTAAATACAGAACAATAAGTTGCCCATTTTTGGAGGAGGGACATTCACTTGGCTCTCTCTGGTTTTGATTATCTAGATAAAGCACTGAAACTATTACTCACTGCTAACGTGTTTGTGCCTGGGTAGTAAGAGTTTATTTCTTGTCTAAATTTTTTAATAGGTGTTAACGTGTTTAGAAGATCCTTAGTAGTAGTAGGCATAGAATGTATCATTAATTTCACCTAAGCTAACTGAGATAAACAAATTTAACAGCCAGCAACTCACATGCATTAAGATGTACTTGAATCGTGCCAGAGCTATTAATTCCACCATCTGTAAATTTATTTTATTGTAGATGAGTGGAAACAATTCTAGCCATTGTTTTTATTTTAAAAGCAGTAATGCTCTTTTGTATACCTTACATTTTCTTTAAAACTATAACACATTACATGTAAAATTTAAACTGCTTAATTGAATAGTATTTGGTTTTCTAAGAAGACCTCTCAAAATATATTCAAGGTTAAGTTTGCAACTTACCTTTATCAACAGATAAATAACTGCAAGATCAACACCAAACTGTACAGATAAACCGAAGATTAAGAGAATTAGACAGATACAGCATAATCTGGGCTCAAGAAACAGATGAGGACAAATCATTACAAGAAGCAAATCATGCTTTGAAACCCCATGGGGTTCTCATCAAACTGCTAATTTCTAATAGCATCTGTCACTTTAACAAATCAATAAGAGAACCTACCCTTTAACAGCACCAGGTCACCAGCAAAGGTTGCAGATGTCAGCCTTAAAGGCAAAACCTTTCAAAAAATAAACTTGGTGATGCACATGAACACCCAGATGCTTCTTAATGTCATTTTCAATTTATTTTATTTTCAACTGTCAACAAGCAAAGCACACTTCATGTTAATAAATGGGTCTTTTTGTTCTAACCAGCATCCATGTACCTTACAACCCCAGGGAGTAAGATGCATTTGTTTTGTTGAGGGTATAACAATAAAATAATAAAATGGTGAACACATAGCAATTACTATTTAATTAATTTATATATTTTATCAAGATATTATTATACTTCTAGGTCAATGAAGATTAATCATAGTATTTGGTTTTTAGGAACATCATTTTTTTTTTTTAATTCTTTATTTTTGTTGTGCAGGTAGGTACATGACATTCCAAACGCCACAACAGCGTACATATATATTCATATAGTTGAGCAGTGGCATGAGTGCGTGCACATTTTTTTTTAAATACAAACAATATAACAGGCTTAACATTGATGACAATTTACTGCCATGTAGTGTAGCATGTGGATGAGTTAAGGTTGCTTAGCTGTACACTATTGCAGTATAATGAATGCTGGGACATACAAGTCTGCATGGAAAACAAGACTGGTGATTCAATCGTAGGATATAGCAGACATGAGAGTTTCTTGTTAAATATATTAGGTAGGTAGATGAGAAATCTGTCCACACTGAATGGCTAGTACAGTTAACCCCCAGGCTTTACCCCCTTAAACATAGCTGTATTATACGTGGTAACACAGGACTTCTAGCGACAACGTTGTCGGAATCAGTATGATAATCAAAGACTGAATAAAAAAAAAAGAAAAAAAAGGAAACATAAAATACTTTGTTTGTTGTCAGGAGTAGTATCATGTTAAATGGTACATCATTCCAACCCAACCAGATAGTTGTGGGGGTCTGTAGCTAGGCGTCTAGTTAGTACAATTATATGAAAAACAGGCACGTGTACAGGTGTTTTTATACTGCAATTGTCTTAGCTAGGGTGAGTTTTCACATGACTGCTTTGGTGGACAGGGTTGCATATTTAAGAGAAAGCATTGATTTAGCATAAGCATTTATGTAGTATCTTAACATGCTGACTGCTGTGCTAAAGAGGGTCTATTAACTTACAGTTTATTAACCCACAGCTCCATAGGCTGTCTAGTGTCCATAATGTGGGCCAACATGCATGCAGTTAGTACGTCTCTGCCGTGGCATTAGTTAAAACTAGACAATTATGCAGTATGTGTGGAATCAATAAGACTCAGCTAATCTAATGTGGGATCAATAACATAACATTGTTAACTTGCTATCATCTTCTTTAGCGTTGGGGGGGCTGCAGAAAAATAATCGCCAGTAAGGTGCTGCACCGTGGCATACCAGGGGTGCATTCCAGGCAGACCCAGATCAGCGGTATTTTCATCCGACGCCATGGATGTGCTTCAGGAGATAGTCCTTTAGGTGTCTCAGTTTGGTGTCTCCGTTCATCCTCTGGCTGTTCTGCACCCGGTGCCGGTCCTCACGATGGGCTCCCCCGCCTGGTGTGTGTGTGCGGGTCTGTGATGTGCGGTTGGTTGCTGCACTTGCCCAGTGATGTCGTTGTGCTTCCTTTCGTTGGTAGTGGGCTGCCTCCGAGCTCTGTGTCAAGTGTCCGTCGCCTCGGCTCCAGCCCATGTTTGCAGGTGAGTGAGGCCTCGTGGGCCGCCTGTCATGTAGCCGCCTTTTATGTTTACGGGTTCTCCGCCAACGAGGAGGTACCTTTATGTTTGCTGCAGGCTTCCGACTTGTCGGGCCGGGCTCGGGGTTCCCGGTTGCCTGTAAGGTCGGTCGGCTCTGAGGTGGTCTAGGTCCTCTGTGGGTCGCCGCATCACTTTCGCTCGTTGGGGGTTGAGCCTGCAATGCCAGCATCCAACCCGTCAGCCTTCGCCAGAATCGCCTGAACGCTCTGTCTATGCGGTGTTGCGTGTGGTTTGGCGAGCTCGGGTGGGCCGGCTCTGGTCCATGCAGTTCGCACCTCTGCATGGAGAAGTCGTCCGCCATCTTGGGCTCCTCAGCTGGGAGAGCCTCGTGGGGTGCTTGGTTGCTGGGTGAGTTTACCGGTTGGGCCTGGCGGGACCGGAATATCCCCCACTGGTCCAGAGGGGGGGGGGGGGGTTGCAGGGCAACAGACTTGCCCACGATCATAGCAGGCCTTGCGCTAGGAGATCGGCCTTCTCCCCCAGGTGCTTGGCTGCCATTTCCGCTAGGCCACATGTTTGGACGGTGGCTTACTGCAGTGCTGAGACTTAAGAGGGACACCCGCGGGTGCCCATACACTGTGCTTTCCATCCACTATCTGCTCCTTTCTGAGTTTTAGTCGTTTAGAGTGTGGTGCAGGAGCTGTTAACAAACACGTCCAGCCATCTTGGCTCTTTAGGAACATAATTTAACTATATTTATTATGAATATATATATATATACATTACAGTGCACATTTCACTTTTTACCACAATGCTATTATAGGTGTCCTGTGCACATTGTATATGTTAAAAAACAAACAAAACAAACAAAAAAAAAAGCGAAAAAAAAAAAAAGAATTAGAACATATTATCTCCAAGTATAATACATAAAGCCATCAAATGTTTACTAACTAGTGCACTGTGGAAGACCCACAAATAATAAACAAATTCTTTATAATATAGCCAAGTAAAAATTGTACTGATTACTGATCTGATGAAGCCGAGCACGTCGACAAAGTGCGTCATCACGTTCTGACGTATTACGTCATCACGCCCTGCGGCTGTAAGCCCTGCCCCCCGGAAATGTTGATTGGCATTTTCGGCACTTGGCGTCCTGCATAACCAGCACTGGATTAGAGTGAAGCTAATATACCAACTGTTTGTTTGTTTTTTTAAATTCTTTATTTTATTTGTGCATAGGTTGTACAAACAGGATGGCAATGCCACAACAGCTATTGCTAGCCTCATAAACATCAGTATTACATTACATATTTATGGCATGTAAGGTCATAGCACATTTTTAGGAAAAAGAAAAGTTGCTGACATCTTAGTAACTGCAGATTATGTGGAACAGAACAGGATACGCAACGCACTGGTCAGGCAGTTAATTACACATTTACAATGTACAAGGCATTTTAACATTCTGCACATTTTTTGTTAAGCACGGTAAATTACAGGCTAAGCAAAGCATGTCTAGGTTACACGTTCGACAGGATGATTCGACTAGGCGGGTCAGAGACCTCGGCCTGTTGCTAAAGTTATAAAGGTAAGAAAACAAATGTAATAAGATAGGCTAGCATAGTGTGTCTGGTGTACTGGTTTGCGTGAGGTATGTTGAGCCTGAGACATTAGACAGGTGTTGGGTCCAACGTGAGTAGGTGCTAATAGTGGTAATCAGGATTATAAAATAAAATGTAAGGCTAAGAATTAAGCAGGCTATAATGCTTATTAAGTACCAGGAGCCCAAGACCCCCAAAGCCCCTCAAGCACACAAACATCTTACGTGTATCAGCTGCCATAATAGTGAAGGAATTGCAAGAATGCGATTAACAAAATTAAAGTGAACACAAGGAATATGATTCAGCATGAGCGCTAAATTACTTAGAGCCCAATTAGGTCGTGGAGTGTCCAGGTATAGTATAAACAATCTAGTCTCGCTGTGTGCAGTTCCAACAGCATACTGCAGCTGCCTCTCCCAGCCAGACATATCAACCGATTCCTGTACGCAGGTAGGTATAGGAGTAGTCATGGATATACAGCCAGCCGGCTAAGCAGCCCTTTGTGGACATGGTGCCTCTTCGGCCCTGGGTCAGTGTGAGGGCTGGTACCTTCCTGCCACGAGCCTGGGGGCCTTTCAGGTCCAGGGTCTTTCCCGGCGGGCGGGTGCGTTGGGCTGCGCATGGGTCTGGCGCGTGTTTCCGTGTGGCGTCTGGGGCCCTCCGCTTATGTGGCCGGTACCTGCGGGTCAATCCCCTCATTGCCCTCTGTCCAGGTGGGCGATTCATGCGAGTTGCTGGGGCTTGGCGTGTTTTGGTGCCCTTCTGAGGTTTCGCAGTCCTCTTGGAGCTGCCTGCTAGTGCTGTGGGTGGGTCAGTGAGAGGTATGGCAGCAGCTAGTCGTGTGTGGGCCAGTAGCTGGGTCCAAAATTTAGCAAAAATTGCGTCCAGAGAGTCTCTCACTGGTAAATTAAGGCCTGGTGATGCAGGCTGCTGCTGCTTTCCAGGAGTGTAGTCGTCGCTTGTGGCCGCCATCTTAGAGGCCTGCTCCTCCAGTCCGTCGGCTGAGGTTGCCGGTTGTATCAGCAGAGTAGGGACCGGGCCGGTTCTATGTGGCGGGAACTGGGATAACACCCACCGGTCCAAGGGGGGGGGGGATGATTTGTGCTTGTCTGCGGCTCTGAGCGGCAAGCGGGAAGCGGCCGTCTTCCCAGCCCGTCCTCTCTCATAGGCCACAGTCTTCCGCCTCGGTTCCCGGGCATTCCGGGTGGCAAGTCAGGTATCTGCGGGTTTGCACTGGGTTCCCCAAGCTAAATAGCCTCGTTGTGCGGGTGTTTCAGGGTTGCTAACCACGATTTCTGGCATTTATGTTGCCGTCCGGGGGGAGCTCGAGCAGAGCACGTTTTACTCGCTTGCTAGTCAGGCTCTGCCCCCCCTATACCCACTGTTTTAATTGTAAAGCAACAATAAATTGTTTCAACCTTCACCACAGCTTCAAGCCTGAAAACCTTACACAGAGATGCCATTACAGTTTAGAGCAGACTTTATTGCTCTACTTTTGTGAGTGTTTCAAGTTTACATTCTCTATACATTTATTATATGCATATTGTTCTATGAGCTTGTGTCTTCTTTTTCTCTTTTTTTGAGATTTATATTGTATTGCTGACACAAGCTTGGAGGCTTTCTCCTTATAGTAGGAAAGTTAAGTATACAAAATTTGCACTATTTGTCAACATAAATTCATTTGTGAGTGTTTTTGCACATTTGCACAAAGTGCACTTTATCACTTTTTTTTGTCATATGAATTTGCACTTAATTGCACTTTATCAAATATTTTGTCTGAATATTGGTCACTTTTTTTGCTATAAATATTGCACCCAATTGCACTTTATCATAATATTTTGTCTGAATATTGGTCTTAAAGGCACAGCGCACTTTGTTTTAGTTTTTATGGTTATATGTGATTGGAGCTTTTTCACTATACTGCTTATTGAATTATTATTTTATTATCACCATTTACTATCTATTTAGCGCCATATTTACATTTATTGTGTGTTTTTTGTATATTTAAGTAAAAATTATAGCCAACAATTTTCACAGTTGCAATGTGATATATACTATTTCAAGACAATTCACTGTTAAATGAAACAAGATCTGCATCAAATAAAAGGCCTCAATTTATTATTGTATATTATTCTTGAATAAACTTTTTAAATGTTTTAATTGTATTACAAATATGTTGTATTTATTTTTGCTATTTTGTGATATGTTGCTACATATGTTATGTACAATAAATGTTTTCATATTTTAGTATGTAATTTGAAAAGTTTATCAAAAATATTAAATCAATTGTAAAGCTTATTCAACAATATTAAATCGAGGCCATAGTAAGTAAACACATCCGATCAGACTAAGCTATCCAAATTCTCCATAGAAAAAATGAAATATTTAGGAACCTATTGATCGAAAAAAAAAAAAAACGGATTAAATTATTCAATACGCATTTAAAAAAACAAAAAATATAAAATTTTGGGTAGTATTATACAACAATCATTTTACCATTTATATATCTGAGGACCAGTGAGGGCCAACCTCAATATTTAAGGTGTAAGCCTGTAGGGAATTACATCATTATATCAATATTATGTAATACAATAGAATTTATGGGTTTCATTGGATATGAGTAGAACAAATTCTGCAGACAGCTGCAGCCAATTTGGTCTCCCCATTTGGTTCTTTTTTTGTTATTATTTTATCAATGGGATAGTCATGAAAAAAGTAAATTTAGAATTTAAAGATTATTGGAAAAATGTAACCCTGTCTGCTTTTCCTCTACTGAAAATATATACTTATCGACACAACTTATAATACTAACTGGAATCAGAAATTTAAAAAAATTAAGTTACTGGCTTCATGTGATGATGTGAAAAAAACCTCTCTGAATAATCTTATTTTCCATTATAAGTCAATGTGGAGTAATGTGTCTTCTAGGCAGTTTTTCCAACCTTCTAAACATAAGTCCTGTTTAAATCTCAAAACAATGCCTCCTTTTTCCCATAGATTGCTGAGATGCCTTAACAGATCTCGTTGGCATTGGTCATCAATCTCAAACCTATATTTTCTTTTATTATATTATATTCTGAATATAACATGTCACATTGAAGATTTGTCTTTTCCTAACAGAATGCTCTGTTTTAAGAAAAAAAAAAACACAATGCAAAAGTATTGCAAAAAAGTTGGCAAAGAGGGGGTGGAGCTTCTCTGTCAACTCGAACAGATGCCATCTCTGAGAGCTCTCCTAAAGCCTGCTCAATCTACCTAAATATCGCTCTCCCCAAAGCTCATCCAAAGATATAACCCTTACCAATCATTTCCAAAAGGCGTACTGAAGCTATTGATGCTTTTCTTTTAAGCATCAAAGACACCCAGGCAGCGCTTACTAGGCCTCACTACTCCCAAGCCTCAAGGCCCTGTTTGGAGGACCATGGGAAGCACACAATACATGGGTCACCACACAAAAAAGGCTACCACCTCAACCCAAGGAACATATATCGGGGAAATATTGAAAAGCCCTGTGCAACCTGAGCCGGTGTGCGCAGAGCGCCCTGCTGATTCTGCCCCAGTGTTAACACCGGAGCGGAGGGAGTCTGATCCCCAAGGGGCTCTGCAGACAAATACAGCATTACCTCCAGGGTCATCCGACAACTCAGCCCACACTACCAAAAGGGATCTGACAATCCTCCTGGCTGACATCCAAAAGTTGCTTGTGGCTGCTGTTGCCCTCGTCAAAGTAGAAGTACAGCAGGTGACAGACCGTATCAGAGATACAGAGGATGATATCACAGACATCCAGACTGCGGTATTCAACCTTAAAGACTCAGTACAACACCTCCAAACAGAACAGCAAGTGCTGGCAACACAGATGATGTCGCTGGAGGACCACCAACACAGAACACACATCAAGATTCGGGGTATCCCTGTAATGGTCACGATCGAGGAACTCCCCCACTATATAAAACGCTTGCTGTCTACCCTGCTGCCACACAGTGGGCAAATTTTTTTTTCCTTGATGCGGTTTACCGGGTCACTGGCACCGGCCATGCTCAATCTGCTCTGGCACGGGATGTTATACTTGACTGTACATGATAAAATACAAATAATGATGGCCCTGAAGGGCAAACCCCCCCTACCCTTTGAAGACGCACACATCCAGTTCTTCCAAGATTTAACCAGAGCCACCTTGCTGCGATTAAAGTCTTTTGGGCCTGCGACGACCGCACTAAAAGCTGGCATCCCCTACAGATGGGGTGATACAGGTTTCCTACGTAGACGGCAGCCTTTTTAGAAGCAATGGGACTACCTCCTTTACCACTGCTCTCAGCAGGAGGAGACCGCACTTGTTCCAGAAACAGAGATGGAATCACACGGCATGCACCAGATGTGGAGGGGTCATGGGTCCCCGGACACTTGATCTCTGATAGTGACTGCTTTATCCACATGCGGCCAAGTACACAGGCCTGCTAACACAAATGTTTCACGTTTTGATGTTATAAAAATGAATGTCAGAAAGTTAAAGATAACTTTTTGCCATTTGCCATGATAACACAATTTTACTCGTTCTAAAGTTTGACATTTGGGGGACACCAGGCTTCAGCACATTACTTAACAAAATGCTCTTAATATAAATCTCCTGCAAAATCTTACCAGCCACGGCGTGGCACTATTTACTCCCTCCCTCTCCTCCTGCGACCCCCATTAGGTTAGGGTTGACCAACAAGGAAGCCAGAATTTAACTCCCACACTTTGAAAGCACACACTTCTGTGATCACCTTACATAGCTACCTAGCTGAAAAGAGACTTGCGCCCATCAAGTCCAGCCTTCCTCATATTTGTTTTTTGCTGTTGATCCAAAATTGAAACAAATTAGGAAAGAAAATTCCTTCTTGACCAGAATGGCAGTCAGATTAATACTTGGATCAAGAAGCTATTACCCTACATTGAAAAATTATATCCTTGAATATTCTGGTTTTGCAAGTATGCATCTAGTTACTGTTTGAAGATCTGTTTGGACTCTGATAAAACCACTTCTTCAGGCTTATTGTTCTTACAGTAAAAAAAACTTTTCTTTGCCTTAGACTAAATCTTTTTTCTTCCAGTTTACAGTCTAAAGCATGATGTTGTGTTCTTTGTAAAGTTCGGTTTGTGAATAGATTTCCACACAATGGTTTGTATTGGCCTCTACCCAAGCTAGCCAGGCACACCACAAGGCTAACCCACATCTCTCTGGCATTACACTAACACACATACCCCAACGTGCCTCACTTCCTGTATCATTATATACCTGTATACCCATTCCTGACCCTCTCCCCATGCTGGCATATTCTAACCCGACACTCACCACACCAGCTTGATGTATCCCGGGTAATATGACATGAATAGTCACGACCACCGCACTTCAATAAGCCCTACACCAGACTCGGGTATGAACCCTAACTTGAAAATGTGTTTCACCCATCAAGCATAGGATGACTCTGTCTATACTCTTGCTATTGTTATGTATTGTACTGATACAACTTGTGTCTTATGTTATGCTTTTAATAATGGATATGCTAATCCAAGCACTGAAAAATAAAGAATTGTAAAAAAATGGCAAAGTATGTATATAGCACCCAGAATTTGTAAAAGAGAAAACTTTACATGCTAAAAGAAGAAGCCTGGTGGTACCATACTAGATGAGTCTTTTAAAGACAGAGGCGTTGCAGGTTTTTCTAACCAACACAGATAGTAGACTGCAAATCTTGTTTATTTAAAAAATATACACATTAAGTTTATTAGACATAAACAATGAATTCAAGTGGTAGTGAGCTATCTGGTAGAGTGTGCTAGAAGAAGGCAAGTGCTTTCCTCTTGTGATGTAGAACTTCACATGGCAAACATCTTTTTTGTTACATTCAGGTAATGCATAAAAGTGCTATGGAGTATGTCTATCTAATTTTTTTCACTGCATGCACACATGCATTAAGTGAGTCTTGACCAGTTCAAGGAAATATAACTCACCATGTATGCAGCAAAAGACTTTTGGAAGGTATTTTGTTCTAAGTTAGGGGTTAACAGAGGACCAGGACCTATATCAGCAAATCCATAGATGGGGATCATACCATCCAAGCGAATACATCTGGAGCTGATTTTAAACTCCAGAACATTATAAGTGTTTTTCTTTTTTTTTTTATTTAATACTGTACTAGATTTTGTGTTCTTGTCTTCTTATCACCCTATACTCAATTGGATTTAAGGACATTACTGAAGGCGCTGCTTCCCTACATCACCATTTCACATTCATCTACAGCCAGAAGGAAGAGACTCTGGTTTGGGAAGTCCGAGCAGCCATTGCACAAGCGCTAGAAATCCAATTTACTCTATCCATATCAATAATGATATATGGATTACATGTGCATTTTCACACAAACATTGGACATTATTACATAGATACCTATGTGCACATGCATTCGGGTGAACAGTAAAAACACGTAACTGTGTAACAAAGTATGTATAGAAATGGTGAGCAGAATAATCGGGACATAGGTCAGAAACAGCCCATCAGTGTGTATATTTGTGTGTAGGGTGGAGTAATTTTGTGGGTTATGGCTTAGGGTAATGATTTAATGGCAATAAAAAAATATGCCAGTGGAGAACATCAAAGGTGGATCTGTCCAGAGAATAGATGAGTGCTAGAATATATATGCCAGTTGCAGGGCAGTCTACGGGAGATGTCTACTGGGGGAGTCTGCATAGAGAAGTAAATATAAATTGGATTTTATACTTTTTTTTCTATGCTATAATGTAGTAGGGTATGTATTTTATCAGCGTGGCTTCAGAGTGAGGATTTCAGTTGGTGAGGGAGAATTGTATCCATGGACCCACGATGCACAATGTTCTAGAACATTAGCTGTTTTTCCAGTGCATTAGTGTATAACAGCTAAAATTTTCATCTCCTTAATTTAAATGGAGTTAAATCCCACAACAGAATTGCCTTTTTTCTGTCCACAGAAGATGAATAGAAGTATTGCATTTTACATAGTGAAATATCTGCTCTATTTCACTATAATTAATACAAATAAGGTGTGATTTCTGGATTGATAATAAAGCAGACAGTATAACATAATTTTAGCTTAAATGATAGCATTTACTTCTACTTGGTGATGATAACAGAAGCAACATGGGTAATTCATGAACATTAATTTTAAAAAGATTGATGGCAGCATGCAACTAAAAAGACTGTTTTAAGAATAATAATACATTTATTTGATCAAAGACGTATTTGACAAATTGATGCAACTTTTGTAATTCAACCCGGTAAATTGAAGTCACATGAATTGAGAAATAGTGTGCAAATGAAAGGGCTCACCAAACATCACAACCACTGCTGTTTATTTGTGGTGCAAGAAGGCTGTATGTTTTATCATATAATTTTCAAGGTGTTTGCATAAACATCTAGGGTTTCCCATGACTCAGTAGTCCTCTCATTGCAACCTTGCATCATACAATGACAAGCTCAGAAAACTGGTGTATAGCAGGGTTCAGCCAAACCAAATTGATGGAGGAGATTTGGTGCTGGTAAATTGATATTGATGGTTTCAGCACCACAGAATGTACACAGGGAGCTGGTGTAAATTGGTGGAGCTGAAAGATAATTCTGCCGCTATGGGAGAACTTCTGTAACATATGAAGAGTTTGGAGATACATTGTAGGAAATGTTTGGGGTTTAGATAGTAAAGTCAGAGATATTAGAAGCCAGCTATCAGATGAAGGAAAATGTTCTGAGCTCTAGGTATAATTTACTTTATGTCATTATTGATAACATAAAATTATGCAAATTCACTAATGCATCACTCGTAGACTTGTATTTTTTTCGTAAATTTCAGCTTTTTTTTTAACAAAATCTACTTTTTTATTTAGATAGTACATAAGGATACAGAATATAAGAACTGAGAAACTGACAGAAATAAAATCAATATAGAAATAGTTAATAAGAAACATCATACATACAGTTGCCTCTGGTAAGGAAAAAATAAATATTTGAGAAGGGCGGAGGTGCAAAGTGACATACAGTTACATATAAGTAGTGGTGAAGAGTAAACCAAAAGAGGAAATTAAGGTCTATAGTAACAACATAGTTGAACGGAACCAACGATTTGTTAATGGAACAAGCATGGCACCCAGCTACAGTGAGGATGCCTTTGACAAAGAGATGGCCTGTTACTTGGCATACCATAGAGAAAAACCCTCAGCAGAAATCAGAGGAACACAGAAAATAGTGGCGGAGTACCTGCAGTGCACCGCATAATGGGCAAGCAAGAGGGCATGGTGGGGGATACCCACACTCTAGCAGCAGGTTCCAGAGACTGGAGACTTGATAGACTTCACACAGGGAGAGAAGTGTTCCGTCTTTCCTTCCCAGCAGCAGTGTGAGGTTCAGGGAACAGAGACAACCAGTATCATTCCCCAGCGGCAGTGTAAGGTCCAGGGAATGCAGACAACCAGTCTCGTTTTCCAGTGGCAGTGTGAGGTCTAGGGTATCGAGACAACCAGTCTCATTCCCCAGCGACAGTGTGAGGTCAAGGGAATGGGGACAACTGGCCTTGTTCCCCAGTGGCAGTGCAAGGTGCAGGGAATGGAGACAACAGGTCTCGTTCCCCAGCAGCAGTATGAGATGGTCGGTCTCCCCCGCAAGCAGTGGAGTAAGATCGAGGGTGCGATGGAGTATTGCTCACTCCCTGTACAGTATCCCAAGCAGCATCAGGGGGAGAGCATAGTCGGCTCTCCTCAGAAGCCAGCCACAAAGCAGGAAGCGGAGCCGCGACGGACACCCCAAATGACACTAATCATCCTCAGCCAACCGGAAAACGGCAGGAACACAGGTGATGGAATGGCTGGGGGCACACTTGCTTGGGTGGAGGTTTTTGTGGGCTCAGAGGCCCCTGTGTATAGGAGCCTGGGCGGGATGGCCTCCAGGGCTAAAGACACTTTATGTCTAAGTCACCCTGTACCTAGGAGGGTGCAGGGTGAGAAGATGGCCAGACCCCAGGATTGTAGGGGCTGGCTGAGGACAGTTGCTATTGCGGGCATGGCACTCACAGGCTGTGTCCACTTCAGAGAGCAGCGAACTGATCTGTGTGGATCATGCTGCCTCTGGCAGAAGTGGACAAGTAAAGTCCAGTAAAGTAGTTAAGTAAAATGTATTGCTTGTCTGTGCCTCTCCCCCTCCCCCCTCCTTTTCATTTCACAGCAGGGCGTCACCACAGGGACACTGCCAGCCCAGTTATAACTGGCTGCTTTGTCCCTCTTCTATCCCCCATCAGCTTCTTGGGATTGAAACCCCTGTTGATCTCAGTCAGTGTTGTACCTCCAGAGGTGTGTGTTGTCCAGTTACTAGGGGGGGAATCGATCTCTTTATATTCTAAGTGGTCCCTGGACGGCTGAAGGAAGGAATTAGCGGAGGTAACGAGTCGGATTATCCGTGGTCCGCTACAGTGTGTGTGTGTGAATGCCTGTATGTGTATGTGTGTGTGTCTGTATGTGAATCTCTTTGTCTGTATGTGTATCTCTTTGTCTGCATGCGTGTCCGTATGTGTATCTGCATGTGTGTCAGTGTGTGCCCCTATGTATCTGTATGTGTGTCACAGTTTATATCTGTATACTTGTCATTCTATGACAAATCTGAATGTTTGTCATTAAGTGTGTCTGTATATCTGCATGTGTGTCTATATGTATATCTGTCTGTATGTGTGTCTGTGTGTTCTGTGTCTGTATGTGTATCTATTTATGTGCATATGTGTCTGTATGTGTATCTGTGTCTGCATGTGTGTCTGCATGTGTCAGTGTGTGCCCCTATGTATCAGTAGTGTATCATTCTGTTTATGTGTATCTGCATGTGTCTATATGTGTATCTGTCTGTATGTGTGTCTGTGTGTCAGTGTTTGCATCTGTAGAAGTGTCATTCTGTGTATCTGAATATGTGTCATTCTGTGTGTCTGTGTATTAGCATGTGTGTCCATGTATGTATCTGTATGTGTTATATTAGACAAATGGAGGGGTGTGGGGGGAGGGAAGATGTATGGGGGGCCCAAGGGCAATTTTCACACCCGGCCCTATGGTTTTTAGTTACGCCTCTGAATGTATACCAATTACTGGTTTACATGATCTATTTTTCAATAAATAATCAAAATCACAATATATATATATATATAAAGATCAAAGGTAGGAAAAGCACTCCAAGGACTTCTTTCAATGTAGAAAATAAGTAAATTTTATTCGGCAACTGCCATAAAAACTTCAACGTTTCAGTCCTGTGTCAGGATTTTCGTCAGGATAACAGTGCATTGTAATAGTGACAGAATATATAGCAAAGTTAAACAGTTCTAATCCAATTAAAATCAAAATACAGTACATACGATACAGCTGAGACTTACCCCTCACCCTGTGTAACGAACTGCCTGGGCGCCAGAAAATCGCGGGCAAAATTGATTCCGTTTCAAGTATTCTGCAGCTGTACGAATTGCTGCTGTGCTGACCACGCGTCGGCCGTTCCCATGGTTACCGGCTAGGCCGCGAGTTAGCGTGCGTTTGCATATTGTCATGGCAACCAGCCGATCGTAGAATGATCGGTTTGCAGGACAGTTCCGTACACAGGATGCAGGGGATAGAGCATGTGTGTTATTTGTGTTGAGGACCTAAAGTCACTAGCCTGTAACATAACATAATAAAGTATAAGTGGCATGTAACAACATTTGCATGGCAATAAGGCAAATACCCCGTGTCCGGTATGTCAATACACCACCTCTAAGTTTGTATACAAAATCACCTATCAACATGGTATCAATGCAAGGCACAGTAGTATGCCTATGATGTGCCAAAAGTGATGTCTGTAGGCAAGATAACCTGTAAATTAGTCATGGTGATATAATGTAAAGGGTCTAGCAGTATAGAAATACGGCCATGGAGGTCAATACAAGTTTGGTGTCCTTATTAGCCATAATGTACTACTTAGTGGTATGGGTAAAGACTTGCTAGGGGTCTTAGGTTAAGTGCTAGTGAGTGAAGCAGATTAGTTCCTAGTGGGTGTGAAAACAGTCTTATGTAACCACACTGATATTTACACGACTATACACACAAGAATTTACACAACTATATACATAAAGTCTATCGCAGACCAAAATCCCCCTAATGTCCAATCAAAGGAAAATACCCAAAGTGTACTTCTCATTGAGGCCTTTGGGTTGGACTGTGTCCAGAGTCCGAATCCAATGGAGTTCTCTTTGTAACAAAAGTTTTTTTCGGTCGCCGCCCCTAAGTGGCTGTGGGATATGGTCTATCGCTGTAAACTTCATAGAGGGCAGTGGATGGCTTTTTTCCCAAAAATGCTTGGCCACTGGTAGCTCAGAACCCTTGTCCCTGTATGCTATGCGGATACTTGAACGATGATTGCGCATCCTCTCCCTGAGTGGAAGGTCTGTTTTGCCCACATAAGCCAGTCCACATGGGCAGACCAATTTGTATACTACATGATCGCTGGTACAGGTGAGTCTGTGTCTGATAGTGTATTTTCTGCCCGTGTGTGGGTGGGCGAAGGTCTTGCACGGAATCATGTGGCTGCAGGTAACGCATCCTAGGCATCTGTAACATCCCAGGTTCGAGTGGATAGTTGGTTTGTCATAGCAATGCGTGGGGTCCGTCTAAAGATTAGACAAAGAATCACACAACTAGAGGCAAAGGAGGTGATTCTGCTGACATCCACTGAAGCGGCTCCGACCCTCCTCAGACTGGAACAGAATGTCAAAGAGTATAAGACGGATCTAATCAGATTCAAACGAGAGAAGCAAGAGAAGGTGAAAAATGACTATACTGAACATAGGGTATATCGGTGGCTAAGCGGTCAGAATGAAGCCCCTCGCTTTAATAGAAACAGACGACCAATAAGAAGACCACGACAATTCACGATAGACAAAACGTCGGGCGAGTCTACCTCCGATTCTGACACTCAACAAAGACCTGAATCTACTCAAAATACAACCCTTTTTTTAGAGAGAGGTACGACAGCGATAGGAACCACAACACGACAACGCTCCAGACAAGACCTAGAGCCAGACGCTACATCACAAGAAGAGGACAGAAGGGTGGCGTTTACCGGTCTGAAAGGCAAACCACCGAGACGGAGATGATCCCGATCTTTAATCTATCAACACGAAAGTTGAGTCACACAGAGAACTGTCTATTAATGAAGGGGCTCTCATTCGTACCCACAAACTACCCAATTCCACTTACCCAAGAAATCGAGAATTATAAATTTGGGAGGACATTAAGATTGAAGGATTTCTTCAAAACAAGTGGGGCTGAGTGTACACAAACAAACTCATTTAAACCTAAAAGTGTGTGGGACCCACTGCCTAACCAACCGACCATAAAAACATTCTTGAGGTCACTAAACCAGGAGACACAAGACCATCTTACTAAGCCCAAGAAACCGAGATCAAATATCACCAAGGAGGAACGTCACATCATCACCTCACTGGCCAGGGATCCCAATCTAGTAATTCGCCCAGCAGATAAAGGAGGAGGGATTGTCTTGTTGAATTACAGCGATTACAGACAAGAAATTCTGAACCAGCTACAAGATACCAGTACTTACTCCAAACTCAAGGCTGACCCAACACAGGCAATTATGCACAAGGTTCAACAGACCCTACAGCAAGGACTAGATGCGACCTACATTTCGGAGGATTTGTATAAATACCTACTACAAACGAAACCCAGGACACCGGTAATATACACGTTGCCCAAAATACATAAACATCCAACTCTACCTCCAGGAAGACCCATAGTCTCAGCAATCGGGGGGATCTTAGAACCCATAGCCAAGTGGCTTGACTTTCTATTCAAAAAACCGGTTGAGGAATTGAAAACTTGTATCAAGGATACACCAAGCCTATTAACAGAGTTGCGACTACTGGATAATTTAGAAGAAGGGACAACGTTCATCACCTGCGATGTCAGGAGTCTATACACCGTCATCCCACACGACAAGGGCATAGACGCAATGAGACAAATACTAACAGCATCACCTTTGTATGTTGGACCTCCAATAGAGTACACCTTGGAGCTACTACACTTGGTGTTAAACCAGAATTACTTTAGGTTTGAACAAACGTGGTATCAACAAATAGCTGGAACGTCAATGGGAGCGGCCATGGCGCCTATGTACGCTAACGGTTTTATGTACATCTTCGAGCAGGAACATATAATCACCCCATTCCAAGAGAACATATTGTTCTATAAACGTTTTATAGACGATATCATAATGATTTGGAAAAAGGGAGGACCTACACCTGAGCAACTGCTGGAATACATTAACAGTACCGACACACCGATCCGCATCACCATGACGACAAATGAACAAACGATTGACTTCCTCGATATCCGATTGTACATAGAACACAAGAAAATAGCATACACATTGTACAGTAAGCCAACCGACAGAAACACCATTCTGCACGCGGACAGCTACCATCCAAGGCACCTAAAGAATTCCCTCCCACAGTCCCAGTTTCTGAGGGTAATCAGGAATAACTCTAATGAAATCAACAGACAACATCAACTAAACGAAATGTGGAATAAGTTCTTGGCTCGAGGATATAGCCCCATCATACTACAGCAAGCCCTGGAGAAAAGCCTGGAAGGGGTTCCAACACAGAAGTCAAAGGTGGGAAGACTAACATTCCCCATCACGTACACAACCACCTCCGACCGCATCAGGGAGTCTACCAACCACAACTGGCGCATGATGTCAAATGACACCAGCTTACCAAGCCAATTTCGAAAGCCACCAATGATGTGCTACCGCAGGGGTAAGAACCTAAGGGATTTACTGGTCAAGACGGACCCCACGCATTGCTATGACAAACCAACTATCCACTCGAACCTGGGATGTTACAGATGCCTAGGATGCGTTACCTGCAGCCACATGATTCCGTGCAAGACCTTCGCCCACCCACACACGGGCAGAAAATACACTATCAGACACAGACTCACCTGTACCAGCGATCATGTAGTATACAAATTGGTCTGCCCATGTGGACTGGCTTATGTGGGCAAAACAGACCTTCCACTCAGGGAGAGGATGCGCAATCATCGTTCAAGTATCCGCATAGCATACAGGGACAAGGGTTCTGAGCTACCAGTGGCCAAGCATTTTTGGGAAAAAAGCCATCCTCTGCCCTCTATGAAGTTTACAGCGATAGACCATATCCCACAGCCACTTAGGGGCGGCGACCGAAAAAAACTTTTGTTACAAAGAGAACTCCATTGGATTCGGACTCTGGACACAGTCCAACCCAAAGGCCTCAATGAGAAGTACACTTTGGGTATTTTCCTTTGATTGGACATTAGGGGGATTTTGGTCTGCGATAGACTTTATGTATATAGTTGTGTAAATTCTTGTGTGTATAGTCGTGTAAATATCAGTGTGGTTACATAAGACTGTTTTCACACCCACTAGGAACTAATCTGCTTCACTCACTAGCACTTAACCTAAGACCCCTAGCAAGTCTTTACCCATACCACTAAGTAGTACATTATGGTTAATAAGGACACCAAACTTGTATTGACCTCCATGGCCGTATTTCTATACTGCTAGACCCTTTACATTATATCACCATGACTAATTTACAGGTTATCTTGCCTACAGACATCACTTTTGGCACATCATAGGCATACTACTGTGCCTTGCATTGATACCATGTTGATAGGTGATTTTGTATACAAACTTAGAGGTGGTGTATTGACATACCGGACACGGGGTATTTGCCTTATTGCCATGCAAATGTTGTTACATGCCACTTATACTTTATTATGTTATGTTACAGGCTAGTGACTTTAGGTCCTCAACACAAATAACACACATGCTCTATCCCCTGCATCCTGTGTACGGAACTGTCCTGCAAACCGATCATTCTACGATCGGCTGGTTGCCATGACAATATGCAAACGCACGCTAACTCGCGGCCTAGCCGGTAACCATGGGAACGGCCGACGCGTGGTCAGCACAGCAGCAATTCGTACAGCTGCAGAATACTTGAAACGGAATCAATGTTGCCCGCGATTTTCTGGCGCCCAGGCAGTTCGTTACACAGGGTGAGGGGTAAGTCTCAGCTGTATCGTATGTACTGTATTTAGATTTTAATTGGATTAGAACTGTTTAACTTTGCTATATATTCTGTCACTATTACAATGCACTGTTATCCTGACGAAAGTCCTGACACAGGACTGAAACGTTGAAGTTTTTATGGCAGTTGCCGAATAAAATTTACTTATTTTCTACATTGAAAGAAGTCCTTGGAGTGCTTTTCCTACCTTTGATCTTTATAAAATTTGCTGACAAGCACCGGGCTATACCTACATCTTTACAGGAGTGCAAGCATCGGACAACATTATATATATATATATATATATATATATATATATTTTTTTTTTTTTTTTTTTTTTACTTGAAACAAATTCCATTTGTTTCAAATAAAAGAAAATGTATTCACCTTCAGTAGTGCAATTGTGCCCACACTAAATAATATTACATATATTAAAAACCAAAGGAAAAAAAAAAAGGATGTGGGAAGAGTGCAGGTAACTTTATTTTCCTTTGGTTTTTACTATATGTATTTGGGCTGGTGTGTACTATGGTCGTTGCTGCCGCCCAAGAGTAATGGGAGTTTGAGCGCAGGACTTGTTTCTTTGTATATATATATATATATATATATATATATATATATATATATATATATATATATATATATATATATATATATATATCTCACATATATATATATCACACTTTTTATACAGAAGACTCTCAATGAAAACCCGCTCATTAGATCTTTGAGTAACTATCCTGGCAACAGCAATGTCAAGGAAATGTATACACAACAAGATGCATTAACAATGTTGTTTGTTCTACAAGAGTATTTATTTTGTTATTTACTCAAAGGTATTGCATATCCATGCATTGACCCGTTTTTCTTTCAGTGCTGATGACGTTTGCTTCAAATTATTATTGTTATTCCTAGGTGTACCAATCTGTACATATAAAATATATATTTTTCACATCCAATGCAGGTTCAAAGATAACCATGACCACAAGGTCCCTTGAGATATTACAGTATATAAATGAAACAGAAATAAAGGCAAATCTAAAATAAATGCAAAAACAAGTACTAGATACTTGTGCAAATGTGAGCTGGAAAATCTACTTGCAATCAAAACCACATGGTGTCTGGGCTTTAAAAGGGATTAAATTGTTATGTGTAGACAGGGCTATGATAAATCAAAGAATAATGCATAACACAAGGATATCACATATATTACTCATTTTAGAATACATAATTAAAAATAAAACAAGCATAGATTAAATCTCCTAACATGGTGATTACAATCCACTCAGGTCAGTATCTACCATCCTGCGTGGTTCATCACTATATACTGATTTCTTCAGTTAAATTTTTGCATGTATTATCATGTGTAAAAATCCAAAATTAAATAGATGTAAAATACTGATTAGAAGAAAAAAAAAACAATTATATGAAAAGTAGCTTATTGTATTATTTAATTAATAATGTTCTCAATAGTGAATGCTGTTTTACACTTTTATTATTACAAAATAAATAAACTAACATTTTACTTTCCTATGTGATCAAATGGCTATCTCCATTTTATTTAGAGGAATTCTAAGTATTTCTGAGTGATATTCAATAAATATGTTAGTTGTATAAAGCTAATTAAGTGCATCAAGTTTTAGACTATAAGCAAAGAGTGCATGTTTAAATTTGTCATGCTAAAAGAATAATCACAACAACAAAGCTGAAACATTTCAAGTGATTTACAGTATAACTTACAGTGTTGCCCTTGAAAACTATTTGAAGTTAAAATGTTAGCATTGCAACCATTTATATTTTTGTGGTTTTTCTGAATCCTTCTCTCTTTAGCATTAAGACAGATGTGGAAAAAAAAAAGCAGATTTTCAGTTTCTCAGATCTTCACCCTGGGGGAATTTCTCTTTATTGTTTCTGAACAGTAATGACTACATTTCTCTTTTTAACTCAGATTCAAAAAGCTTCTATAGGGTTTCATAAGCTTTTCATGTTCTCTAAAGCATTTAACAGGGCAAAAATCTATATCTTATCTACACCCTCGCTCAGCATGATGGGAAAGAAGGAAATTGCAAGAATAATCAACACTGGTCAAGAAGCTATGGGTGAAGCTTGATCCATAATTTAACAATGCATACACATTGAAGAACAAAGAAAAGACAGTTATTCCAGTCCTGTGTTGTTGTTTTTGAAAGTTCATCTGCATTTGAAAGCTTGAAGCAATGTGTCCTAGCTTTAATAGTACATTTTTTAAATTATATATCAAATGTCAACTCTAACTCGCAGACTAACATGGTATATTTTATTTCTTCAGTTACAACTGCAATTACAAAACGTTTCCACATCATGAATTATAACAAACAGCTACCATGTATAATCATAACTAGATGAAAATGTCTGCATCTTTAAAAAAAAATTCATTTTTATAGAAAGGTTTTAAATGGCAAAACGTTTTAATGGTTCTAAATAATAATATATGTTATACTATCCATACTTTTATGTCTGAACTTACCATCTAATAGAGGTATTTAAATGTTCTATCAGCAGTTCACATAGCAGTTAAAAAAATACTATATGGGCTAACTCAGTAACTGCTGAAATTTAGTAGATAATGGTTATTTTAGCAGCATGTAGAAGCCAAGGCAAGGCACATATATAAAGATATGAAGGGCAGAATGGATGCAGATAGAGAGAATTAAGGAATGATAACTCCACATCACATCTCACTTCCAGTACCATAGAGACTCAGGAGCACACAGTAAATCATATCATATAAATCATATAGACCAGGAAATATGCAACAAAATATAGGTGGAGCTTTATACGTATACTTCACTCTGTTTAATTCTGCAGATTCTGCAAAAACAGAGAAGGAACACAAATAGTGCTGATGGAACTTATAAATAAGTGTGTAAATATTATGTATGATACACTCACATAGGTGGAGTCATAATGCTACCTGGCTCTGCTCTGAAGCACCTTTGGATCCTTAGGGAGATCCACCCCCTTCTTTAGTGCTGATTCTGGATACAAACTCCTTGGTATGGAAATAGGATAGGTCCACTCAGGTGTCCAAAAATAAAATTGATATTTATTCCAAATATAAAAGCAAACAAATACAATAATGAATGAATAAATGTCCATGTGGATAGTCCAATAAAAAAAAATGCATTTCACCTCGTTTGGGCTTCCTGAGTTGATATATTATTCCATATGTCCATAGCGACTTATATAAGCCCAGATTTTCCCTGTTTTTCTTTCGGTGGAATGCAAGCGTGCGTTCCAAGCGTCCTGTCACATGCGTCTTTCGTCATCATTATGCGTTTCATGCATTGCTTTACATTTAAGTGTAGAAATAATTTAGAAAGAGCACTAATAAAAGAGATGAAGACCAAATGGGAAATTGCAACTCTTAAAAAAATATGTAAATGAAAGAATAACACCTAGAGAGTTGAGATTCTCAAATGATCTAACTTTTGACAGAAAGGATCCATTCTTTATGGAAAGATGGAATAAATGAATGGATGTTTTTTTATTCAGTCTAATGGGCTATATAGTGTTCAAACAGGAAAATTTGGTGAAAATTGGTGAGGATATAAAAAAATGGAAATAAGGACTAAGTAATGCCACGAATCACAAACTTTTCAATGAAATGAATGCTGATATAAGAAAAAGAATGGAAAAAGTTGAAAAGGAAATTATAGAAGTTAAGAAAAAGAAATACCTGAGGGCTATTCGGGATAATAAAACAGGTAATGTACAAAGTTACAAAAATTTTAATAAAAACCAAAGGAAACCAATACCCTCTAGACATGAGAACCAAAAAGAAGGCTTTAAGATAGACAGAACCAGATTTCTGGAAAGACGAACCAATTATCAATATGTGAATCCGTATATACAATCAACAAGAAGAATTATTCATAACTGAAATCCTAGAAAAGACTCAGGAGGAAGGATTCAGACACCCAGGAAATACAATGATGCTGTCCAAAGTCCCCAGAGACAAAGAAATAGAAATGAAGAAGCACCCAGGAAATACAGTGATGTTTCAAAAGTTCCCAGAGACGAAGAAATACAAATGAAGAGAGGTTACCCATCGTGCAATCAAACACAGGAGGAACTAGACCTAAATAATCGCATAAGATAGAAACAAGGAATAGATTTCAATGTCTAGAAGGTCTGGACCAAGATCCTTTTTTTCAGAGGGGCCATACCCAACAACATCGAGAACAAGTCCAAGAAGCAACATGGGGGGACTCACCATAGAAGCAATGTACGTCGCTAGAAAGACATGGAACGATTCAACAGAGAGAAGAGAGGAAGGAACCAACCATAGAAGGAAATTTCAAGCTCACATAGACTCTATTAGGAGAGGAGCAGCCCTCAATTTTTTTTTATAGACTTGAATCATTTTATAAGACAACTATGTTTTAAAAAGTTATTTTATGGAGAGTGGAGCTAGCGCTGGATCGAACAAGCCTCAGGGACACGGAGCTCCAACGGCGAGGCACCCAATCGGCCCAAAAACACCCACTGACCATGGCACAAACTGCCCCAGATAATGCTAGGGGTGCTTCCCTAATGATGGGGCGTAAGAATAAGAAGCCCCGTATGGACCCGCCCAGTTCTGCACCGATATTGTCGATCTGCTGCGGAGACCGCATGGCCAGGTGAGGCCTGAAATGGCGGCGGACCTTGAGGATTTTTCAGATTCCTCAGAGGATTACTCCCTCCACGACATGTCAGATCTGGATCCACCCAAGCCCACTCAACCCACTGTGGGACTTTCATCCCCCGTTACCACAGCCATGCTCACCAGCCTACTAGCAGACCTCGACCAAAGCCTTTCTTCTGAGATCACACAGGTCAGGGAGGACACCAAGGGGTTCACTGCACGCATGGACACAGTTGAGCAAACCACATCAGCTTACACAGCCCAAGTTCTAGAGCTGCAAAAACCCATGTAGCCCTCAGTCACCAGTTATCTACACTGGAGGATAAAAGGAGGTGGAAGCACTTGAAAATCAAGGTCTAGCAGACAGTGTCACCACTGCGGAATTACCTAATTTTCTCTTTCTGCCCAAACAGGCAAAAGGCATAATGTTAGACGGGATGTTCCGCCTTCCTAAAGTTCCAACAGCTGTGGCTACAGCCACCAGTGACCTACTCATAAAATTTCAAAATGGCCAGGACAAGGCCACCATCTAGAACACGACCAGAGGGAAAACCCCATACAAGTTTGAGGAGATGGCCTTTTTCTCCGACCTATCCCATGCAACACTACAATGGAGAAAATCACTGCACCCTACAACACCCCCGTCGACTCAAAGCATCAAATATCCTTACATTCTCATCATACAGCACCAGAACGTGGAATACAAAGTTACGAATGCCGCCGAGACAGACGCTATCCTGACCAGGCTTGGTCTGCATCGCACCCCCACATCGACAACTCCGGCATGGGATCCGACCACCATAATCCCATTCATACCAGCGACCAAGAGCACCTGATTGTAGCACCCTTCCTTTGCTTTATTTGATATGCTTTCTTTACATAATCCTTTTCACCTCTACAAAGAGGGACTTGAATTTTTATAAGCTCCTAAGGTTTATATATATATGGTTTTGTCTCTTGGGGTTATATCCTACCAAGTTTATGGGTAACCCCTGTGGCCTACCTGGGTAATGACCGGGAATAACCCGGTTAAGCTAGCTCCCCTAATACCACCGACCACCCAGCTCTGCACAAATAATCCCTCACTCTTCCCTAACATGCGGGGCTGCTGTTATGGATCACACCGTATCCCCTTCCTTTATGTCCATACTCACGTTTGTAATTTTTCTTGTTATGTTTCCTAGTTTGTCCGCAGCCATGCTTTTAAATTAAACATTTTGCTTATAAGAACTGCACATAGTACTTATGCATGGCTGTTTACTCTAATCTACTCTAATTAACTAAAAAAAAAAAAAAAAACACAGTCAGCACTAGTAACATTCATTTTTTTTCCAAAAAATATGATTTTGAATGAAATAAGAACATACGAAACCATGATGATGAAAGAAGCTGATAAGATTAAAAAGGTTAATAAATTCCAGAGAAATCTATCTTAAAGGACCACTCTAGGCACCCAGACCACTTCAGCTTAATGAGGTGGTCTGGGTGCCAGGTCCTTCTAGGGTTAACCCATTTTTTCATAAACATAGCAGTTTCAGAGAAACTGCTATGTTTGTGAATGGGTTAAGCCTTCCCCTATTTCCTCTAGTGGCTGTCTCATTGACAGCCGCTAGAGGCGCTTGCGTGCTTCTCACTGTGATTTTCACAGTGAGAGCACGCCAGCGTCCATAGGAAAGCATTGAGAATGCTTTCCTATGTGACCGGCTGAATGCGCGCGCAGCTCTTGCCGCGCGTGCGCATTCAGCCGACGGGGAGGAGAAGAGGCGGATCGGAGGAGGAGAGCAGGAGGAGATCTCTCCGCCCAGCGCTGGAAAAAGGTACGTTTTTACCCCTTTCCCCTTTTCAGAGCCGGGCGGGAGTGGGTCCCTGAGGGTGGGGGCACCCTCAGGGCACTCTAGTGCCAGGAAAACGAGTATGTTTTCCTGGCACTAGAGTGGTCCTTTAAAAAGAAAAAAAAGTCATAAAGCCTGCTGATAAAGGTAGAGGAGTTGTTCTTTAAAAAGAAGATTATATTAAGGAAGTTGAAAGGATCCTCTAAGATGAAAGTACATACAGCAAACTTGAATCCAATTCCATCGAGGAAACAAAGAAAAAAATACAAAGTTACATTGAAAAAGGTCTAGGGGGAGGTATTCTGAGAGAAGAAGAAGCTTTTTATTATTTACCAAAAGTTCATAAATATAAAACTAATCCAATTCGGGGAGACTGATCATTTTAGGTATAGGTTGTATCTCGTCCAAAATATCAGAATACATTGACATTTTACTCTAGCCTTTAGTTACAAAGAACCCTTCTTATCTTAAATACACAATTCATATACTGCAGATTTTAGAGGAAATAAAATGGGAAGAGCATTTTCTACTGGTTACACGTGACGTTAGTTTGCTATACAGTATTATCCCTCATGAAAAAAGAGTGGTGGAGGTCAGACATTTTTTAATCCCAGCAGATTTTAAACAAGAACAGATATAATTTATCCTAGAGGGGATTCTTTTAATTGTTGGGGAAAAAAATTCTGGTTTAAAGACTCTTTTTTTCTACAAACTAGGGGGACGGCAATGGGCACCAAGTTTGCACCCAGTTACACCAACTTATATATGGCATACTGGGAAGAAAGTATGGTCTTTCTCAATCCCTATTTTGAAAACTTGATAGCTTATCGCCGTTTCATAGATGATATATTTTTCATTTGGGAAGATGGAGAAACAAATTTGAAATTTTTTTCTCAATAAAAATGACTGGGGAATCATCCTGAATACAACATATGATACCAAAAATATACATTTTTAAGATTTGAACATTTTTATACACAACTGAACGATCCAAACAAGGAATTATTTTAAAGAAGTGGATACTAACAGTTATACTGATAAGACCAGCTGCCACCATGCTCCAGGGCTGAACAACGCTCCTAAGAGCCAATTCCTGAGGATTAGGAGGAATTGCACACATGATTTAGACTATACCCTTCAGGAAAACAAGATCAAGCAACAATTTTTAGAATAAGGGTATAATGAAAACCCTTTAGAAAAATGTTTGAAAGAAGTTGGAAAAAATTTGATAAACTATAAAGGAGAAAAAATAAAATTAAGAAAAATGGAGATATGCCCTTTATTTGTGACTATAGTGGCAATCATAAAAAAGTTAGACATATAATTGAGAAATACTGGTATATTTTAAAAGATGACCCCATTTAAAAAAACAAAAAAAACATTTTCCCAAAAGATCCAAAATTAACCTTCAGAGGATGTAAAAATATGAAAAATATTTTGGTTAAGAGTAGTTTTAAAGACAAACCAGCCAACCACTTCATGAACAGTAGCGAAGGTCTCTTTGGTTGTGGATCATGCCATGCCTGCAGAGAGATGAAAAGTATAAAAAGACACATAACGACCTTTCAGAAGAAAGATAAAGGATCAACTTACCTGTTTCTCAAAAGGGGTAATTTATGTCTTAAAATGCCCCTGTAATTTTTAATATAAGTAGGGAGGACAATTAGATGCCTACGCACGAGAATTTCCAAACATATTCAAAATATCAAAAAAGGAACAGAAACACACAGCGTCCCCCTACATTTTAAGACCTGCCACGACCAAGATCCAAAAAATCTTTCCTTCTGTGTCCTTAAATTGTTAAAAAAAGATTGGAGAGGAGGGGATTTAAAAAAAAAATGCTAGGGGAGGAGGAGATGAGATTTATTTGAAATTTTAACTCCCTAATATTCTATGGTCTAAATCAGGATTTTGAGCTATGTCACTTCTTATGAATGTATCCCCCCCTTTTTTTACAATATTTTATTCTCACATTGCCTTTATCTTTTTTAGAAGTTTAGGTATGCAAATTGTTATATACTATGACCTTTTATATTTCATCTTTTCTTTTTTATATTTATATTTCTTTATTTCAAAAGATATTTAACTTACAAAACATTAAACATGTTATATTTAGAATTATACAGTATAGACAATAAAAAAAAAAAACATCATTACATTTAAATTGATGATCCTTAGGTGGACATGGGCTGTCAGGGTTCCAATTGTGCGTTGCAGTGCTTTCACAGCATGAACGGACCCCTTTAATGATTGCAGACATCACTGGGAGGAAGTGAGAGCCTGTCACTTCCTTCTAGCTAACACAGAGTGCCACGTAGGTACATCTGTATATGTGTCAGTGTGTTATCTGTATGTGTGTCAGTGTTTGTATGGCAGTGTTTGTATTTGTGTGTGTGTGCATCTGCATTTGTGGCAGTATTTGTATCTATGTGTCTGCACATCTGCATGTGTGTCAGTGTTTGTATTTGTGTATCTGTGTATCTGCATGTTTCAGTATTTGTATCTGTATGTCTGTATCTGTATATGTGTCATTGTTTGTGTCTGTGTATTAGCATGAATGTCAGTGTGTGTATCTGCATGTCTGCACACCTGCAAGTGTGACAGTGTTTGTATTTGTGTGTCTGTGTATCTGCACGCGTGTTTATCTGTATCTATATGTGCGTTATTGTTTGTTTCTGTGTCTGTGTATCTGCATGTGTGTCAATGTATGTGTTTGTGTATCTGTAAGTTCAGTGTTTTTCATATCTGTTTTTGCTCTTAATCGAAAAGAAGGCAAACCCCCCCCCCCCCCAAAAAAAAACGCTTAAAGCCCTTTCCTATTTTGCAACAAACTAGACCTGGGAGTCTCAAGATTTATCTGTAAGAGCACTTACAGATTGGCTTAAACATGAAGTGCTTTCCAATTTTGCAACAAACTAGACATGTAAGTCTCAGGATTTATCTATCAGGGCACTCTGAGTGCTCTTAATCACATTACACCTCGTGGGAACGTTTTATAAGGCTTTCTCCACTTTGCAAGCTCAGTCTGGATTTTTTTTCAACATGTATTTTGCAGTTGGGTCCTTTTTTATTTTAATAGTTTGACTCAACTTTTTGGGGGCTGAAAAAAGATGAAAGAAAAAAGAAGACACTTAATGGCAAGTAAAACTTTATTTTACGGGTATTTAGTTTATTTCCTCCCGCTCAATATTATTAGGGTGAGGGGGGCACTAGCTTACTCATTTAAGTGAATAGCCCACATTCACAGGGCATAATGGTGGCATGGGGGACCAACTGCTTGCTGTTTAGTAGACATGCCCCTACTTGTGGAATAGCAGGTAAGGGTAGGAGGAAGGATTTAACCCATATTATATTCAAATCTATGTTTAAATATCACTCCTTGTAGCAAACTAAATGAACAAAGACTTTCCCCACCATCAGAGCTTGTTCTGTGGCAAGCCCTCCATTTGTGCAGAGGGATTGTTTTTTATTGTGGCACAGTTTTGACTTTTTCTGGCGCCTATTGGGTTAAAATTAAGGCCCCCACTCATCACCCATGGGTGGGGGCTGTGGGTGACACTTGATCCCCTGCCCTTTTTATTGTTAAAGGGATACTATAGGCATTAAAATAACTTTAGCTTGGGGCGGGGCCTGACTCGCAAGCAGGCCAGACGTGTTTCTGTGAGCTCCTGCAAATTCTTGCAAAAACAAGCTCTAAAATCGACTAAACTTGCATTTAACAAGAACAGAAAGCTCAGAATCGGCACAACAGGCATTTCATACGACAGGGACAAGGATCCCACATTTGTCGCCCCTGAAAGCTTGATCTGCCTTTTGCCTTGTGGCCTACCAGGACAGCGTGCTCGACGACGGGTGGAGGCGGTCGATCCCCCGTGAGAGAATTCGCTTTCCAAGGTGCAGCCACAATCACCCCGCTACCCCCCCTTCGGACCGGTGGGGGTTATCCCGGTCCCCACTGGGAAGGATACCAACCTGTATAGCCCGCAGTCACCCAAGCCTTAAATTGCGTGGCGGTCCCAAGATGGCCGCCATTCAGAAGCCCTCGCTGCAGCATACAGACAAAGAGACCCTGGAATGGATGCAGGACTTTGAGGCCAGATTTGACAAGACCTGCCATGATTTCTGGACCCGCACAATCAGCAGCTCCATGATCAGTGTCTCACCTGCCCAAGGCCATTGCAGACAGCAGAGGCCGGTCATGGCAACACTGCCCCATCCCTATGCACAGAGAGGCAAAGCCACAACAACACCCGCTGTGAACCCTGACACAGAGGCAAAGGAGGGAAAGCGGAGACAGGCACCCCGGGCACGCCCATGTCACCGACGACCCGGTAAGGTTCGGAACGGCATGAGAGGCCCCTGAGCACACCGCCAAAGGCTCCACAGGGCTCCCACCCAGTGCACTGGAAGGTTCTCGGCATGAGATAGACCCGTAAGAGAATCACAAGTGACACTACACCACCGAGCACCCACCTTACCTCCTCACGGCAATCACTCGACGTGGCGATATGGGGGGAGTCGAACCCATGCACACAGATCATCGGGTCACCGGACAAACACCTGTACTCTGAGAAGCCCTGGCCCGACACATGGAACATGCCCTTGTATCGCTAGAAGTGCACGGGAACGCACCTACACCAGAGACAGGTGGCCCCCTCACATGCAGGAAGGTGGACACGTATCTTCCAGAGCAGGCAGCCAGCGCTGGGTATTGGCTAAATAAACCCACGCAGGTCTGTTAGGTTGCCTCCAGGCTAGCTGAAAATTGGACCGTAGAAAGGATGCTCCTAGCGCTCACCTAGCACAAGGACCATCAGCACCGTAGACACCATAACTACGGCAGACTCCATGACCCGCTGCTACTGGGCTGGGATCTCGCTATCTGCTATCCACCCTGGACCTAGGACCAGGCTCCAGAGTCCAGTGGGTGAACCTCTTCCTTCTGTAGAGCGAAGCAGGATCAGGAACAAGAGCTCTTACAAGAGCTCAGTAGCTAAGAGAGTATGCAGAGCATAGCAATCCCTGTAGTAATTATAGCTGTCCCCTACAAACACGAGTTGAGGCTGCGAGTTAGAGGGTCAAGTAGTTCTCTTTAATTGGCACCAAAGGGCTTTCTTTTATGGAGGTCTTACGCATACAGGACCGCCCACAGGGATTTGCAGAACAACCAATAACACACGTACATACCAGTAAAACACTCAACAATTACACACAAAATTCTCCCCTCTGCCTGTGATATAATTATGGTACACAATGGGTTAACATAATTATCACAGGCAGGAAAAATACAGTTTTTACACATGTACTGTAACTTTAACAATATACATTCAATCTTCATAAAAATTTAATATTCGAACTCACACTTTAAACATAAAAACTCTCAAAAATCATGCAAATCCCTCCAGTAGATAGAAAGTTAGACGGAAGTCCCTTATGACCGACCGCAAGCACATTTTCCTGCCCAAAACAGTTCCATAGATTTGGGCTGTGCGGTCGGTCTATTTCAGGCAGAAAAATGACTGCACAAATGGGGCCATTCATGCAATTGGATCAGTATAGCAGTGAGTTCAAACTGGCGAACGGGACTTAGTCTCTGTAGCTGAAACTGAGTGGAGGAGAAGGTAAGGGTCAGCGGTGTTCGTTGAAATGTGTAGCCGATTTCATATCCATGGATTTGGCTACACATACTGCTGACCTCGTTCGAATGAACAAAGATGGCCACCACCACGTGTTTGTTTGCACGAACTGCGGCCACCCAGCGGTCAGCAATTTACCTACTGCAGTCTCCCAGCCTGGGAGGTAAATTGCCTGCACGCTTCCACTTCTGGGTGGTCCGCCTGTGTGGTACTTGGTTCAGTTAGCCCCATTTACTGAACCAAGTGTAAAGAAGCCATGAATAAAGTACTTTAACCAAGTCTGGGGACACAGGCTTAAAGGGGCAGTGTCCCAAATAAGTCTGGGGACTTCATCTTAAAGGGGCATTGTCCCAATTTTCCCCATGTCCCAAAAATGTGCTTAAAGGGCCAGCACCAATCCCATAATAGGCTCCTCCATAATCCAGGGAAGCAGGGCAATTTGTCACTTAAAGAGACAGTTACAAAAGGCATTTTGTAACAAGGTCCTCTAATGCACAGTCTAGTTTAAGTGTGTTACGTGATTTTGTTGCTGCTTACTATATGCAATAACTCTAAGGACTTTGCCATAATCTTGAACATCCAAGACTCTATAAGATCCAATTCAGAGAAGTAACTCAGTGGCTATATTACTCTATTCTATTCCATCTTGCAAAATGCAATCTCATGTTTTCTGTTATCCTGTCTAAGTTCCTTCCTGCCTTTCAAAACACACCTCTTATACAATTACTCCTAGCATGCTTAGACAGTAACTCTTTGTTTTGGTTATATGCACAGTGCTATACATATCTACTTAACCCTTGTCATATGCAGACAGCATAGCAAATAGCCAGAATGTACTGCCATGAGAAATTTGCCTAGCTTGATTATTTACTGCTTAACTTCTTACTAAATATAAAAATGTGCTGTCCCAATGAATGCCATGCTGAAAACACCTCTTGCCTGTTTCTACATGTCTGTTGACACTGTCATGGCGCACTAAGCTTGCATGTGAACTCATGCACAATCAAAAATAAAGAATACAAAAAATTAAAAAAATAACTTTAGCATAATTAAGAGATTTTGGTTTATAGATCATTCCACTGTGGTCTCACTGCTCAATTGTCTGCCATTTAGGCAGACAGCTGGTGGTTCTCAACTACTTTGGATTGTTTTAGTGATGTCCATAAGTTACTGTTATTCACTCTCTGGTCCACAGGTTTAGTTGCCATGCTGACCTAAACTAACTAAGTGCCAACTTGAAAGGATATACTAATTTATCCTGACTGGGATCCCATCTTCTATTCAACTGGCTATTTCAGTTCTATTCCGGAGCATGCTGATACAGTTCCCTACCTTATTTTATACCTTTAGTCCTATTTCTTTTTTTTTTCTGGGTTAGTTTTAGGTCTGCCTTAACATCAGTTGAAGACTCCATTGTACATAGTTAAAACAACATGGGCTTTGTCTGAAGTACAACTATCCTCCTTGTTGATGTTATGCTCTCTCTGGATGATGGAAGGCTGAACTAGTTCTCATTTCTCCTATCAAACTAGTCTTCTGTTTGGGTCTTTGTATACTATTTATAATGTGCTATCTTGCATAAGCCAACTCACAGAGTTCTCCATGTATTTATATGATTATGTATAAATATATAAACCTACACGCAGTTAATACACATTTTCATTATTGGTATATCTAAAAACAGCTTGCAAAAGTTGATCTCTTTTCTGCTACCTCTGCAAACCCCCTCCCTCTTCCCAAGGGAGTTGCCCAATTACAGACTTTTAAAAGCAGCTCAATGAGACTTTTTTTGCAAGGCTGGTGCTCTGGGCTATGGCCTGCCTCTTGAGTTTAGCTCCACTGAATGGGAAATGGGGGGATAACAAGGTGAATAAATAAAAGTGGCACTTTCTTTTCAAATCTAAACTTTCTGTAAAATGTAAAAAGAGGACACACTCTTCAAACATAAAGCAAGCTGAAGTGTTATATAGATTGAGATCAAGCTGATGTCTTACATAACAGCCATAGATAATTATCTACAAACTTCACAGGCATATCATATAGCTAAGTATAAAAAGTAATTTTAAAGTAGCTAGCAATACGGAAAACTTAACAAATGTGAACAGAAATGTAAAAAAGTGACAATGCACAGTGTGTGCTCATTTTCACATTCTGACAGAAATTCTGGGATAGTGGTTCAGATGTAACCTTGCTGTTAGAAGCACAATCTAATATGGCATTTTGTGCCAATGCCGCATTTTAGCATATATAAATCAGCTTGCTTGGTTAAAGCATGTGAAAAATAATAACCTTTCTGACCTCAGAGCTGTTCGATGCCCATAGGGATCACTCTGACTTTCATCCTCCCAAAGTCAATAAAATGAGTACCATCAATGGGAAGGGCAACGGCTTTGTGCATTTATCAGAGCCCATCATATTTGTGACACATTGTTAGTGTCTTTATATTGTGTTTTTATTTAATGTTATTTTTCTGTATCAAATGCAAGATTGTAGGCAGAGTTCTGAAATTAATAGGTTATGAAGTTGTGCATGCTGTGTCGTTAGGAGAATGTAATTTGCTATTCCTGTGGCCCTTACCGCAGCCAGCTGTGTGGTTAACATTCCACTCATTTCTCTGCGAACACAAAGTTTTGGCTCACCACCAATCCTGTGCAGTCACTGCAGCTGTGCTGCAAATGTAATCTTTCATGTTTGAAGCATATACACACAACCAAACACTGTGATAAGGCTGTTTCTTTTCTTGAGAGGAATGATATCCACTTAAAGTATGGATTACTCTGGAATCGAGAAAATAGAAATATAAGTGATTCTGGCAGTAAGTTATGGAAACAAAGACAAAAAGCCAGGAAAGCAATATACATAATTGATAGTGTTTAAGTGGGCTTTATTTTCTGCTTCAATGTATCTGAGCCAAGAAAAACCTAATAGGAACTTGTTTCCTTGTTTGGAATGGTTTCAACAAGCTCATATAAAAATCTTTCTCTGTAAACATTGTATTTCAGCTGTTTATTCACTAAGGTTTGATATTTATACTAAAAATCTAATTTGTCTGTTCACTAAACGCAAATAAGTGAACAATTAGGTTATTGTGCCAAAATGTGTCTGTTCAATTTGTTTACATTCAGGTTCTTTGAAAGAGTTAGAATTGTAAAAAAATGTTACAATCAGGGATTTCCTAGGATTCATTCTCATTCTCACATAGGCCTGGTTTTAGAATTGAGACTTAAAATGAATAAATTAACCATTAAGTCAACAATTCCCTGGCCCATAATAATATTATGGAATTCTGCTTTTAAAGACTACAGTGATAGGTTATGTCCCAGTCTTCCTGTAACTATGTACGTCCAACAACTCTCTAAGAACAGCTTTATCAGATGCTCTGTCCCTTAGGATGAAATACACCTAACCTTCCCCCAAGGACAGTGCTCAGATGTTCTCAGATTCCCTGGTATTATAGTGAGGCTATAACTGATAATAAAAGAGCTCTGCTGCAGCCTTTCAGATTGTGTTATCACTTTCTCAATCACTGCTTTTGGGCCCAACCCCTTCACTAACAAGTACTTTTTAATTGACTAAAATCTCATCGTAAAGTCTACTGAATCGAGGGATTTATGTCTAGTGCATAAACATAGAACATAGCTTTTTGTTGTACAAATTGCTTTGCAGACAACTATAACATATGCAATTTTGTACATTTACACAATTCTTATTTTTTATTTAATTATCCAGGCTTTATAAAGGGGATAAAAAACAACAACAACACATTTGACAGTACACAGTGCCCTTGATCCTGAAATATTTCACAGGATCTGAAATGTTAGTATAAAAAGAAAAAATGCATTTTTTTCTCACATGCAGGCATGACAACAAAACATAAATAGCAATGGTCAAATACCTTGCTTATAGGTATTTGCAAGGACCCTGAACTCATTACTAGTGCTAAGAATGTCTGCATTGATCCGTAATGCCCACATACAGCAAAAATAGTTAATCTTCAATTTCTATAAAAAAAAGGTATTTAAAGGAACATTAAAGCATTAGTAATACAAACTTTTTACTTATCTTTTTCCAGTGCCAAGGCTTCAACGACCCTGTTTAGCTGTCCTCCTGCTGCAATGTCATGGAGGATGTGTGGTTTCATCTGCTATGGTCCAATTTAATGCATTTGAAGCATTTACATTTTTACATTGCAGGTTTAAAAAATACATTGTGAAGAAATGGCCTGGGTGACTTTAGTGGAGCTTTAAGGGATTTCTGGACTGCTAATGTAATGCTGACAGTGACTGTAGGAATGAAATGACCAACTGAAACTTCCTACTGTTTGGAAGCAGGGATTCATCTTATAATTCTGGTAAACTTACAGCTACTATATTAGTGATTAATGGCTTCTGGCAGAGAAATACATCATCTACAGGCTTATAATAATTCCTAGAGTATAAGTGATGGTGAGTAAGGCTTTATGGGCAAAATTTCATACTGCAATATAGTGGTAGCGATATTTTTGAAATGTTTGATTGTGCTGAGGAGAGATAGGGTGCAGGTCTAGATCTGGAGAAAGAAGTATGGAAAACAAGTTCAGAATCCATAACTATGATTTGCTGTAGGGAATGAGGGAGGGAGGGGGGTTAGGTGAGGGGGGTGGTGGGATTTGATAATTTCATACTGAAACATATTTTCATGCTTCTTCTTTCTTATGCTTTTCACATCCACTGCAGGGGTGAAACTGATCTAACCAATTAGTGTCTTATCCCTGGGAATGCTAGAAACGTGCATTGGGGTATGCCTCACAGATGTATACATGTACAGTTGGAAGATCTCTTTGCCTTTCAACATCCTGATGAGGGGAAAATAAAGTGAGCATGATCAGTGATTCATGCAAAGCTGGTTCTGGTGTTGGGTTTCTCCTTATGCTGCACAATGATGCCCTGTTTCTGTTACTAGTGTACTGGGCTGAAACTGTTATATGTGTCTGTGTCAGGGAGATGAGAGGGGGAGTTTAAGAAACTAACTGAGAAGTGTGCCCAAAAATGCAATCTGACCAAGTTTATAGTAAGCTTATAAATGTTTATTACATACTTTTGCCTGGTCCAAATGTGGTTAAGAGAGAAAGGAGCAAAGAGGGGAGACTTATTTTATTTAACTGTTTAACCTTGTCAGTAAAGTAGCATGCAAAGCTATCAGCTGAAAGGTTAGTTTGAGGGGTGGCCACAACGAGGCAAAGAAGAGAGTTGAAGGTATCAAAAAGATGCCTGGCATTGCGGGAGCATGATCTAATTAGAGAGTAAAAGTATGATTGTTTAGCATGGATGAAGGCTGCGCTGTATGAAAGCAAGATTAATTTATAATAGAGAAAATCTGACAAGGTTCGAGACTCCCTCCAGCAGCATCCAGCTGAACAGGAGCATCTCTGCAGGTAGCATATCGACTGTGCTACAGTTAAGAGGCACATCCTCCTTGAGATGCATGTTTGGAGAAGGGCGTTATATGAGGAGATAACCAGAGAGGGAGAGGACAAGAGAAGGTAGGGATGGATGCGTGTCCAGAACAGACATCAGCTGAGAATTGCTGGAGGTGAATAGAATTCAGGTTTCTGAGTTGAGGGGGTTAGGCTGAGAATGTTGGGTGAGGGGCTCTTAAGAACACATGATAAAAGGTGGTGAACTGAGAGAGGAAATGGAGTGTTACAGAGATTCAAAACTGTGCATGCATCAGAAAAAATAAGATCATGAGTATTGCCAGCTACATGTGTTGGAGAATTAGTCCATTGTGATAGCCCAAGGGAAGAAGTAATTGAAAGAAGTTTTGAGGTTTCTGGGAATGTTGAAATCCCAAAGAATTAGGCATTGAATATTACTTAAAAGGAAGTAGGGAAGCAAGGCAGCCAAATGGTCAGACAGACATTCTGACACACACACACACAGGCATACTGGCTGACGCACACACAGACAAACTGGCACACACACAGAGACATACTTGCACACACATAGACAGACACACACAGAGACATACTGGCACACACACACACACACACACACACAGAGCCATACTGATACACACACACACACACACACACACAGAGAGCCATACTGACACACACACAGCCATGCTGACACACACACAGAGACATACTGACACATGCAGAAATACTCATATACACACACACACACACACGGGCCATGGGGACAGGGCTGTAGTAGGGGGCTAGGGGCTGTATTGGGGGTTATAAGCTGTAATTGAAAGGTTTGGGAATAGTAGCGGGGGATAGGGGCTGAAGTAGGTTGATGGCTACAATTTGGGAAAGTGGCTGTGGTGTGGGTAATGTGGGTTGCAATTGGGGGAGAGGAGCTGTGGTAGGGATCTTATGGGGGCGGTGGTGTGTGGGGCTTGGGGCTGAGGAACAGGGCAGGAGCTGAGAGGGGGGGCAGGACCTGAGGGGGGGGCATAACCTGAAAGAGGGGGGGTCAGGAGCTGATATGGGGGGACAAGAGCTGAGAGGGGGGACAAGAGCTGAGAAGGGGGGACAAGAACTGAGAAGGGGGGACAAGAGCTGAGAAGGGGTGGGACAGGAGCTGAGGGGGGACAGCAACTGAGAGGTGGGACATGAGCTGAGTAAGAGGTACAGTGGCTGAGTAAGGGGTACAGGGGCTGAGGAAGAATACAGGGGCCGAAGAAAGGGGGAAAAACAACTAAAGTGTATTCCCCTCCTCCCTGAGTCTTACATTAGGCCAGGGTGGTGGGCTGGAGCCAGGAGCAGGAGCCAGCAGGAGCAGCAGCCAGCAGAGTCGGCCGGCCTCTCCTGATGATGTCAGGAGGAGGGGGCGTGACTTCCTCTGCTCCCCATAATAATAATAATAATAATAATAAAATAAATAAAAGAATTAAAAAATACTGACTGAAGTTTGAAGATACCCCACCTGATTTATTGTACATTTGTTGCCATTTTGTTATTATTGATTTACCATTAATTTCAAAATATGTTGGCCCTTTATACATGCCAATAATACAGAAATAGTGTTAATGGCGTAGTGCCATTGTCTAGTTTCAGTCAATCATACTTTTTGTTATTTCTGTGAAACTTTTATTATGATCTGTTTTTTTTATATACAGGGTTTTTTAAGTGAATTGGTTACTTAACAGCTTTTATTTAAGAAAAATAAATACGTAATGCTAGTTTGTTAATTAAAAGAGTTCATTTGTTGTTGGTTTTTTTTCCATTTACAAGTTATAATCCACAAAAATTTTAAGGCAAGTAACCCTTTTCCTTTTAATCCTAAACTCCCTACCTAAAAGTTATTGCAAATCCTAACCCTATATCTAACCTATAAATTACTAAGGCTCCTAACACTAACAATACTTTCTACTGTTGGACTGCAGTGTTGTCAAATGATGTGCTCAATTTCCTCACCATCAACCTAGTAGTATTGCTTTAATTAAATAAATTTAAAAAAAAAAGCCCACGAAAACATTATAATGCCTAATGCACATCTACACAAATAGCAAGCTAACCTTTGTAAAAAGTGACATTACAACTTTTTGGCAAGGTATTTAAAGGATTAAAGGAAAAATGTCATCAAATATTTAAACATTCATGTTTTTTTTAAAATATGATACATTTAATAAACTGTAATGACTTTATTTAAAATTATACATACTGATATTTTTCAGAAAATGTCATTTATTTTATCAGATTAAATATCCATGTTTGTTCCGATTCTACTATCCAACTGCTGCACAACTTAAATTGTCTGTTGTGGCAGTGTAACACAGAGCGATCTCAGTTGCAGGCAAGTAATGTTGTGCAGAAGTTGGTCAAATAACAGTAGCTTCTGAACCAACATGGCTACTCAGCCAGATAAACTAAAATTTTCTCAAAAATAAAATATGTAAATAAAAAAAAAACGTTAGCTTTCATTGTATTTAATACACTTTTCAAACATGAGAGGTGAACATTTGAAGATAGTTGTCATTTAAGGATAATTGCTTGTTTGATTCTATCAATCACCTTAACCAACTAATAGAAAGGCATAATGTGATTGAATCACACAAACCCTTATTCTTAAAATAGTTTAAATATCTAGTGGGCAGCTATGAAGCGGTAATGACACTCTTGAGCTCCCTATCAAGTAGACAAGATGTGACTTTTGTGTGTGGTAGTATTTTCAAGTTGTATAATATCACACATTTTTATTATTATTTTTATAATTTTATTTTAAAATATGCCTATTTTTGTTGACAGAAGATGGGGAGAGGGGGTATCAAGAGCATGTTTGGCACCAATAGAATTTTAGGGTTAGTATGTGCTTAGGGTTAGGTGGAGAACTTATGTTTTGGGGGTCTACTTGGTCAACACAACTGACATACCTTAAGTAAATGCCTTATGCATTTTTTTTTCAAGATAGCTAATATTATATTAATGGTAATCTCATTTTCTTTTTTTATTTGAAATGTAGTAAAACTGTGTGTATATATATGCCTCTTTTTCCTGTATATATGACTGGCAATATATATGATCCCTTCCATTTTTTAGCATGTTAGTGGTGAATATCACACATATTTCTCAGCACTTCCTAGTTTAAGCAGTTATTTGTATTGATTTAATAAAACATTTGCTTAAACATTGCACTGTAAATCCCTATCTAATTTTATCTTGATTTGGCGTTTGACATACCTCTGACACTGACTTCTCACACACTGAAAGATTATCAGTATTACAAAATCGTAATTTTTCTGTTCTGTAGGGGTTTTTTTTAGACGTGAAATTTTCTCTCTCTTCTCTCTCTCTCTCTCTCTCTCTCTCTCTCTCTCTCTCTCTCTCTCTATATATATATATATATATATATATATATATATATATATATATATCCATCTATCCCTCTCTCCCTTCAGCACATCATCAATCCATTCAGCTGTCTGTCTCCTTTGAACTTATGGATTCACATTCCACTTTCTTCATTCTCTTTACAAGTATTTTAGACTTAAAAACTCTGGTGTATCACCACTTGCATCTCTAACATTTGTTGTAAACTCTCTTACTTGATCTTCCTGAGGGTTAGTAGAAGAACCCAGCATTGTGGATTATGGGTTGCTGAGTTTGTTCGGCATAGAATACATATGAAGTGTTTTTGTAAGCAATTATGTTGCTAGTGATGTGTCATGTAATACTGCAAAAGACAACCATTTATCTCTCCTCTATTTCTTGTGACTATTGTTAAAACTAATTTCTCAACCATTGCAATAATTCACCTAGTGATTTAATAGCATTTTTGTCTAATATTTCTAGCTATTTGTCTCTGTGTCAAATTTGGACACTGTATGATATTTTAGCTTATGTACTGATGAGTGTGTTCACTCTTCATGGCTTTTAGGTGCTTGTGGCCAGTATTACATATTCAGCTAATAATAGCTCACAACATGATTATGGAGAAGCAAGGTCAGTTTATTATCTCCATTTTCATGTCTGCACAGAAGTCTGACCCTAGTTGACAGTTTAGTTTATCTGACTGACAATTACCTTAAACAGCTTCTCAGCAGACAGACAGTAAGAGCTCTTACAGGCATTCCTTGATCAAGAGGGATATGCATATCTATCAGAAGCTGGCCAAGGAGGTCAAGTCAGTATATTGCAAGTAAAATACCCTTTAATGAGATGAGCTGAGAGGTGAGACTAGCCAAGCTTTGAAAATGATCACTAGAGCCGTAAGATACAGTTTAAAGACATTCTGCTTTAAATAAAAGGAATACAGGTCCCCAAAATAACTTTTATAATACTCCTTTCTCTTCCTCAATTAAGTGCAGTGAGTTATAGTATATGCACAAACTGCACAAATCTGATTTCAAATTTGTAAATATGCAAACATAAAATGAAATAAAACAAAACTGGATCAGTACAGTTATTAAAATATATAATAAGACAATATAAAGAAATATTTGTCAGTGTTCCAAAGTTTAAACCTGGGGCAATCACAAACCAGCTAACTAAATAGCTCAAATAAATTAATAAAGTGCATGGTAAAAATTGTGAAAAAAAATGGCATATAAATAGTCTTGTCTGTACTGCGGCAGACATGTTTCTGCTGTTACAACGTGAAGACTTTGACTGAAACAAGATTAATAAAACAGGAACATAAAAGATAGCAATGTTCCTACGTATATTATTACATTTTGTCCTCCATTCACAGTAGTTTGCATACAATCTTACCAATAATGTTGCACCTTGAAAGAAACAATAGATAGAGTGCATAGTATAACACTATGTTATTTATCTTAGATATGCCAAATAAACTACAAATAAAAACCTTACACATTAAACGTATAGGTTTCTTCTCTGAGTTCTCAAAAAATAGGTGCTATCAGGACTAGCAGTCAAGCAGTCAGTTTCCACAATCCATCCATGTTTGTTAAAACTAAGTTAGAAGCACAAAATTAGGAAAGATGCCAAATTTGAAGTCTATCAGTTCCCTTATTGAAATAGTCCAGGTATGATTACTCAAAGAGGTTGAATCAACGCATTTCACCTCTTCCTAGGTTTTCTCAGGATCATATGCGTACGATAAATATTCATTTCTAAGTTAGCAAATATCCCTATTTTGCTATATGCCAGCTACTAATACAGACTAAAAAGTAAAAATTTTTGTTGCAAGATCTTGATTGTAATTTGGATTTTTGCTTGGGAATTAATAGTCTAGCAGCATTTCAATTTAAATATTTTTTTCAATATGAAGCTATCCGTGCATACATCAAAGTGAAACAAAGTTCGGAAGTATAGATGGATATAATTAATATCAGTTGTGTTCGTACGTAGCTAAATATTTATTGGCACTTCGTTGCAGTAAGAGTTAAATATATTACAGATCTAACGCATGTTGTAACACGGTGGCACTTTAATTTTCCTTGTTTAGAAATTTCAATTATATTTCTGCCTTTTTAAATATCATTCATTACTAAATGTCAAGCACTTCAGCCGTCACTAGAATGTTAAGCCACTGATGTAATTATAAAGTACTTTACAACAAATACATAAATGAAATTACAGGGAAAGCAAAAAAATAACCAATATATATATATATATATATAGTTCTTATTTGTGTGCACAAATTAGGTTCATATTAATACTAAACATTCCTATGTGTGAACATAATATATTCAATGGCATCATCAAAATATATATTTATGTAAACAAGAACATAAAAAGTAAACGTATTGTGTGCCTAACAGGAAAGAGGATTACAATGTACCGTATTTATCGGCGTATAACACGCACTTCATTTTCAGAAGGAAATTCCAGGAAATTTCCCCCCCTCCCATAGTATTCCCCCCCTCATCCCATAGTGTTCCCCCCCTTTCCATAGTATTCTCCCCCCCCATAGTGCCCCCCCTTTCCATAGTATTCTTCCCCCCCTCCCATAGTGTTCCGCCCCTTTCCATAGTATTCTTCGCCCCCTCCCATAGTATTCTCCACCCCCTCATCCCATAGTGTTCCCCCCCTTTCCATAGTGTACCCCCCTCCCATAGTATTCTTCCCCTCCTCCCATAGTGTTCTCCACCCCCTCCCATAGTGTTCCCCCCTTTCCATAGTGTCCCCCCCCTCCCATAGTATTCTTCCCCCCTCCCATAGTGTCCCCCCCCCTCCCATAGTGTCCCCTAGTGCACTTTCCCTCTTGTCCCATAATTACTTACCTGTCTTGAAGCATGGGCCGTCTTCACAGCGCGCACCGCTGTACTGGAACTATAATTTCAGGTTCCGGTTTCCGGCGGGACTGAAAGGAAGTGTGCACACAATAGTGTGCACACTTCCTTTCAGTCCCGCCGATACTGGAACTTCAATTTCAGGTTCCACTATCAGCACACTATTGTGTGCACACTTCCTTTCAGTCCCGCCTGAAACTGGAACCTGAAATTATAGTTCCAGTACCGCGGTGCGCGCTGTGAAGCCGGCCCACGCTTCAAGACAGGTAAGTAATTATGGGATATCGGCGTATAACACGCACCCACGATTTTCCCCCTATTTTCAGGGAGAAAAAGTGCGTGTTATACGCCGATAAATACAGTATTTCACTTATAGTTAAGAGTCTAATACAGATTATTATGAAATACATCAAGCAACAATTTATGAAGCAATGTATGCCTCTTTTTTCCCATTTGACCAATATTAGCCTAAGCTCTGAAGTTTATAAAATGTGCCTGTACAGGGTGGGGCTTGACTGGGATGGGGAGTGGTCACATGCAGCATGAGCTCTTGGAGATTTCTCACAATACAATCTTTAAGGCTGATTCTTGTCACACCAACCTGACACCAGATGACCCTGTGGTGATACTGCAACCCCAGGGCTACCAATCTGTCTTTTGGCACCTCATCAACTGGTCAGCATCTCACTGGAGCAAGCCTGAGGCCAAGTTGTGGCCTACCACGCGAAACAGGAATGAGTGAGGAGGCCGATCCCTCTGCCCACAAACTACCAAGAACGCCCTGGTGAGATACCTCGACCCCCCCTGGCGGTGAGGGATATCCCGGCACTCTACACTACATCTCTACCCCTGGTACTGACCTGTGCACACAGTACACCCGCCAGGGCTCAAGGTCGGCACTTCACATGGAGACGGGGCACGACTCTGTTGGGCCTACCTGGGGCCTAATGACGGTTTTTGACCACATCTGCGCAGCCTTTTGGGAGTGGATAAGACTTAGTGCAGAAGCTGCAGCATTCCCCACCTCGCAGACCGCACAAACCCTGAAGGCGGACTCATCCACTCCTAAACCATGCATGCCAGACAGGATGGATGGACCCCCTGAACAGCAGCTACATTCACCTGTTCTTCCGGGATGAAAATCCGGGGCATAGGGAGCTTACGTCACAAACTACGCCTTCGCGCCCTACAGAGGAGACAGAATAGGTGCCTGCGAAACTTGAAGCAGAAGGGCCGCCACTCACACAGGCACAGCACCCCAGCCTTCCAGGGAAATGCCTCAAGGCTCATCTGCCTCTTTGCAATGGCTAACAGGGACATACTTTGTTGATCAGGCCGGAGCACTCCGATGTGACCCACTCCTGGTCTAAAGGGAATACCTGCGTGCCTCTTGCACCCACAGACCCAACAACTTCCACCCTGGCTTCAAAACCTGATCATGTTGCAGATCTAGCATGCAACTCCCGAAGGCATAGGCTGTCAAAGGAGACACTATGGGACTCTCTGGGGGTTGGGGCCTATGACTGGCTACCTCTTGTATTGCTGTAATAATAGAAAGCAACACAGCTATACCCCTGCATGAGACTAAAGTTACAGTATGAATATTGTGCATCTTTTTTCTTTCTTCTCTTTTCTGTTTGCATTTCTGTTTTAGTTACTGCACCCTCCCAATTTACAACCCTGCTGACCATACTGCATATTTATACTCTCACCTGCCGCAGAAGGGGTCTCCTAGTGGGATGTAGCAAATAGTCGCTAGACATTTCAAACCTTGACTTTTCACAACTCGTTAAGTAGGAAATGTCCCATTTAAGCTTGTTTATATAAAATTCTTAAGTCAAATGTCAGCATGATTAATCTGACTCAGTCCCACAAATACTTGTCTCATAGCTGTCAAATGAGCTAACCTTGCGATTATTCTACGCTATAATATAAAATGTGCAGTGTTATTGTATGCCAAATAATTGTTTTTCAATGTTGACTGACGGGCTGGCAATCGCTGTTGTGGCATTGCATGCTTCGTTGTTTATCCCATTTATGACAAAATCAAGAATTATAAAGTGTGCCTGTACTTTAATACATACAGAACAGACTAGGAAACTAATAACTTGATGAACAGCTGGCAAAGAGATTTCCCTTGAGACATAAGTGTATTACTTTTATTCTAGATATGTGAGATTCAAAACTTCTTCACTGCTCCTGGGTTTGCATTTTTTTTTCTTTACAATTAATGAACATTTTTTCAAAAAACACACTAGACCACTAAACTAGATATTTGTGATGCTATGTGCATTCTTCAATATGTGGCCCTCATTGCTGTAATATGTAGCTACTTGAGAAATATCTGTTAGAAACATAGAAACATGGAATATAAAGATAAGAACAATTCGGACCATCTAGTCTGCCCAATTTTCTAAATACTTTTATTAGTCACTGACCCTATCTTATAGTTAGGATAGCCTTATGCCTATCCTATGCATGCTTAAACTCCTTCACTGTGTTAACCTCTACCACTTCAGCTGGAAGGCTATTCCATGCATCCACTACCCACTCAGTAAAGTAATACTTCCTGATATTATTTTTAAACCTTTGCCTCTCTAATTTAAGACTGTCCTCTTGTTGTGGTTGTTTTTCTTCTTTTAAATATAGTCTCCTCCTTTACTGCGTTGATTCCCTTTATGTATTTAAATGTTTATCATATCACCCCTATCCAAGCTATACATGTAAAGTTCCTTTAACCGTTCCTGGTAAGTTTTATCCTGCAATCCATGAACCAGTTTAGTAGCCCTTCTCTGAATTCTATCTAAAGTATCAATATCCTTCAGGAGATACGGTCTCCAGTACTGCGTACAATACTCCAAGTGAGCGCTCACCAGTGTTCTGTACAATGGCATGAGCACTTCCATCTTTCTACTGATAATACATCTCCCTATTCAACCAAGCCTTCTGCTAGCATTTCCTGCTGCTCTGATACATTGTCTGCCAACCTTTAAATCCTCAGAAATAATCACCCCTAAATCCCTTTCCTCAGATTTTGAGGTTAGGACTCTATCAAATATTCTGTAATCTGCCCTTGGGTTTTTACATCCAAGATGCATTATCTTGCAATTATCCACATTAAATGTCAGTTGCCACAACTCTGACCATTTTTCTAGTTTACCTAAATAATTTGCCATTTGGCTTATCCCTCCTGGAACATCAACCCTGTTATATATTTTTGTATCATCAGCAAAAAATACATACCTTACCATCAAGACCTTCTGCAATATCACTAATAAAACTATTAAAGAGAATGGGTCCAAGTACAGATCCTTGAGGTACCCCACTGGTGACAAGCCCATGCTTCAAATATACTCCATTGACTACAATTTTCTGTTGCCTGTCACTCAGCCACTGCCTTACCCATTCAACAATATTTGAATCCAAACTTAAAGATTGCAGTTTATTGATAAGTCTTCTATGCGTAAACAGTGTCAAAAGCATTACTGAAATCTACTGCACCACCCTGATCTATTATTTTAGTTACTCAATCAAAAAAATCAATAAGATTTGTGTTGCATGATCTCCCTGAAGTAAACCCATAACAAAAATATTCATTGAGGCAGTCAGCTAGACCTTTATCCTCTTCTACATGCCTTATGCAATGCATAGGCAATACATAGGCAATGCAGTATGCAGCTTTTGATTCACTGTAGAATTTAATAGGATATTAAAATAAAACCTCTGACTATTATAGATACCAATTTGTGTTCTAGACTCTCTTAATTCAGGAGGTATAGATGTGAAACATTTTTAAATAAATTATCAGACTCCATGCAGATGTTTAAACAGCAATTGGATAAACCATTGCAAAAACATAACATACAGGGATATACATTCTAATTAGTGGGGTAAAAGCTGCTTGATCCAAGGAGACATCTGACTGCTATTTTGGAGGCAAGAAGGAATTACACATATATAAATTTGTATAAACTTGAAGGATGCAAGTCTCTTTTCAGCTATGTAATTATGTAAAGACAATTAGTGCAAAACACAAATAAGGAATTTTCTTAAAGACGATCTTCTAAATATACACCAATAAATGTTGAATAACAAAAATATAAAACGAAAAAAAGTGGAGCATACAATAAAATGTAATAATATACCTAATCAAATTCCAAATGCTTCAGAGTAGTGTAAAAAGAAATGAGTGTTACTCAGGATCAGGAGAACAAAATTATATACAATATTCCGGCATCAAGCCTTAATCATGTATGGAATTTGATTTGAAAACTTCCAAGGGACTGCGGATCCCTGCCATTGTGCTCCATTGGGTTTCCTGAGTGCAACACTACCTTTGGATTTGGATAATATACTTAATGTTTTCTTGTAGTGGTTTACATGACAATTTTCCAATCATACAGCAAGGGGTAGAAAAAAAGGGAAAACATATATAGCGTAATTCTGTGAAGTATCAACTAAACAGTGATAGAGGCTTCAATTTCCAACTCATGTAACAAGAGCCAAAATAGCCTGGCTCTAAAGTGTAAAGCTGATGGTGTCTTTACTGAATTCCATCGCAGCTTCTGGGCAAGTTGTTTTGCAAGAGGATAATGAAGAAAACAAAAACAACCAATGGTGTAGATGGGATTAAACTGGGAAAACACACACACACACACACACACACACATATATATATATATATATATATATATATATATATATATATATATATATATATATATAAATGAAGGAGAAGGCTTCACTGACAGTCTTCCTTTAACATTTCCAAATTTTTATTAGATATGCATTAAAAATCAACTATTCAGTCCTGCTTTAAGGACTTTCTTCAGGATCAAACACATAATGCAAGTACAATCAAAGACAAATATATAGATAAGAAATAAGTGGAAAATAGACTCACCACAGGTGCTGCTGTTCATCACCGGAGGTGTCTTACTAAGTTACGGGCGCATGCGCATGTAAGCTCCTCCCACGGACATGATGTAATGCTGTATGCGTGCTTCTGTGGTCGTTACGTCTCCAATGGCGATGCGGCAAATAAAATAGCTGCTGCCATGGTAACAGCTGAATGCTTAAAAGTGAAAAACGAGGAATAGTGTACCATCCTGATCAAGAAACAATTTGTGGTATCAGGTGCAAAAGTGGATGAAATATAGAGTATAAAGTGCTAGAATGAATAAAGGTGCTTGTAAAGAATAAAATGACATATGGAATATAAAAATAAAGCTTTTAATTACTAGTAATAAGTAAGTAAAGGCAATGTGTACTAGACACAGTTGGCAATACCTTATTTATTAGTGCCAATAATAGTAAAGTGCAGACATAGCAAAGTGCTTATAGTGATCAGTGGCATATACTGCTACATATGTATTAACTGTGCCATATAGTCTCTACAATGTAAAACAAAATGTTAAAATATTGCCCAGGGTACTGGAATTGCTGTTGGGTGTGATATTTATTCTTATTAGGAAAAAATAATACTAAAGTTTGAATAAGTGGATGGATTTAAAGAGTTCGTAAAGGGCTATTCAACCTTATTGATAGAATATGGGGATCAACCCTTACCATAACCTATAAATACTCCATATATATAGTCACACCTACTGCGATTGCCGTTACTTAGAAAAATCTAAAGTGTACACCTTCTTCATATTAAAGTTGAAATCAAAAACCATTTGCAAAAAACATTTACTTGTGTGTAACTATTTATAGGATCTGTATGTACGAGAAAGTCTTTAAGGTTTTTGTTTCTTTTATAACAGAAGAGTGGTATTTATTTAAAGACTTTGGGGAGCGTGTCGCTGTTTGCGATCATTCTCCAGTTACGTCGAACTGTAGTATCAATCTGTGGGATCATTTGGTAAATTCTGTTGGAAAAACTAATCTTGACTAATCTTTCTTACAGAAGAGGGCAATGCGTGCTTCATTAAGCAGTTTCTGTATAACATGGTCCCTGTAGCCTCTATCCAAAAACTTGGTGGTCATCTCCTGTTACTGGAGTTCCAGGGTTTCATAATTTGAGTTATTCCTAATGACTATTATTATTCCATACACGGTGCTTTCAGAAGATAATTCTTCAAGGCCTTAGGATGAGTGTAGAAAAGTATTACAGTCTGTAGGTTTAGTGAAGAGGCTATATTCAATTTTGGAGTCTCCAATAGTGATCTGGAGGTCGAGGTAATGAATTTGTTTAGGATGAATGGTGGCTGTGAATCTGATGGGTGTAAGCAGTAGGTTTAGAGATTCAACCATGCTCTCTGCTTCTTCTTGAGTGCCTTTCCATACATCAGTAGGTCATCAATGTACCTAAAATATCCTTAGATATTGTGACCATACTTCGACAGGATATGTTGCTCTTCATAAACATACATGTATGCGTTCACATACATTGGTGCCATTGCAGCACCCATCGAGGTGCCTGCCACTTAGATTCGAGAACAAATGGTACCTCTAAAATAATTGTTCTGGAGGATCAAGGTTAAAAGTTCCAAGATAAATTCAATGGAATTTCATTGTAGAGAGCATTGTAAGTCAGCCAGTAAAGTAAATCATGCCAATGTATTCTTTATTCTTTTATATATTAACATCTTGTCTTCGAGGTCAATATTTTGTTTTGAAAATCATGTTATATTCAGACTTACAAAGGACTTTTCTTTATAAAATCAGGTAACACACAGCTCCTTAAATGCAATTCTTTCTAAATCCTACTTAGAATGTATGTTTTGGCAGAAACCCAGAAAAAGATTACAGCTCATATAAGCATTTCATTTTTCTATTACAGTAATATTTTCAGAACATTGCCACATTTATATTTAAGTGGGATCAGCTGTGCTCTAAAAATGATTTTCAGTAGTGTTTTCAAGGATTCCTGTTTCATGTAGGTGCATTCTGATTCATTGCTTTACAGCCAATATTTATTTTTTTTATTTTCAATTGTCTTTTAATGAAAATTCTTATTGTTCAATTGACTGAATAGATGTTAAAACATTTTTATTATTTAAGTGTTGCATTTGGTGCTAAACAGAATTTATTTGAGATTGTACTCACATTGTATTCACAACAGTTAGAATTATGCTAATTAAATCCAAACCTGACAATCTAATATTCTTAAAACAAGGTAGATCGGACTATATATGCCCTCTAGTAAATGTCACATTAATGCCATCATGAAACACATTGATGGATTGCATTTTCTATGTATCTACCATTGTAATCATTGTAATTATTTGAGTTTTCAATTTCTGTATAAATTAATTTTGGCATTAAGTATATGCACAATTTATTAATTAAAGACAAAGACAGAGTAAGCATTAATTAGCAAATCAATAACTTTCCAATTAAGCTACATAATTATTTGGCGATATAATTATTATTTATCTTTAAGGCTGCAAAGTCTAAATTTGTAGTTATTGTTTTTATATCTGTCTGTCTGATCAATCCATCAATGCATCCATCCACCCATCCTCTACCACTCTATATAGCAAGAGAGCACAGCCAAAGGTAAATTAAACTTGCTAATCTTTTATAAAACATAGTAACACTTGAATTTTTCTAAATATCATTTTTCTTTTAAAAATTATTTATTAATCAACACATTGGCCTACTAAAATAAAATTTTCAAGAAAATCATACCATAACAAAGCTTTCTACATTCACTGAAATTGCTTCCCTATCTACAAAACCAGTAAAGATGTAGTGAATTATCACTATATTTGCTAGGAAATATCAGTGGTACGAATGTCTGGATTATTACAAGCATATTAATTTTAACAGTCCACCAAGCAATCTCAAATATGGATAGTTTTATAAAGTGGAATGTATCAAATTGGTTTAATCTGTTTTCTGTGTACAAATGTACTGTACTTGGACATGAATAAAACATTCAACCTGGACAGGGCAAAACACATGTCTCGTCTGTGCTACTTTCTTTTTCGGGACAGCAGAATTAATCGGCTTTTTCAAAATTAGATCATGATATATGTTTGAGTTAAAACGGACTGAGAGAACTTTGTTTATATTGATTCATTATACTAAGGGGGAGCAGGAGTCATCTCAAGTTCAAAATATGGAATTTATCCAAGAGTGAAGAGAAAAATGTAAGGGGCAATTGACCACCCACCAACTCCTTACAACCTGATAAGAACAAAACTTATACATCCAGTCTGTAGAGTCCGTGACCATCATTCAGTGTAGATAAAAAATAGTACCCACTCCTAGCTGCATCTGCGGAGGTATCAGCTATCCTTAGTCTCAGTCAGGTAGGACAAAACCACTACAATGAAAGGCATTTGAAAAAAAGAGAGCAGCAGCGGGTGAAATTTAATTTTCATTTCATTATTATTTTTTTAGGTGGGTAAAGAAGGGTATGAATTGTCCTAAACTTATTATTTTTGTGGCTCAAAGTTTCTGTTATGTCCCCAAAATGGCATAAGAACTGACACTAGCTTCCCTATTGCTATCCAATTTAATGCCCTTGTGGGATCAATGCTTGTGGAGTGGTGGGATGTTCCAAAACATTTTCACCATGTTTAAACTGAAGTTTCACTATGTACTGACATCCTGTAATAGATGGCAATCTTCCTTCAATGCTCAAGTATGGTTTGCAGTAAGTTGGACCTCCTCCACTACCACCACAATACCCAGTCACCATGGGCTTACACCAGTGTGCCATTAAGGAAAGTAAGGAATGCAGGCTAGTAGATGCACTGCATAAATCTCGGCACTGAAATTAGAGATTTTGTTAGGCTGCTGTTTTGGCATTGTTCTGGAATTAATTTGACAACATTTTTTAAGATTAGACTTGTGGACACTTCTCTGGAATGATGAGGAGTCTAACTGTCCCTGTCTAACCTGTCTCTGTTGATGGTTGACATTATTCTAATTATCCCCCTGCTATGCCTGAGGATGTTAGTAGTGGATAAGGTACTGTTACTGCTTCTGTTTCTTCCCCTTTTCAAATGCTTGTGATTGTAATAGTTTCACCCTGCCTTATGATTGTGTTTAAAAATAGGTAGCTGATCGGTAGATTTACTATTACTGTAACATTATTTGTTTGATTACATTGCACACAGTGCACCGCAGTGCACAGTGCTTTGACATTTGCATAGCACACAGTTAAAGGGCCACTATAGTGCCAGGAAAACAAACTTGTTTTCCTGGCACTTTACGATCATTAGGTCCTCCCCACCCTCAGGGCCCCCCTCCCGCTGTGTTGAAGGGGTTAAAACCCCTTCAGCCACTTACCTTTATCCAGCACCGGGCTCCCTCGGCGCTGGGGAACTCTCCTCCTTCTGCCAACGTCAGCTCTGAATGCGCATGCGCGGAAAGAGCCGCGCACACATTCAAACTGCCCTTGGAAAGCATTACTCAATGCTTTCCTATGGACGTCCAGCCTCTTCTCACTGTGATTTTCACTGTGAGAATCGTGTAAGCACCTCTTGCAGCTGTCAGTGAGACAGCCACTAGAGGCTGGATTAACCCTCAGTGAAACACAGCAGTTTCTCTGCTATGTTTTCAGCTGCAGGGTTAAAACTAGAGGGACCTGGCACCCATACCACTTCAATGAGCTATAGTGGTCCTTTAAGAAACAAAAAGGCTTTACAAACTAATTATTATGCTGTACACTACTAATGCCACACTCAGTGTAGGTAGGGTTCACTTGTGTAGTAAACTGCAGCCACACACTGTGTATATGACTCAGGGAAGAAGCTTGCAATTTTGTCTTATGGGAGGGACTCAAAATAACCCCAATCTTTGCTGTGGCACAATACCATTAAAGCTACCTTTTGCTTTGTGGCTGATGAAGATTTTTTTTGATTTGGTATAAAGTAGTTAAAAGTTTGTGGGGTTTTTTGGTAACTGTTGGAGAAAAGAAAATCCTTCTTTTGAAAAGTATGGTGTTTGACAAAAAAACATTTTCCTAGCTTGGGTCATAGATTCTAGTGTCAGACCAGGTTTGGCTGTTTTTTCTGTATTTAGCAAGCAGATACTGACAGAGGCGCTTGAAACAACTTAGAACTGGAACATTCTATTTTAGTTATGTTTTTGTTAAATGTTTGAAGGAAAAATATCCATCTTTTAGAGATTGTGGTGTTTGGAAGCAAACTCATTTTGCCTAGCCTGGGTCCCTTGTTTTAGTACAAGACTAGGTTTAGACATGTTTGCTGTATCTAGCCAACAGTTACTGATGGAGGCACTTGAAACACCATTAAGATATAGGAGATTAGCAGGCATTTTGTGAATGATCCAAGTGCAAGATTGCATTACCAATATACAGCTGTTAAACATATTATTTTATTTTTGTTTTGTCTACTGTAAGGAGAAAGAGTGTTCAGCCCAGCATGTGCTATGTAAGTGTGTGAGCACTGTGCATTGTTTCTTCACTTCAAACACAATAATATTACAGCAAATCTACCAAATACTAACCCATTTTGCAGCACAAAATTTTTTTTTGGGTGAATAAAATTCTGTTTCCTTATACACAAGTTAATCCTTCATATACCTTATTTAATTTCCCACAGCAGGTCTCACTTCTTTCGAGACTTGTCATGAGAATATCCCAGGCAATTTTTGTCTTTTTGGATAAATACCCTATTTATTTCCCTATTAAAGGATAGGGTTATTGAACTTAAATCACATGGAGATCGGAGACATGGGTTTACTTCAGGGAGATCATGCCAAACTAATCTTATTGATTTTTTTGATTGGGTACTAAAATAATAGATCAGGGTGGTGCAGTAGACATTGCTTACTTAGATTTCAGTTAGGCTTTTGACACCGTTGCACATAGAAGGCTTATCAATAAACTGCAATCTTTAAGTTTGGATTCCAATATTGTTGAATGGGTAAGGCAGTGGCTGAATGACAGGCAACAGAGGGTTGTAGTCAATGGAGTATATTCGAAGCTTGGGCTTGTCACCAGTGGGGTACCTCAGGGATCTGTACTTGGACCAATTCTCTTTAATAGTTTTTTTTTTTTAATTCTTTATTTTTGTTGTGCGGGAGGTTACAGACATATCAACAGACGCCACAACAGCGTATCTCAGGAGTCACATAGGTTAGACAGTGGCGTGATAATTTGCACAATTTTTTTTATATTTGTAAGCTTAGCTAAACATTTAATCCAACAAAGTGAGATTTAGCTAAAATAACTAGTGTAAAGAGAAAACATATTGGTCATTGACACACGTTTAGTTAAGGACCCAGAATCTGCTCGCGTTTGCAGCCACGGTTAGCTATATATTAAATGGCGTCCAAAGACATCCGTGTGGCTAGGCTAACTAGCTCTGCATCAGGATTGGGAGCAACAAAACAATCCTGCATCGCCTTTATGTCATGCTGTTCAATAGAGGGCTTATGTGGGGCCGCTCGACTAATGCCCTTTTTCGGCAGGTTATTTATTCTGAATAAGCTAGTGGCATGGTTGTGGCTGAGATAGTGATTCCAGCATGTCTGAGAGCTGGACTCATGCATTTGTGCTCAAAATTAGGGTGCTACTTCTGCTAGGCTTATGAAACACAATGTTATACATTGCAAGTATTAGCTAATAGAGTACCTTCTATGACTGAGTTACTGCACTATTTTCTTTGGTCTAGATTATATTACCCAAACCTAAGCAGACACATAGTGGGGTATTCAATGGCAGGCTGCAGATCGCAGGTTAATCCTGCTGAGAAAGGTTTTGGGCACTTATGCAAGTTGGAGCGATGCAAGAAAGGGAAAGTGCTTATGAAATCATAACATGGCTAAGCTGGTACATACAAAATTAAAGCAAAAGTATGAACTATGTACACGCTAATTGTGGGTATCTGAGCCTTATTCTGCTGACTGTTACAATGTCCCATGAAGAGGTTAATTGTATAAAGATGGCCTCAGCTCCACATGTCACTCGGGTGGATCTCTTTCAGCCTATGCCCACAGGGTTTACCGGACTGTCCAGCATGGTGGTGACCTGCCAGGCGGCGGCTCTTTTGTTTGGTGGGGAGACGCCTAGCCCCGGATGGCCTGGGGAGCAGCTCAGTGGCTGCGGTGGTTTCTCCATGTTGCCCAGGACAGGTGGTGGTATGTTGGGGTTCGGTACTTCATGGCAGCGGTGAGCAGGACGTCTGTCCGCGACTCGCTGTCTCAGCCGGTTGTGTTGTTTCCACGGCTTTTGTCGCTTTAGTGTAGTCGGATTAGTGTGGGGTAGCTGTCGGCCCACAGGAGGCCTCCCAGGCTGCTCCTTATTGCATGCTCGGTCTTCCTTATCGGGCTCCTGTGAGGCCGTTGCTTGCTTTGCACGGTTGAGCAGCATGGCCCAAAACTTGTCAAATATGGCACCCAGAGTGTCCGTTACATTGGCCTCAGGGCCTGCTAAGACAGGTTGTGGCAGTGTCAGACCTCGTGTTGTGGAGCCTGGTGCTTCCGCCATCTTGAGCGACTCCTTTCCCGTGTGGCTTGGGAGTTTCGCAGGGCTCATAGAAGCGTCCGTGACTGAGGCAGCTTGGGTCCTTGAGGACCGGGATAACCCCCATCGGTTCGGGGGGGGGGGGAGGGAGGTGATTTGGGAGTGCCCCCTTGTCAGCCAGAGAACCAGGAGAGCGGCCGTCTCTCCTCGGCTCCCACCCGCACAGGCCGCAGATCTCGATTTGGTCTGCCCAGCACCGGAGAGCCATGTGTCGGGTATCTCCAGTTGCAGTGCAGTCTCCTTGTCACGAATATTGCGTTTAGCAGTCGATGTGATCGGGTGGTCAGGCGTTAGATCCAGAATCTTGGCTTCAGACTCAGGAGCTCTCGACATGCACGTCTAGTCCGCTTGGTAGTCAGACTCCGCCCCCTCTTTAATATTTTTATTAGTGATATTGCAGAAGGTCTTGATGGTCAAGTATTTCTTTTTGCTGACGATACTAAGATATGTAACAGGGTTGATGATTGTAATGGTATCGATTAATTAATGACTTTACATCATAAATAAAGCATATTTAGTGTAATGCTTTGGAGGCACCACTAGGGGCAGTGTGTAGGAAGACATGTGCTTCTGGCAGTGACATCACAGGCCAGCCTACTTACACTGAATACAAACCAGATGTAGGAGAAACTGTCTCTTTTTGCCTGTACCTGACTGGACCTAAGATGTAGTACCAGCTCTGACAACCCCAGCCAAAGGGCTGGGGCCTTGTAAGTAATATAAATCCATTGTAACATTTAGCAATTGTAATAGCCTTTTGTAAAACATGTAGCAACCTTTTGTAGTTTTGTATTGTGTAATTATTGTAGTAAATTGACATTCTGCTAGCATTTGTTTAATTGTTATTATAATTATATTAATTATTGTAGTAAATTGACATTCTGCTAGCATTTGTTTAATTGTTATTATAATTATATTAAATATACATTTAATACTACAATGTTTTGTGTATTTCCTATTATATATTCAACCATAATACCGAACTCTAAAAAATATTAATGTTGTTATTTGTTGCTTAATTATTATATATTAATTATTAAATTAATATTCATATTTAAGTCACAACTTTAACAATGATCCAGAAGGGATAAGCCAAATGGCAAATGATTTAGGTAAACTAGAAAAATGGTCAGGGCTGTGGCAGCTGACATTTAATGTGGATAAGTGCAAGATAATGCATCTTCGATGTAAAAACCCAAGGGCAGAGTACAGAATATTTGATAGAGTCCTAACCTCAACATCTGAGGAAAGGGATCTAGGGGTGATTATTTCTGATGACTTAAAGGTAGGCAGACAATGTAATAGAGCAGCAGGAAATGCTAGCAGAATATTATTATAAGCCAATTCAGAAAAGGCATAGCCAGAGCAAATATTGTATATATATGAAGACAAAGACAAGAAAACATTATCCTCTTTTCCTGTATTATTGTGATGACTGCTAGGTGCAACAATGACTGATAGGAGGCTAAGAAGGAGGTGCCAAGTTGCAGGATAAAGATATGTAGGTTTCTACATTTAATTTATTTTCACATCCCACAAATACATATTTATTAAATATAGGGATAAGTAAGAATAATTTAAAAACCACTTATACCCCACTCTCCTAGATTGAAAGTTCTTTTGAACAGGGACCTCATCAACCTATTTCTCCAGTAGCATCTTGAAATTGTCTTCTTCATTGTTAAACTTTGCCCTTTTTTATATAGTAAAGTGCTGTAGAATAAGTTGGTGCTATAAATGATAAATATAATAGGAATACATTTTTGGTGTTGACATTTAGCTTTGTAAATATTTGTTACTTACAGTCTATGTAGCCAAGCGTTGAAGAAGGAAGATTCCAAAAAGGGAGAATTTGAGGCAGGCTTACCCTGTCTCCCACCAGATACCACCATCAATTGGGCATGTCACCTGGGGGCGACCTTTGTGAAATATGCAGAGACCCCACAAGTGCAAGAACAACTTTAGACAGTTAAAGAAAAAAAAGAGAAGAAACATATGTGCTTTTTCCATAGACCAAAACTTGTTTTAAGATCATGTAATGAATAATAATGTATAATATCTGCTTTGTTGGGTGTTTTTTCTCATAGAGGTTGACTCGTGTTTGAGGCATTTATTGGTATTATCATGACTGTAGAAAAATGTGTGATGAGTTAGACAAGGTAGTGGGGGAAATCATAGAGTAAATAGTACCTAGTGACAAGGAATGTTAATGTGAAAGAATGACTCAAGAAGGTTCAGATAGAATGTAGTCATTTTCCCAGAAAAAGGTTGTAGAGAGTTGCAAAGCGAATGTTGGTATGTAGGTGGCTATGTAGGGAGGATTTGTCTAATGTTCCATGGTTTATGCAGCTTTGAGACAGAAGATGAAATGATTAGGGAAGGTTTAAGGAGTGAGATGTTAAACTCACACCAGGCAAATTTTATCTTTATATTTGGATAAATTCACTATTTTTTGTACTTTTTACCTGCATTACATGGTGTATAGAAGTTGACTTCACATTCACTGTTTTCTCTGTCACTGCACCTAAATTAAATTATTAGGGGATGTCTCACAGTGAAAGCTGATTATGTCTACATCTTTGCAGTAGGTGATAAATAGAGAATGTCCTTTTTTCTCTCTCACTGCTGAATGCGATGTTTGATGTCTCACATTGACAGTGGAATGTCTCTCACTTTCTATGGTGTGAAATTAATAGAGGAAAGAATGTTTCCTTCTTACAGATTTCATTTCTTTGAAGAGTCTGATGAATTGTAATGCTTCACATTGTTAATAAAATGTCTGTCCCACTATGCTTTGTCAGATGGATGGATTTTATCAAACTCAAAGTGCGAAATTCCCTGTATAGTATGATAGATTAAACATATTTTCTAACTGCTTGCACCGTCTGTATGTTGAAGTATAAAGGATGAAGTATTTGTCACACTGCCAGCTAGATCTTTCAGTAGTGTATAATGGATGAAGTTTGTCTCACACTAATAGTTTTCAAACTCTGCACGTACAACAAACTAAGCCTTGAGGTGAGATGTACAGCTGGATGCAGTGATTGAGCAAAGAAATATTTCTTACACTGATTTACTTGATTTCTCTGCACCGAACAGTCACTGACAGGAGATATCTTCTTTCTCTTTGACAGGGTTATTTACTGAATTATGAATTTTCTGGAATTCAAAGTGAACTTCATATTGTAGGTCAAAATGGTTAAACTCAAAACATATCTGATGTAAAATGTAACATTGTGTTTGAATTCCTGACAATTTATACCTAAATAGCTCTGTATATGTTCTAACTCTACTTGCATCATTCATGACACCATCCTCTGTATCCTTCATTTTCTTGGATACCGATATATGCCCTTTTCCATTGCACTTTGCATCATTAGTGATACTCATATATATGGCTTATTCTACTAGCATCAAGTTTTAAAAGTTCCAATATGTTATTTTCTCTCCATCTTGTTTGTTTGAGATTTGTCTTCACTGATCCTGACTAATTCCACCACTTAAACTCATTTGCTGCCCACACAAAAATTTTTTTACTTAGCCAACTCTGCAAATCCTGATTTCTGAATTTTTAAGGAATGCTATTACAGTCGTGAGATTAGATTTTGTTATTTGTTTCTACTCAGGTTAAATATACCAAAACTTAAATTACCGTATATACTCGAGTATAAGCCGAGTTTTTCAGCACATTTTTTGTGCTGAAAAACCCCAACTCGGCTTATACTCGAGTCAATAGTCTGTATTATGGCAATTTGCATTGCCATAATACAGACTGGGGCTGTGGGGGGCTGTGAGAGAGCGTTACTTACCTCTCCTGGAGCTCCTGTCAGCTCTCTCCTCCTCCGCACCGTCCGTTCAGCACCTCGGTCAGCTCCCAGTGTAAATCTCGCGAGAGCCGCGGCTCTCGCGAGACTTACACTGTGAGCTGGCAGAAGAGCTGAACGGACGGCGCAGAGGAGGAGAGAGCTGACAGGAGCTCCAGGAGAGGTAAGTAACGCTCTCTCACAGCCCCCACAGCCCCCCACTGAACTACCAATGCTGGACCACCAGGGAAGGAGAGCCCCCCTCCCTGCCATGTATCAAGCAGGGAGGGTGGACGAAAAAATATAATAATACAATTTTAAAAATAATAAAATAATAATAATAAAAAAATATTAACATAATTAAAAAAATAATAATAAAATTGCCCACCCCCCACCAAGGCTCTGCATCACACACACACACACACACACACACACACACACACACACACACACACACACACACACACACACACACCACATTCATACACACACACCACATTCATACACACACACTGCATTCATACACACACTGCACTCATACATACACACACTGCACTCATACACACACGAACTGCACTCATACACACACACTGCACTCATACACACACTGCACACATACACATACTGCACTCATACACACACACACTGCATTCATACACACACACACTGCACACATACACATACACACACTGCACACATACACACACTGCACACATACACATACACACACTGCACTCATACACACACACTGCACTCATACACACACACTGCACTCATACACACTGCATTCCTACACACTGCATTCATACACACTGCATTCATACACACTGCATTCATGCACACTGCATTCATACACACTGCATTCATACACACACTGCATTCATACACACACTGCATTCATACACACACACTGCACTCATACACACACTGCATTCATACACAATGCACTCATACACACACTGCACTCATACACACACTGCACACATACACACACTGCACACATACACACACTGCACTCATACACACACGCTGCACTCATACACACACGCTGCACTCATTATACACACACTGCATTCATTATACACACACTGTAAATAAATATTCAATTAATATATTTTTTTTAGGATCTAATTTTATTTAGAAATTTACCAGTAGCTGCTGCATTTCCCACCCTAGTCTTATACTCGAGTCAATAAGTTTTCCCAGTTTTTTGGGGTAAAATTAGGGGCCTCGGCTTATATTCGGGTCGGCTTATACTCGAGTATATACGGTATATTAGAATTTACCCGAGAGGAACAGTTAAAGAATGGAACATCTACTTTTTTAATTTTTTTATTATTACTTCTAAAAAGCTCTATGACCTCATATTTAGTAAAGAAGTACAGCAGGAAATGAAAATGTAGGTATTAGTGTTGTCACGAACCCGAAATTTTCGGTTCGCGAACGGCGAACGCGAACTTCCGCAAATGTTCGCGCACCGGCGAACCGCGCGAACCGCCATTTACTTCAATGGGCAGGCGAATTTTAAAACCAACAGGGACTCTTTCTGGCCACAAAAGTGATGGAAAAGTTGTTTCAAGGGGACTAACACCTGGACTGTGGCATGCCGGAGGGGGATCCATGGCAAAACTCCCATGAAAAATTGCACAGTTGATGCAGAGTCTGCTTTTAATCCATAAAGGGCAGATATGGATTGACACCTGTCCTCAAAACCCCTATTACACACTGAAAAAGAGCAGAATAGAGACTGTTCCCTGTCCACAGAGACCATGATACACACTGACACAGAGCAGAATAGAGACTGTTCACCGTCCACAGAGACCATGATACACACTGACACAGAGCAGAATAGGGACTGTTCCCCCTACATAGGGTCACTTGGCAGATATGGATTGACACCTATCCTAATGATCCCTGATACACACTGACACAGAGCAGAATAGAGACTGTTCCCCCTACATAGGGTCACTTGGCAGATATGGATTGACACCTGTCCTCAAAACCCCTGATACACACTGACACAGAGCAGAATAGGGACTGTTCCCCCTACATAGGGTCACTTGGCAGATATGGATTGACACCTATCCTAATGATCCCTGATACACACTGACACAGAGCAGAATAGAGACTGTTCACCGTCCACAGAGACCATGATACACACTGACACAGAGCAGAATAGGGACTGTTCCCCCTACATAGGGTGACTTGGCAGATATGGATTGACACCTGTCCTCAAAACCCCTGATAAACACTGACACAGAGCAGAATAGGGACTGTTCCCCCTACATAGGGTCACTTGGCAGATATGGATTGACACCTATCCTAATGATCCCTGATACACACTGACACAGAGCAGAATAGAGACTGTTCCCCCTACATAGGGTCACTTGGCAGATATGGATTGACACCTGTCCTCAAAACCCCTGATACACACTGACACAGAGCAGAATAGGGACTGTTCCCCCTACATAGGGTCACTTGGCAGATATGGATTGACACCTATCCTAATGATCCCTGATACACACTGACACAGAGCAGAATAGAGACTGTTCACCGTCCACAGAGACCATGATACACACTGACACAGAGCAGAATAGGGACTGTTCCCCCTACATAGGGTGACTTGGCAGATATGGATTGACACCTGTCCTCAAAACCCCTGATAAACACTGACACAGAGCAGAATAGGGACTGTTCCCCCTACATAGGGTCACTTGGCAGATATGGATTGACACCTGTCCTCAAAACCCCTGATACACACTGACACAGAGCAGAATAGGGACTGTTCCTCCTACATAGGGTCACTTGGCAGATATGGATTGACACCTGTCCTCAAAACCCCTGATACACACTGACACAGAGCAGAATAGGGACTGTTCCCCCTACATAGGGTCACTTGGCAGATATGGATTGACACCTGTCCTCAAAACCCCTGATACACACTGACACAGGGCAGAATAGGGACTGTTCCTCCTACATAGGGTCACTTGGCAGATATGGATTGACACCTGTCCTCAAAACCCCTGATACACACTGACACAGAGCAGAATAGGGACTGTTCCCCCTACATAGGGTCACTTGGCAGATATGGATTGACACCTGTCCTCAAAACCCCTGATACACACTGACACAGAGCAGAATAGGGACTGTTCCCCCTACATAGGGTCACTTGGGAGATATGGATTGACACCTGTCCTCAAAACCCCTGATACACACTGACACAGAGCAGAATAGGGACTGTTCCTCCTACATAGGGTCACTTGGCAGATATGGATTGACACCTGTCCTCAAAACCCCTGATACACACTGACACAGAGCAGAATAGAGACTGTTCCCCGTCCACAGAGACCATGATACACACTGACACAGAGCAGAATAGGGACTGTTACCCCTACATAGGGTCACTTGGCAGGTATGGATTGACACCTGTCCTCAAAGCCCATGATACACACTGGGGGGAGCTACTGTCCTCCCCAACCCCTGCGTGGTGGGTGGGGGCCATAAATCACAATGGGGGGACCTACTGTCCTCCCCCCCCTCGGCCCCCACCCCTGCGCGGTGGGTGGGGGCCATAAATCACAATGGGGGGGCCTACTTTCCTCCCCCCCGGCCCCCATCCCTGCACGGTGGGTGGGGGGCATAAATCACAATGGGACGGACCTACTGATAGGAGTGGAGTATTGTTCATATCAGTTTAATACCTTCCGCGTCTCCTATCAGTGGACGTGTAAATGGCAGAGATTTTTAATTGTTGAATCACCTCCCCTTTTTAGGCCAAAGTGGGAAGATGCTTAGACCACTGGTATATTGGTGCCATCTTGGAGGATTTTTTTTTGGTTTGGTTTTTGAAGCCACAGTGCTGCACCAGTGGGCCTAAAAATTAGGCATGTACACATGCCTGAAAAATTTGGTATTGTTGCAGCCGCTGCTGTAGCAGCGGCCAGAAAAATTGATGTTTGTTTCACAGGCAGAAAGTGCCCTAAAACATGGCGGCTTGAACCCTAGTTGGTGGCGGATAAGTCACGCAAGTCAAACGTCATTCAGAGCTAAAATACAGCAGCGTGTGGACCATTTTTAGCCCAAGGCAGCTCATCTCATCAGGCCTTTTTTAAGCGAATGTATCGCCCAGTGTCAGTCCCTTCGGGATCCATCCCTCATTCATCTTAATAAAGGTGAGGTAATCTAGACTTTTTTGACCTAGGCGACTTCTCTTCTCAGTGACAATACCTCCTGCTGCACTGAAGGTCCTTTCTGACAGGACACTTGAAGCGGGGCAGGCCAGAAGTTCTATCGCAAATTGGGATAGCTCAGGCCACAGGTCAAGCCTGCACACCCAGTAGTCAAGGGGTTCATCGCTCCTCAGAGTGTCGATATCTGCAGTTAAGGCGAGGTAGTCTGCTACCTGTCGGTCGAGTCACTCTCTGAGGGTGGATCCTGAAGGGCTGTGGCGATGCATAGGACTTAAAAAGGTCCGCATGTCCTCCATCAACAACACGTCTTTAAAGCGTCCTGCCATTGCCGGCATGGTCGTGGGAGGAGGAGGAGGAGGATGACTTCCACCTCTCCCCCTGTTAGATTCCCGTTGTGCTGTGACATCACCCTTATACGCTGTGTAAAGCATACTTTTTAATTTATTTTGCAAATGCTGCATCCTTTCCGACTTGTTGTAATTCGGTAACATTTCCGCCACTTTCTGCTTATACCGGGGGTCTAGTAGCGTGGACACCCAGTACAGGTCGTTCTCCTTCAGCCTTTTTATACGAGGGTCCCTCAACAGGCAGGACAGCATGAAAGACCCCATTTGCACAAGGTTGGATGCCGAGCTACTCATTTCCCGTTCCTCCTCCTCACTGATGTCATTGAAGGTATGTTCTTCCCCCCAGCCACGTACAACACCACGGGTACCAGATAGGTGACAACGAGCACCCTGGGATGCCTGTTGTGTTTGGTCTTGCTCCTCCTCCTCAAAGCTACAATCCTCCTCTGACTCCTCTTCCTCACAATCCTCTTCCAGCGTTGCTGCAGGTCCAGCAAGCGATGCTGATAAGGCTGTTTCTGGTGGTGATGGTGACCACAACTCTTCCTCTTCCTCTTCACGCTCATCTACAGCCTGATCCAGCACTCTTCGCAGGGCACGCTCCAGGAAGAAAACAAATGGTATGATGTCGCTGATGGTGCCTTCGTTGCGACTGACTAGGTTTGTCACCTCCTCAAAAGGACGCATGAGCCTACAGGCATTGCGCATGAGCGTCCAGTAACGTGGCAAAAAAAATTCCCAGCTCCCCAGAGGCTGTCCTAGCACCCCGGTCATACAAATATTCATTAACAGCTTTTTCTTGTTGGAGCAGGCGGTCGAACATTAGGAGTGTTGAATTCCAACGTGTAGGGCTGTCGCAAATCAAGCGCCTCACTGGCATGTTGTTTCGCCGCTGGATATCGGCAAAGTGAGCCATGGCCGTGTAGGAACGCCTGAAATGGCCACACACCTTCCTGGCCTGCTTCAGGACGTCCTGTAAGCCTGTGTACTTATGCACAAAGTGTTGTACGATCAGATTACACACATGTGCCATGCACGGCACATGTGTCAACTTGCCAGATATTTGGCAGATATGGATTGACAAATCCCTGACAAACAGCTACCACATGCAAGGAAGGCAGCAGGGGCGCAAATGACCCACTCCCGACGCGGGAAGGTAGTGACGACAAATAACAATACAGGACTCTTTAGAGGCCCTGTAATTGTAATCAGTCCACTTGAAATCCTTTAACTTTGATCAATTGGAGGGAAGTCTGGTGCAGAGCCACTGATCCATGCGCAGGGCCAGCCTTAGGCCTTTGGGTGCCCTGTGCAAGAAATCTTCACCCTGTCACACTCATGTGCAAGAAATCTTCACCCTGTCATCGGGTCACTTGGCAGATATGGATTGACAAATCCCTGACAAACAGCTACCACATGCAAGGAAGGCAGCAGGGGCGCAAATGACCCACTCCCGACGCGGGAAGGTAGTGACGACAAATAACAATACAGGACTCTTTAGAGGCCCTGTAATTGTAATCAGTCCTCTTGAAATCCTTTAACTTTGATCAATTGGAGGGAAGTCTGGTGCAGAGCCACTGACCCATGCGCAGGGCCAGCCTTAGGCCTTTGGGCGCCCTGTGCAAGAAATCTTCACCCTGTCACACCCATGTGCAAGAAATCTTCACCCTGTCACACACACACACACAGGCAGACAGCCATACACACGCACACACACAACTGCCACTGACTAGGCTTGTCACCTCCTCAAAAGGACGCATGAGCCTACAGGCATTGCGCATGAGCGTCCAGTAACGTGGCAAAAAAATTCCCAGCTCCCCAGAGGCTGTCCTAGCACCCCGGTCATACAAATATTCATTAACAGCTTTTTCTTGTTGGAGCAGGCGGTCGAACATTAGGAGTGTTGAATTCCAACGTGTAGGGCTGTCGCAAATCAAGCGCCTCACTGGCATGTTGTTTCGCCGCTGGATATCGGCAAAGTGAGCCATGGCTGTGTAGGAACGCCTGAAATGGCCACACACCTTCCTGGCCTGCTTCAGGACGTCCTGTAAGCCTGTGTACTTATGCACAAAGCGTTGTACGATCAGATTACACACATGTGCCATGCACGGCACATGTGTCAACTTGCCCAACTTCAATGCCGCTATCAAATTTTTTCCGTTGTCACACACCACTTTGCCGATATCCAGTTGCTGCGGAGTCAGCCACTTTTCCACCTGTGCGTTCAGGGCGGACAGGAGTGCTTGTCCGGTGTGACTCTCTGCTTTCAAGCAAGTCAAACCCAAGACGGCGTGACACTGCCGTATCCGGGATGTGGAATAGTACCTGGGGAGCTGGGGGGTGCTGTTGATGTGGAGCAAGAAGCAGCGGCACAAGAGGACTCAGCCGAGGAGGTTATGGAAGAGGATGGAGTAGGAGGAGTAGAGGAGGTGGCAGCAGGACTGCCTGCAATTCGTGGCGGTGTCACCAACTCCTCTGCAATGCCACGCATTCCTTGCTTGTCAGCCATCAGCAGGTTTACCCAATGCGCAGTGTAGGTGATATACCTGCCCTGACCATGCTTTGCAGACCAGGTATCAGTGGTCAGATGGACCCTTGCCCCAACACTGTGTGCCAGACATGCCATGACTTCCTTTTGCACAATCGAGTACAAGTTGGGGATTGCCTTTTGTGAAAAGAAATTCCAGCCGGGTACCTTCCACTGCGGTGTCCCAATAGCTACAAATTTTTTGAACGCCTCAGACTCAACCAGATTGTATGGTAAAAGCTGGCGGGCTAATAGTTCGGACAAGCCAGCTGTCAGACGCTGGGCAAGGGGGTGACTTGGTGACATTGGCTTCTTACGCTCAAACATGTCCTTGACAGAAACACATGACTGTGGGCAGATGAGCGGGAACTGCTCAAGGCGGGAGACGGAGTGGCGGATGGTTGAGAGGGGGCAAGAAGGACAGCAGTGGTTGACGTGGCTGAAGATGCTGGACCAGGAGGAGGATGGCGGCTTAGAGTAGGCGTGCTGCTTGTACTCATGTGTTGATCCCATAGGCGTTTGTGATGTGAGATCATGTGCCTACGCAAAGCAGTTGTACCTAGGTGGGTGTTGGACCTCCCACGACTCAGTTTCCTTTGGCACAGGTTGCAAATGGCATTGCTGTTGTCAGAGGCAGACACACAAAAAAATGCCACACTGCTGAGCTCTGCAATGACGGCATTCTGGTGGTGGACACAGCATGCGTTGATTGGCGTGCTGTCGGGCTGACCCCGGGTGCCGATGCATGCTGTCTGACTGTGCCACTAGCTCCTTGCGACGACCCCCCCTGCTTCCAACTCGTCTCCTCCTCCTCCTCTCTGTCTCCCCATCTGAACTTTCGCCCTGTTCTTCTTCTTGCCGAGCGGGCACCCACGTGACATCCATGGACGCATCGTCATCATCAACCGCTTCGCTTGTATCTGACAACTCAGAAAAGGAAGCAGCAGCGGGTACAACATCATCATCATCACACCGTACCTCCATGTGTTTAATGCTGCCTGCCTGAGACATATCCCTGTTTTCTACATCCTCTAGCAATAATGGTTGCGCATCACTCATTTCTTCAAACGGGTGTGTGAATAACTCCTCTGACATACCAAGTAAAGCGTCTGTGGTGCTAGTTTTGGTGGTGGCGGCAGGCGGGTGAGTGGTATCTTGAGAGGTGCCTGAAGCTAAGCTGGAGGAGGATGGTGCGTCAAGGTTCCGAGCGGAGGCTGTACAAGATTGGGTGTCCTGTGTTAGCCAGTCAACTATGTCCTCAGAACTTTTCAAGTTCAGGGTACGTGGCTTCTGAAAACTGGGCATTATTCTAGGGCAAAAGGGAATCACAGCACCACGACCACGACGGCCCCTGCGGGGTGGCCTGCCTCTGCCTGTCATTTTTTGGGGGATTAGTGGTACTATGCGTGCAAGCTACTGTGAGACCAGATATGATTGGCAATGTGAACTGTAACAGTTCTGCAGAGCACACACTGTAGGCCTTACACACCCGCTTGAAGACAAGTAACTGCTATTCAATCTATAACAGTGAAAAATAAATGTTGGTTTTAAAAGCACGCTATAGAGACACCAGATATAATTGGCAATGTGCACTGGAATAGTTCTGCAGAGCACACGCTGAAGGAAGGACTGACACACCCGCTTGAAGACAAGTAACTGCTATTCAATCTATAACAGTGAAAAATAAATTTTGGTTTTAAAAGCACGCTATAGAGACACCAGATATGATTGGCAATGTGCACTGGAACAGTTCTGCAGAGCACACGCTGAAGGAAGGACTGACACACCCGCTTGAAGACAAGTAACTGCTATTCAATCTATAACGGTGAAAAATAAATTTTGGTTTTAAAAGCACGCTATAGAGACACCAGATATGATTGGCAATGTGCACTGGAACAGTTCTGCAGAGCACACACTGTAGGCCTGACAGAGCCGCTTGAAGACAAGTAACTGCTATTCAATCTATAACAGTGAAAAATAAATTTTGGTTTTAAAAGCACGCTATAGAGACACCAGATATGATTGGCAATGTGCACTGGAACAGTTCTGCAGAGCACACACTGTAGGCCTGAGACACCCGCTTGAAGACAAGTAACTGCTATTCAATCTATAAGAGTGAAAAATAAATTTTGGTTTTAAAAGCACGCTATAGAGACACCAGATATGATTGGCAATGTGCACTGGAACAGTTCTGCAGAGCACACGCTGAAGGAAGGACTGACAGAGCCGCTTGAAGGACACTGACTGGCTGCTATTAGCTTACACTGGAAACCTTTTTTCTTTGTAAAAGCACGCTAAAGAGACACCAGATATGATTGGCAACTGTAAAAGCACGCTGGCACAGGTCTGCAGAGCACACGCTGAAGTAGGCCTGACACCCAGACGCTTGCAGACAACTAACTGATCTTCTATTACAGTGAAAAAAAATGATTTCTTTACAATCTAAAGCTTAAGCTATTGTTAAAACAGATATGAGTGGTGGCACTGACTGTGCAAATGGGCAAGTCATCCAACCTGACACAGAAGCTGGCAGGCAGGCAACTGCTCTTCTATTACAGTGAAAAAAAATGATTTCTTTAAAATCTAATGCTTAAGCTATTGTTAAAACAGATATGAGTGGTGGCACTGACTGTGCAAATGGGCAAGGCATCCAACCTGACACAGAAGCTGGCAGGCAGGCAACTGCTCTTCTATTACAGTGAAAAAAAATGATTTCTTTAAAATCTAATGCTTAAGCTATTGTTAAAAAAAAAAAAAAGCAGCCTGATGTTATAGCCCTAAAAAAGGGCTTTTTGGGGTGCTGTCCTTACAGCAGAGATCAGATGAGTCCTTCAGGATTGTAGTGGACACTGAATACCCTAGCCTAGCTATCAATTTCCCTATCTAATCAGCAGCAGCTAAACTTTCCCTCCTCTCACTAAGCATGCAGCTTCAGAATGAATCGAAAATGGATGCTGGGAGGGAGGTTGGAGGGTGTGGAAGGGAGGGAGTGCTGCTGATTGGCTGGAATGTGTCTGCTGACCGAGAGGCACAGGGTCAAAGTTTGCCCAATGATGACGAATAGGGGGCGGATCGAACTGCGCATGTGTCCGCCCGCCGCGGCGAACGCAAGCACGCTAAGTTCGCCGGGAACTGTTCGCCGGCGGACAGTTCGGTACATCACTAGTAGGTATATTTTTCTACACAAGAATGTTCCCTATATCCTAAAGCTCTTCTTGCAAAATAATTGTACTTTACCTGTAAAAATATGATGTTTTACTGTATTGTATAAAAAATAAGATGTAGATGTAAATGCAATTCAGTGATATCGACAACTGTTGTAATGCAATATGTTCATGTTTTTCAGTAACAATTCTGTTTGTTACAAATAATAAAGCAGTGGTGAGAATGAAAACTTAAATTCTATTGCTATGTTTTTTATTATTATTTTACTATTCCGATAATTTAATTAGAGGAATTAGTTTATGAATAGTCTTAATAGTCTTTTATAAAAGTCGTAAATAAGTAGTGACCCCTTTGCATCTATATGTTTATGTTTACTTATATGGTTTAACCCCTTAAGGACCGGCCTGTTTTTGCGATGTTTGTACGTTAAGGACCAGAGCAGTTTTAACACTTTTGTGGTGTTTGTGTTTAGCTGTAATTTTCCGCTCTCTCATTTACGGTTCCCATACAAGTTATATATTGTTTTTTTTCACGACGAGAAGGGCTTTCTTTACATACCATTATTTGTATTATGTCATATATTGTATTAAAAAAAAAAAATATATGGTGAAAAATTAAAAAAAAAACATGTTTTTGGACTTTTACTTGAAAAATCTTTTACTTATCTACAAAAGCTAATGAAAAAACTGCTAAATAGATTCAAAATTTTGTCCCGAGTTTAAAAACACCAGTGTTTACATGCTTTATTGCTTTTTTTTGCAAGTTATAGGCCTATAAATACAAGTAGGAAATTGCTGTTTCAATATATATATACATTTTAAATGTATCAATAGTGACATTGTAACACCGTTATCTGTCATAAATGCCCGAAACACACCTAACATATACATATTTTTTTAAAGTAGACAACTCAGGGTATTCAAAATGGGGTATGTCCAGTCTTTTTTTAGTAGCCACCTAGTCACAAACACTGGCCAAAGTTAGCATTTATATTTGTTTGTGTGTTAAAAATGCAAAAAACGCTAACTTTGGCCAGTGTTTGTGACTAGGTGACTACTAAAAAAGGCTGAACATACCCCATTTGCAATACCTTGGGTTGTCTTCTTTTGCAAATGGTATGCCATCATGGGGCTAATTCTCATTCCTTGGCTACCATACGCTCTCAAAGGCAACCTAACCAATCTGACAAATTTCAATAAAAAAAAAGTAAAATCAAGCCTTATATTTGACCCTGTAACTTTCACAAACACTATAAAACATCTACATGTGGGGTACTGTTATACTCAGGAGACTTCACTGAACACAAATATTAGTGTATCAGAACAGTAAAATATATCACAGCAATAAAATCCTCAGTGAAAGAGCTGTTTGTGTGTGAAAAATGCAAAAAACGTCACTTTCACTGACAATATCATCGCTGTGATATGTTTTACTGTTTTGAAACACTAATATTTGTGTTCAGCGAAGTCTCCCAAGTAAAACAGTACCCCCATGTACAGGATTTAGGGTGTCATAGAAAGTTACATGGTTAAACACAGTGCTAGCAAATTAAATTATCTGGACTTTCGGCCTGGGTTGGCAGGCAGGTCCCTCGAATTGCAATCATTAAAATTACTTAATTAGGTAAAAATATTACATAAATATGCACGTATAATTTTAATATATATATACATATTTATATATTTGACGTCTACGTGTATATTTATGAAATTATTTATGTAATTATGTATGTGGACATATGTATATTTCGTATTATTTTTATTTATTTATTTATACATAGATATATATATATATCATTACATTCTAAGTGTATTTTGATATAAATATATATATATATCAATATCAAAATACTGTTAGAATAAAATTGCATATATATATATAATTTTTTTTTAATTATTAAAAATTATTTTTCTTTTTTGTTATTTATTTTTATTAACATATTATTTGTATTTTATAATAATATATATATACCATATATATAGTTATTATATATATTGTATATATTCGTGTGTAATTTAAATATAAGTGTATTTTTATATTAATATACATATATAAATATAAAAATACACTTAGTATGACATTATATATATGATATATATACATATATTATATATAGGTATATATAGATATAATACATGTATATATATCATATATATATATATATACATATTATATTTTTTTTACACTGATTGTTTTTTTTTTTTAAACTTTATTTTTGATTTTTCACTTGCAGGGAGACTGCCTGTCAGCACAGACAGACACCTATTGCGGTCATGTGATCGAGTGATCACATGGCCGTGGGGTCCTGATCTGCCGAGGGGGGACTGCCCGGGCAGACAGGCAACCCCCCTTGACCGGGAGGAGAGCTGATCGCTGCCGTGGGACCGACGGCGATCAGGTAAGTTGCCCAAGACCGTTATGACGGTTCAGGACCGTCAGCGGTCCAAACGCACGTTTTACCGCTGACGGTCCTGAACCGTCAGCGGTCCATAAGGGGTTAAACAATCAACTCAATAAAACAATAAATAAATTTATAAAAAAAGCTAATGCACAAGTCACAAATGAAATACATTTAACCTGTAGATACTAGGAGACAACAAACCCTGCAACATTACAGATTTCCTTGAAACACATTTGCAGCCCCAGGATCACTACATAATATAAGCAACATGCATGTGGTTATATATTTTGTGAAAGACTCAGAACCAAAAATGTGTCCCTTGTGGTGCTTATTACTTATAAAAGATCCTCTTGGTCTGAATACAAAAGGTATTTACCAAAGTTTTTAAGAGATAACTCTCCCTGAAGGAACCCAAACTAAGCAGGCCTCCTCTACAAATGTTTGGATCTTGCTGCAATTTCTTTGTAAACTGTGGAAAGTCTCCAATTGCAATTCCACCTACAAACTCCTGTGGATGACTAGAATGCACAGTATCAATTGTAAAAGAATATGTGATTATCAAACTCTAATCCAGTCTGTCTCAAAAGATATGAGACCACTCATATACGACTTGGTGAGTGAGGGTGCAAATATAGCACTTTGAAGGTAGACATGGAAATCAATCATAAGACAACTGTGGGTGAATTTGACAGAACCGAAAATGGACTCCTTCAGAAGTTTATTACAGTAACTGCACCAAAATAAATTCTGCACAGCAGCTAAACCTATAGCTTGCTTATGCTAAAATCTAATTATGTCACTTCTAATATGACACATATAATCCTAGCAGCCCCTCTTGTCTCTAAACACTGAGATGGAGGATTGTGTGTTTAAAAAAGTAAAAACAGAAGCATTAAGGAGTAGTCTTCTTCTCATAATCTATATCATTTAGTACCACGACACAGCGACCTTTGTCTGCAATAAAACAACTAAATCAAATCTATTCTTCAATGCTTTCATAACCAGTGTTTCCCCATCGGTTACGTTATCTTGAAATATTGTGACTATGCAGTGTCCATAAATCTTTCTCTGCAAGCCTCTGTAATGTATTAATCAAAGAGACCATGAAATGAACTAGATGAAAATTGGATCTCAATCGACAGCGCTTCTCAGTATTAATTTTGGAGTTAGGCACAGTAACTTGACTCAAAGATGTATAAGGAATATAAATAAATATCAGATCTTTTCTCATGAAAAGCAAGTAAGTCAAAATCAGTTTTCTTCTCACTAACAAAACAATAATTGGCTGAAGCCCCAAAAAAATCATATCTAATGAACATATGGATGCAAGCGATGTTATTTTGACAAATAACAGTATGCTTACTTGTCAGAAGAAATTTGATTAAATTAATTTATATGGGGATTATTTCAGTAAAATTCTATTCTTTGGGGTTTGAAGAAATATGTTAAAGTGGCAACTACATGTAAAAGTGTCACTTCCCTTTTTTAAAGCTGACATTCTGTGGCGAACAGAACCTTGCCACTGGCATTTGGAGGGGCCTGTCTGCCTGCCAGCCTCTTGCCAAAAGACTATGGGCCAGGTCAGTGACTGTAAAGACTCATATTTTATACCCCCTGCTTGCCCTGGTTTGGCACTTTGCATAGAACCGAACGCTAGCTCCCTGGTGGCCGTTCGCATGGACCAAAACTGCGAATAGACTTCAGGGGGACTTAGCCGCGAATGCCCTGGAACTATTTTCGGCATGAAGACTTTGCATCTCCTGGTCAGTCCCCCAGCGGCACTTAGCCGCGATTCTATAGAACCATTTAGGGCATGGGACCATGCGTGCTGTCGGCCAAAACTATGACTTCCAGGAAATGCCTTAACCCCTGAACCGATCTGGGGTATGTTGTTAACCCAAATCGAGGCTATCAGGGGATGTAACTTTTTGGGGGGTTTTGTATGTTTTAAAGGTACTTTTGGGGTTTTATAAAAATGTGTTTTTTGTGCCTGGAGATAATTGACTTAGTACAGTTCCTGATTCAATTATCTCCCAGGTACAGGGGAGGGATTGCATTGTTATGTATGGAAGTGTCCTGGACCTGGGGGCCAAGGTCATTAGTTTGTGTAATTTTGTTGCAGGCTACCATCAGGTCCAGGGGGGAGTGCCTCTTGCATGAGGATTGCATTAAAAGGCCCCACAGCATAGAGCCTCATCTCATGTTTGTGGGAGAAAGCTATACAGCTGTCTCCCTCTACTTGGAGTGCTATACTCACTAGCTCTTATAAGAGCTGTTCCTTCTATACTCTCTCTTGGAGAAGAGGTTCACCCACTGGAAGCTAGATCCTGGTCTTGGGTCCAGGGTGGGTGGAGGACAGCGAGTTCCCAGCCAAGCTGTAACGCTGGACGTGGGGTCTACAATGCTGGTGGTGTCTGGTGGAGTGCTGGAAGTACTCAGCGACAGCTAGGAAGCAGCAATTGGTGGAGGCACCCAGTCGGGGTGCCAGGCAGTCTTCCACACATACAAATTATGAACAGTGTGGAAGCGTGGCATATGAGGTATTGCAAGAGAGGAATTATTCCAGTTGGGCAGCAACCCTAATCATACAATAGTAAGCCCAATTTAAATCCAACTGTGACATGCAACCCCATTTACATATTACATTTCTCCATACTGAGATGGGTTGTAATGGACTTCCTAAATAATTGAATAGTAGGGGAGAGTCTGATTAATTAAGGCAGGCTGTTCCATAAGAATGGTACTGCTTGCACGAAGTCCTGTAAATGTGAGTTAGCAGCATAGATACAAGGAATTGTCAAGAAGGAGGACAGGAGTGGAGCAACCGAAAAAAGGTGTATCTATGAATTGTTGAGAAAATGTAGTTGGGGTAGGTTAGAGGAAGCCAGTGTAGTAATTGACGTATGAGTGACATGTGAGAGGAGTAACAAAGATAAAAATGAGCCCGACAGCAGCATTCATTATGGACTGTGGGTAAACAAACATATTTTGTAAAGCTTTGTACAGCTTTGTAAAAAAAAAATTTCTAAAAGAACACTTTACTTATAATGCAAATCAGCAATAACAAATATAACTTATATTTCATGCAGTGTTCCATCAATGCAGAAGCGTGTATTGCAAAGATAAATATGATAACCTGCTGTTTCCAACTGTTTTAAGAAATACAGCAAATCTGAATCCCAGTAGAAGTCATGGCAAAGTCATTATCATCCATTATGGTATCCATTTTGTATGATAATATGTTCTTTCATTGTGGCCAATTATAAGGCAAGTATTGTGGGTTTTTCGGGCAGTCATGCCCTCTAATAAGACTTAAATTGAGACTGTGGTGGATAAGTGGGCAGATCTGATGAAGCCGAGTGTATTTCCGAAACGCGTCATCACGCTTTGACGTCATCACGTCATTACGTTCAACGGCCGTAAGCCCCGCCTCCCGGAACGAGTGGTACAAGATTGCAGCCCTTTGTGTCTTGTGAAAGCCGGCGCACAACCCAGGGACTTAACCACATATTGGAGAGGAAAAAGATATGTGAAGGGGACTTACCTGCCTGACAGCTGTTTTTAACCCAGAGTGTTAATAAAGAATTTTCTACTTTCACCACAGCTTCAAGTCTGCATATGTTGCAAAAGATGCCAGCACAGTTCAGAGCAGACTAAATTACTCTACCTTTGTGAGTTCTTTGGTTTATATCCATTGTATTTCTTGTATATACATATTGCCCTATGAGTTTGTGTTCTCTCTTTTTCTATTTGAGATACTTACGAAAGCTTTGACACAAGCAAAAAGGGTTTCTCCTAAATAAGTTATAAAAAGTATTTTTCTAATATTTGCACATTACACTAATAAGTGTGTTTTTTTCACAAGTGCACTTTGTCACTTTGTTCATTCATTATTGCACTAATATTTTTTACTATTTTAAACATTTATATGGTATTAATGTAAATATCATCAATTCATTGTAGTCTTAAAGGCACAGCACACTTTATTTTTTTTGTGGTTATCTGTGAGTGGAGCTTTTTCACAATATATAGTGCTGCTCGTTTATTATTAATATTTAATTGTAACAATTGTTTTAGCATCATCTTATTACTTGTTTTTCTGTGTACATTACCTAGAAAACAGACTGATTTACCCGCTAAAGAACTGATGGGACCTCTCTGGCTGGGCCCCAGTCTGCTAGACCTCACAGAGAGCACTACTGAAGGGTTCTCGTACCTATGCACTTCTAATAATATGTTTGTGCTTTACTGCCGTCAGGACAGTTCCCTGGTGACTCCGAATGCACTATACCAGGAAACTAAATCAGGATGGCAGGACAAAACCATTAAATCAGGACTGTCTTGACAAAATTGGGACTGTTAGGGACCTGTAGAAGATGTGTATTTTTTCTTTTTTTTTTCTTTAATGGTCTGGTTTAAAGAACTTTACATAAATAAATATATATAGTTCTACATAAAATGTGGAAACATTACAACCTAAAAACTACATAGTGGCCTGCAAATGAATCTAGTCATTGTCCCATTGTTTGAAATTTGTGTGGATTTAATGAGAATACGTGAATGCAAAAGACTGTATCTCAGTGTATCTCTAGTTGTGTGATAAATGTATTATGTAAGGTGAATAAGTCAATCACTCCTGTGAACTCCATCCGGAATAAAATTATCTCCCGCAGCACAATTTGGGATAATTTTTCTTAATTAACTGGATTACATTACATGCTCTCAAAGGCTTTGAGACAGAACAAGATTATTCTTCTGTTTGGTTAAAAAACTGCTTGGAAAAAATTCACCAGCCAAAGAAAAGTGCTTGAATATTTCTGAGAGAAACTTCAGAGAGAATGTCTTCGCTTTGACATAGTCTAAAGTTTTGTAAACTATGATACTAGATGTCGTTGGACTATGTAGAATTTTAATGAAAATTACTTGGTACATGGTGGGTAAACTCTATTAGAATGTTGCAGCTGCAAAGAAGCGGTAGGACATAATAATTTTGCTCCAGTTTTAATTAATTAAACCTGAAAACCAAGGCTTTTATCCTCATTAAAGATTGACTTGAATTTAGTTTTTAATTGCATTGCTACCTGATGCTCAGTTCTATGTGTGTTGCTGGTGAAGTTTAATGATGGTGGAGCATTATATAGAATATAGAATTTGACCTTTCCCTGACTTTTTAAGTTCTACCCACTTAGCCCCATGCACTCAACCACCGAACCAACAAGATATATTGCCCAGTTTATAATCATAATTCTTTAAATACACATATTGGAAAAACAGCTACTATTTCAAATAAGTCCACCTCCCCCTTACCACCATTGCAGTTTCCAAATATCAGTCGTAGAAGACAGGACAATATGCAGACCTGTCTTTTAGATCCCCCTGGATCTGATGTCCCAATGCAAAGTCAATAGGCAATATAAGAGATTTTGTTAGACCAAACTAAGCATGTGTTAGTGGCCAATACTCAGAAAAAAGGGTAATATTTTACCGAGAAGATAAACAAAAAAGTATTTCTTTAACCCCTTAATGAAGGATGATGGACCCGGTCCGTCATGCTGGGAAAGCACTTAACGACAGATGACAGACTGGGTCCATCATGCGCCAAAATTAACCCCAGAGCGCAGAGATCGCGGAGATCGCAATCGAGTGGTTAACGCTCCTCTGGTCCTTTGTGTGGGAATTTTGTTTCTTGTGATGGCTACTAAACTTACAAGACAAACATGCCAACTTCTAAAATTGTTTCACATTGAAATTTAATTTTAGTCCTTGTACTTTGTGACCTGTAAGTTTCAAAATAGGCTGAAATCATATACATATGTGTTCTATAAATCAAGACACATAAATGTATTTATTTTGAATTACTATTCCTTATGCACACATTATTATTGCCTAAACTGTGAAAAAAAATGTTTTCTTTTTCGGGTTTTTTCCCATTTTTGGTCTTTTCTTTTTACAATTAATGAGAATTTATATATGTATATGTGACATCAAATTAAAGCCCTTTTTGTATATATGGTATATAATATGTGTTGGTGCAATAAATAAGAGCGATGCAAATTGCGGTTTGGACCCAAACAGCAAAAAATGCAAAAGTTGCATGTGTCCTTTAGGGTAAGACAAGCTTCTGAAGCTGTGTCCTTAAGGGGTTAATTCACTTATTTATTATTCAATTATTTATTTTAAATAATTAAGAATATAATTTATATATATTTTTAAATAATTGAGAATTTCCAACCCAATTGTTATAGGGTTTAACATGTTTTAAGGGAATAATAAAAATCATAATGTAGAATTCCAATAGAAATGTGATTTTATGATATATATGTTATACAAGTCTATAATATGTTATTACATTATTCTAAATTATAAGTGAAACAGCAATATTTGTCTGGAAAAGTTCAAGCATGCTTGGATTTATATATTTGTTTTTCATGCCTATACTGTGTATACATTTGCTAGTTGAACCTGTATTGTATTGCTTTTATCATAATCATTTTTAGCACTGGTCTGTTTAATTTAAAGGTTATGCTCTATTGATTTAAACTTCAACACCCTTATCATCCTCATTAATCTGAGTAAACACAAGAAAAGAAATGTAAAATACATGCTAAAAAGAAATGTAAAATAAATGCATATTTTTTCATGAAAGATGCAGATCTTTGATGATTGTATTTCATTATTATTTTATGGAACACGAGTTCTCTTATCTTTTCTTCTTTGTTCTTTAAATTACTTTTATTTCTATTCTTCACACTAAAATTAATTATTGCATGTGTATTCCAGACTTGCTTAATTTTCTGATGTTTGCTTCATTAAAATCAACACTTCTTCAAGTAATCCCACAGCAAAAAATAACTAATTGTGGATTAGTCATCATTAACAAAATGTTTAATTTTTACTACATGTGAATAAAAAGTATCAGTAGCATTCAAGTTGCACTGTCAAATTAACATTTCGTTATTTAAATAACTTTAGAATAATAATGCACATAATTAAATGGTATTTATTCTTAAGCAAGTAGTTCAAAGATTAGATGAAAATAATGTTATCATGGCTTCCTTTCCATCCTTTAATTTATCGTGCGGTTTCTCTCTGTTCGTCCATTTAGGTGCCATTCTTCAGTTCCTAGGGTTCGTTCTTGTAACCTTTTCCCTCTATATCCTCTTTTCCCAGTTAGCTGTGGTTTGTGCTTCTTCTCCATCTCTGACCAAACCTTGAGTCTGACATTGTACACCACCTGTGCTCTGCAGAATGGGTGCATGTGGCCCAATAACTCCAGTTTGAGATGTGCATCTCCTTATCAAGGCATCTTGAAGTAAGCTATGTGCAGAGTGACCTCGCCCCTTTGTCCCAGGCAAAGTCTGTGAAGCCCCACTTGTATTAGAAAGATTGCACAATATCTGGCTAAGGTAGGCTGGAACCCTCATAGGGCCTGGAATAAGCCTTAAAGGCTTGCCTTGCTCCATTTAACAAAGACTTTTGAGTTATCAGACATCATACCTATTGATCCACATGTCCTCGGAGGCTGGGTGCAAAGATGCATATGTCTGGTTTGAAACCCAAGTACACCATTAAAAGACACAGGGCAATTCTTATTGTGATTTAACCCAAATTGACTAACTTGTCCATAATTTAGGGAAAGAGGCAGAGGGCATGCTATTTGGCGACTTGTTTATTACTTCATGGCCCTTGATAAGGCTCAATCCTTCATGAGGCAATCATGTCCCCACAAGGGCCAGCAGAGGACAGGTCTATCTGATAGACTTTATTCAGATACCAGTCCAGTTCTTTCCACCTGCACCCCTTGTATTCTCTCAATACCACACACATCTCATAGACGACGAGTTGCGGAGTTGCGAGAAAAGGCTACTATAGAGTCGACGTCTCCAGGATCCATTAATTACCGGAGCAACATCTTCCTGGTCCACAAAAAAGGAGGACAGATGGTCCGGTCATCAAAAAAGGAGAATTATCTCCTTCGGGACCTTCTTCTAGCCAGGGACTGGATGGTGAACATGAAGGATGCATATCTCACTGTTCTTGTCACAATCTCTCTCAGAGACTTACTCCCATTCACTTGGAATGGCGAACTATGGTGCTACGGGTGTCTGCCATTTGGTCTGTCATCTGCCCCCTGGTGCATCACCAAGCTCCTCCAACTAGTGATGTATCTCCTCTGCCCCATATTGTCTCAGAATGTCTCAACAACATCCTTTTGGTATCCCAGTATCGGGTTACTATCCTTAACCTAGAGTGGATGGTAGAGCTCTTAACCAGGGTTTTGTAGTTTGATCTTATCCCTTCAAAATGGCTGGCGTTCCATTGTTTTATTGTCGATTCAGATACAGAAATATTCAACTTACCTTCTGCCAAGCTATGAGCCTGTTGTGAAGAAATTAACCTGAATCAGGCTACGTATGGACATCATTCAGCCGCCCGCTACATTAATCACATAGTGGGTACACAGTTAGTTGTCTTGTCAACCTGAATCAAGGACTTTTGGGAATTGTGTCTGGCTTGCAACCACTCTATCAGGCTGAATACATCACAGGCTTGACCAGTGGGGAGGAGGATAGCAACGTGCCCTTCCTGACAGATTCCAAGGATGGGATTCTGGAGACCCTTCAGTTGCTGGTAGGTGAGTGTCACAGTGAGGTTTGCTGCATGGCTTGCTTTGTTTGATGCAATTGCTTTTGAGACAGGAATAGTAGGTTATATATAGATAATTAGGTTTATTATGATTTCTATCTTCAATTGTTTGAATGATAGTATGGTGATATCAGGTTTGTTCTAATGTCCAGATGATGTGCCTTTTGTGCCTTTTATGCCTTATATGACTCCCTCACTAATGCGTAGTTCTTTGTTTTTCACTTCTAGTCTGAAGAGCCCTCATTGCTACTGTGTTTCACCCATTCAAAACTGGTTCAGTTCATTATGTTCTACTAGTTTGTTGGCCCATTCTCCTGCTGTGGATTCCTCAACTTCTTGGATACAATTGTGCTTTTATTCTCTGCATCATTGTATTGTTCTCCATGTTCTTGTTTCTGTTTTGCTGTATTGTTTGCTCATGTGTTGCAAAGAAAGGAAGTATCAGGATGTGTCTTGGGATATTATAGGGCTGTGTCATAATGGGAGGGGTATATAGAACAGATATGTTTTATTCTGTTTTCTGTATTAATTTGCTGCTACAGGGGCAAAGAAAGAGTTATATAAACATGAAAGTCTTTCATAATTTTCTGTCAAAAACTAGGAAAACCATGTAAAAACTGAAGAATATTTTTTTTTTAGTAAAGCTGTGAGTCACATCTTTACAACCATATCGTGGGTCTATATCTACTACTTGGAGATTTGGTTCTGTCTGAACTGCAGTTTGTCTAAATTTGGGTCAGTCGGTTGATTGGGCAAATTTTCTAACTCCAAGACGAATTGTACAGAACTCATGATCTAACTGAAATTTGCAATGGCCGAGCATGTTTGTTGCAAATGTATTCACAGATTATATGAAAAGTGAGCAATAGAAGGAATAAAGAGTAGCAATAAATATATATATTTTAAATATATATCATATTCTGTATATGTTGCTGATTGGCCCATTTTGCACACTTTTTTGATCTTCTGATTTGGTTGCCAAATTGGAATCTTGGTTCCAAAATTCTGCCGAGCTGAACTGACAATCGGACATAATTTGGTTGTCCAAATTCTTTTTCTATTTTCATGAAAAAAAGGTTTGACTGAGCCGAATGTTATTGCCATGCACTAGTCTTATTTGGGACAAAAAGATAATACTAATGAATGTTAAGATTAAAGCTGATTTTTAGTTTTTATCTACTATAAAAGGCTTTGCAAGCTGGCAAAATGACTAGAGGCTTCAGCCCAAGGTTAAAAGTTATCTATCTCCCATAATATAATGACATAAGCCCCTCCCAAAATCCTTTTACTAAACACACACACACACACACCTCCAGAAGCTGAGAGTTAAGCACTTGGAAAGCAGATAGATTTTGCTCAAGGCTTAAGTTGCCTATAGCAGGTTTCTGCTTGCAAACACCAGTCAGCATTTTTTGCTAATGCTTACAGCTCTTTGAAATGAGTGCTAAGGAATTGCTTCAGAATCTGCAGAAAGCTGTCAGATCCCTGGTGAGATTAAATGAACACAGTTGCCAGAGCAGAAAGAAAAAAAGAATTGTGCTTGTTCAGGGGCATACATGCTTTGGCTTGAAGCTGTCAGGTTTTGAAAAGAGGGGGAGGGAGAAGGCAGCATATAAAAGGTTGGAAGATCAGAATAGAGGGGAGACAGAGAACCGAACAAGACAGGGACCTTATACTTAAACAACGAATGAGAAAACAATACAAATACTGTAAATAATATATAGTATGCTTGCTTTTGAAAATAGTAATTTCACTAACATTTCCTAGTCATCTATAAATTATCTCTCACTACATAACCATCTAAATTACAATAATGACAAATATTTTATTGTTACGGTGTTTTTTGTTTTTTTCATTAAATCAAGAATACAATTATTGTGAAATACACATTGATCTTCTAGAATGTCAGATTAATAACTAAAATGTTTATCTACAATGTCTGTAGACAGAGGGAGGGTGCATGGGCGAAGGAATTACAAAAATCCCTAGCCAGATTTCTAGAGCTAGATCTGAGCAAATCACAGCATAAGCAGGCAGTTAATTGCAGAACTTGATTACGGTTACTAATCACAAGCACTGAGAAGCAAAGTGCTAGGAATTAATTAGGCAAGGACCTTCGCAACAGCAGCAGGAAGTAACACAGTGACCTTTATTTATAGTCACTTAAAAAGAAATGTGACTAAAATGGCAAGGAGCAAATCTGATTATTAATATTGATTGCTTAGGGAAAATTAATAATTTAGAAGAGTCAGAACACATATTCATTGATAAAGAGTGAAGAGTAGAAAGAGCAGACTCATCCTGTAAATGTGGTCACTAACAAATGAAGCTTGATCATCACTCTATAATTCACCACGAGTTTTGTTCATGGAATTAATTTATTCTTGATAAAATAATTTTTATTTTCAAATTTAAATATATATCATTGTCAGGATTATAATTTATAAAAAATCTGGTGGAATAATGTATTCGAACCACCGATTGCGATTTTAAACACAGCTTTTGTAATAATAAAAAAAAGCTAAAGCAAATATCATCTTTCAACACTTCCTTACAGTACACAAACTATTTGCCACTTTACCATTAAGGAAATAGTCGCACACAGTCACACACACACACACACACAAACACAACCACACACACAGTCAGACAGACACACACACACACACAGGCAAACCATCACACACAGGCAAACAGTCACACACACAGGTAGACAGTCTCACACACACACACATAGAGGCAGACAGTCTCACACACAGAGGCAGGCAGTCACACACAAACACGCAAACAGTCACAAATAGGTACACAGGCAAACCATCACACACAGGCAAACAGTCACACACACAGGTAGACAGTCTCACACACACACACATAGAGGCAGACAGTCTCACACACAGAGGCAGAGAGTCACACACACAGAGTCAGACACGCACACACAGAGGGAATCACCGAGGACGTCCATGCAGGCACTTTGGGATTGATACCGCCAGGGTCATCTTTAGGCGCTCTGTGTGAAAAATCACACACACAGGCTTACAGTCACACACACAGGCAGACAGTGATGCACACATAGTTACAGTTACACACAGGCAGTCACACACACAGAGCCACACATTCACACACACAGAGGCAGACAGTCGCACACAGTCCCACACACCCATACACAAACACAACAACGCACACATAGTCAGACAGTCTCACACACACACACACAAACACCAAGGCAGACAGTCACACACATAGGTAGACAGTCACACTCACAGAGGTAGGTAGGCAGACAGTCACACACACACACACATGAAAAAAGCCACACACAGGCATACAGTTACACACACAGAGGCAGAGAGTCACATACACACACACAGTTACAGTCGCACATACAGTTACAGACACACACACACAGTTACACTCACACACACAGTCGCACACAAACACAGTTACCTCTGTCAATTATGGTCTTAAACTTGGAAGAGAGGAGTGGAGGAAGTGCAATTCTTGGAGACTGGATGTTGGGGAAGCAAGGACTCCTTCCTGCTTCCCCCTTCCTGTGCAGCAGACACCCGGCATTTCTTCTGGGTGATTTAGCTCTGCCCCCCTCATTTAGCTCCACCTCTGCTGTCTTTTAGCCATGCCTCTGCTGCATGGTAAGCCCCGCCCCGTCGCAATTTGTTTGTTTGTTTTTAATAATGCTGAGTGGAGAATAAGCTGCATGAGCTCAACCCTAAGGTCGGCCTTTAAAACTGCGCCGGCACTTGGGTGGGGCACAAGGGGGGAGGGGGGCACGGCATGATGTAGGGTGACCATGGCCCCCTTTGTCCCCCCCAGTGACATGACTGAAAGTTATATATTACTCTTAGAGTCTTCCAGAAATTTCCTTCCCACAAGCCATTGTGTTGGAGAGATAATTGAGCTCAAATTAAGCTAATCCAATTATCTCTCAAATAGGAAAACTTACATACAATTTTTTTACATATCACAAAAATACATGACAACAGCATCAGAACCCACAACAATTATATTCTCAAATAGCCCCGATCTGAGCGCACAACATATCCAAAAAGCGCTCAGATCGGTTTGGTAAAATGAAAATGATGTTCGTGCATATATGAACTGGCTGCCTGGTAGAGGTGGTATTGTCAATTTCAAAAGGGGTTAATTTGATTGTATTGGAGGTCAGAGCTTCACCTAAATTCCTCTTTGAAGCTGGGACCCCAGCACTCTGTAAGGTGTGAGAAGTCACACATAAGTGGCCTGCAAGTCTGGTACATAATTGGGTCAAGACATGATAACTTAATTTCCTGCTGGACACCAAGACACATAGCACAATAGCTTTTACATCCAGTTCAACATTTTACATAATAACTCAACATTAACACAATGTACCCCCATATCCTATATATCATTTTAAAGTCTGTGACCAGGCCCATAGTCTGTGGGTCGGAGGCTAGCTGTTATGCCTCTCCAGCAGGCGGTGGCACGGGAGCCACTTTCAATGTCTTCAGTCTTCAGACAGATAGTAAGAAATCATCATGCTATCATTTACAATGTATTAAAAACATTCTTTGCATAATAACATATTCTGCTTTTGGCAACAACAAACTAATCCTGAGCCAGCTTGCTTTGTAAAATTACTGCTTTTATGTGTGCTTGATCCAGGGATCAATTTTCCAGTGGAATCTAATGTAGCATTTATAGCTTTGTCTAACAACTTATACAATGTTTATAACATACAAACTATACAAGAACAAACCAATGCCAACAATGCCTTGTACATTGTCATTGAACCTGTTTTTAAATCCTATAGTCCCTCATATGCTCAAATAACAAGGCCAAACACCTTTCAATTCAATACCTGTCAGGGAACAATGTTTCAACTACTGTTAAAAAGTAGATTCAATTATCTTTTTAATGTGGTATTATTTAATGTGTTAATAAATGAGAACGCACTTTTGAATGAATTCATTTGAATACTTTAATATTAGCCTAAACAATTGAGCTCAGTTTTATAAGATGGAATAACTGATTAATATACACTGATCAGCCACAAAATTAAAACCACTGACAGGTGAAGTTAATAACATTGATTATATCATTACAATGGCACCAGTCAACCATCAGCTCTTGAATATCATGTGTTGTAAGCAGGAAAAATGAAAAGATCTGAATGACTTTGACAAGGGCCAAATAGTGATGGCTAGACGACTGTGTCAGAGCATCTTCTAACAAGTCCCCCACAAGTGTTGTGGGGTATTCTGAGTATGCAGTGCTTAGTACCAGCAAGCATGGTGTAAGGAAGGGCATTATGTGAAGTGGTTTTAGGGTCAAGATGTTCAGGCACCCAAGGGGACACTAACAAAAAAAAAAACAAAAAAACTGATTAAACACAGAAGAGTAAGCAGAGGTGAAGAGTACAAGGATTCTATACACATATTCATATACGCTGCCACACATATTTGCTTGGTTTATTTTCTCTCTCTCCTCCCTCACTCTGTGATCTTTACACAAGATATTTACGACCCTCTGTGAGAATGGTGTCTATTTTATATTAAACCTATGTCTTATCTGCACTCATGTCACTTTAACCCCCGTATCACAACTCAACTTTGAATTCTATGTTTCGTCTTGCTCAGAAATGCTTTAGACTTGAGAAAGGAGTGTTTTCCGGAAATGATTGTGATTGAAAATCCCTTCCACCTGAAGTCTGTGGATAGTTAATACAATGTTAAACAAAAATCTGCACACCAGTCAAGCCATAAGGCTTTTCCCACAAAAATCACAAATTTGCAGTGATGTTACTACCGCAAAGGATTCTGGGTGGGCATATGCAAATTAGTTCAACAAAGACTCACATTTTAAACATGAATTCCTTTGAGTCTGTGTTTGCTGTATACAACAGCTTTGAAACACAACTTAGGAAATATGCAAAGCCAGTGAACCACCCATGGATACAGCACAAACTCAAAGGAATCCATGTTTAAATGGAATGAGGCAAAAACGTGATTCTTTGTTATGCTAATTTGCATATGCACACCCAGAATACTTTGCGGTAGTAACATCACTGACAACACAGACATGTAGATACACAGGCACACACACTAACACAAATAGAGATACACAGACACACTAATACACATACAGATACACAGACACACATGCAGATACACATACAGACACACATGCAGATACACATACAGACACACAGATAGATACACAGACACACACACAGATATGCAGACACAGATAACACCTACAGATACACATACAGATATGCTTTAGACTTGAGAAAGGGAGTTTTTTTTGTCATTAAAAAATTCTGTTAGTCCAATAAAAAAAGTATTACAAGATACAAATTGTATCTCTTTTTTTTTACACACACACACTGTGTATATATGTGTGTGTGTGTTTTAAAAACAGATAACATTTGTATTTATATATATAGACACACACTGACACATCTGACACACACTGACGCATAGACACACACTGACACATCTGACACACACTGACGCATAGACACACACTGACACATACACAGACACACATGCAGATACATAAATACTCAGATGCACACATTGACACACATACACATACAAATACAAACACTGACACACAGACATGCAGATACACAGGCACACACATTAACACACATAGTGCCTGTGTGTCTCTAATACACATACAGATACAGACACACAATGACACACATACAGATACACAAACACACATGCAGATGCACAGAAGAACACTGACACACAGATACAAATACAGACACACAAAAAGATACATAAATACACAGATAACACCTACATATGCACATACAAATACACAGATAACACACACACAGGTAACACATACAGACACACATATAACACACACACAGTGTATACACAGAGCGCTAACACGTGCACACAGATAAAACATACACACAGATAACAACACACAAAGATCACAATGGGCCCCCTGAGCTTGCGGGCCCTGGTTCAGCTGCACCGGCTGCACCGGCTGCACCGCCTGCACCGGCAGTAGTTCCGCCACCAGTTCTCAATGAGAAGCCTCTGAATGGTGTATTCCCTGCCACAGACAAAGGGCTTGCATAAAAAAAATAAAGCATACTTTGTTTGGGGGTATATCTGCTAGCTTAAAGAAAAATCAGTGGAATGTTTCCTTTTGCAGTTTATTCATAATAAACAGTGACACAATGGAACTGTCTAATGAGGGGGCAGTAAAATGGATCTTTGCCTGGGGCGGTAGAAATCCTTGCACCGGACCTGCAGATGACAAAGCAAGTTGAAAAAATTGTCACCTACCTCCCATTAGGTCTGCTAAAGCAAGTGAATTCAGTGCAAAACTACATCTATAAGAAAATTCCAGTTTCCCAGGCTACAATAAAATATTATCCTATCTGCTGTCATAAAGTAATCATTACCTAGAGTGCAATAACTAAAATATTCTCTGCCTGGATGGACACACAAATTGACTGTGGATTTATAGCCCTTGGTAACAAAAGATCCTGTTGTGAAAGTAGCAAGTAAAAAACAGTATATATCTAATTTATTATGTTTAACTTTTCCTGTGTCGTGTAATCTGGCATTTAATGCTGACCTATACATTTTATGTTTTGTTGTTTGTTTTCAGTTCTTGCTGCATTTTCCCAAAGTGTTTGGTTAGGTATTTTACATTCCACAGGAGAAGAGGGAAAGAAGATAGGAAATGTTTATTTTATATTATATATATGATATAGCATGAATACTAATTTTGAACAATGGAAATCAGAACAAACACAGTATTCAATTCACTAAATTTAGAATGCAGATTAGAAGGGAAAAATAGAAGCTATAAATGATAATCATTAATCATATTACTCGGTTTATCTAACATGACAATATATTCCGTAGAACTGTACAATATATCTTTATGCATATATATCCTAAAACACATCAAACTAATGCACAATATTTCTACAGTATACAAATAATATATATTATTAATTATATATTAACACAATATTAGCACTATAATGCTAGTACAACTACTGCTGCTACTATTACTACTACTAGTATTACTACTACGAAAAAAAATGTACAACAATTGTCCTAGAAATACATGCAGTTAACCCCTTAAGGACACAGCTTCAGAAGCTGGACATACCCTTAAGAACACAAGCAAGTTTTGCATTTTTTGCTGTTTGTGTTCAAATGCAATTTGCATCTCTCTCATTTATTGTACCAACATATATTATATACAGTTTTTTAGACAACAAAAAGGGCTTTAATTTGATGTGACACATACATATATAAATTCTCATTTATTACCAAAAAAATGCAAAATAATGTGGAAAAAACAAAACAAATGCTTCCCCCCCATGTTTTGGCAATAATAATGTGTGTATGATATGTCCAGCTTAGGAAAAGTAATTCAAAATAAATTCATTTATGTGTCTTGATTTACAAAGTGCATAATATGTGTAGGATTTCAGTTTATTTTGAAAGTTACAGGTCACAAACTACAAGGTCTAAAATAAAATTTCAATGTGAAACAATTTTAGAAGTTGGTATGTTTGTCTTGGAGGTTTAATACCCATTACAGGAAACAAAATTGACACACAAAAGTATATATTTATATAAAGTAGACATCACAGGCTATTTACCTGAGGTTAGTTTGACACTTTTCACATAGCCATTTCACCGCCAATTTCTGCTAAATATTGGAGTAAAATTTCATTTTTTTCTCTATTTTGGCATATACACATATTACAAGGTTATTGTAATGTGTATTTCGTAAACCTAGTGTGTGCTATCCCTGTACAGAACCCCATACTGTATTCAGCTACATCTGCTGAGTAAAATGATACCCCCATTGTATACCTTTGCCCCTATTCTGTGAAGCTACAATGCCATATAAGAGACCATGCTATTTCAGTTTCTATAGTTGGAATTTTCATAGATGATCATATGTGATTTTGTGGCATTATAGCCATTTGACTGTTCAAATAACTCCACAAAGGCCTTCCATTTGAGAAAGCAGACACTCCAGGGTATGTTATTAGGCATATATTATTTCTTAACTTGCCACCATTTTTTCACCAATATATTTCAAATTTTGTGGTGAGAAAAAAAAAAAAAAAAAATTTGCATACATGTTGCATTTTCACCGGGTATTTCTTACATTTGATAAGTGCCACTGTCATAAATTCCCCCTAATTATGCTCAGTTACCTCTTCTGAGTAAAACAATAAGCCCAATGTATGACCTAGACACTATTTTGTGAAGTTACAGTGCTGTGAAAGAGACGTGACAACTTCAGGTTTTTAAGTGTGAATTTACATGGAGAGTTTTAATGGGTCCGTATTCTATTTTTAAATATGTTAGCAGGCTTATTTTTCCAACTACCCCAAAAAGGCATACTATTTCTTAAAGAAGACGCCCAAGGGTATTTCAAAAGGCAAATTTTGAACCTTAGCGTGGGATAACTTTTACGTTAGCTTGTATCAAGTGTAGTGGTAATAAGCATTTTTTTTCTGCCTTTTTGACACACAGTGAGTTTGTACTGTATATTTTGCAAACCTTATGTGTGCTACGGCTTTATAATACTTTATATGTTGCTCAGCTATGTTGTCTAAGTACAGCAATACCCCCGTATGTACCTTTGCCAGGTATATGTGGACGTTGAAGGGGCACATTTCAGACACAGCCATTGCAGGTTTTTTCAAACTTTGAATTTTTATACTGTGTTGTTACCCCACTTTAGAGTTTTTTAGCAGGTTATATATTCCAATTATCCCATAAAAGCATACTATTTCTTAAAGAATACATCCCAAGGCATTTCAAAAGGCATATTTAGAACTTTAGCGTGGGATCATTTTTCCGCTAGCTTGTACCAAGTGTAGTGGTAATACGCATTTTTTCTGCCTTTTTGACACACAAAGTGAGTTTGTGCAGTATATTTTTCAAACCTTATGTGTACTACGACTGTATAATACTTCATATGTTGCTCAACTATGTCGGCTGAGTACAGAAATACCCCCGTATGTACCTATGCCGGGTATATGTGGACATTGAAGGGGCACATTTGAGACACAGCCATTCCAGTTTTTTTCAAACTTTGGATTTTTACGCTGCGTCCATACCCCACTTTGGAGGTTTTTTTGTAGGTTAATTATTCAACTTACCCCATAAAGGCATACCATTTCTTAAAGAAGACACCCTAGGGTATTTCAAAAGATGTATTTTGAACCTTAGCGTGAAATAATTTTTCCGCTAGCTTGTACCAAGTGTAGTGGTAATAAGCATTTTTTCTGCTTTTTTGACACACATAGTGAGTTTGTACTGTATATTTTGCAAACCTTATGTGTGCTACGGCTATATAATACTTTATATGTTGCTCAGCTATGTTGTCTAAGTACAGCAATACCCCCGTATGTACCTTTTCCAGGTATATGCGGACATTGAAGGGGCACATTTGAGACACAGCCATTTAAGTTTCTTTCAAACAACATTTTTACGCTGTGTCCATACCCCACTTTGGAGTTTTTTTTGTAGGTTAATTATTCCTGCTACCCCATAAAGGCATACCATTTCTTAAAGAAGACACGCTAGGGTATTTCAAAAGACATGTTTTGAACCTTAGCGTGAAATAATTTTTCCGCTAGCTTATACCAAGTGTAGAGGTAATAAGCATTTTTTATGCCTTTTTGACATACTCAATGAGTTTGTAATATATATTTTGCAAACCTTATATGTGCTACAGCAGTATAATAAATCATATATTGGTCCGCTATGTCATCTGAGTACAGCAATACCCCCGGATGTACCTTTACCAGGTATATGACAACGTTGAAGGGGCACATCTGAGACACAGCCATTTAAGTTAGAATTTTTACGCTGGGTCCATGCCCCACTTTGGAATTCTTTTAATAGGTTGTGTTTTCCAATTACTTCACAAATGAATACTATTTCCTAAAGAAGACACCCCAGGGTGTTTCAAAAGGCATATTTGAAACCTTAGCGTGGTATCATTTTTTTGCTAGCCTGTACCAAGTGTAGAGGTAATACACATTTTCCCCCTTTTTTAAACATTTTTTTAAACGTTTTTTAAAGTTTTTTTTACTTTTAAAAAGTTTTATTTAGCTTTTAACAACTTATTTTACTATTTTTTTTAACTTTTAACCCCTAACTAGCCTAACCGTAAGTCCCCCAATTTCCCCACTAACTTCTACCCACCCTAGCTAAATAAATAAATATTTTAAAATATTTAAATGAATTAATTAAATACATTTAACCCCTGAGGATTAAAAAAAATAAAAGTTAACCCTCAGGGATTAAAAAAGAAAAATCAGATCACAGTGAAATACTGTGATCTGTATTTTGATCACTGCATTCAGTGATCAAAGGGCAGGGAAGGGGTTACATTTTATTTGAAAGAGGTGAGGGGGAGGGGGGGGTGGGATTTTGTAACTAACTGGTTTTTTTTTACAGCCAGAGAGAGATCAGCACAGATCTGTCTCTCTGCAGTTCACAGCTCACACGGAGCTGCAGGGAAGCAGATTGGGTTTCACTGCAGCACGTGTGATCGCTCTGACTCCCGGTCAGAGCGATCATATGGGCTGTATCAGTGAAACTGCCCATGGTAGTGTGCCTCCGATATGGAGACACACTACAGGAAGATTAACCCCACTATTGCCGCGATTGTGGCAATCAGGGGTTAATTTTCATTTTGGATGGAAATTTTCCGTCCAGCGTCCTTAAGGGGAGTGCTGCAATGACAGAAAATTTCCATCCAGCGTCCTTAAGGGGTTAAACATCTTCCAAAGTGCTACATTTTGTTTTGCTTTCTAAAGCAAAAACAAAAACCCTAAAATAGCCCATACAACCCTATATACGTCCCACTTCCTCCAATACTGGTCTTCGGTCCTCTCAGGATTATTCACTAAAGTATGAGTGTGTCAGGAATTCAAAGAAAATTTAAGATTTTAGGTCAAAATAGTAAAACTGAAAACTTGATTCACTTGGAAAATCGTTCACACTTTTTATATTTAATATTTCTGTTAGTGAAACTTATTTCTCTGAAAGGTCTATAGTCTGAGAACCTGTGATTGGCCCCCCACCACCTGTAGTCCAGGGGTAGACAACCATTTAGTAGTACTGTGCCAAAAAAGGACATTGAAGCCCCAAACAATTGAGATGTGTATGTTGTGGTTCTCTGCTTTTGTTATTTATGGGTGCTGCAGTTGCTTTGTAGCATTGTATTTGTGCATATGTGGGCTGTTTATTGTATTGCTCATGAGTAGTATATTGTGGGCTGTATATTGTATATGCTCATGAGTAGTTTATGGTATTGTGTATGATACCTATGAATGTGTGCTGTGTATGGGGGCTGAAAGTGGTATTGCATGTGAGGTTACTTGTGTGGTTGTATGCATGTATGTGGATTGACAGTGCTGTTGTGATTGTGGGGACTGTTTGTGTAAGGGCTGTTTGTATGAAAGGAGTCTTCCACTGCACCTATGTGTATATCTGGAAGTGTGAGTTGGCTTCCCTGTGGTGCAGTGAGGACCAGGCTGGCCAGGTGCAGGTCAAAGGCAAGAGCTTCAATAGCTGCTATGGACTGCTCTATTAAAGTGCAGATTCTATTTCACAAGGCTGGGAGGAAGTGATCAGAGATCACTTCCTCTAAGTGCTGCAATGCATAAATTGAGGGTTGTTCCTCACCGCCTGCAATCACTGCTCGGGTTGTACTAGCAAATATCTGAATTCCCACTGGGACTCCTAATAAACCACAGCCTGTTTGTCTCTGGCAGCCTTTTGTGTCAGGCAAAGGCACCTCAAGTGCCATGCATGGCACATGTGTCATGGGATGCTGGCCCCTGCTCTAGTCTATAGTAGCCATTGTATGTTAAAATTTCTGGCTGCCTTCAAGTAAATAGGTCAGAAGAAGAGAGAGGAACTGAGCACACTGAGTACAATAAAGGAATTATTTGTAGATTGCTGGAGCAATGCAGCAATGTAACTGTATTTACTGTATATTATTGGTATGCCTACAAGCACAGGGCTGGAGCAGCCATAAGGCATTCTGCTCCTGCTCCCGCCAATCACTCCTTGTAGTGGTAGAGTATATTTTTTATTCACTATACAGGCTGACAGGAAGCTACATACTGGAAGCAGAGAACAGCTGCCTGTCAGACTGAGTAGAGGGTTAAGAAGATCCTCTACCGCAGTCCACATGGCTTGCAACACAAGCTAGGTATGAAGGCATGCCAGGAGAGAAAAAGGGGGAGACACACTTGGTTTGAAACAGAAACACATATGGGCTTGAGGTGAAAAAGACACAAAGGGGCTGGGGTTAGTAAAAGACACACAAAAGGAACTGGTGGATAATGTGTACTATTTTATCTCTAAATGTGTACCATTTTATCTCTAAAATATTTAATCTTCTTAATTACGTGTGGGACCACGGAATAAATTAATGAAAACATTGGAATACTGAGATTTATCTTTGTAATTTTCACCTTTGTTTAGGTATTATTGAATGCCCAGTCCTCAAAGTCTTTTGTCAATGAAAAATAAATGATAAATAAGATGTGTCAAATATTACGGTGCCTCTCAACATGAATCTATGCACGTAGACTCCCATTTTATCATACATTTATGTTATAACAATACAGCCCATATTTCAAATAAAACAAATGCTATGCTTTAAAAAAAAAAAAAAAACATCTTTTAGCTTTTTGTTTTTCTGCAAAAACAAGTCATTTTTTAAGGAAACTCTGTACTACATAATAATTACTTTGCCGTGCAAGACATGTTCAGACTCTGCAAGGCTTATTGAATTGTGTCAAATTAATCTTATCAAGTGACACACTCATTTATGCATATTTGAGGTAGAAAATGATTCAGTAAGTCTCCTATAAATCCTTTCCGATCTTTGAATAATATCACCTTCCCCCACACTGTCTTAAATTCAAACCCACTCTGGAACTTGCTAATCTATGGTACTTTTACTCATTAATTATAATGTTTATTTGCTCTTAAGATAATATTTCTGATACCTTACAAGCTGATGACCCGTGTGTGTAACAGGGGAATTTCTTTTAAAAAGTAAACCATTCATGAGCTTGGAAGCTCAGTGAACAGGAAAATTTGGCTGCCTTTAATGCCAGTGTGACAGGTTACTTTATTGCTATGCCTCTCACAGCAATTTAACAGTTACCTTGGTAACAGAGTGAGTGAGGTAATGGGATCAGAGGCATTACAGGAGAGGAAAGGCTAGCTCAGAGTAGACCATCTGCTGGCTTATGTTCTCAGGGCTGTTTGCTTGCTAAAAGCTCCTGACTGTCATTGTACTTGTATGCAAATAAGGCAGGTTAAAGAACAGGCGTGCCGTATTTAGATGTACTCTAGTGATTTGATTTTCTAATTCTACTGAAAAAAAAATCATGGCATGTTTCTTATTAATTAACTAGACTTATAACTGGAACAGAAAATACAAATTAGATAAACTCATTCAAAGATGATGAGATTTCTTTACTAAAGACAATTGAATATTAATATTTACGTTTTAAATCTCCAACATCTCTCACAAATATATCTTTCAATTATTTACATATAGAAAATGTGAATGCATGAGAAAAGATTTCATAAGAATATGTATATGAAATTCAAAGATATAACTATTGTTGACATTTTTTACGACATGTTTTTAATAAAAAAAAAAAAATAGGTAACAGGGTGTTCCTGGGCAGGAACTCATTGAAAAGCCACTGAATTATCACTGATTTAGCAATATTTGGTTTAAGCAGTTTATAGATTATAATGAGGCTACACATTTATTTTATACTGCTAAAATGACCAAACGCTTTATACAATACTCAAAATAATTGGTGCACATTATATTTAATAATGCACATATAAATTACAAATAATACTTTGGGAGTCACATTCAAAAAATGTATCACATATGTGTGATGTGTCACAGCCTAATATGTCTTGTTTGTGTCTAGAAGGGACAGTCCAGGCACCAACGTGTTTGATGCGATAGATAAGGTTACAGTTCACTATGCTGGGTGATTTGTTTTTAACCTTTAGATTGTAAGCTCACGGGCAGGGCCCTCTACCTGTTGAATCGGTCTGTTCTTATTGTATTGTCTTTTTCCCAATTGTACAGCGCTGCGGAATATGTTTGGCGCTTTATGAATACCAGTAAAAAATAAATGAAAAATTTAACAATTTTTAGTCTTTATTTTTTAGTCCAAGTCGCGTTAATACTTGGAAATTAGAGAAATCTCAATATAACCTTCATGTAAAGCATTTAATACATATATAAAGAATGATATTTTGTCATGTTAAATATTTCACATTTGGCCTATATATCGTTCTTAGAGATGATAATTTTGCCAATTGCACCACAAATCTTTGTAATATTTTAGTAATAAAGAATTTTTATTTTGTTTATCCATGAACAGATAGACAGATTCACACCTGCAAGACTTCTCACGGGCGGCTTCTTTCCTTTGGAAGAGCCTGCCTACCCCTGTCAGACTCTCCCTAGTCTTCAATACTTTAAGAAGTCCCTCAAAACCCATCTTTTCAGGATTGCTTATGGCATCCAAGAGTGACTTCTATCACTCAAACCTTTCTCTTGTTCTCTCCTAAAAGGGCCACACTCCACTCTTACCTCCAGTTCTACTACCTTCCTACCATGTCTATTTGCTGTCTCCCTCAATACCCTTGCTATTGTGTTTTTATACCTCACCTCCTCTAGATTGTAAGTTCGTTTGAGAATGGGGCCTCAACTACCTATTGTTCCTGTTACATTTTGTTATTGTCATTTGGTGAATTCTCCTCTTGTTGTAAAGCGCTGCAGAATAAGCTACTACTACTGCTAATAATAATAATAATAGAGGTTTGCCCTTTTCACTTCATTGTACATATTCTTCACCTGTATTGGAGTACTTTAGCATAGTGGTGGATTTAGTGACATATTTTCAGTAATTTTCATTTGACATATGGAATTGTAAATAGCTTTGAATAATTGAAATTGTACATTTTCTATGTCCAGTATTTTCATTTTCTATATTTTGTGTAAACTTATGTTAATTTACCAGTAACATTTTAAGTAATGAATTTATTGTGTGTGCATTTCAAATATTTATATCTTAACTATAACCAGACTTTTTGGGTTAAGCATCCCACGTGTGCACACCCAAGTGCCCAATAATACGTTATCTGTAAAGCATATAAAACATATAAGCAGAAGGAGATTTTAAGCAGTAAAGTAAGCAATTAGTGTATATGTCTCCCAAGTTGAAATTATTGTGGGAACCATAATCATGGGAAACTTTGAGCCACTGGTTAGTGGTTGCTGATTGGTGTCCAACTACCAATATTGTTCATTTGAGGTTTATTGATTTTATTTATAAAACAGTTCTTATATGGCATTCTAATTCAACGTGCTTTACAATTTAACAATAACATTGTAATCAGTAGGAGGCACTTAGTGAGAGACAGGCCAAATTAAGAAATAAGAGGAAGGAAGACCATGTGGAAGGATTGTCAAGGTGCAAGTTGAAGTCACAAAGAAAAACTAGGGGGTTGTTGAACGGAGAAAAAAACTACATTAAAGAAGGAGGAAAATAATCTAGGAGGGGGAGAGGGCAACATATAACACTGATGGTTATGGAAACAAAGAGGGAAAAGGGGTTTTAATGGAATAAAAGAGAAGGGATGGTGAAAGGTTTGGAATCTAGTAGAATGATGTAAGAAGACCAACATCACCTCAAGTTGCAGTAGGTGTGGAATGTAAGAGAAATTAGGGATGGGTGTTGTAAGGGCAACATGAGTGGCAATATTTGTTGTAAGGATCAATGTCTCAGTTATAACCATACATGTGATGTGATGGCTGTAGAAAAAATCTAGAGTGAAGATGGTCTTTTTCTTATTATTCTTCTTCTTATTATTATTATTATTATTTATAAAGTGACAACAAATTCCACAGCACTGTACAATGATCTAGCATTCCAAAGAGAGAATGACAGCAATGTATTTCCAAATATGGTGTGCAGGGCAATGTTCTGTTACTTCTGATTTTCCTCTCTGTGCTACAATAAGAAAAACACAGTGTCTATGTACTCTTAAAAGCTGGAGGAAGGGAAAGGGATCAGCAGAATCATTGGTGAGAGGATAACATAAACATAGGAATATATTAGGCAATAACAGACAGGTTTGCTAATAAATTATGTAAGAGTAAACATTAATGCAGAATACAGCTTTAGAACGTCTAAGAAAAATTCTCACAGTGGATAAAAGAATTTAGAGTATGAGATAGTGCCTTTCTTGCAGTAGGGGACCAAAAAAATATATATATAAAAAAAAAAAAAACAAGTAGGCAGATAGAATGGACTTATTTGCCTGTGGCAGACAGGATACAGACTAATATGCAGCCAGAAACAAGTAGGGTCAGCAACCTGAAACCTCTAGGAAAATTATACTGTAGTCAAGAAAAGATCAATGAAAGGAACTATTTGCTTAGATTGAAATCATTCTCAGTAGCAGAGTCTTGAATAATCAGCAACAGGGTGATTTTAAGCAGACAATGATCAGACTTTCAGAATGGTTTTTGCCTTGTAAACCTGAGGCTGACCAAGAGTCTCAACAGACAGCCTGTCTTGGTTCCAAGATAGCAACCCAAAAGTAGAAGGAATTAATATTAGACTGGAGGAAGACGGAAGGCAAACTAGGAAACACTGAATGAAGATTGGTAAAGAAAGTGATAGCAATAACTAAAAGAGTTAAAGAACAAAGAGAAAAATAATAACAAAATAAAAGAGGATTTCCAACATGTTTACAGATGTGAGATAAGAAACTTGAAAAATAGACCAACCTTACCAAAACTAAATATGATCAGGTTCGGAAACTCTCCAACATCCTCGTGAGAGAGCATAGAATGTCTGCTTTTACCAATGTAGGAGGAAAAGTAACCCCAGTATGGGGTGGCATGCAACTGCTTAGTCTTCTTGTCTAAAAGCAATAAATAAAAAGGAAAAACTCCAAACTAATATAATGTATATAAAGTGTAAACTTAAATTGTAGCCTAAACTAATGTGTTGAAAAGAAAGCAACAATACTCTTAGGGACAAACCTCATCTGAAATGTTACTTGTCTACAAATCATCTCCCTGTTCCAGCCTCCTGTTACAACAAGACAAAATGGTTGGGGCATTGGTTGGTTACAACTACACCCTTGGTTTTATGCAGCAAACCCTGCAGCTAACCTTCTATGAGCTTTGAACATTCCCCATTGCTGGTCAATTTAATATTGTGAGCCAAAGAGGCTATACCCACCATCAGCAGGAAGGCTCAATGACTGTGTCTGGTAGTGAGTGAAGCTTGGAAGGACCAATGGTAAGAAATAGGTGCCTTGGATCTACTCGCCATCATAAGCGTCTATGTGTTAGAATGTTGTGGTACTATCCACCATGCTGACCGCATGTTCCTGCCATACTTTCCAAGTTGCAAAGGAAACCTACCCACAGAATCTGGCCCTCTCTCCCAACAAATCTTGATAAGTCCTGACACATTTTTAAATCATGGTCATGGAAATGGGAAATTTTATTTCTGTGGGAAATCATAAATAGGCATTCTTAAATAGTCTATTATAGTCTGCCATGCAGCACACAATGTGCCAAGGAAGATCTCCAGCTGGAGGCTGTTGTCTTAAGGCCACATGTACCCAGACCAAATCATTTAGGGTACCTGAAGGTTGGTCCAGAATTTGGTGATTAACCACTCTCTGATTAAGGCAGGCCCCTTACTTATAGGTTTTGCCCTCCAGCCTGATTATTGCATTATTGCATAATCGAACCTGTGGTGAACATGGTGAAAGATTTCTGGGTTGACCATCACTCTCTAGATATTATGTATAGTGTTCTTTAGAGAGTAAACTTCTGTCTCTGTTCAAGAGAACCTGGAATCTAGTACTGCAATTTATGCCAAGACCTAGGCAATTCCATACTTGATCAACCTAGAAAAGTGAGTTGTAAACTGGGAGATGTCATCTTTGGTGGATGGCACAAGGACCACTTTGGTCACCCTAGGGTTTGAGGAAGCTGAGCCTGATTGGTCTTACAAAGGAAGAAAAGCATATTTGAGTCCTCATGTAGTGAAGCAAGGTCTTGTTGCATCTCCATATAACTCCTAAGTGAGGATGTAAAATATGGTTTAGATGATTTGTTGCATTTTCTCTTTCAATAAAGTTCGTTGTATGTTCTTTTAAAATGCTGGGTTAGCAGAGCCTTGAGATTATGCTGCCATCTTCTTTGGTTGCTAGTCATGCCCCCAATTGTTTTATTTGCCAACATAGAAACCATAGAATGTGATGGCAGATAAGAACCATTCAGCCCATCTAGTCTGCCCAATTTTCATTAGCCTTCATTAGCCTTATCCTACGCATGCTTAAACTCCTTTACTGTGTTAACCTCTACCACTGCACCCGGAAGGATATTCCAGCATCCAGTACCCTCTCAATAAAGTAATACTTCCTGATATTATTTTTAAATCTTTCCCCCTCTAATTTAAGACCTCTCTATTTATGTTCTCTTGTTGTGGTAGTTTATTTTTTTCTTTTAAATATAGTCTCCTCATTTACTGTGTTGATTCCCTTTATGTATTTAAATGTTTCTATCATATACCCCCTGTGTCGTCTTTCCTCCAAGCTATACATGTTAAGTTCCTTTAACCTTTCCTTGTAAGTTTTATCCTGCCATACATGAACCAGTATAGTAGCCCTTATCCCTCCTGGAACATCAACCCTGTTACATATCTTAGTGTCATCAGGAAAAAGACATACCTTACCATCAAGACCTTCTGCAATATCACTAATAAAAATATTAAAGAGAATGGGTTCAAGTACAGATCCCTGAGGTACCCCACTGGTGACAAGACCATGCTTTGAATATACTCCATTGACTACAACCCTCTGTTGCCTGGCATCCATTCAACAATATTGGAATCTAAACTTAACCCCTTAAGGACACATGACATGTGTGACATGTCATGATTCCCTTTTATTCCAGAAGTTTGGTCCTTAAGGGGTTAAAGATTGCAGTTTATTGATAAGTCTTCTATGTGCAACAGTGTCAAAAGTCTTACTGGAATCTTGGTAAGCAATGTCTACTGCACCACACTGATCAATAATTTTAGTGTGGCGGGATACCGCCACTAAGTGCCATGCCCACGGAGTATTCAGACGGGGGCGCTCCAGCGCACAGAGCCCCGTGCGCCGGACCACCCCAATACTCCATTTAGAATGTGTGGTTAGAATGTTCACACCTCGCGTGCTTCACCTGGTTGCTGGCTGAGAATACTATGGGCCTTCTCTTCTGATTTTATTTCATATGTACTACACAAATTAGCGTCAGAAGAATATCCTACATATGGGGAGTTTAAATACCACTGTACGCTGTTTTACCTGGAGCTGGTTATAGCTCTCACAAATGTGAGTTGGCACTTTTTAACCTTAGTTTGTTTGTGGTCATACTCCTATATATTATTGCACCATTGGTCCCCTCTGTTTTCTCTTTTTTCATATGCTGCAGAGGATTTGACTCAAGATGTCTTATGAATTCCTGAAGAAATACATTTGATACTTTCTTTGCTTGTTTTGGTTACTTTTTTGATACTTTTAAATTTTGTTTTATTTGGCGCACCCTGTACTCACTGTTTTCTGTCTTCCCAGTTTTTTTGAAGGGTTTGAGGCTTACCTTCCCCCCAGGTTTGCAGCCTTTTTCCTTACTGTGATCAGTTCTGTAGCGCTGTTCCATCCCATTTTCCTTTCTGTTCCCATTTACTTATTTGTCTTTACTTTTGACATTATAAATAGAACCTCTTAATTAGCATGACTCATTTTTCCTTTTTCCTAACTGAGGACCCTTCCCTTCATTTTTTTTTAATTCTTTATTTTTGTTGTGCAAAAGGAGGTACAAACATGTCTGCAATGCCACAATATCGGTTACAGACAATTTAAAGCTGACAGTATTGTGATAGAAGATTGAACTGCACATTTTTTTTAAATTAAGAGTAATGCTAATTAGGTCAGGAGATTAGTAGGTGTGAATAACAATAGCTAGAAGTAGGTTTACAAGAAATAGGTTTACATGACTGACATAGATTAGTAACATGTTTTATAGCTAAACCAGGTGTTATACGTATAGCGCTACAGGCATCTAGAAAGTAATGAGACACTACACCCTATTGTGCTAAACATAGGGCCTGAATACTGTAGATATGTTAGAGCAGGCACATAACTTAAAATACAAACTTGTCTACATAAAAATAACTATGCTTCAACAGCTTGACCAGTCTGCCTCCCCCCCCCCCCCCCCCTCACATAGTCTAAAGTTCTGGATGTGTGCTCAAGTAATAGATCAGCTGATCCCTGTTGATGTCAAGGGCAAGTGATGTGTAGGAGAGTTTAGACTTGGATCAGTCGTAGCGTAGCAGGGTGAGGGATACCTCCAGCCCCAGGCTTGCGAGAGGGCGTGCAGCCCTGGACTGCCGTCTCTGGAACCTCTGATTACCAAGTACATGAATCTCATGTTGAGCCAAAACATGGTGGTGTGCTTGGATGTAGGTGGCTTGTTCATGCATGAGAAAATGGCTGTCTGTGGATGCAGCCGCGTGAGTATGTAGATAAACAACTAGAAAGGTGGGTGGAGACAGTGAGAACTAAGTGCAGGCAAGCCACTGTTTGGAGGCATGGGTATGTACTCCTGCTTTAGGTGTCGCTGTCGGTGCTCGCTTCTTTCTGTGAAGTGTGCCTTGTAGTCGGGAGCGTGAGGAGGGTGCCAGCGGTAAGTACTCTACCGGAGCGTGTGCCCCAACTTGCCCTTCTGCCAGTTTCATCCAGTAGGCTGCAATTATGGCACCCAGCCATGTGAGAATGTCGGGCCACTGTGCTTTGTCTCGTGGCCCAGTGGCGTTTGCCACCATTTTGGGTTTGGTAAGTGCCGCTTGAGGATGCTTCCCCCAAGCCTGTAGCCGTTTTTCTGGGACCAGGATAACCCCTGCCAGTCCATAGGGGGGGACCAAGGGTCCAAGTGCCAGCTTTTTGCTTTTGGGGGAAACCGGGGAGCGCCCGTCTCCCCAGCGCCGACCAAGCTTGTAGGCCGCAAATGTTGCTCGGGTGATTCCTGCAGGGATGGCAGCGTATTTGGTGTCAGTATGTGCCCTGCGAGTTCACCTCTCGATTAGTGACCGTTTGTGGCTTGGATCTTGTGATTATTGCTGGAAGAGCAGGAGCAGTTCTGTTCTGTGTCCTCTCAGCTCAGCGGTCAGGCCCCGCCCGCCTGCCTTTCCTTCATTTTTATCTGTAAATAATGAACAAAGATATATTGTAAATTATACTTAGACAAAACACTTTAGTAATTTGGATCTTGCTATATTTTAATTCAGGATAACTGTTACTATGTTGCCTTGAAGGACTAACTAAAACTCATCACTGCATGCATCTTGAATTAATTTTAGTGTATTGTTTTATGTGTACATATTTTTGGTATACTGTTGTAAGTTTGTCATTTTGTTATTTTTTTTATTTTGAAATAGATATCTTAGAAAATAAGCTAGCCCAATAGCTTCTAGGATGAATACAAGCTTTCATCCAACCAAAGTGATTTAAATAAGAACCATTAAAGGGTTACTACAACTACCATGACCACTTCAGTGATTTGAAGTGGTAATGGTGGAAGAAATATATATGTGCAGCGTTTCTGCTTGAGGCTGGGGGCTAGTTACACCCAGGCACATGTGACATTGGCAGCCCAGAACTCTGTTCCAGGCTGCCTAATGTCAATTCTGTGCATATTTTACGTTCGTCATCAGAGAGCTGTGTACTACAGACAGATGTAAAAAATCTTCCCCCTGCAGTAGAAGCTAGCTCACCCTTTCCACCTCCCTCCCTGTGGATGCTCCCTCCTGCCTCCCTCCATTGCAGACAGTTTTGTTTTAAAGAAATCCTCCCTCTGTCTCCCCACAACCTCCCTTCCGCCTCTCTCCCCTCAACCTGTAACCTGGGTCCTGTAAGCCCGCAATTGGTCCAATCACGCGCAGCCCATGTGTTGTGAGGACGTGTCGTGGAAGTCAGCACCGGGAACTTTGCCCCTCGCTGGATTTAATGTACCGTATATACTCGAGTATAAGCCGAGTTTTTCAGCCCATTTTTTGGGCTGAAAAACCCCAACTCGGCTTATACTCGAGTCATAGTCTGTATTATGGCAATTTGCATTGCCATAATACAGACCGGGGGAGAGGGGGGCTGGCAGAGCTGTACTTACCTTTCCTGCAGCTCCTGTCAGCTCTCTCCTCCTCTGCCGGTCCGTTCAGCACCTCGGTCAGCTCCCAGTGTAAATCTCGCGAGAGCCGCGGCTCTCGCGAGATTTACACTGGGAGCTGACAGAGGGAGCTGCACAGACCGCGCGGAGGAGGAGAGAGCTGACAGGAGCTGCAGGAAAGGTAAGTACAGCTCTGCCAGCCCCCCTCTCCCCCCCACTGAACTGCCACTGGACCACCAGGGAAGGAGAGCCCCCCTCCCTGCCATATATCAAGCAGGGAGGGGGGACAAAAAAAAAATATATAAATAAAATAAGAAATAAAATAATAAAAAAAAAATTAATAATAATAAAAAAAAGGGGTATAAGGACCACTATGGGAGGGGGGGGGGGTATAAGGACCACTATGGGATGGGGGGGGGTATAAGGACCACTATGGGAGGGAGGGGGTGGGTTAAGGACCACTATGGGAGGGAGGGGGGTATAAGGACCGGTATGGGAGGGAGGGGGGTATAAGGACCGGTATGGGAGGGAGGGGGGGTATAAGGACCACTATGGGAGGGAGGGGGGGGTATAAGGACCACTATGGGAGGGGGGGTATAAGGACCACTATGGGAGGGGGTGGGATAAGGACCACTATGGGAGGGAGGGGGGGTATAAGGACCATTATGGGAGGGAGGGGGGGGGTATATGGACCACTATGGGAGGGATGGGGGGGGATAAGGAACACTATGGGAGGGAGAAGGGGGATAAGGACCACTATGAGAGGGAGGGGGTGGGATAAGGACCACTATGGGAGGGGAGGGGGAAGTAAGGACCACTAGGGGAGGGGAGGGTAAGGACCACTAGGGGAGGGGTGAGTCAGGACCACTGGGGGGGGGGAGTGAAGGAACACGGGGGTGGGGAGGTAAGGACCACTGAGGGAGGAGGAAGGGAAGTCAGGACATATGGGGGGGGGAGGGGGCGGCAAAAATTTTTTTGCCTACGGCGGCAAATATCCTTGCACCGGCCCTGCACACACTGCATTCACACACTGCATTCATGCACACACACACTGCATTCATGCACACACACACTGCATTCATGCACACACACACTGCACTCATACACACACACATACGCACACACTGCATTCATTATACACACACTGTAAATAAATATTCAATTAATATATTTTTTTTAGGATCTAATTTTATTTAGAAATTTACCAGTAGCTGCTGCATTTCCCACCCTAGTCTTATACTCGAGTCAATAAGTTTTCCCAGTTTTTTGGGATAAAATTAGGGGCCTCGGCTTATATTCGGGTCGGCTTATACTCGAGTATATACGGTAAGTAAAAAGTTGTCTTTTACAGAAAAAGGCCCTGCTTCTCCAAACGGTTAAAGTAACCTTTAAGAAAATAAAAATGAAACCTCTGCTCCAGAACATACTCAAAGGCAGACAAATCTTAATGCAGTCTTTCTGGTAAAATATATTATTGAAAGGAACGCTGACATCTATTTTGAATTATGACTCATGTGGTACTTTTGAAGGTCTGCTGTAAAAGATGTTTATTAAAAAGCAAAAATATAATAATTAATGCTAGCCCAAAACATAAGATTAACTAGAACTATGATTTGTAAAGTCTGATGTAAAGACCCTAAACACCACCAGTGTTAACACATCCACCGGTCACATGATTTATGAAGTTACATATTAGCGTAGCCTCAAAGGCAGGGGCCCATTCCGTAATTAGCATGTGTGTCTATATTGCCAATTAACCTTTCATGAATCCCTTGTTAGCATATTCAACATTTTGATAATTAGCATGAGCAGCTTGTGGATAATACTGCAGTACAAATGTTAAATATGGGATTGCACACAGTTAAGCTTGGTTAATTGAACAGTATTACAAAATGTAGGAGTTCGTTTATTAAATAGCTGATATCCATCATAATATTCTTGGTAACTGGAATACTTTTATTGAGGCTCTTCTAAAATGTGCTGTCATACATATATGCTGTTAGTCTATCTGTGATGGCTTACCTAGTGTGTAATTACTGTAGAAATCAAAACCAGCACATCTGAAAAAAAGGTATTTACTACAATTGCTTGTGAACTAACAAGTGTAATAGAGTCTTTCAGCAATCCGCTTTATTTCTGTTTTACGTTTAGAGTATTTACAACACTCGGAAACAAAAATTACACAAGGGGCCTTTTACAGCTGCAGATAGTGGTGTATATCTGTTTCAGATTTAACAATGCCAAAAATATTAAACAAATAGATGTTTGCACACATGTAAGAAGATAGAGCTGATCAGAGTTTCTCATACTTTGTATAATAAAAAAAATATAAAAATAGACCCCTCGATTTAACAGGGGAGACAATAATTGGCCTCCCCTCATTCTTCACCCCATGTGTGAGGGAGAAAAAGAGACTATATAATGCTTGTTCTACTCTGTATAGAGTATATCACATATGGATGGGTATATCCCTATGAAAATAAACAAAATAAAATATATATAAATATATTTCACATTTGCCTGTCTTGCTTAAAGATCAAACACACAATCGCACACTCTCTCAATCAGTATTTAGTAAAGCATTGGCTTTAGGTAGCCCGAGACACTTCTGTCTTAAGGCTGCATTCTAATTCAGAATCAGCTATACCAAATGCTGAATCCTATAATGCAGCATTGTGTTATGCAACATGGTCAGCTTGTTATATTTCAGTTTATGGGTATGCTGATTACAGAACATACACTTTGCAATAATCTTGTAGTTTTAGGGGGACACAATTATTATTTTGTTGCATATTCTCTTTAAAGACATCTATATATTTAAAATGTGCGTAGTAGCTCAGATCGTTAATGAACCATTTTTAAAACGTTGCACCATATGTTGAGCATGTTTAAATGTCAGGGATGTAGAATCTGCTCACAGCAGGGTGAACCAGTCAGTCTTCTGAGATCAATATAAGTTAGAACCTCTGGGTAATGGTAACATCTCTTTACCAGATGGTGAAACAGTTAAGTCTGCCAGTAAGTGCTTTCAATCCCCTTTGGAAAAAAAAACATAGTATATAAGTAGATACCATTATCACAGTCTGTGTTGCTGCATATATAACTAATACTGCTTTGAATGTTGTGATATGTAGTTGTGATATGTAATAATATATTTCCATCTGCAAAAGAATACTAACATGTCTATGCATTGTTCACTTCCACTTAATCAATACATGGTAGACTTGGAGACTTGCTGTCTTGGAGAAGAGTCTGTCAGCAATTCTCTAAATTAGGCCAATTCTCAGTGTGGGTAAAGGCAATAATTGGCAACAAGGGAGTCCTTGCAACTTTAGGGCTGGGGGACAAATACAAGTGATTTTCCTTATACTCATTTTAAAAATGGAATTGACAGATAAAGGCTACTGTAAGGTGTGACATCATAATTCTACAACTTACAAATACAACGTATGATCAGTACGGTATAAATAAAATAGTTGCTTTTATCTCCCTTCTTGATTAGAAAGTTGGTAAAAAAAATAAATAAATAAAAAGTAGAACAAGATAACTAGAAACTGAACTGTTTTTAACCTGTCCCTAAAACCACGATGGATGATGTTTTTAATGTCTGGAACATAATTTTGCATCCTCCTTTCTGCACCTGGGGTAGAATTTGAATTTATATAGTAGTCTACAGGTAACCTTGTATTGGCTATAACAGGGGTTCCCAATCAAGTACCACCTGCTGGTCAAGGATTAAGGAATTACCCTGTTGTGTCTAAAGTGTTTTTTTTTTTTCTTTAAAACAACTGGGTAATCCCTAAATCCTGCACTGTTAGGGTGTACTTGAGGACTGGGTTGGTAACCACTGGGCTATAAAATTACTATTGCTAATAATAATGATTATAATTATGTGTCCTCATCTCCCACTGAAATGAAGTAGGCTGCTGTGCATTGCATGGGGATACCAGCCACTAGAGGTGTGTTTAACTCGGCAATGAACACATAGCAGTTCCCACAAATTGATATTTTTTTACAGGGTTAAAACTACAGGACCACTGCACCCAGACCACTTTTACTGGTCCATTAAGTTAGTTAACCTCTGACAGCTCAGTGCTTCCAGTGGGGTTTTTCAATGTACAGTTGTCTCAGCCAGGATATTGAGCATCCTACTTGAATTCCCTAAATTGAAAAAATTACACAATTTGCTATATTGATGTAAGCTATTTGTCCCCCAAAATGACTGCTTAACCAAACCAATTAGGTGCAAAGTTGATGCTATAAAGCCTTTAATATAAGGAATATTTGTATAAAGTATACATCTCAGTGTATTCTGGAATACCTTTAACACATTTACAGTGGAATGTTTAAGTTTGTATATATTTGAACATCTGCTTCTCTTCTTATGTTCCCCAGAGTGTACTTGAAAATAAGTGCTTATCTTGCTAAAGAAAATCTTATACAATTGCAAAGTTGGGTGAATATAAATCTTACTAGGACTTTTAAAGAAAATCTATGCAGATGTTACTTTGTTTTGAGTACAGTTATATTCTGAAATTAATGTTGACATTAGTGCTCATGTTAATGCATTTTTTAAATGAAATGTCAGCAAAAACTATAACCTTCACCATAATAATAACTAGATTTTTAAACAGTTATACAGTTTTATTCAGTTTATACAGGTATAAAGTACAGATAATACAATAATATAATAGAAACTAAGAATTGCACACACAGAGACCAAAGTCTGCTAATATTAGGCTGCTTTTTGTAGTGAAAAATAATATTTGAAGGGTGCGGCAATTCATGTCAATGAAGAGCTCTGTTCCATGCTCATAAAGATTTACCTTCATATTATCAGTGATGTAGCTGATATTATAAAAGAGAGAGCTGTGTCCATAATTGTAAAGCTATTGTTATATGCAGTGTTTTTTGGCAGCACTAATGAGAACTGTGTTATCTGTTCTAGTAGTACAGATGAGTGTGTGATGAGAGGCAGATCCTCAAGAAAGCACTTTAGTAGAATATTGGTAGACTCACAGAAACCAAAGCATTGCAGGCAGTAGATGTTTGAAGCTACCAAAAATAACAAAAGACCCCCAATAATGACAGTCTTATCATCGTGTTTTAGTTCACTGCATAAAAACAGGAGAAACTATACAAAAAGAATAAAAACAGAAGAACAGATATTGAAAAAGTCTATTGAATCAGTGGGGAGTTTGTACTTTTTGTCTCTAGAGATCATATGTCTATTTTTTAATGTTTATCTGAACATTGTATTAGATAAACAGTACAAACTAGAATAATAACAGATCTGTCATTTGAGTTGCTTTTAGTTTCTAAGGAATTGAATTTGCTTGTTGTTAGGAAAAAAAACAGCATAATATATAAAATCAGATGCACTCGTAATTCTGAAAATGTGCATATTGTGCCATTTCTAGCATAGCAAAAGTTGTATAAAGAATATATAAAAATTGGTTGCCTTAGTATTCCTGAAAAAAAAAAAACTATTAGTAAAGTGGTTTAGAAAATGATGCAATGGTAAGGCTTGCAGGTTTTTACTGGTGGTTAAATAAGGTAGTGTTAAGAGCAATCAGACGGAGGAGGGATTTCCACTAAAACAGTAAAAAGTCTAACCTCTATATCTACATATGTAACATACTTGTTAGAATGCCTTTATGGCAGTTATTATATAGGATGGAAGTGTAGAAAACTAAAAGAAAGTATATTAGAAAATCAAAATAGCATCATGAAACAAAGTGTCAGACACTCGGTCCCAATTTATTGCAATGACTGCAGTCAGTTTAGACCTCAAGATTTCAAATGTTGTGCCATTGAATAGGAAGCTATCCCAAAGAGAAACATACTGGATCCATAAACTTAAAACTTTTCCCCTAGAGGTCTAAATTTGGATATAGATTTAGCTTTTATTATGGTGTTTATGGGGCAATGCACACATTATTTTCTATATTTTCTAATGTCTATAGGATTTTGCTGTATTTTCTTTTTTTCTATGTATAATATATGTGTGCATGTCAACAACGGGGGAGTCCCTGGGGAACAGCCTATTTTCGTGATTAGTATATGTTATTTTATCTATATCACCTAGTGTGAATCACTGTCACTATTATATCTTTTTTGATAAGATTTGTGACAGAAGTCTGGGAAACTCATGACGGGTACATTTATACCAAATAAAACTGCATGCGAGTTAGTGAGATCAAAGGGAAACAGCAAATCAGGCACATTCTTTTTAAATACAACAGCACCAATACAATCAAACAATTCAGTAACTGATATGTCAAACAACATAAAGAACAGTTACGCTTTACCTGTGTTCACACTTTTTTCATGCTAGATTACAGGACCTTGGAGTCAAGATCAATTATAAAAGATTAGCTGAGAAAGGAACAAATATCCCACCTACAATAGAGGGTGTGGAGGAAAGAAGCATGTTAAAGAACTATATAAATATATATATATATATATATATATATATATATATATATATATATATATATATATATATAATATATATACATTAAATATACACTTAATTAAAAATTTATACACTCACTGACATGCATTATTTATTTTTTATTTTTTTATTTTTCACTCATTGCTTATTTTTTTTTTATTAACATTTCTAACAATCTGTTGTGATTGCAGAATGGTGTATCTCAAATGGAAAACATAACTGGTGTTCTATCCTACACTCCTATAAGACAGCTGTTGTAAGTGATACAATGTGCTATTATATTATTTACAAACTACAACTGAAGGGAGGGATGGACTTAAAGCATGGCTTCTAATATAATGTGAACGTATGTGTCAGTAGTCATAATAATTGCATTGACCACCAACATAGCTGTAGGAAATCACATTATGCTCAATGCTAAAGTCAAAGGTTATTTGTACAAATATACAGGAACTCTTAAAAAGTCAATTATCTGAATGCAGAGATTTTTTTTATTCATCCTTGGTTCTTATAGGAAGAATGTTTCAAAGAGATTTCATTATGAAGTATTCTAAAAAAAAAAAAGGTGCAGTTAAGCTGGAATGAAAAATGTTTGACACTTCAAACATATCTTTAATAAAACGCTTTAGGAAAAAAAAAAGCGTTTTTTTTTTTAAGTTTTTTTATTTAATTTTTATTAGTGTTTTATGCTCCACTTGTGCACTTTTACCTTCAGAATTTATACAATTGAATAAATGATTTTTCTGTATTTACCACAATTAAGACTGGATTGTTTGACATCCCTAAGTGGGATACAGCTTATGCTAAAATGTTTTGCGTGTTCAGTCTTTCATAGCGCTATTAATTGATTCTTCTAAGGTAGTGAAGTAGCACAAACCTTTTTTTTAATGAATTTAACTGGTCATTTGTGTGCTCCTCCTAACACCCTATTGGTTAACTTTACTTTTAGATCATCTACAGGTAATGTAGGCAATTGGTTACTAAAGAGGTTGTTATCATTCCGTTTATCAACAAAGACAACCCAGGTGTGGTTTATTGCATGCACAAATTTTGGAATGCTCAGTGTGATAATGAAAAGCCTCTTCTGTAGTGTGCATGGAAAATATATTAATCTTGTGGGGAGTTTTACAATGCCTCCAGCACTTCAGACAAGTTTCTTGCGAATGTGCATTGGGATATTGCAAAGAAGAATTACATGGAACAATGTTTATCCCAGTAAATGCAGTATACATGTGAACCTCTGCAGTTCACTAAGAGTGTTAGGAGATATTCTAATGAGGTCAATTTCATCCTTAGCGAGATTACATAGATGTTGAATACCACAAGATATAAGGATATACTAGTTTATGATCTTCTGTTCTATCATTTAAATTGGTTGGCCCATGTGATATACTTGAGGTCTCCTAGCCATTCTTCTGTCCTCTTGATGGAGTGCTGATGGTGGAATCATCATCATCATCATAATCTTCTAAGTAGTAATATTCTGGGCAGCTATTCTTCTCATAAAATCAAAGAAGTACAATCAACAATGAGATGATGCATGGCTTACAGATGTTTCAAGTTTGTTGATGGCTTCTGCGACTGAATTCAATGTGATGTTGTATAGACCCAGATAGGCAATTCCCATTTTGCAGGTTATGATGAATTGTACATGGATTTATTTTGAATTAACAAATGTCAAGGAAAGTAACATGTCTGTTGATTGAATAGGGTGATTTTATAAGTGCATTTGTCAAAAGTTAAAACTGAAGAAAAATATATAACTTGCTTTTTGAAACTTTTTATTTTTTTTGAAACTTTTTTCCACGGCTCACCAATTCCAACACTTGTTTTAAGCAGGCATCAAATTTACAACATCATTTTTTGTTTCTTAGCATAAGATACTCTGTTTGTCTAGTAAATATGATTAATCTTTAAAGTTGCCATGCTTTTCCTATATTGTTTCTGCATTGTCACAGAAATACACCTGCTAACAAATGTCACTTTGAGATTGAATTGAATATGTACTCTAATAAATTCACGTGTAATTGTCTGACCAATTCCCTTTTCCACTATATTATTAACTACTCTAAGCACCAAAACCGCTTTAGTCTAATGAAGTAGTTTTGATGTATAGATCATGTCCCTGTAGTTTCACTGTATAGGCGTTAAATCACTTTGTTTATATGCAGCTGCACCTCCCCTAGCTGAGACTCACACTATATTATGACTTCCTAAAAAAAAAGGAGATCATATTTTTTTAATTCCTTTATTGTGTGCATATTAGAATTTTTTTTTTTTTTTAATCTTCGGCTTCGTTACTTGTCTGATAGAGCCTACAGGAGCCTCCTGTGTGTAACTAATGGTCAATTAATAGAGCTGGATTTAATTACTTCTAAAGTAAACATGATGTGATGTCACATTTGTATTTGAAAATTAAAACAATGTGTTTCATAGAGGCTGTGTGACTATTATCTCAGCTTGGTATTTGATGCTTTGTGGAAACAAAACATGGCTACTTGCCTACCAATTTTTGGAGCTTTGAGAGCATTTCCCGCAAATTAATTTTGTTATGGTTATAGACTCTACTATAACTGTGCATTGCTAAGCAGCTTTCAATTCCCCTAATGACTGTCTGCAAATCTGCATTAAACTGTATATAAATTACTTATCTATACATTAAAATGTCAACACTTGTCTGCAACAAAGTTAAACATTTTCAGCAAATTACATTGCTCTAATCTATATTATTTACAAATATATACATATATATATATATATATATATATATATATATATATATATTTTTCTTATTATTTTGGTACTTGTCTATTCTATTATGCAGAACAACTCCGCACTGTGTTCTGGATATAATGCATTGCAGTGGTAGAGCTTTAATATATGAATAGCTTTTTTTCTTTTGCATAAAACATAATATAAAACAGAACATGCACAAATTTATATTTAATTTCCAAAGGGTTACTGTGTGAAAACGGCCAAAAAAAATCAGAGAAGGCATGAAAAAACAAAGGGTTTCAGCTGCATATATACTTTATTACATCAAGATGTATGATATAATGCACACATTTCTGAAACAAACAGATTGAAACAAGGCTTTTATCCTTGAGGACATATGAGGGAAAGATTCTAACGTGCTTAGCTTATAGATAAGGCATGCTCTGGCAAGGAAAACACTGTGCTTCCTTTCCTAATACTCTTGTTTCCTTTCTTTGAGAACATTTGTTACCAGAGTGAAACCTCTGTGGAAATTACATTTCTGAATTTTAAACAATGTATGCAAAACTCTGTGCTCCGACAGCTTCAAATCAGTCATGCAAATACTAATTTATGTGAATTCATATTTTTCACACCTTTCTAACAGCCCTTACATATGCATGCTGAAATATAAATATTTATATCCAGTTTAGAAGTACCATGTGCATAAACATGACGGATATCTTAACCTTAACCTTCTGAAAGAACATTTATGACATTTTTTTATCTAGATAGTTGTGTTTATTTAAATGTCTGTAGAAAGGTCTCTCAAGCCCCTCTTGTTTGTTTGCCTGGTAAAGAAGAAACATAATAGCATAGAAAAGCTCTTCAGGCAACAGAAACACAAAATAAATTCTTAAAAATGTACTAAAGGGAAAATATGCTTCACAGGTTAAACTGAAATTCAAAGCTCTTTTTCATAAGCGTGAAAGATAAAAGGGTCTATTTACTGAACAGTAAATTGTATTGAATTAAAAAGGTATTGAAAAAACTGGATTTCATGTAATGGGACATAAATTGGGTCAAGTTTCAAGTGAAGCTCTTGTTGGATACACAAAGACACAAAGCTGTTGGAAACAACAGATGAATTACTTAGCAATGGATCACAAGAAGAAAGATGAAGTTCTGAAAATGACAACAGGTTGCTACTCAGGGGAAGACATATTTCCTTTACTTTGCTGCAAAACATTTTTACCTGATATACACCAATTACTGTTAGATACTTTTAATTCTAATCTAAATGACCCCCCCCCCTCCAACCCCCTGTACATACGCTAAGTACAGCTAACTACAGGTCTTTTTTTTTTTTCAAAGAAGGTAAAGACACAACAATATGCTCTAGCTACCATTCCAATTCAGTAAGGAATATTGATATTTGGCTTATTTGCAAAAATTTGGCTCTGCTTCTTACCCCCTCCTCTCCAAAATATTAGTAATTGAACAAAATGGGATTTATACCAGGATGGCAGGTTTGTGATAACATCTTAAGCTTGATGCATCAGGAAAGTCATGGGGGAGTCTCAGTCCTCCTGCTATCTCTGAATGCAGACAAAGCCTTCTACCAAGTGGACTGTGATGTCATCTTCACAACTTTGTGAGACATGGAGGTTTCTGCCATGAATCCAGGCTCTTTATTTGCAAACATTTGCAAGGTTGCACATCAATGGTGCATTATCGGCCTCATGATTTTAAATGGCCCCAGGCAGGAGTCCCTTGTCCCTCCTCTTGCTCACCGTGACATTAGAAACATTTCTTCATAGGATCCATAACCAAAAGATTATAAATAGATTTCAGTTTGGGAGACATATAACAAGGTTATCTGTTGAGATGATGACTTATTGTTCATTGTCACAAACCCTATTTGTAAAAGCTAAATTGAGGGCATTTTATCTCTCTGGCTCAGGTTCCAACCTTGAAATTAATTAGACAAAATTGGAGGTTCTTAATATATCCACTCCACATGTACAGCTGGACAACCCCATTCACCTAATCCCCTTTTAACCTCCTTGTGCATCTCTTAATTCCCGTTACTATACATGTCTCCCTTACTCCTCATGCCTCTTTTGTGTCTTACCTCTTTTGTGTCGCTTACCTCCTTTTGCTCCTTTTGTGTATTTTATCCCCCTTTTGTGTGTCGTATCCCCTTTTGCACCCTTATGTACCTCTTACACAATTTTTTTTTATGTATCCCATTGTATGTCTCTTCATTCTCCTTCTCTCTTTACATTCTTTGTGGCTCACTCTCCCCTTTTTGCATTCTTCATGTCTCTTACCCCTATTTGTCCCTTATATATCTTTTACCCCCATTTGCCTCTTGTGTGTCTCTTATCTTACTTTTGCCCCTCTTTTTTCCCTATGTGCCTTTTTATTCCCCCTTACTCTTGCTCATCTGTCTTAAAGGTCCATGCCACCCATGCCCTTGCAGTATGGCCCTGTAGGACAGTGGTAGAGTATCTTCAATATCCCATGCCTGCTCTTATATTGGCTAGAGAGCCAGGATTAAACTGTGTGCCATATCTGCTCCCCCTCCACTTACTGCACAGTGTGAGTAGCTCCCTACCACACAACACAGAGGATAATGAGGACCCTTTTGTCTGTTTCCGCTAGGCCATGCTACAACAAAAATTTAAATGGGGCCCATTGGTGCCCCCACTACTGTCATATCCTCTCTGTCTCCCGTTAGTATGTCACTGGTGTGGGGCTGTTGAATATGATGCCAAAAAAATATAAGTTTATTTGGATAGTTGATAATTTAATCCAAACTATATATTTTAGTGTTCAGCATTTTGTCATTAGTAATTAATAAGGGAGGGCAGGAAATTTTGAAGCATATATCCTTTCACATGATATTTGCTTTCAGTTGTTAAAGCATTTGAGTAGTTATGAACTATTGTTTTACTTTACATGACACACGCTGCCTTAGTCACTCATGTTTAAAAAAAAACAGTCTCTAACCTTGTATTCCCAGAATAAGAATCATAGACACTTTAACCTTGTTTTCTGCATCGTTCTTACTTAGAATATTAACATGGTTTCTAGGAGCATACAGCAGAACAAATTATAAGTCAAATAATTCTGCAGCCAGAGTGCACCTGGCATGAAAACATTCTTCAAGCTTAGTGAATTCCAACTCACAATGAACCTTGTGACCCCACACAGCACTGAGGATTCTGGAAAAGGAGTTTAATAGACCATAAACCTAGTTCTGAATCGTGCAATATTTACAATCCCCTTTAATGATTCAAGGAGCTGTACAGAATTACAAATAGAAATGTTAAAGTAATTACATAGGGAAGTCAATTTAATGAGTGCCCAATATGTGAAAGCATTATTCTTGTAATCTTTTTTAGTGCCTAATGTATCATTTTTATTGTTCGTTTGCTTATATTATAAAGTTCTGGCTTGAATTACACTCTGTTGCTTTTCTATGTTTATATAATGATGTTAGAACTATGATTCTGTTTTAATAGTCTATGTACCTTATGCAAGGTAATGTATTGAGTGTTTTATATAGTAACTTGGCAAACACAACAGTACATTAAAAAAAAATCTGAGTTCACCATATCTTATTATATTAAATGTTCACCAAAATGCAAAAGGCATTAGTGCTCAAAATTAGAAAGCTATCTAATCCATAAAAAAATATTCTGGATCCATATTGTGTTGCAAATGATCTAACAGAACATAATATGTACCAAAAATAAATATATGTCTCCAGATAAAATTTGTCAACCAATTAGAATTCTTAATTTCACATACATGTATTTTAACCTATTTAAATTTTATTCCATGAAAAATGCGTGGGTTCTTCAATCGTGGTGCTATAAATCTGCACTTAATCAATTTTTCACAAACATTTAATCTCAGTCCTGATCTTAAGTAGAATAAGGACTTAAGCACTAACTGTAGCATAATATATTTTAGAAATATTCAGATAAACACATTTCTCTTAGATTATGACATTATGGTTATAATCACATAATTATAATTTTTGTATATGGCAAATTGAAGACATCTTTATTATTTGTTGAATGTAAATGTATGAAGTAGGACAGCAATAATAAGAGAAATATTTTGTGGTAGCAGCTTTTAACCATGTTATACTCTTTGCCTCTTTAATCACTGTAGGATTGTCCATCTGGTCACCCTTGTGTGATCCTCGTGTAGCTGACATTTAGTGCCAAGAAACTATCCTTCGAGATTCCATTTGGGTTTGAAATCACTATACACAGATGTGTATGGTTCATTCATGAGTGCGTGGAACAAATAACAGTTTAGCAATATGAATTGGCTAACAATCTTTCTGGATTCACACTGGGATAATAATTCACTTGAATGGAGTCATATTATGAGAATTTGTGCTATGACATGGAATGCACTTGCACAGCAAAACATACGATTGGAACTTACCGTTTTAGAAACGTAAATTAAATTGCTTGAAATGTTGAGCTCTGTGTCACACTGATCATATCTATTTGTGTGAGGTTCTACATTGTGGATCTGGTTTAAATGGAATAATACGTTTCTCATTACTTCACCCTTTTCTGCTGTCTCTTTCCTGTCCTTTGTAATGTAATAGAGGACAGCTGTGGCACTGAAGTGAATATTAACTAACCCCAAGCCTCAGCAGATTGTTCCTTTAATCCTTGCAAATAAGACTAAAATCAAAATTTAATTACACTCAGAGTAGCTCTGTTAATGCCTTAAAAATATTTAACAATTACTAGCTTGACTTAATTAAGTTAACTGCCTTTCACAAGAGAACCTGAAAAGACCTCTAACTCACACCTCCCCCAATTTCCCCTCAGACTAATTAGTCTTATGTAAACATATAGCTTTTAATTTACTGTTATTGACTCAACTATATAGTTAAGCATCATTAATTTCCTATTAATAGGGCACCTGAAACAATGTATGTATATATATATATATATATATATATATATATATATATACATGTGTCCTTGTCTAAAGATCAGTATCCATACTTATACACATACAGACATAAGGCAGACAGACAGAAATGTTTTTTAAAATGTGGTATGTTATTTCAGGTAAATGCTGATTTGTAAAAAAAAAAAAAAGGGTCATTTAGCACTTTTTCTTTTGCAGTGTGAATTTAAATAGCTAGAAGTGAACCTGGGGATGAAGGAGCTGGAATGAGCATATTGATCATTATAAAAGCTTTCTGCAATAGTGGTTACAATGTTTTCAAAGAGATGAAGGTCAAAATAGATTGGAGTGTTAGTCATTTTAATGTTTTACCCTATCGTAATGCTTGGTATTGTAATTACACTGGAAAAATAAACTGTATAATACATTTGTGAGTGTTTATTAATACAGGGATAATAAGTATATTTTATTTTATAGATTGTTTGCAGCATATGGTGGATACAGTAACTACAACAATAAAACTTTTCACTGGCATGATTGTTTAGAAAGACCATCACCAGGATCTTCATTTGGGAAAACGTGTGGTCCTCCCTTTGCTCCTCAGCAGTCTGCTATGTGTTTCCCTGACCTCAATATTCATTTCCTTCTGAGCCAGCAAAACTGTCCACACTCATAAGCATCACAGAATAATCCACAAGGTAGATCATGGAAAGTGCATACTTTATTGTAAAAAAAATGGTTAACAACATGTCATAAAAATATGTACAGACCTTATAAGTGACAGGTAATCCAGGATCTTCAAGCACATTTCAATTAATGTAGATTCCATTTCCCTCAGGGGAGTCAGAGGTAAAATAAAAATAAAAAATACAATGACACAAAAATACAAAAAAGGAAAAAACCTGCACCTGCCAGAAGGGGAATGGGGCAACAAAAATATGAAAAAACTTACAGTGACCGTGGACGCGTTTCACACCTTTCCTGATGCTTTGTCAACATAAACAACTTTCTTTTCCTAGCATTATAGTTTCCTTTTAAGAATTCCAATATTTAAGAATTCCCATAAATACATAATAGAGAAAAAGAAATGAGAGGAAGATCATAAAAAAAAATCCATTTTAGTTTATATTTTATTTTTTAATTGTTTTGTTTACTGCTCCTGCTTTTTTCATTCTATTGGTCACTTCTCACTTATCATGTGCATCAAATCCACATTTGCCAACTGTCCCTATAGCCATCAATATTTTTTCCCCTCATCATCTCCTTTTTTGGCAGAATCCAAAATTAGTAATCAGAATGAAAATGATTGTCCGTTGCATGTTTTAATTGAATCATGATTCAGGTACATTTCGGCCCAGGATTTGGGAATTCGACCAGTCACCAGATTGGCTCAAATTCAGACTGAAAAAAGTCTATTAATTAAGCATATTAGGAATTCAATCTTAATTTCACGTTAACATTTTTTTTTTGGCTATTGTGCAGTTTAGGTTATGTAATCAATAACAATATTTTTTTTTATTTTTTTTTATTTTTATTTTTTTAAATAATTTATTTGATTTTGGTTGGGAGACATACAAAGACATACAAAAAGACAGTACACGCTACATATTGCATTACCATCAACAGAAATATATATATAAAGTGCATAGTTAATAATTTCTCTCCTTTGAGAGGATATTACTGCCTTATCCCTAATTCAAGATTAATCCACCTATCTTGTACTATCTTTTACTCAGAAGTGTCATTACATATCTTGAATCAATTCTTAGTGTTAAAGTGGAGTTATTTCTATACATGTGGATTTCTCGTGTTCTTCTTTTCATCTCTCTTTCCTTTCTCTCAGTTTCAATTCTCTCTTCTCCTCCCTCTTTACTTCACTCTTTACTCCTCTCTCTCCCAGTGGAGGCACTTCTTAACTATCTAAATTCATGTGACTTCATTACTGTGATGGACTTAACATACACAAAACACTAATATGCATTGCAAGACCCTTCTTGGGGAACATCCGTGGGCCGCTATATCTTAGCCTATGATCAAAAAAGCAAAAGAAAAATGATATTATCCTAATTGTTTTGTCCAGGAATTTGTCTGATGAATCTCTCTATTTTTTCCTTCCAGAATTTACTGACTTCTCTGATTTTTATGGACTGGTACCCCAAGGCCTCCATAGTTAATTGGTATTGGACTTGTGAATATAGTTGGTCCTGTGTAAAAATTGCACTACTCTTCCAATTTCTTGCGATTATTATTTTTGTTGCAGCAACAAAGTGGACATATATAAATCTTTCTTTAAAGTGAAGTAATTGTAGGTTTAAATGAAATAGGCCGTTATGCTGACCTCTAGGAATATTTGTCTCTGTAATATACTCCAAAGATTCAAAGGTCATGTACCACAGATTTTTAACTTTACTACATTCCCACCATATATGACCAAAAGACCCCTCTTTTTCGTTACATCTCCAACACAATGAAGAGTTAGAGGTATACATTTTGGACATTCTGGTGGGAACTAAATACCATCGATTCATTAATTTAAATAATACCTCAAGAAGATTCAGACAATGGATTATTTTACCTGTTTGAAATATTACTTGATCCCATTCAACCTTGAAAATCTGTACATTCATTTCGCTACTCCATTTCTGCATATTAACATTCCTACTAGGTGCCTCAATTTGTAGAAGAGCGCTTCTTGCCTTTGACACTATTTGCGATACATTATCATTTTTTAATAGAGCTGTCAGATTTTCTATTCCCTCTATGGGTCGATATAACAAAAATTGTTGGATAAAACCTCTGATTCTTAGGTAATTATACCACTCCTGCCTGGGTAGCGAATATTCATGTACCAGGGTTTCAAATGGTTTGATTTTATCTCCCAATATTATTTGATTTATAAAGTTAATACCCTTCGTTGTCCATGCACTTATATTTATATCCTTCATCCTTAGATGAATAATATTGAAGTTAAAATTTCCCAATATTTTATTACTTATTCCGCATTTCGTCCTCAACTTTTCCCATTCCATCAGAATTGATTGCAAACAACTATTTGAGGAACACACCTTCTTAATTCTTTCATCTTGTTTGGTTAACCAGATTAATTGGTACAAATTATCTGTTTCTGTCATCTCCTTTTCTAATTGGTACCAACCCAGTTCCTCAGAACTTAAGAGTTGCGTTTTATAAATATGAAACATCATATTAGCTAAATAGATTGTATTAATATTCGGAAAATTTATCCCTCCTTTCCTAATTTTCTGCATCAAAAGTTGTTTATTCATCCTCGGCCTTTTTCCTTTCCATATAAAATTATTTATATCTCGTTGTATCATATATAGCCATGGTTGTGGCATTCTCAAGGGGATCATGCGGAATAGGTAGGACCATTTGGGAAGTAAATATGAATTGACCAAATTAATTCTACCCCACCAGGACAGTTCAGTTTGTCTCCATCTTTTTAATGACTCGTGGGTTGATCTATATGTTTTTAAAAAATTTATTTGCATTGTATCTGTTAAGTCATCAGTAATCATTATTCCCAGATAAGATATTATGTTTTTGTTACAGTTAAATTTATATTTGTCTCTTATATATTGACAACATTCTCTAGAGATATTTATAGCTATATAAGTGGATTTATTTACATTTATTTTATAATTTGAAATCAAACCATATTTATCTACCTCTTCCATCAAGGCACCAAGCGATTCGACAGGGTCGGTTAAGGTCAAAATCAGATCATCTGCATATAGATTTAATTTGAATTCTTTCTCTCTATAGCTAAAGCCTTTTATTTGAAGATTATTTCTTATATTAATAGCTAGTATCTCCATTGTCATAATATATAAAATGGGCGATAGGGGGCACCCCTGTCTCGTTCCATTTTTTAATGTGAACCAGTCAGCGCATATATTTGGAGCCACTGTTCTTGCTTCTGGACCTTCATATAGTGCCAGAATTGCTTTAAGCATCCACCCCTGTATGCCGAACTTTTCCATAGTTTTCCTTAAGAAGACCCAACCGACCCTGTCGAAAGCTTTCTCCGCGTCTACTGCCAAAATAAACAGAGATGTTTTGTTCCTTTGAGCTGCATCTATCAGATCAAGTAATCTTCTAGAGTTGTCAACTGGATCTCTCCCCTGTATAAACCCAATTTGATCATTTTTTATAATCTTATCCATGAGTCCCTTTAGTCTATTAGCCAAAACTGATGAAAAAATCTTAACGTCCGTGTTGATTAAAGAAATGGGTCTGTAATTTTCCACCTTTAAGGGGTCCTTGTTTTCTTTTAAAATTGGAAGGATATTTGCTCTTAGCATCTCAGGAGGAAATTTACCTACTGAGACTATTTCATTAAACATATTGGTTAAATGACAAACTATATGGTTTTTAAAGGATTTATAAAATACATTTACAAAACCGTCTGGGCCTGGCGTCTTATCTGGTTTTAAATTGTTTATTGCTGCCTCCACTTCCTGGTCTGTAATAGGAACATTTAACTTATTTCTTTGCTCCACCTTTAGTTTAGGTATATTAGTGTTACTCAAAAAATCCTCATCATTCATTTTCGAAGGAATTAGATTATACAGGGCCTCATAATATTTATTAAATCTCTCACCTATTTTTTTTGGATCTAGATAGAGCCCTTCCTCATCCACTATCTTTACTATTTTATTGGAGCTGATTTTATCTCTTAATTTTTTTTGTCATAATCCTGTTTGCTCGGTTTCCTTTATAATAGTAATTCGCTTTCAGTTTCTTCATAACCTTAGAGTTTTTTTCTATAAGGAAGTTATTAATTTTATTTTGGATTTTTTTCAGTGCATCTGCATTTAATTTAGAAGGAGACTGCTTATTCTCATTCGAAGCCTTTTTTAATTCCTCTTGAAGTTCGAGAAAAAAATTATTATTTTGTGCCTTATACCTTGTTTGTATACTTATTATATTGCCTCTAATGGTAGATTTAAATGCACACCAGTTGTTTGTATATGAAGTGTCATTTGGATCATTTTCAAGAAAAAAAGTTTCAATTTGTTTTTCTAATATATCACTATGGATCTTAGATTTTAACAAATTATCATTCATGCGCCAGGTTTCACGATTGATCCTGGTCCATTGTTTTTTTGTCTCCCACATATTAATACTGTGGTGTGACCAGGTATTATCCAATATCTTACAGTATTTGATATTTGATAATGCTGTTATGTTACCCCAAACCATATCTATTCGGGAGTGGGAGAGATGCACATGCGAAAAATAAGTATATTCCAATGAGTCAGGATTAATCGTTCTCCATAGATCGAAATAGTCAAAGTTAATCATGTTTCTCTTAATAGATTTCGCTAACTTGTCTGTTCTTTTTTGATGTAATAAAGTTACTGTTGTCTTTTTATCTAGTATCGGGTCCAATACACTTTTGAAATCCCCAGCTACCAGACACATTCCTATTTTAATAGGTTCCATTAAACCCAGAACTTTTTTTAGGGTTGGGGCGGGAAAATCATTAGGAAGATATATGTTCGTCAGTGTATAGGGTATCTCATTCAGTTTACAGCAAACTATTACATATCTACTGTTCTTATCTATAATTTGATGTAATATGTCTACTTTTAGTGTGTGAGAAAAGACTATTGCTACGCCTCTTTGCTTTTTCCCACTTAATGCAGAATGTATCACAATAGGGAATTTTTCACCCCCCCAACCATGGTTATCCGTATCTGACCAGTGGGTTTCTTGAAAGAAACCCACTTCTACTTTATTTCTTAGCATGTAGTTATATATTAAAGATTTTTTATTTAAAGTATTTAGACCCTGGACATGAACCGAAATCATCTTAACCATTTTAAATCATAGACCCTAAATACCACTGTCCCCAAGAGAGTTGCAATGCATTTACATAGAACACAAATAGTCCATTTATCATAGACCAAAAATAGCCTTATGGGCAATACACCCAGTCTGACCCAACACAGCCTAGCTCCTAGAGGGTTGTCTCTCAACCTGCCCCCCAAGGGCCATCTATGTCCACGTGATATGATATCTTTAGTTACCATATCTCGGTATTTGTGTCAACGAAAAGTTGACACTTGGTGGGGCGATATAGTATCGAGGTGACAAAAATCCTATCCTATTCCTTAATTTGGGAACACTCTATCATCTCGGATGACTACTTTTCCTCCCTTTCCCTTCCCTTTCTTTTTCTCTTTTTTTTCCCTTTAAAAACAAAAACAAAAAAACAAACGTGATTTATTTACATATATATTCCTCATCAATTTATGTATACCCCTACTAAATTCATATGAATTTAAGTCTACTGAAACACATAGCCAATCCACCCAAAAACTGTATAGGTTTCCCCACAATGTAACACAATCAATCCTGTTATAGTAATAGTTCTTGCCTACTACTTGTGCATATTACCAATTACCAATACTGCTGGGTTTCTATTACATCAGTGCTTATATAGAGAGAAAAAAAAAATTTCCTTAAGCCTTCTGTTTCGAAGCTTAGCAAAACTACTTAAACCTATAACCGATATACCATTGCTTTTTATAAATTCCCTGTGTAAACTAATCCATCCTTTATAGTACTAACACTTTCCCAGGTTCTTACCCGTGTTACCAATATATCTAACTTCCTATTGCATCAGTGCTTATTCTATAAATATTAATTGTAAAATTCAACAAAAAAAAAAAAAAAACTGTCCACACTCATAAGCATCACAGAATAATCCACAAGGTAGATCATGGAAAGTGCATACTTTATTGTAAAAAAAATGGTTAACAACATGTCATAAAAATATGTACAGACCTTATAAGGTACAGGTAATCCAGGATCTTCAAGCACATTTCAATTAATGTTGATTCCATTTCCCTCAGGGGAGTCAGAGGTAAAATAAAAATAAAAAATACAATGACACAAAAATACAAAAAAGGAAAAAACCTGCACCTGCCAGAAGGGGAATGGGGCAACAAAAATATGAAAAAACTTACAGTGACCATGGACGCGTTTCACACCTTTCCTGATGCTTTGTCAACATAGACAACTTTCTTTTCCTAGCATTATAGTTTCCTTTTAAGAATTCCAATATTTAAGAATTCCCATAAATACATAATAGAGAAAAAGAAATGAGAGGAAGATCATAAAAAAAAAAATCCATTTTAGTTTATATTTTATTTTTTAATTGTTTTGTTTACTGCTCCTGCTTTTTTCATTCTATTGGTCACTTCTCACTTATCATGTGCATCAAATCCACATTTGCCAACTGTCCCTATAGCCATCAATATTTTTTCCCCTCATCATCTCCTTTTTTGGCAGAATCAAAAATTAGTAATCAGAATGAAAATGATTGTCCGTTGCATGTTTTAATTGAATCATGATTCAGGTACATTTCGGCCCAGGATTTGGGAATTCGACCAGTCACCAGATTGGCTCAAATTCAGACTGAAAAAACTCCAAGTCTATTAATTAAGCATATTAGGAATTCAATCTTAATTTCACGTTAACATTTTTTTTTTTTTGGCTATTGTGCAGTTTAGGTTATGTAATCAATAACAATATTTTTGAATTATTTATTTTTTAATCTATTTGTTTTCCAAATTTTGTGCTTCTGCAATAAAAATATGTTTTCTTCTTTTTGGCCAAAGCACATCCAACAAGACAGTGGATGAATTGACTAGTTATAGAGCATTTTATCCTTTAGCAATCACGCTGTCTTTAAAGATAATAAATCTCCAATATTTGAATGACATAGATATGTTAATGCTCATATTGTTGGAGCAATATGGGGTCATAGATTTTTTTTCAGGTTTCATAGATATTTGTTGGCATGTATTGTAAGTGTAGGTATTTAAAAACGTATATAGATCTTATGATTATTAGACTATAGTGAGCCATAAAAACAAAACAAAAAACAACCCTGGAAAATAATATTTAATTTATATATAATTTATATATATTTTGTGTTCCTCGATTTGCCATCAATAGCTCACTTCTCACTTGATCTGTGAATAAATTAACATTTTGTAACTGTATCCTAGCCATAAATTATCTTTATTTCCAGAAAAGATTTTTTTATGTTTATTTTTTTTGGCGCTACGGATAGACTCCAGAATCATAAATTGAAACGGACATACTCAGCCATTTCATGTTTTGGTAGCTAACCATGCTATTTCTACTGGCAAAATATGATAAACTGCTAATTGATATTGTATAGAAATATATTATTCTAAGTAAAATCAGCCTTTTTGTGGTTAAACTGTTTCTTCATGATATCAAATATAAATTAGAAGTATATGTGTTCTTAGTTTGGTAGCAATTATCATTGACACTTCAATTTCCAATGTCTTTTTAAAAAAGGAAGTGCAATTGAGTTGTAGTTGATAAGCTTATAAACTGCTTCTAGATGTATCAAGGAATCATTTAGGAGTCATGTTTCTTTGCTTATAGTGTGGGGTGCATCAGACAGAAATAACTCCATTGGTGCATAATCTAATCAGGACACACTAACAATTTCAAAATTCTGCACTTGTGTAGAACAGGTTATAGGAAATTATCTAACCTGCAATTGGAACATTAAACAGATGAATGAAGTGTGAAGTCCTTAGTTGAAGGATATTGTATACTCAAGGGTCATATGATCTATAATCTATAATGAAATTAAATAACTGTATTAATAGCAATCTTTAATCAAAGAAATATGTTGTGAGTTTCTGCTAGCATCACGTGGTATTTAAGATTTAATTTCAACAATGTCAGTACAATTAAATAATGTAACCATGTATTTTATTGCCAACACTGTATAATATATATATTTTTTTCCAATGTACAATTAGTACCATTTACATTTTGCAATTAGTATCATTTAGATCAACTAATTGCAACTCATTGTGTAACATGTCATTCTAAGTACCACAACATCATTGTTTTATTGCAATGTTGATGGCGCAGAGAGTGCACCCACTGACACTGATGAGAATAGCTGATAACTTCAGTGATTTGAAAACAACGCTGAAGTTAAAAGACAGTCATCATACCTGTCAATCAGGCAACATGAACTCTCAGTTCTGGGTTGCCTGTGTTAAAATAGTCCAAGTTGGACTGAGCTCACTATCCTCAAGAATGACTGTGGCCGCAAAAAGCCCTGTTAATTATATAGGCAAGGCCACAGTATGTCTGCCCTCAGTTTTTAGAGAGGTACCACTAATCCTATGTGATAGATGAAATGAGATCAGACCAAGTCTCTTCTTGTTTTGTTTCTTATTTTGGTCGTAATGTTTTACAAGCTGTATTTTTAGTTTTCGTATCAATAGAGGCAGCTCTAGACTTAGTAAAGGATACCCCAAAATTAAATTGTCTGCATACACTCAGTTACCGTAGTGTCGAAAAATCTCTGAGTGAGATAAAAAACATAGAAGCAGCCAGCCACTAAAGTACTTGATGCTACATTTAGTACGTAGCTTTTTCTGCCAAATTCCAGGGAGTTACTGGCAGCCTCTAGGAAAAAGCCAGTAACTAACTGCTTCTGTTATTCTCTGTGGAGAACGTAGAGACTGGTTCCAACTCTGTTGCAACTTTTACCAGCTGCTGCTATACCTGCAAATGTACAAAATTTTAAAGTAGTGACAATGAATTGTAAGAATTCCTTCTGGTCTGCTGTATTTAATATAGGTATTATGCAAGGAAAATTATTAAGCTGTATATTTTCTCTATTTTCCGATACAAGGAGCCAGACTAGTAAATCTCATGGATCTTACTCTTATGCTGGTTTTTATGTGAACTAATAAATTGAGCCATCAGTATAACTTAAAAAGCACACGCATCACTTCAGCTGTACGAAAGCATTAATACTGAAAATGCTTACCTTTTCTTCAAAGTTTTCTCATTTCCACGCATAGACTGACAAGTACTTTAAGTACTAAAGCAAGAACATATATTAGAAACTAAATTACAGCAAATTATCCATAAAATGGCATTCTTCATCCCTTGAACATGGTTACATGGATGTTCTCTGTGTGCTGGCCAAATTATTTATTTTTCCCACAGCAATTTCACTTAGAAACAAAAAGTTCTACTTTTAATTTTTTTCAGTTTTTGACTGAGGAAAAAATATCAAATCACAAGTGCTTTAACCACATTTACACAGAAAACATTTTCTGAAGTACAATTGCAAAGTAACTAATTCTGTATTGTATTATCAATTGTGTGTTTACACAAATACTGTTGCCTCCAACATCAGAAAATATATATATATATATTTTTTTTTACTTTTTTATTTCTGCTTTTTTGACTTGATGGATTGATCAGATAACATATAAACAATTCAATATGTCTAAGCTGGACATGGGGATTGGAGCAAAGTAAAATGTCACTAGTCATATTAGTGTTACAAGAGTAAAGAACCACTGGGGCCAGCACCACCAGCACAGTACTGCATTGCAAAATAAACAAATTGTTTGTAGAACAATTTGTAATGGGAAGAAGGGGCCTAGAAATGCCGTATGATGACAACAGGGTTAGGATGACTCTTAATTGGGAAAGGCAGCATAACACGCCACATTTTGTTGGTATCCTGCTCCACCTATGCCAGACATATAATGAAGAGTGACCCAGGGAGTGTGATCAGCGGTGCTCTATAGACTCCTAGTTTTATTAGTGTAGGGATAATACACAGTAAGCCAGGGAGACGAGTATAGCAGTGGAACGTCTGCAGTGTGTCCATTGGGGTTGCTCAGCCAAGCCAGCCGGTGGAGGCTTATCAGCGTGAGGGAAAGTCAGTCTGTTGAGCTGTGGGGGGCTTTGCTCCTCCAAGATGTCCACCGGGGGCAGATCACCATCCACTATCAGGCAACAAGGTCACCCACTTGTGTGATAAGATGTGCTGGTGAGTGGAGGCTTTGTTCCAGCCAGATCTCCGACTTGGATGTGAGGCAAGCTGCGAGGCCAGCTGTCTCAGGTGGCTGTACATCAGCTATTGTGGGTAGTTGCAAAGACTTTGTGCGGGCTTCGACCCATTTCCAGAATGCTGTGCAGATCTCATCAAAGGTGGCTAGAAACTGGACCTCCCAATTTTTTACTGAGAGTTCTATCTGTGTGCTGGACATTTTGACCATGCCACGAGGGTTTTCTGTAGATGAGCAGGCAGTCTCAGAGATGCTGTGAGTGTTCGTTAGCTTATCCTCCAGTGGGAACCGGGATATCCCCAACTGTTCCGCTGTGGGAGGTAGCTGTATCACACCTGCAATCTCAGGCTAGAAGATAGGCTAGCTCTCCCCGCCAGGTGAGTAGGCCTCAGTAGCTGTAACAGGCCATCAAATGTGACTCCAAAGTCACTGCAAAGTGCTCCCCAGCAGCTAGCAATATGTAGTTAGTCGTTAGGGTAGATCCTGAGGATGTCTCCTCACTCTAATATCGTGTATTACACGGATTATGTGAGGAGCTCACTCTAAGAACGTCTGTCGGCCATGAAGGTTAAGCCCCGCCCCAAATCATGTTTCTATAATCTTGTCAATTATAGGGAAAAAAAGTGAACAGAGATAAAACAATGGAAGAGGAAAATAAGAGAACTGAAATAAACATTTCACAGGATAGAACAAGGCTGCATCAAAGAGTCATAACTATAACTCTTCTGCAGTGTGGTATGACCCTCAGTGGCTCGATCCTAATTTTCCTACAGAGCACCGCAATTATGGAATAACCTCAGGGACACAGTCAAATCTTCATTCAATCTAAAATCGTTTAAGAGATCTATGGCAACATACCACAGCACAGAATGCACCTGTCATGGTTGAATATATTTATCACCTGTTATATGTTAAATGTATATATGTGTGTGTGTGTGTGTGTGTGTATATATATATATATATATATATATATATATATATATATATATATATATATATATATGTATACAGTTTGTATATTGTATTTTTGTAATATTGTATCCTAATGTAAAAATGCAATGTTTTGTGGACCCAGGACATACTTGAAAACGAGAAAAATCTCAATGTATCCATCCTGGTACATTCTGTTGTCTATGGGGAGGACATTCTAGAGCTGCTCACCCTCTACAAAACTGTCATTTTTGCATTCTTGAATTGCATAAACAGGAATTATTCTGTTATTAAGTACCTAAGGTCAGAAAAGGCAATGCTACATAACTGAGATTGAGATGGAATTTCCAATAATAAGTAACATTTAAAAATATATATACTAATTATAAAGAGCAAAATAAGATTTTACTGCCAAGAAAAGCAAAGCTGGTAAATAATAATCCATAACTATAACATTTTCTGCTTAACTCGTGTTTTTTTCTCACAATGATTAAGCACGCTTTTAACAGAATTTAGTGAATTTTTATTTACCTTTTAGAAGGAGATGGCAGATTAACCTTAGCATCAAAGAAAATCACAATCAAGTTGAACACTTGTTTCTGAACTTAATAGTTTACAACAAATCACTAAGCAGGTCAACTTTTTGGTTCAGCAAACTCTAAAAGCCCTAAAGATTTTCGAGCAGCTGCTCAGCTGCCAGTTCTCCAAAAAAATCCCATGAGTTATGCTTTGCAGTGAACAAAGATTTTTCAACAGAATTGATTCTAAGAATGTTTATTATATAGCGAAATATTGCATATTCCATGTAGGTTTTTATTTTGTACCTATAATACATTTATTTATTTTTATACATAAGTAAAATTGTGTGCAAATGTCATGTCTTAAAAAAAATAGTTTTAATAATTAAAATTTCTTTTTAAATTTGGTTTTGAATATGCCTATGATTTTTTTAAATGTATTTCATTTTTCTATGCGGCTATTAACAAGTTGCATTTTTTTTTTAAATTGGATTCAAGTGAAATAATTTTTCTGTGGCAGGAAATTAATACTACGGACATACGGTGAATCATTTTTCATTTCTGCTTACAAAACAGTGGATAGAATCAGCAGGATCTTTGGAGAAATTATCTTGCATGACTCACTCCTCTAAAGCCCCTGCTGATAACCTGTCATAAATCACGAGGGGAAATAAAAGATAACTGAAACATTGCTGTCATGTCAATGGGCCAGCCATTTACTAGTAAGACAATAATTGCACAGCTTCTAGATGAACACATTCTATAATATTTTGTTTGGTTTGACTTACGTGACAAGTTATTTTAAAGTTGTGTTGAATACAGTGTTTTAAGGGATGATGTGGCACATGATTATTTAGTAAGCTGTAAAACGCTGCATTGTATATCATCATTATTAATAATTATGCTACATTTATTCAGAAAGTGCTGGCTATACTTCACAATACTATATGATGGTTATTATTATTAGTATTATTTATATAGCGCCAGCTTTTTCCGCAGCGTTTTACAATAAAAGGGGAATTTGCCAAATGAGTGTTTAACCATGGTTTAAACATCATAGGTATATGTCTGTATTTATATGTTTATGACCTCTACCCAGCCCCCCTTCACTCTCTTTCCAATCATTTGAAATTCATTCGATTCACCTTTTCAAACCCTTCTCTGCTAACATTGCAATTATTTATCCCCCCCTTGGTCCCCCTCTCCTCCTACTTTGCTGCCTGTCTACCCTACTTCCTCTCTTCTAATATTCCATCCCTAATTCTCAGAGACTTCAATATTCCCATTAACCCACCTTTGACCTCAGCAGCCTCTAAACTACTTTCAATTACTACAAACAAAGAGAAAGATGCAACTAGTCTCAGTAGATCCATGAGCTCGGCTGCATCACCTGGAAATATGTATAGCTGTTAAGTAGTTGTGATAAATTGGCTAGAACATATATCATAAATTCTAATGAAGATCTGATAAAGTAAAAATATTAAATAACTCAAAGTATATACAAGTGATACTAATGCTAATATGCTAACCAGAGAAACCTGTCCCCTGACGAAGGTGCATCTTTTAAGGCACCAAAACGCGCGTCGGGCGTTCTTCTCACATTATATGAGCACTGGGCACTGGTGTTTAGAGCACCATGATTTGCACTAAATTGATGGGATTTTTTGATTGATTTTTTTTCTGATTTTGTCTTTTATTTGTCTTTTCTCTGCTTCTATGCCTATCTAGCTAGGTTACCAGGGAGAGAGGCTCTCTAATTTGAACATTGTCAGTTTTTTAGATACTGACTTTCCAACTATATACTATATTCTACCTCTCTCTCTCTGGTTTACTATGAACTTTTTTCCTGTTTGTAACCTTTTTTCTAGGATGATTCATGATTGGTTGGTTGGGTTTGTGCTCAAACCCATAATATACTCTGTTGTATACAGAGGTTTTTTTTCACTTTATACATAAGCGCAGTACCACCCGGATGATAATATAACAGGAAGAAGTAGACATCTTTATATTGAGACAGCTTTATATTGGGATATCAGAAGTGTGATTGACATATCCATATTAGTATTTTTCCAATAATGCTGTAATCTAGGTTAAGTGTACACTATCATATGACAGCTCTACCTACATTTTTCCTTTCTGTAATCTATTTCTACTCTATGATGATTCATGATTGATTGGTTGGGTCTGTGCTTAAACGTATATTATACTCTGTTGTACACAGAGGGGGATTCATTTTATACATAAGCGCAGCACCAGCTGGATAATAATTTACAGGAATAGGTAGACTCTATCCAGAGACAGCCTTGTATTAGGATATCATTATTTTGATTGATCTATTCCTATTTAGCATTTCTCCAATAAAGCTGTTTTTAGGTTTGGGTGCATACAATCATTTAAGGACTATGCATGATAGCTCTACCTGACCTATTTATCTGGTTAGCATATTAGCATTAGTATCACGTGTATATACTTTGGATTATTTATTATTTTTACTTTATTGGATCTCCATTAGAATTTATGATATATGTTCTAGCCAATTTATCTCAAGTACGTAACAGCTATACATATTTCCAGGTGATGCAGCTGAGCTCATGGATCTACTGAGACTAGTTGCATCTTTCTCTTTGTTTGTTGTATTTGTTTTACACTGGGATTAAGCCCCTTTGAGATCCCTGGAGTCTCTTTGCGGTACATAGGACCTTGGGTTGGACCTGACATTTTCTCACCTTTTTTAGGAGAGACTGTGCGGGTTTATTCCCATGATCCTATATTTTCTCTGTTTTTCTACTTTCAATTACTGTATATACTCGAGTATAAGCCGATCCGAATATAAGCCGAGGTACCTAATTTTACCACAAAAACCTGTGAAAACTTATTGACTCGAGTATAAACCTAGGGTGGGAAATGCAGCAGCTACTGGTAAATTTTAAAATAAAAATAGATCCCAATAAAATTACATTAATTGAGGCATCAGTAGGTTAAATGTTTTTGAATATTTATTTACAGTATGTGTATATAAGGAATACAGTGTGTGTGTGTGTGTTTGTGTAGTGTGTGTATATAATGAATGCAGAGTGTGTGTGTTTGTGTAGTGTGTGTATATAATGAATGCAGTGTGTGTGTGTGTGTGTGTATGTAATGAATGCAGTTTGCGTGAATGCAGTGTGTGTTTGTGTGAATGCAGTTTGTGTGTATATAATGAATGCAGTGTGTTTGTATATATAATGCAGAGTGTGTGTTTGTGTGAATGCAGTGTGTGTGTATATAATGCAGAGTGTGTGTGTGTTTGTGTAGTGTGTGTAAACTGGGTGGGGGGAGGGCATTTTTATTATTTTAATACTACATTTTTTATCCTTTTTTTTTTGTCCCCCTCCCTGCTTGTTACCTGGCCAGGCAGTCCTTGGAGCTCCATTGGTATGGGCTGAGCAGTGGGGTGCCGGCAGCAAGCTGTTACTTACCTTTCCTGCAGCTCATCCAGCTCCCCTGTGTAAATCTCGCGGTCTGCTCTGACGGCCGTGGGTCTCGCGAGATTTACACAGGGAAGCTGGATGAGCTGCAGGAAAGATATGTAACAGATTGCTGCCACCCCCCCCCCCCTTGCCCTCCCCCAGGACCGCCGGGCTTGTAGTGAGCCTGGCAGTCCTGGTCTGTATTATGGCAATGTAAGTTGCCATAATACAGACCCTGACTTGAATATAAGCCGAGGGGGGCTTTTTCAGCACAAAAAATGCTTATACTCGAGTACGTACTTCCTCCCTCTGGCTATCGCAGTGGGCTAATTCTTCCACCTATGTAGCTGACAATACCCTCAACCTCATTTACTCTTATGCATGTACACTATCTAATATCTGCAACACTCCATTTCCTTTCTCTGATCACCACCTCTTATTGTTTGCTCTCGAGTACCCCCTCACCCAACAACCTTAGCCTAACCGCCCCTCAACTCAGGAGGAACCTTAATTCTATTGACCTCCAGCAGCTGCCAGCTGATATTCATTCACAACTGCTATCCATCACTTCCCTCTCCTGTCCCTCACTGACCAACTCCACATATAACACTACCCTCACCTCTGCTTTAAATGCTGCAGCCCCGCTCCAAACATGCACCTTTAGGAGGACACGCCCCCAGCTGTGGCATACTAAATCAACACGCTACCCGCAAATATGCTCCCGTTGTGCTGAACTCTCCTGGAGGAAGTCTCGCACCCAGTCAGACTTTCTCCATTATAGATTCATATTGTGCTCATACAGCGCAGCCCTTGCCCTCGCCAAACAATCATACATTACTTCTCTCATTAGTTTATGCACCCGCAATCCCAGGCATCTCTTTGACACCTTCAACTCTCTTCTTCGCCTTCTGTGGCCACCCCCCAAACTAACCTTACAGCCAATAGCTTTGCATGCTACTTTACCCAGGCACATAGTCACTCACACACAGTCAAACACAAGTTACAGGTAGACAGTCACACACAGTTACACACACACAAGTACAGGCAGACAATAACACACACAGTTACAGGCAGTAACACGCACAATTACAGGCAGACTGTAACACAGTTACAGGCAGCATCATACAGTCACAGGCAGACAGTCACACACACTCAGTGACATAATTACCTTATGGCACCCAAGAAGGACCGCCCCCCCCTCATTCTGCCCACACTCACTCCCCCACCCTCCCTTAGTATGCCACTGCTCTTCTAACCTCCAATACGTATTTCTTTTTTTTGGTCTTTCATCTCTTCCTCAAAATGAAAACTGACCATCCTATGAACAGATGTTGCAACCTTCAGTTTAATCCCTTCACTAACAAAATATTGGATACACAATTGTAAAGGTCCTCTTCCATTTATCAAAACTGTATATAGATTATTGCACACCTGCTAAAAAAACTGTTTATAACAAATTAATTTAGTTTTCCAAAACATGCACATTATATTGTCAACTACCATCTTCCACTGCTGCAGTCATGGGAGCCATTTTGTTGCAAACATTTTGGCACTCAAGAGACAGCACTCGGCATAAACAGCTCTGCTAGAATAATTAGATATTAGAGTCAGAGGCCTTGTTAGGTGGCATAAATCAGGGGCCAATAGAAAATTGAAAGTCCCCTCCCACAATTATTGGCCTTATATTTACCCCACAGCATTAACTCTAAATTGTGCTGTATAATTAGATTAAAGTGGCACTCCTAATATTGCATGGAACTCTAGCCCAGGTCACCCATCAGTCCTCTCCAAGAATGTCCCTGATCTAGGCCTTTTACACAGGGATATGTCATCACAAAAATACAAATTTTCTCTGTTTAGAACTATGACAGAAAGTGATAATCCTAAGTGGCTCCACTTCATATTTTAGTAGGACTTCCACCGTAGTGCTGTACACAGAAAGTTTAGATTGTAGATGAGAGAGAAAGTGCGGGGATGGGGGAGAGAAAAAGAAGAGTGAGTGTTGATTTTTGGAGATTTTAATATTGATTGGCAGAATTCTAGAAATAATAGTTCATGTTTGCTGTTTAAGACTTTGTAGCTAACACAATTCATTTCCTTCCCGACTCACATAAACACCTTAAAAATCAAAAAAATAATAAACAGTCTGGACCTGATCAATTCTCAGCAATGCTGTTGAATCTCAGTGCCAGCAATTGCTAAACCTGTCGCAACCCTAAGCAATGAATCCTTGGTGTCTGGATAAATACTCAAACTTTGGAAGACTGCGAGAATAGTGCCTATCCATAAAAGTGGTGACATTATTTTGGTTTTTAACTATCACCCAATATCATTGCTCCCTGAATTGTCAAAACCCTTAGAAAAATGCGTCCATACGCAACTATGTGAGTATTACCAACAATCAAACTATCTGATCTCTGATTAATAAGGTTTCTGCCCCAATCACTCAACTACCCTCTGAAAAGTTTGCAATGACATCCAAACTGGCATGGAACAGGGAGATCTAACTGGAGCTATTTTCCTTGACCTTTGACACAGTAAACCATCACTCAAAAACTCAAATATTGGTGATCATCCAAGAGAACACCACACGTGACTGGGAGAGGGAGGGAGTGGCTGTCAGAAATGGACATATATTGATAGCAATATATGTTCATTTCTGACAGCCACTCCCTCCCTCTTCCAGTCACGTGTGGTGTTCTCAAAGGTTCCATACTCAGCCCCCTACTATTCACATTATTAATAAATGATCTGCCTAATGTCTACAAAGCATCAAATGTATTCATGTATGCAGATGACACACTAATCTACAAAAACAAACCTGATCTACCGCAGCTTGAGGCTGTGTTCCAAGACCAGTTTACAGAGGTAAAATAGTGGATCGCAAAAAACAAACTCTTCCTAAACACTGACAAAAGTGTCACAATGGGGGCGTGGCCTGACCGTTCAAGCAGATGGACGTGTGAACGATCAGCTCCCAGAGAGAGTCGGATAAATACAGCGATTACCCACATCAGAAAGCGTGAATATCGACCTAATCACACACAGAGATCTCCCCTCAAAGCGATGGCACAAAGATCTGCCAAAAAAGCTAAGATTAAACCGGCATCTATGCAAGTCGCGGCCTTACAATCACCGCAGCGGCGGACGCAAGATGGCGCCGAGAGACCTACCTCTCCAGCATCAAGCTCCGGCCGGAGCGATGAAACATCTATATCGATGAAGCTAATTCCAGCCACAGACTCATCAATCAAAAAAATGCTGCTGGAGCTGCAAACTTCCCTACAAGCTGACTTCGCCAAACTGGCTAAAGAAATCAGGTCAGATGTGCAAGCGCTTGGCGAGCGCACTGATTATCTAGAGACGAAGACAGAGGAACTCATATCCGCGCACAACAACGTGGCTGCGGCCTACGAAAATGTAGATGCTAAACTAAACTCTATAATCCTTAAACTGGCGGATCATGAAGACAGGGACAGGCGGAATAATATCCGCATTCGTGGGATCCCAGAAGATGTTAAACCGTCTGACTTGGAGAAATTCACGACGGCACTGTTTAAAATGATGCTCCCTGACATCCCAGAACCAGCCCTCTTGCTGGACAGGATTCACCGATTGCCGAGACCTAAGAACCTACCTCCCACCCTACCGAGAGATACAATAACTAGAGTGCACGACTATGCAACCAAAGAGGCACTTATGCAAGCAGACATAAAACTACAAGTATTCCCAGAAGAATACAAGAACATACAGCTCTACACGGACCTGTCAGCTACTACGTTAGCAACGAGGAAAACGTTTATGCCAGTCACAAAGGCTCTACGCGCAGCAGACATTCCGTATAAATGGGGCTTTCCAGCAAGGATCCTGGTGAGAAGGAATGGAGTGGAACACCACATACTTAGTCCAGAGGAGGGAGAAAGACTTCTAATGGAATGGAAAGTGCTGACAGGCGAGATCTCCGCTGGGATGACATCTACACGCCAACTCTCCTCTTCTCCTATGAAAATACCCCACGACTGGAAAACCGCAGCGACAGCTAAGTGACTTCTCCACAAACAGGCTTTAGAAGCCATGGATGTCCTCGGGTGATATTCTCACTCCTCACGGACTGTAACTGTGATTGTTTATGTTATAGTGATCTGTTTACACACAGATTTCCGGTTAACCCTATTGTTAGAGAGGGTGCTCTGTTGGCTAATACCTATACCCCTACAGTCATTAAGCTATTACTAAACCACATGTATATATACAGCCTTGGGATAGCTAGAAATATGTCGTATGAAAAAAAAAAAAAAAAGACAACTACTATAACTGTTTAAATGTCATGCATATTTATAGAACGCTGGTATATTCATGATAAATAAGGAGAGACTCTCCACCCACGTGGGCTTACTGCCTGCAGGTAGCGATGACGATCAGGTCTCCAGAGAGAGACCTCAAGAATGTATATAGTTTGTTTTTTGACTTATGTTTCTTTTGTTTCTATTATTCCTCTTCCTATTTCTCTTCTTCCTCTTATGACTTCCCCCACAACCCAATGACAGACATTCAAAATATGGCTATCTCCCAACACACAGATAGCTCTACTATAAGAGAGAGATGGACATTGACCCAAAGACACCTCAAGATAGCAAAACATATAGGGAAAATACCTATGAAACACAACACCCTAACGTACGTCCAGGCCATCCACACTACACTGGGCGCACTTTATCATACCATAGAGTTAACCAGCCCCAAACCCTACATGATCCATGACGCTTAATTTTATGTCACTTAATGTAAAAGGCTTGAATTCCCCGCACAAGCGAAGGATGGCACTCCAAGAAGCGAAGATTAACAAAACTCATGTGGCCTTTTACCAAGAGACACATTTTCAAACAAATAAGAAACCAAAATTCTCTTCTAAACAATTCCCTATAGGGTATCACAGCATGTATAAAACAAAAAAACGAGGAGTGGCGATATTAATTAACAAGGATATATCTTTTCAACTTATAAAAATGATAAAGGACAAAGAAGGTAGATTTCTCCTCCTCCAATGCTTAATCAATAACAATCAATATACTTTAATCAATATTTATGGTCCCCATACAGACCAATACCATTTTTTAGAGAAAATCCTTATTTTAGCCAATGCGAATAAATTTGGAGATGTTATAATTGGAGGAGATGCTAATTTCATCTTAGATCCCACCTTGGATTCTACCTCCTCCTCCACACTTACACAAACCACTAAAACACACAGACTACGATCTACAAAACTTCTAGAGACATTACTACTAGGCCAGGATTATATTGACGTATGGCGCACTTTACATCCCCTAGACAGAGATTACACCTTTCATTCTCAGGTACATAATTCCTATTCAAGGATAGATCGATTCCTTATCCCTTTAAATCAAATAGCAAAAATAGATAAAGCCCAGATTGGCATTATAACGTGGTCTGACCACGCACCGGTGTCACTACAGATAGTGACCCAATACCCAACGCAAGGAGGTCGTACCTGGCGTCTTAATGATTCCTTACTGCGAGATCACACACTGATTCCCCAAATCACTACGGAGATGGACAACTATTTCTCCATAAATAACACAGGAGATATAAACATAGACACATTATGGCAGGCACATAAAGCGGTCCATAGAGGGCAATTTATTAAGTACTCTAGCCATAACAATAAGAAGAGAAAACAAGACTATATGAACACAATTACTGAACTCACGACACTTACTCGAACCAACAAGATCTCACCATCCCATGACACCACGAAACGAATTCTCCAATTACAAACTCGCCTGCATGAGATAGAATTTGCTAAAACAACTTACCTTCTAACGAAGGTAAAACATAAATTCTTTAAGGAGGGTAATAGGGCGGGAAAAATCTTAGCAGCCCAACTCAAAGCTAGGACCCAATCTACTAAAATTGCATATCTACACAATGCAGTAGGCCATAAAATTACCAACCCGCAGGATATAGTTGAAGAATTTAACAAATACTATGGCAAGCTTTATAATCTAACCAAAGACGAATTAACACACAACCCTACACAAACAGACATAGATGCCTTCTTGCGAGATATCCACCTCCCGAACCTAACAACCAAAGAGAGTACAGAGTTGGTGCAACCATTTACGACCCAAGAAATCTTACAAACTATTCAACAATTACCGAAACACAAATCCCCAGGCCCAGATGGGTTCACCAATTTATACTATCACACATTTAAACATTTATTAGCTCCATTCATGACTACCCTCTTTAATCAGTGCTTTCAATCAGGCAGCATGTCCCAAGAGATGCTTACCGCCTATATATCTACTTTGCCGAAACCAGGAAAATCTCCCACACATTGCCCAAACTTCCGGCCTATCTCTTTATGGAATTGTGATACCAAAATCTATGCCAAACTAATTGCAAACCGTTTATCTAAGATACTCCCACGCCTAGTTCATAATGATCAATCAGGATTTATCAGAGGAAGACAAGGCTCCGATAATACAAGGAAAATACTCAACATCATCTCATACATGGAAAGTGGGAACACCAGGGGCCTTCTCTTAGCCTTAGACGCTGAGAAGGCCTTTGACCGGCTTCACTGGCCATATATGACCTCAGTATTAACCAAGTACAACTTTCCTAAGGAACTGATACAAGGAATAATGGCGCTCTACCGCAACCCCATGGCTAGGGTTTCACACTCAGGCTTCCTTTCCTCACCTTTTAAACTCACCAATGGAACAAGACAAGGTTGTCCATTGTCCCCCCTTCTCTTTATATTATCACTGGAACCGCTAGCCTATAAAATTAGACACGACCCACAAATTTTGGGAATTTTAATCAAAAACGACAACTTCAAGTTGGCCATGTTCGCGGATGACATTCTGCTTTCTCTAAGCGAACCCCAGATATCTCTTCCAAAACTCCTGCAGCTATTGGAGGACTACAGCAGAGTTTCGTACTATAGATTAAACAAATCAAAGATGCAAGCACTCCCAATTCACATTCCAGAACAACAAGTGCGAGAACTACGCCTCAACCACCAGTTCGACTGGAGACGTAAATCTCTCACTTATCTGGGAGTCAAACTTGCTCTACATAAACAGACCATGGTGTCGCTAAACTACACAGCTTTAGTGCATGTCTGCACCTCTCACTTTCAGAAATGGAAAGACGTTCATCTATCATGGCAAGGAAGGCTACATGCTACAAAGATGATGATATTACCGAAATTACTCTATATCTTTAGAATGTTACCTTTGCAAGTACCACCCCAGCTGTTCAAGACCATTCAAACCACGTTTAACAAATTTTTATGGGGCAAAGCAAGACCGCGCCTCCCCCTTTCCCTCATACACATGTCACCAACAGAGGGAGGTTTGGGATTCCCGAAACTGTTCACATATTACAAAGCAGCCATATTGGAACAAGCTATCAAACTTCACACACCCAAGTATACTTTTCAATGGGTGGACATGGAACAAGAAATGATCCAGCCCAAGTTGTTAATGAACATACTATGGTCCCCAAAGACCTTCAGGCCACACCTATCCACATTGTACCCGACTACTGCTTTGACAATCCGCATTTGGGATACATGGAGGATGTCCACCACGGATGGAACAAAATTCAGTATACACGCACCATTACGAGCCTTGGAGGAGATCTCACCCTGGTTGTCGCTACACAATTGGACATCCAGGGGGGCGACCCAGATCCAGGACCTATGCGTTAACTCAGCAATAATGCCCTTCCCAGATCTACAACAAAAGTTCCAATTGCCAAACTCGTTCCTTTTCGCATATTTACAGTTGAAAAGCATCATCCTTACTAAAGTAGCTACGACTCCAAGAACCAAAACTGCGACTAATAATCTGACACAAATGCTGATTAAGAGATGCCACTATACACCGACAAAACCTAAAACTTTGTCCCTATGCTATAAAAGCCTATTAGAGTACTCTCCACCCCAAGCCTTTAAGTACGTTACACAATTGGTAAAGTAGAAGATGCCAAAACTTTCCAACGAACAATGGTTGAAATCTCTATTAGCCCTAAAAGGTATTACATCATGCGGATCGCATGTGGAAGCACATAAAAAAATAGTATATAGGTGGTACCTCACCCCTCACAGGCTGCATACTATATTCCCCAATGTTAGCCCCCTATGCTGGAGATGCAACAACTCAACTGGCACTATGTCCCACATATGGTGGGAATGTGCAGATATCAAACCTTTATGGGATCATACGCAAACTCTATTGAACAAGTTGACACCTACCAGGCACCTCATCACACCATTGATAGGATTATTGCTACTATTCCCGGATTCCTGGGACATAGACACCAGAAGAATAGCTACTATACTCATTTTGGCAACCAGAAATCTATTAGCAACGCATTGGAAAAGTTCATACTGCCCTACAAAAAGAGAACTAATGGAGAAGACACACCAATACTACAGATTTGAACTACTATCCTCTGAAACATACCAGAAGAGGAAACAACTGGAAGAGACATGGTCGGCTTGGCATGGCTGCTACACTCAACACATCACTTGAGATTTTAAGAATCTCGACATACATACGGAACACCGATATAAAAGGTCTGCCCTCAAGACAGTAGCTTAGACATCACATACATGGTGATAGGCCACCTGACTCACCTGACTCACAAAGATCTAGTACTCATACTACACTTGACTACACAAACACCTGTCAACCTTGTTAACTTGTTATCTATTTAACTTCGACTGGCGAGGTTGGACGACCGTGTAGATGAATAAAATACATAACCTACTTGAAACTCACCCTGGACTTGTAACTCAAATAGGCATATGCACTGGTATAACATGATGTATCATTGTAATGGGATGTACTATGGCATCCATTTGTTTCCGAATTCATATGATAACTTCTCGAATGTGATAACCTGTCCAATGTACGATATTCCTCTGTCATGCATCATCCCCCTCTTCCCCTTTCTTTTTTCTGTATCCCTACGTTATCTTTTCATTGGAAAATAAAAAAACATTAATATAAAAAAAAAAAGTGTCACAATGATCTTTGGAACAGTACCAAAATTGCACAAATTACAAAATTCCCATCTATGCATCAAAACAAAATCAAATAACACACTGACAGCAGTCCATTCTTTCAAATACTTGGGTATGTTTTGAGACCCCAAGCTATCTTTTGGACTCCATATAGACATAGATACTAGGTGCCATGTACATAAATAAAATCCTGCCTAAGCCCCACAGTAATATAAAGTTAATAAACTTACTACATTGCATAACTCATTCTGATGCTTTGTGCTATAATGTAATTACATGACCCTCCATTGTGACGTGTTAAAAGAGCTAAACTGGCTGTCGCTGGAATCCAGATGTACCCTTCATCTTTCCAGCCTTGTGTTTAAGAGCTTTTCTTGGAAGCTTCCACCCTACCTGAGCAGAATGCTCTCCCCTGCTGTTCCCACCTCCTAAAACTTCTGATCCAGTGCAGGCACTTTATTTAGTCTCAATACTATAAGAAAGGTTCTTGATCCTCATTTTCCTACAGAGCACCACAATTATGGAACGACCTCCCGCACACTCTCAAATCTTTCTAGGCATAAAATCCTTTAAGAGATCCCTCTCTACACACCTTAAAACAGAATGCACCTGCCATGGTTGATTATATATTTCCTATCTGTTCTATGTTAAATTTTGTATATATGTTGTGTATTAATATTGTTTTTGTATTTTATTGTATCCTATTGTAACAATGCAATGTTTTGTGGACCCAGGACATACTTGAAAATGAAAGAAATCTCAATATATCCTTCCTGGTAAAATATTTTATAAACATATAAATACATGTTTGAATCCAATAGCACAAATAGCAAAATGTTTGAGGTGATTGGTGATCATATTTCAAGCAGCGCCAACCCCAGTGTGCCTCTCATTTAACACTGCACATAGCAAAAACCATATGCTACAAATAGAGCACTAAAACTTTGGTTGACAACTATATAAGCAATCAGAGAAAAACACTTATAGTGGTCTTTAACCTCAATACGCAAGGTATTTTCAATTACATGCTGTTAACAGGTGACACAATAGTAGAGGGCTGAAGATTTTGTTCAGAAGTTAGGACACGAGAGACAGGATGTATTTTTCATTTTAACACTTTCATTCCAAACAGCCTAAATAGTGATTTCGAGTTCTTTCATTTTTATTTTTTTTTTTATAATTTTCTGAATTTTAGTTTTTACATTTGTTATAGTTAGTTATAAATTGGGGAGGATAGATATACTCAAAAAAACCTGCTTCTAGCGTCCACAATAAAAGCAAGCTCTTGAGGTTGAAGCTGGGTGCTCACTCAAAAATTCACTGCATCTTCCTTTTACTTAAAAATCCCAAGTTCCAAGATCTGGAGGATAACCAACCCAAATTGTAAGGCCCCTCCCACAATTATTGGTCTTATATTTACCCCACAGCATTAACTCTAAATTGTGCTGCATAATTAGATTCAAATATGGTGCATTAAAGCTACAATAGGTAGCTAAGGGATATGACACTTTAGATCAACTAAGTCGACATATTCCTACTTAGAGGTGAGGGATCGCCTTCATGCCTTTCACTATATTGGTATGCCTATCTACACTGTGATATTTTCCAAACCCTGGAGGATTTTATTGACACTGACTGGTATAATTCCCTTGATCACACTGTCCATTCAAAATCTACTCCAACTTACACCGCGTCAGCTCCCTTACACGAAACACTGTTGATTGGGAAACAAACAAAACTGTCATTTCCCAATGGCTTATCCCTTTCCCAATGCCTACAATAGAAGACATATTGAAAGCACATACATTCCTAATCAAACTATTGCCAATGTTTAAATAATGTATAAATAACCTCAAAGAAATGGATAAAAGGAGCCATACATGGTGAAATACGTAAAAAAGTAACAAAGCGTATTTATTAGTTGCACTTACAGACAAAGAAGTGTAGTAGGCATATCTCCACTTCAAGTGGAACTCAGCTTGATGAGTAAAAAACGGATTCCAAGATGTGGCAAGCAGAGAATAATAAAATACATAAAATAATACAGGAACAACAAAGAGTCCGCTCTCCAACGCGTTTCGTCCGAATGAAATAACAAGGACTTCTTCAGGGATATATGCAGATGTATCCATAGGGGAACTTCTTATACCCGTAGTAATTCTTCTTAATTCCGTTCACCGGCGGCGTGCGTTCCAGCTTGGAACGCAATGACACACTTCCTATGACGAGCATCCGGTCTTCTGCGCATGCGTCCAAAAAGCGTAGAGTTCAGGACACTTGAGAATCAGACGTGCTATGACGCACGTAAGAAAGTTCTATATACAAGAGAGAAATACATGCAGAGATCAATCTGTCCCCACACGGGCAGAAAAAAGCGAAACAATGAATATATATCGATCATAATACAACTTAAAAGAAAATAAATAAAGATATGGAATAATGCTCATAGGTGAATGACCAACCTATAAACAAATAGAGAATTAGTATACATGAATAATATACATACAGATAAACTGCTAAGATGTAGGGAATGAACATAATAAATAACCATAGAGGTTACTGTATGAAGTAACAATATAATCTAAAAAACAAAAAAGGAAAAATAAATAAAAATCCAATTTACCAAAGATATAGCAATATACAAACACAGTATAATAATAATGTGCATGTATAGATGAGAATGAGAGAAATAGGAGAATGAATGTATATAGGATCCTAAAAAGAGATCAAATATACCAAAACAATAAATTATAACCTATGGATCTATTAGTGCATTAAACCCATGTAACATACAATATAATAAAATAACCAAAAAGGTTACTGTATAGAATACCAGTATAATCTGATATGAGACAAGAAGCAAGAAAGGAATAAATAAAAATCCATTACCCAAGTATACAATAATATACAAGCACAGTAGAATGTGTATGGATGAATAAGAAAAATAGGGAAATGGATATATGTAGGATCCTAAAAAAAAGATAAATTTAAATTTAAATAAGACCCTGTAGATCTATTTCTGCATTAAGCCCATGTTTTAAAGTTTTCAGTGTATAAATCCAGAAAGCTTCTTTACAAATGAGTTCTTGGAGTTTATCACCTCCTCTGCAACCCAGTAGAATATGATCTATACCAAAAGCCAAAAAATTATCCCAACAAAAAAGTGGGCAAGAATTACAATGTTTAGAGACGCTGTGATCTAATTTTCCTTTTTTAATATTATTAAAATGTTCCAAAATTCTAATGTGGAGTTTTCTGGTGGTACGGCCTATATATTGGGCCCCGCACCCACATTGAAGTAGATAGATCACAAAAGTCGTGGAACATTGGATATGTTTTTAATCTGGTATGTTTTTTTTAGTATATGTACCAGCAAAACTAGTAATTTTCCTCTTTTGTTATTTACACGTGGAACAATGTCCACAACAATAAAAACCCTGTGAAGGTTTAAGAAATGAAACAGGCGTAGAGGAAAGCTGTATGGGAAGAAGACTGGGGGAAAGTTTATGTTTTAAATTGGTAGCTCGTCTATAAATAATCTTTTTGTAAAATATACCAATATTTATTTAGAATTTTTTGGATTTTTTTAGCTTGTGGGTTATACTGAGTGATAAATGCCAATTGGGATTTGTTGTTTTGAACATCAAGATTACATTTACCTCGTTGCTGATTAGGATGATTTTTTGAGCTTTTGAAAAAATGAGATCTATCTGTGTCTAATATAGTTTGTATGTCTGTATCAATCTGATCCTGATTATACCCTTTTTCCGACTATCGAATTTTAATCTTCTGGGCCTGTTGGAGAAATATACTATCATCCGAACAATTTCTACGTAAACGCACTAGTTGGCTTTTGGATACGTTAGAGAGCCATGGAGGATGGTGAGCGCTGGAAAGGTCTATAGCTGTGTTACAATTGGCAGGTTTGAAGAATGTTTTAGTTTTAAGTAGGTTATGATCGATATAGATAGTTAAATCTAGAAAATCTAGAGATACCTGGCTGATGTTATGAGTAAATCTAAGATTATAATTATTGGAATTTATATATTCAAAAAAGAGATTTAAACTTTCAATGGAACCCTCCCATATAAGTAACACGTCATCTATGTAGCGCCGCCATAGGACCAAATTGCCCCCTAGATGGTTCCCTAGCTGTATATGTCGTTGCTCCCAGTGGGAAACGTACATAATAGCAAAACTGGGGGCAAATTTGGTACCCATGGCGACGCCACATTTTTGAAGGAAATACTGTCCATCAAACCAAAAATAATTTTTAGTCAATACAAATGACATACATAATATCAAGAATTAGATTTGAATAGATGAAAGAAATTGGTGATGGATCAGTATATCTTTTATAGCTAAAATACCCCTTTCATGTGGAATGTTTGAATACAAAGCTGTTATATCCGCAGTGGCCAAGACATATGTGGATTTCCATTCTACTAAAGATAGATCCTGTAAAATGTGTCCAGTGTCTTTAATGTATGACTCACTAAGAGGAACATAGGGTTCCTTAATAACTATTTTAGAGTTCTCAGTTAGTATTTTTAACGCTCCTCTTTCTTTTTTATTTAAATTAGAGTGATATCTATTATTGACCAATTTGTCGAGATCTTCTTGAACTAGCTCATTAAAGACATCTAAATATTTGCTTTTAGCAGACCAAGGGTAAAAATGAGAATCAGGTTTAAAAGGTGTATGAACAATACTAGAAACCTCATCTGGAACATTATTCTGTTGTTCCCCTTGTGATGGTATAGATTCTTGGGGATTATTTACATTTTTGTTATGAAAGAATCTTTTAATGGTTAATTTTTTTAGGAATTTTTGGTTGTCCAAATATAAATTGAAACCATTGGGGTTTGCAGTAGGGGCAAATTTAGAATGAATTTATTTAGAATGAATTGGCTTCATACCTCAATCAATAAGGAGACAATGACTCCGTACCATCACCTAAATCAACTAGTTGGATTTAAACACCTACTGTACTACAAGTGTCTCTCTTTTTTGTATAGTGCTTCACCTATTTTTAGTGATGTCCCGAACTGTTCGCTGGCGAATAGTTCCTGGCGAACATCGCTTGTTCACGTTCGCCACGGATGGCGAACACATGCGCTGTTCGGTCCGCCCCCTCTTCGTCATCATTGAGTAAACTTTGACCTGCCTGTACCTCCCAGTCAGCAGACACATTCCAGTCAATCAGCAGCAGACCCTCCCTCCCAGACCCTCCGACCTCCTGGACAGCATCCATTTCACATTCATTGTGAAGCTGCATTATTAGTGAGAGTAGGGACAGTGTAGCTGCTGCTGATTTGATATGGAAATTGATAGCTAGGCTAGTGAATTCAGTGTCCACTACAGTCCTGAAGGACTCATCTGATCTCTGCTGTAAGGACAGCACCCCAAAAAGCCCTTTTTAGGGCTAGAACATCAGTCTGCTTTTTTTTTTTCTGTGTAATGTAATTGCAGTTGCCTGCCTGCCAGCGTGTGTGTCAGGCTCACAGCGTATACTGTGCCCACTTGCCCAGTGGCACCACTCATATCTGGTGTCACAATAGCTTGCATTTAAAAAAAAACTTTTTGGACTGTAATATAATAGCAGTCAGTTTCCTTCACTAGTGTGTGTTTCAGGGCCTGCCAGGGCACAGTGTCACACCAGTGCAACTCATATCTAGTGTAACAGTAGTGTACATTTAAAAAAAATAAAAAAAATTTTGACTGTAATATATTGAATAGCAGTTAGTTGTCTGTCAGCGTGTGTGTCAGGCTCACAGCGTGTACTTTGCTCGCTTGTCCAGTGCCACCATTCACTCACTGGTGTCCCAATAGCTTGCATTTAAAAAAAACTAAACTTTTTGGACTGTTATATAATAGCAGTCAGCTTCCTTCACTAGTGTGCGTTTCAGGGCCTGCCAGGGCACAGTGTCACACCAGTGCAACTCATATCTGGTGTAACAGTAGTGTACATTTTTTAAACAAAATACAATTTTGACTGTAATAGATTGAATAGCAGTTAGTTGTCTGCCAGCGTGTGTGTCAGGCTCACAGTGTATACTGTGCCCACTTGCCCAGTGCCACCACTCATATCTGGTGTCACAATAGCTTGCATTTAACAAAAAAAAACTTTTTGGACTGTAATATTATAGCAGTCAGTTTCCTTTACGAGTGTGCGTTTCAGGGCCTGCCCAGTGCCACCACTCACTCATATCTGGTGTCCCAATGGCTTGCATTTAAAAAAAACAAAACTTTTTGGACTGTAATAGAATAGCAGTCAGTTTCCTTCACGAGTGTGCGTTTCAGGGCCTGCCAGGGCACAGTGTCACACCAGTGCCACTCATATCTGTTGTCACAGTAGCTTGCACGCATAGTGCCACTAATCGAAAAAAAATGACAGGCAGAGGCAGGCCACCCCGCAGGGGCCATCGTGGTCGTGGTGCTGTGATTCCCTTTGGCCCTAGAATAATGCCCAGTGTTCAGAGGCCACATACCCTGAACTTGAAAAGTTCTGAGGACATAGTTGACTGGCTAACACAGGACACCAAATCTTCTACAGCTTCCGCTCAGATACTTGACGCACCATCCTCCTCCAGCTTAGCTTCAGGCACCTCTCAAGTTACCACTCGCCCGCCTGCCGCCACCACCAACACTAGCACCACAGCTGCTTTACTTGGTATGTCAGAGGAGTTATTTACACATCAGTTGGAAGAAATGAGTGATGCGCAACCATTATTGCCAGAGGATATAGATAACAGGGAGAATTACACACGTATGGTGTGATGATGATGATGTTGTACCCGCTGCTGCTTCCTTTGCTAAGTTGTCAGATACAAGTGAAGCGGTTGATGATGACGATGCGTCTGTGGATGTCATGTGGGTGCCCGCTAGAAGAGAAGAAGAACAGGGGGAAAGTTCAGATGGGGAGACAGAGTGGAGGAGGTGAGTTGGAAGTAGGGGGAGGTCGTCGCAAGGAGCTAGTGGCACAGTCAGACAGCATGCATCGGCACCCGGGGTCAGCCCGACAGCACGCCAATCAATGCATGCTGTTGCCACCACCTGAATGCCATCATTGCAGAGCTCAGAAGTGTGGCATTTTTTTGTGTGTGTCTGCCTCTGACAACAGCGATGCCATTTGCAACCTGTGCCAAAAGAAACTGAGTCGTGGGAAGTCCAACACCCACCTAGGTACAACTGCTTTGCGAAGGCACATGATCGCACATCACAAACGGCTATGGGATCAACACATGAGTACAAGCAGCACACAAACTCAAAGCCGCCATCCGCCTCCTGGTCCAGCATCTTTAGCCACGTTAACCACTGCTGTCCTCCTTGCCCCCTCTCAACCATCTGCCCCTCCGTCTCTCGCCTTGAGCAGTTTCTGCTCATCTGCCCACAGTCAGGTGTCTGTCAAAGACATGTTTGAGCGTAAGAAGCCAATGTCACAAAGTCACCCCCTTGCCCGGCGTCTGACAGCTGGCTTGACTGAACTCTTTTACCATACAAGCTGGTGGAGTCTGAGGCGTTCAAAAAATTTGTAGCTATTGGGACACCGCAGTGGAAGGTACCCGGACAAAATTTCTTTGCACAAAAGGCAATCCCCAACTTGTACTCGATTGTGCAAAAGGAAGTAATGGCATGTCTGGCACACAGTGTTTGGGCAAGGGTCCATCTGACCACTGATACCTGGTCTGCAAAGCATGGTCAGGGCAGGTATATCACCTACACTGCGCATTGGGTAAACCTGCTGACGGCTGCCAAGCATGGAATGCGTGGCTCTGCAGAGGAGTTGGTGACAACGCCACGACTTGCAGGCAGGCCTGCTGCCACCTCCTCTACTCCTCCTACTCCATCCTCTTCCATAACCTCTTCGTCTGAGTCCTCTTCTGCTGCTGCGTCTTGCTCCACATCAACGGCACCCCCCCCAGCTCCCCAGGTACTGTTCCACATCCCGGATACGGCAGTGTCACGCCGTCTTGGGGTTGACTTGCCTGAAAGCAGAGAGTCACACCGGACCAGCACTCCTCTCTGCCCTGAATGCACAGGTGGATCAGTGGCTTGCTCCGCACCAACTGGAGATTGGCAAAGTGGTTTGTGACAACGGAACAAATTTGTTGGCGGCATTGCATTTGGGCAAGTTGACACATGTGCCGTGCATGGCACATGTGTGTAATCTGATCGTACAATGCTTTGTGCATAAGTACTGTGGCGAAACCAACTTCGCCACTGTGGGCTGGAGAAGCCTGGCTGCTAGCCTCCTGCCCGCTGACTATGGTCCCTGGACATATTGCACTCTAAAGACTATATTTTGGCATGTACTAATTTATATTGCTGCTACTGGCCCTTTAAAATCAGCAATGGACATTTTGGGACTATAGTCCCTTTAAGACTGTGCAGCATATTCTATTGTACTGCCTGTATATTGTATATGTATTTATGTATGCAGTTAACCTGGGTTATATATATATGCAGCCTTCATCTGATTGTTCGGTAGAATCACTCCATTCATTGTATTGAGGAAACTACCGAACAACCAGACCACCCAGGAATAAGTGTGCCTCCAATTACCGTTTGCAACAATGTTGCAAACGGGTAATTGGCAATCATGTAATGTGTTCTGTGTCCTCTGGGTGGCCGCCATTCAGGAAAACCACCACGTGGCGGCGGCCATCTTTAACTGCCGAACAGCGGTGTTTTGCCGTCGAGTGTCTGGAACTGAAATCGGACACTCGACTAGGCAAACACCGCTGAGACCTCCAGACTTCCAGGATTTCGTGGGGAAACTACCGAACGGCCCGCCGTTCGGTAGAAAGGAACATACGAACTAGGGGATTCATACGAACTCCCCTTAGTCTCTATAACACCAGTAATTCGTATGTTTCATTCACCTGTTTGTGACCGACCGCAGGGCCAAAATGCATGGAACTTTTTTCGGATACTTTACCCATGCGGTCGGTCAATACTTTAAAGTCCCATAACTCCTGAACCGTTTATCCGAATGGGCTGGTTTTAACATATGTTGTTCCTCCAGACTAGGGCTATCTGGAGATATTGGATTTGTGGATGTACCCCAAGTATTTAGGGTACATCCAAAACTTGGGTAAAAATATGTCCCTGTTAATTGTGTTAACAGATATGGTGGAGGGAGGAGATGTGTGGGTTGTACCTTAAACTGGATTGGTGTACTGTAAACCCCTCCCTTGCATGGGAGAACCTCATATAAACCCTTGTGTGAATAAATCAGTTGTTGTTGCTGTTTAACCCTGAAGCTGGAGTGTGTCTCTTTCTTGGGGGGGAAGGGGACTGTATGCCGACTGCCAGGAGTGTAAGCTGTCCATATTGCTTTTCCTGTTCGGCTGCTTCCAGGGTTAGTGTGTCTGCTGTTCGAGAGTTGGTGAATTCGTGCAGTTTGGGAGTTCGGGAAGTTGGTGCTTATGGTAGCTGCTGGTCCATCTAAAGGGGATTATCGCCTAAACTGGGTTTTATCCTCTTGTAAGTGAAACGGTCCGTTACAATTGGTGGCAAGCGGTGGGATCGTTCCTACAACCAGAGGGACAGCTACAGACAACACCATTCCTGGATTAAAAAGTGAGGGCAACGCCAGTACCCGTACAGCGCCCCTATCTACAAGGAACCAACTGCAGCAGAGCAAGCATGGCACCCAGCTACACTCAAGAGGCGTATGACAGAGAGGTCACCAAGATACTGGCTTTATGCGGACCCAACCTCTCAGAGGATATAGTACAGCGTGTGAAGAAAGCAGTGCGAGAGTACTTGCCGTGGGAATCAGAGCGGGCCAGGGGGTTTGCAGTCCTCCCTCCCCAGCGGCAATGTGTGGCCCAGGGAGCTGATGGTGTCGTCCATCCTCCCCAGCAGCCGTGTGTGTCCAAGGGAGCCGAAGGTGCAGTCCTTCCTCCCCAGCGGCAGGCTGAGTTACAGGGGGCAGAGGTTGTTGTTCCTGCCCCCCAGCAGCAAAGTGAGATGCCAAGAAGGCAGTGTGAAGTGAAGGGAGAGGAGAGCAGCGTCCTCCCTCCCCAGCGGCAATGTGTGCCCCAGGGAGCTGATGGTGTCGTCCATCCTCCCCAGCAGCCGTGTGTGTCCAAGGGAGCCGAAGGTGCAGTCCTTCCTCCCCAGCGGCAGGCTGAGTTACAGGGGGCAGAGGTTGTTGTTCCTGCCCCCCAGCAGCAAAGTGAGATGCCAAGACGGCAGTGTGAAGCGAAGAGAGAGGAGAGCAGCGTCCTCCCTCCCCAGCGGCAGTGTGTGTCCCAGGGAGCTGATGGTGTCGTCCATCCTCCCCAGCGGCAGTGTGTCCTGCAGGGAGCAGAGACAGTCAGTCTCGCACCCCAGCAGCCGGACAAGAGAATGAAAGGGGAGACAGCTGGTCCCCCTTTCCACCAGCAGAGAGAGGGGCAGGGAGAGGAGCCTGCTAACCCCCCTCCCCAGCGGCAGTTTACCGTCCAGAGAGAGGAGCTTGTTACACCCTCTCTCCAGCGGCAGCCTAACCCACCAAGGGGAGATGTTAAGCCCCACATCTGTGCAGATGGGACCGTAGTCTCTGCACTTACAGCACAAGGGATAGGGACGGTCGGTCCTGTCCCCCAGCCACAGAGCGATATATCTAAAGGGGAGACAGTCGGTCTCCAGCAGCCAGGCTCCCACCAGACTACTCCCGTGGTAGTGCTGGCAACAGGACAGAGTACCGCTGGTCTCTGCCCCCTCAGCAACCCACCAAGGCAGCCTATCAGTCTCTCACCCAGCCGTGGGGAGGCACCTGAACTTGGACAAAATTCTCCCTCACCCAGGTGTGGTAACTGTTTATTATGGGTTGGCTGCTCTACTACTTCTGTTCTGTGGGTGGGTTGCTGGACTAACCAGGGCACTGACCGGCAGGAGGTCAGATACCCTGTTAGTCTAATTGGTAAAGGGGAGAATTGTGGCGAAACCAACTTCGCCACTGTGGGCTGGAGAAGCCTGGCTGCTAGCCTCCTGCCCGCTGACTATGGCCCCTGGACATATTGCACTCTAAAGACTATATTTGGGCATGTACTAATTTATATTGCTGCTACTGGCCCTTTAAAATCAGCAATGGACATTTTGGGACTACTGTCCCTTTAAGACTGTGCAGCATATTCTATTGTACTGCCTGTATATTGTATATGTATTTATGTATGCAGTTAACCTGGGTTATATATATATGCAGCCTTCATCTGATTGTTCGGTAGAATCACTCCATTCATTGTATTGAGGAAACTACCGAACAACCAGACCACCCAGGAATAAGTGTGCCTCCAATTACCGTTTGCAACAATGTTGCAAACGGGTAATTGGCAATCATGTAATGTGTTCTGTGTCCTCTGGGTGGCCGCCATTCAGGAAAACCACCACGTGGCGGCGGCCATCTTTAACTGCCGAACAGCGGTGTTTTGCCGTCGAGTGTCTGGAACTGAAATCGGACACTCGACTAGGCAAACACCGCTGAGACCTCCAGACTTCCAGGATTTCGTGGGGAAACTACCGAACGGCCCGCCGTTCGGTAGAAAGGAACATACGAACTAGGGGATTCATACGAACTCCCCTTAGTCTCTATAACACCAGTAATTCGTATGTTTCATTCACCTGTTTGTGACCGACCGCAGGGCCAAAATGCATGGAACTGTTTTCGGATACTTTACCCATGCGGTCGGTCAATACTTTAAAGTCCCATAACTCCTGAACCGTTTATCCGAATGGGCTGGTTTTAACATATGTTGTTCCTCCAGACTAGGGCTATCTGGAGATATTGGATTTGTGGATGTACCCCAAGTATTTAGGGTACATCCAAAACTTGGGTAAAAATATGTCCCTGTTAATTGTGTTAACAGATATGGTGGAGGGAGGAGATGTGTGGGTTGTACCTTAAACTGGATTGGTGTACTGTAAACCCCTCCCTTGCATGGGAGAACCTCATATAAACCCTTGTGTGAATAAATCAGTTGTTGTTGCTGTTTAACCCTGAAGCTGGAGTGTGTCTCTTTCTTGGGGGGGAAGGGGACTGTATGCCGACTGCCAGGAGTGTAAGCTGTCCATATTGCTTTTCCTGTTCGGCTGCTTCCAGGGTTAGTGTGTCTGCTGTTCGAGAGTTGGTGAATTCGTGCAGTTTGGGAGTTCGGGAAGTTGGTGCTTATGGTAGCTGCTGGTCCATCTAAAGGGGATTATCGCCTAAACTGGGTTTTATCCTCTTGTAAGTGAAACGGTCCGTTACAAGTACCCAGGCTTACAGGACATCCTGAAGCAGGCCAGGAAGGTGTGTGGCCATTTCAGGCGTTCCTACATGGTCATGGTGCACTTTTCCGATATCCAGCGGTGGAACAACATGCCAGTGAGGCGCTTGATTTGCGACAGCCCGACACTTTGGAATTCAACACTCCTAATGTTCGACCGCCTGCTCCAATAAGAAAAAGCCGTTAATGAGTATTTGTATGACTGGGGTGCTAGGACAGCCTCTGCGGAGCTGGGAATTTTTTTGACACATTACTGGACGCTCATGCGCAATGCCTGTAGGCTCATGCGTCCTTTTGAGGAGGTGACAAATCTAGTCAGTCACACCGAAGGCACCATCAGCGACATCATACCATTTGTTTTCTTCCTGGAGCGTGCCCTGTGAAGAGTGCTGGATCAGGCCGTAGATGAGCGTGAAGAGTTGTGGTCACCATCACCACCAGAAACAGCCTTATCAGCATCGCTTGCTGGACCTGCGGCAACGCTGGAAGAGGATTGTGAGGAAGAGGAGTCAGAGGAGGAATGTGGCTTTGAGGAGGAGGAAGACAAACCACAACAGGCATCCCAGGGTGCTCGTTGTCACCTATCTGGTACCCGTGGTGTTGTACGTGGCTGGGGGGAAGAACATACCTTCAGAGAGATCACTGAGGACGAGGAACAGGACATGAGTAGCTTGGCATCCAACCTTGTGCAAATGAAGTCTTTCATGCTGTCGTGCCTGTTGAGGGACCCTCGTATAAAAAGGCTGAAGGAGAACAACCTGTACTGGGTGTCCACACTACTAGACCCGGTATAAGCAGAAAGTGCCTGAAATGTTACCGAATTACGGCAAGTCGGAAAGGATGCAGCAGTTCCAAAATCAATTAAAAAGTATGCTTTACACAGCGTATAAGGGTGATGTCACAGCACAACGGGAATCTAACAGGGGAAGAGGTGAAAGTAATCCTCCTCCTCCCAGGACCACGCCGGCAAGGACAGGACGCTTTACAGACGTGTTGTTGATGGAGGACATGCGGAGCTTTTTAAGTCCTAAGCATCGCCACAGCCCTTCGGGGTCCACCCTCAGAGAACGACTCGACCGACAGGTAGCAGACTACCTTGCCTTAACTGCAGATATCGACACTCTGAGGAGCGATGAACCCCTTGACTACTGGGTGTGCAGGCTTTACCTGTGGCCTGAGCTATCCCAATTTGCGATAGAACTTCTGGCCTGCCCCGCTTCAAGTGTCCTGTCAGAAAGGACCTTCAGTGCAGCAGGAGGTATTGTCACTGAGATGAGAAGTCGCCTAGGTCAAAAAAGTCTAGATTACCTCACCTTTATTAAGATGAATGAGGGATGGATCCCAAAGGGACTGACAGTGGGCGATACATTCGACTAAAAAAGGCCTGATGAGGGGGACTACTTAAGACACCACTCCTATCTGGTGGCACATTAGATTGCACGTGCAGTGCCCCAAATTTGAAGTAGGAGGACCAACCAAGCATCTTTTTCAATTTCCCGCTTCCTAAAATCGATGCCTTATATACACGTCCCCTGATAGGGGACGTAACAGGGATTAAACTGATAAGAATAGTACTACGGGACATGGCTAGCTTGGTATCCAACCTTGTGCAAATGGGGAGTTTGCGGTTGTGCAAATGGACTGTTTGCATTTTTTTGCGGTGCAATAAACGGGGAGTTTGGTCTGTCACTGTGAAGCGGGCGTAACCCTTACACTACCTGATCGATACAACATCATACCTGATGTTTTAAAGCACGTTATTCCAAACAATTTAGGAATGTTAGGTGATTTATGCTCTTTATGGATTAAAACCAGACTCTGCATCAACTATGTAATTTTCCATGGGAGTTTTGCCATGGATCCCCCTCCGGCATGCCACAGTCCAGGTGTTGGTGCCCTTGAAACAACTTTTCCATCACTATTGTGGCCAGAAAGAGTCCCTGTGGGTTTTAAAATTCGCCTGCCCTTTGAAGTCTATGGCGGTTCGCCCGGTTCGCCCGTTCACGAACATTTGCGGAAGTTCGTGTTTGCGAACCGTAAATTTTATGTTCGCGACATCACTACCTATTTTATTTGTTGTTGTTGTTGTGCATATATGAATGCACGTGTACGGAACAATATGACAGCAATGTGGGGACTACATAGGCAATGTCATGATAATGTGACGGGCATTGCATAAAAATAGAACAATATACACAAAGGCAAACTGAGTACATGTGGGAAAATGTAAATAGAGTTTGACCTTAATACAATGTGACACAAGTGGACTTATGTGACATTAAGGTGCATGTGGCAAAATAGAAGAATTTGTATATGGGGATAATATTATATATCAAAGAAATATTATATATTTGGGAAACGTTTTGCCTAGAGAGGCCTGTACCATAAATTATCAATTTTTATGTGATATTCTGCAAAATATATATTTTTTTGTGATATTCTTACATTTTTTAAATTCTCATAAATAACAATACAGAAATGTGTTTATTTATAGTTTGTTACAAATTAATGTGCTATTGATGCATACTAAAACAAAGTATATATTTAAACATTTGCAGATCAGGTCATTATTTTTTTTAAATTCATCAGCAGTGAAGAACTTAAATATGTTCTATACATTGTGCTCAACTATCAGAGCTATCTTTAAATTTTACATTGATAGACATAGAAACATAGAACTTAAATATTTTCTATACATTGTGCTCAACTAAATAAAATTTTACATTGATAGACATAAATAATGTTAATATGCTCAAAACATATTTTATCCCCTACAAATTTCAAGACTATTTCTAAGTGTTTTGTCTGTGATCTGCATGTAAATAAACTATAGACGCATATTTCCAGGGTGCATTAGTCTGTCCTTACCATGACTTGTATCAGTTTACATGTATAGACAAATTACGTTAATAATTAGTCAATATTTAAGTATAATTTGCTTTTAATTCATGTGATGCATGACATTTGGTGAACAAATGTTCCAAACTGGTCTTTGTCTGATTAATTAAATGCATTATCATACTATAGCCAATGAAGACCTAGTTAGCATCTTCGAAAGCTCAGATTAATTAGGGTAATGCCATATTAAACTAAAGTCTTAGTGACATGCACTCAATGACGTATTAAGTTGAACTAAAGTGAACAGATTTGTCACCCATGCTGCGCCTGAGCTTGTTAGCCTAAGTAGGAAGGGTTAAAATGATTAATTATATATTAATCTCTATACAAAAGACTAAAGTCCAAGAAATGGTGCTTTTAAAAGTGCAATTGTGCCAAAATGCAGTTGGTTATCACTGTGAAACCAATCACGGTAATTTCTCCAATAAAAAACACAGCAAAGAAATAAAGTAAACGGCGCACACAATGAATATATAATTGTTAATATACATTGACATATTATATTACTCTCTGATTGGGATGCCAAGTGTTAAAACTAACTGATGCTAAAACTATAACGGATCACTCAAAGCCATCTGCCAGAAAATTACAGGAAACTCATTCATTTGAGCAAAAGGTGTTTTATTCAACTTTTTTTTTTTTTTTTAATTTATCACCCACAGCTTGCTGACATATGAGTGAAATGAGATTGCTGTATAGTGAGCTGTTAAAAGCTAGCTCAGGGGTTTAGTGAAGGAAAGGCTGTTGCTATAAATAATAGTCCAGGAACTGTTCTCTAAGTGCAGCTGTCCCTTTGTTTTACATGTGTTTACAATTAACTACAAGCAGCTTATATGTATCAATTTTCTCCCCACAAAAAAAAAAATCAGAACTATAAAAACACACAATTATATATCAAAAATGCTACACAAAGAAAATCGCATATACATCAATTTGAGTTAGTGGTAGATGGCATATATACAGTGTTATGTTCAGAGTTACAATAAACATGAAGTGCAGTGGCCTGTAAAATCTACGAGCTGCAAACAAATGGCAAGATCCTACAAGGTAAGCCTGGGGTACGATATAATAATTCTCAGCTCATTACATTCATAGCACATCATCCATGAGTCAGTATATCATTGTGAACAAAGTCATGTTGTTTTAAGTTTTGGATTTTATTAATAATTGTATCATTATTTTTTAAAGAAAAAAAAATTGCCATGGCTTTTTAATACATGGAATAAATACCTTTGGTATACATTTGGTTTTAGATTACACGTAACACTGTTATTCCTAGAATATGTTTTACAGATTTTAAACATTACTATTACTGTTGCAGTTTTTATTTTATATTTATTTGCTCCAGCTTTCCCAACTTTCCATTTTTTTCTAAATTCCAGATGTGTTAGATATCTTACTTTCTCATTACCTGCCCTTCTCCTCCTTTGAAGTCCATGCCATCAGTCTGTTTCTACCAATCATTCTTTGTGTTGTTGCCATCTATTTTGCCCCTGGCCTATTCTTATATTACTTGTCTGTCTGGCTTCCTTACTTTATTTCTGACACTTCATCTCCATTATTCTTGCTTAATTCAACATCCCTATCAACAAATGTACAAGCACTCGTGATTTCAAATTCTTCAGTTTCTGTTTAGTCTCTAGAGTCTCTAAAATTATTTTTTTCCTTTGGAACAACCATCTGCTAACTTGCTAAATCATCATTTTGTTTACTTGATCACATACACAAAGACAACTGTAGCCTCTCCAGTGATCTCCATGCTTAACTTCACACCAACAATAATAATCAGTTTCTTTTAAAATCCATAATTCTAACTCAAGCACACAAAATAAATATCCTGAAGGTGGTTACTAATAGCTGAGTGTAGCTTGAGAAACCTTGTATTATACTTGACTATCTGCAAGTTATGTACTTACCACCCTCTAATGCAAAACAAAACTACTTTAATTCCTTATCCACCGTTTTCTATTGTGATCCCAAGTGCCACTTCTCTATCATGCTCCACCTACCACAAACATAATAGTTCCCAAATTTGCAGGTTACTTTTTGCTACCAAGAAGGAGGTTTCTAAACTTATGTTCCTCTGCTCCCCAATATACTTGATCCTTTTCCCTCAAGTTTTACTTGATCATTGTCCTCAACTCGTGCAATCCCTTACCAAAATATTATATCTCTTTTATGTAAATGCAAGAAAGACAAAAAGTTACACTTTTGAAAGCATGCTTTTCAGAAAATATACTGTCACCCAACCAGAAATAGAGGTATATCTTTAGCTTGTTGAACCTGGGCCTTCAATACCATCCTTCACATGTTGTCCAGTGCTGCAGAGTATGTATAAATGTATAAATCAATTAATATATAAATATATTGTACATATAATAATAAATAATACTAATGTTGAAAATTATGATAATAACAATAAAATTATCTAAAAAAAAACTAAACAGGAGATAGACTCAAAGGTCTAAGTTTGTGTGGCATGTGGACCAGAGTAGTAATATGGCACTGCAGCTGTGATATAGTTGTAGTTGGAGGTAGAAACAAAAACAGCAGGTATTCCCCAAGGCATATATTGAAACAGTGGGTTTGGAGGCGAACCACCATCAAGAAGTGTTGACACGTCAGCCATAGAATATAAATATTTGAGGTTCATCCATACAACAAAAAAAATACCTTTCTTATTAAACTACAGATCATGGATAGTCATGTCATGATGGCATCTACATAGCTAGTGAAGTTGGCTGCCTGTTTGTTATCCATGGTTCAATAATAAACATGTATTTAAATTTCTGGATAATCCATTATTTGGAAACGTGGTTCATCCTTTGCTATTAGTACTGAAGTATAGTGATGTCGCGAACATGAAATTTTCCGTTCGCGAACGGCGAATGCGAACTTCCGCAAATGTTCTCAAAACGGGCGAACCGGGCAAACCTCCATAGACTTCAATAGATAATTCGGACATTAGGGTGCTTCCGAATGTCTGAATAGTTGAATAGCAAAGTGCCGAATTGCTGAAGTCCCGAAGTGCCGAAATTACCGAATTTCCTAAGTGTAGTAGTGCCGAAGTGCCCAATTGCTGAAGTGCCGAAGTTCTGAAGTTGCCGAAGTTCCGAGGTGTCAAAGTGCCGAAGTTCCGAAGCACAGTATTGCCTAAGTACGAATATACTTACCCAGTAATAGAAGAAGAATGTTACACTGTATACAATTTCAAATAAAAAGTATACAAACATAGACAGGATTCAGCTGTAAGCATTTGCAACATTTACAACAATCAAGTAACACACATTCATATAGGTCTCCCCATTTGTATTTAGGGCCCACACCCGCCGCTCGGGGGGGGGAGGGGGGGCAGGGGGGAGGACAATAGGTCTTTCAGCCTTTTGGTAGATAACTCCCTAATACCATGGGAATTATGGAGTTATCTACATAGCGGCTGCAACAAAAGTCCCGAAAAGTCCGGAAATGCGGGAGGGATAATGTATAATAAACACAGGTTATTGGCTATGGGAGGATAATGTATAATAAACACAGGTTACTGGCTATGGGAGGGATAATGTATAATAAACACAGGTTACTGGCTATGGGGGGATAATGTATAATAAACACAGGTTACTGGCTATGGAGGGATAATGTATAATAAACACAGGTTACTGGCTATGGGAGGATAATGTATAATAAACACAGGTTACTGGTTGTGGGGGGATAATGTATAATAAACACAGGTTACTGGCTATGGGGGAGATAATGTATAATAAGCACAGGTTACTGGCTATGGGGGGATAATGTATAGTAAACACAGGTTACTGGCTATGGGGGAGATAATGTATAAAAAGCCCAGGTTACTGGCTATGGGGGATAATGCATAATAAACACAGGTTACTGGCTATGGGAGGATAATGTATAATAAACACAGGTTACTGGCTATGGGGGATAATGTATAATAAACACAGGTTACTGGCTATGGGGGGGTAATGTATAATAAACACAAATTACTGTCTATGGGTGATAATGTATAATAAACACAAGTTACTGGCTATGGAGGATAATGTATAATAAACAAAAAAAAATAATACAAAAAAATAAAAAATGAATGCAGCTTCAGAATTAATCTAAATTGTATGCTGTCTAGGAGGTGGGAGGGTCTGGGAGGGAGGGTCTGCTGCTGATTGGCTGGAATGTGTCTGCTGACTGTGAGGTACAAGGTCAAAGTTTACTCATTGATGACGAATAAGGGGCGAACTGAACATCGCATATGTTCGCCATCCTTGGCGAACGCAAACACGCTATGTTCGCCAGGAACTATTCGCCAGCAAACCGTTCGGGACATCACTACTGAAGTATGTGTATCAATTTGGGTGGAAGTGTGAAACTTTGTTCAGGTGCAACTGAAGAAAACATGAAGTCAAGGAAGAGAATCCTGTAAGTGGGAATCTGTATATAGCCATGGAACCTGAAAATATATGTATTGTTTTATTCCAACTGGACATTATTCCTACAAGAACATTTTTTTTCCATTACCTTTAAAAGCCATTGAAAATTTATTTAACAACAGAAAAAGGAATACACTGAGGACAGCTATAATAGATGGAAACATGGAAACAATTGTACTAAAACATAAATTACTGAGTAAATGTAATGTTCTAGTATTTCAGCAATAACACTTTAGAATGGAGTGGCTGTAATGACCATAAATAACATCCAGTTTCAAGTGCTCAACTACTGGATGACAAGCAGTACTAGAAGAAGAAGAAGTTGCTTTTCTCTTAATATAATATATGTACCTGAATGTATTTGTGAAATGTGTAGAGAGGAAATAAAATGACATATCATTTTATCGGATCGTCTTCTGGTCACTTGTCATATTTCAGTTTCTAGCTGTGTTCTGAAAACAAGTGCATATTCTGTGAAGAAAACATTTGGTAAAAAAAATGAGAAGGAGAAATGGAAAAGCTTTACACCATAAATAGACCATCTGAGGCAATGGGACATTAAGAATTTCTTGAAAAAACAAAATGTTATAGTGCTTAAAGGATTTTTTCTTTTAACAGATCTTAGAAATTCAGCGTTTCTTGAAATGTCTTACAAGAAGTGTTATGAAAATGTTTTGATTTGTGAAATAACTGAAATTCCTGGACCATCTCTATTATTTCACATGTGTATTGGGGTATGCCGGAAGCAGTCCAGTTTTGCACCTTGTGTTGTTGACCTAGATTGCAGATTCCTTCTACTTTACAACAAATATTAATTTCTGAAATTGCATTCAAGCAGTTGTTGGCAGGTGCTCACAAAGAGGAAAAAGTATTTGCATCAAAAAACAAGACATTGCTTTTAGAACCATCGACAGTCTAAATTTTACGGCACCAACTTTGGAGCACAATTATGTAATCTCTAAAGGATGGATCATTGGTGGTCAGTACACAGTACTTTATTGATTGCAAAAGCCTAAATGGAAAAAAAAACTATGCATTGGAACAATTCTAAAACTATTAGGTTGTCTCTCCTAAATGTTCTTAAAATTTCTGTTAGGGCACCAGTCTGGCACATTACCACTTCTTCAGATCCAGTGCTGTTCTTCTTTCCTCCTCTGTCCATGCATCCTGGCAGATTGACCACTCTTGATGTTCTCTCAAACAAGACCTTCAGTGGCTCCTACTTCGTTTCCCTCATTTTCAAAGGAAATGTGAATGTTTCATCACACCAATGTAGAGCACAAACGTTCTGGCTTCGTGTGAACTCAGCAACCCTACCACTCCCCTCTTAAGGCCATATAAGCCTATCATTTACATTACTCTATGCCCTGTCATGGTTTTCCCATTGTTGGTGATCTGAGAGTGCATTTATCTATTGTCTTATCTTGACCTTGTAATGTTGGCTTACATATAGACTATTCTCAATTTCTATTGTCTCTGAACTTGTCTACTCGTATACGTTGTTCTTTGTCTCCTTGACCTTGGCTTGTTTGTTTACTCTATTTTGCATTAAGTCTGGCCACTCCAATGCCTGGTAATTTACTTCTATCTAACTTTATTTTTATCATTGTTAAACATAAGTTCTGTATGTTGGGTTGTAATGAACCGTGACAGTTGCCATAACACTCCGTGAAAAATGTATTATAGTTCCTAAAATTTAGGGAAAACATATTATGATAGTATAACATCTCTAGTTATGTAATGATTTTTCATCACTGAATAACTTAAAATAGTGTATGCTTTCTGATTTCAATTCATTATACAAGGTGCATGATGGAGTGCTAGCTGTCCAGCCATTTATCAATAAAGCTCTGTCATAACCTTATAAATAATTATTTTAGACTGTATCTGTCTTGGAATACAGTAGACATGTGCAATTTGTTTCAGTCCAAATTTAAATTTGGGCGAATTTCGTCAATTCGGACATTTGGATGCTTCCAAATGTCCGAATTGCCGACGTGCCGAATTTCGGAGGTACCGAACCAAATTGCCGTAGTCCCGAATTGCCGAAGTGCCGAATTTTGGAAGTTCCAAACAAAACCGAATTGCCGAAGTGCTTTGGATTTCTGAAAAGTGGCAAAACAGGAGAGGGAGGTAAAATTAAGGGAATTATGACAGGAATCTAACCCTACCCCTAGCCCAAACCCTACCCCTATCCCTAACCTCAACCTTCCTTTAACTCTACCTCTAACCTTACCCCTAACGTAAACCCTAAGCCTATCCCTAACCCTGCCCCTACCCCTAATGAAGTAGGGTTAGGGTTAGCAGTAGGGTTAGGGTTGTGGGTTGTGTTAGGGGTAGGATTAGGGAATTGCCAAAGTCTCGAATACCCGAAGTGCCGAAGTCCCGAAGTCCCGAATTTTGTGCTAAGGTGCCAAAGTTCCAAATTCCCAAATTCACGAAGTTTTGAAGTGCCGAAGTCCCAAATTCCCGAAGTCCCAAATCTTGGAAGTGCCGAAGTGCTGAATTGCCGAAGTCCCGAATTTCGAAAGTCCCGACTTTTTTGCCCATGCACATCCCTAGAAAACAGGATATTTTAATCTATAGGTGTGTATTTTCCTTTCAGCTCATGATGCAAGCAATTATAGATTATTTCTCTGAATAAAGAATATCACAGATAATGTCTTAATCTTAAAATGTGCCTTACCCTTTTATTTTCCAGCTTTTAAATATGTAGGCAAATTATCTAACGTTGAGTGATCTAATGGGCATATCTATTTTCTGTGTCTTTGGCTTTTCATGAGTGTATACTATGGAAAATATTCTATGTGTAAATATGTAGATAAATCCACAATCGAAATGCAAGCAGATTCCAGTTAGCTCCACTGAGCTACACCCTCCCTGCAGGAATGCACTAATTGGCTGAGATCATCAGCTGAGTGCTCGCAACCCTAAACAGGTGGGATTAGCACAATGGCAGGAGTTTCTGCCAGCAGAGTAGGCTGAAGTGGATGCCCAGTAGGACCCAGTCTTTGCTCTAACTTATATAGCTCTTCCATACAAAGTACTATATAGTCAGCCCATGAATTTAGTAAATATGAGAAAAATATACATTGAGGTTAAAAGGAGAGAAAAAAAAAGTAAAGGGTATCATAGAAAAAGCAATCTCATGTGCGGCACACTGTTGGCAAAATTATTATTTGGTAAATTGTGATTTCAGACAGATTTAGAAGTATGTCCTATAAATTAAAGTGTAACCCAGCAGAGTGAGTATCATCAGCATTATATAAACCCATAAACAGGCAAAACAGAAATGTAAACCATAATAAAAAAATAACATTTTGTATGAAGCCAACAAAGGTCTCTCTAGAATGGAGTGCTAAAATGGAAGGTTAGGCAAAAAAGATTGGCAGGGGCTTATCCACACAGCAGATCAATACAGTACAAAGGTACAATCACAGGGTGATTATATAAAGGGAGAATTCAAAGTGAACTCAAAGAGAATTTCAAATTTAACATGTCTCTGTCACCTCAAACTTACCCTACTCCAACTGTTTTCTATTCTCTTTCAGAATACAGGTGTGCACAATAATCTCATGAGTGTATCAGCCTCATTTTTAAATTTGACATTCAACTTTTTTAACTATTTACTAAGGGGAATCTGTACATAAAGCATGCCAAACTCAAAGGCTAACACGGGCCAAATAAACAAGGTTTAAGTTTATGTGGGCCGCAAAAACACTAAAACTTCAGTTTTCATAGAAATGTAGGTTTATTTTGAAAATTACAGTCTTAAAAAAGTTGCCTAACTAATACTGGATTTGCTCACGCTCGTAGGACTTCAAAGTAAACAAAAGAGCAAATTTATTTTAAGGAGATGTGCATTTGCATATAACCAATGTTTCAGTCCAACTACTTTGACATATTAAGAAAAGTTTGATAATAGGACTGAAATGGTGAATGTATGCGTTTGCACAGCTGTAAAAATAACAAATGACATTATCTTGTTGATTTTGAAGTCCTATGAGTGTGTTCTTCACTTGATGATCTCAGCAAATGCAATGCTTTCCCATAGGAAAGCCTTGGAAAGCTATTGTGCATGTGTAGCAAAAAGCTGCGTGGCCAGTCAGCATCTCCATGGGGAGCGTTCAGCTGGGAACTTAGTAGGTTATTTTTGACAGTTGCAGGAGAGGAGTCATGGGGGGGAGGGGGAATGAAAATCCGCTAACAGTTTAAATGATATGCTTTCCTGAAGTAGTGTGTTTTGAAAGATTTTTTGAAGGAGTGGAGACTGGTGAAAGTCTAACAGTGCGGAGGGAAGGTAGTTCCACAGAAAAGGTGCAGCCCTGGAGAAGTCTCGGAAGAGAGTATTAGATGTGGGAGTACAGGCAGAGGATAGACGTAGGTCTTCGGCAGAGCGCAGGGACCTCGATGGTACATACTTGTATTAGAGAGGATAGATAGGTTGGAACAGCATTATGTAGGGACTTGTAAGCAAGCACCAGAATCTTAAATTGAGCCCTATATCTAACTGGAAGCCAATGTGGGGACTGACAGAGAGGGGAGGCGTGGGAGGTGCAGGCGGACAGGAAAATTAACCTTGCCGCCGTGTTTATTATAGCTTGCAGTGGAGCAATCTGGGAACACGCAAGACCACTGAGAAGGGGATTGCAGTAGTCAAGACGAGAAAGAACAACGGCATGGACCAGCACCTTAGCAGTGTCTGGTGTTAAATAGGGGCAGGTGTGAGCTATGTTTTTGAGATGGAAACGGCAAGATTTGGCGATCGACTGGACATGAGGGGTGAAGGAGAGGTCGGAGTCAAAGAGAGCACCTAGGCAGCGAGCCTGTGAAGTAGAGGTGATGGTGACGCCATTGACATGGAGGGAGACAGACACGGGAGTAGCATCACCTTAAGGGAGGAAAGAGTTGAATTTTTGTTTTGGACAGGTTAAGTTGAAAGAATTGGGAAGCCACCAAATTGGAAATTGTTGGATACTTTGGTCACAGCTGTTTTTTGTTTTTTTTTTAAAAAGATGAGTGCAGAATCCAGACTGAAGCTGGTCAAGCAGAGAGTTGGATTCGAGGAAGTCTGTCAAACTCGCATAGACAACACTCTCAAGGATCTGGGAGGCAAACGGCACAAGCGATATAGGGCGTTAGTTGGATGGGGAGTTTGGGTTGAGGTTGGGCTTTTTCAAAATTGGCATTATGGTTGCATGCTTGAAGGGTGAAGGAAATGTGCTGGAGGAAAAGGAGAGATATAAAACTTTAGTGAGAGGAAGAGCAAGAGAGGGAGACAGAGTGCAGATGAGATATGAGGGAATAGGATCAAGGGAACAGGTGTTGGGGCGGGAGGACCGAAGCAGAGCGGAAACCTCTTCTTTTGTAGTATGTGTGAATGAGCATAGAACAGTAGAGTGAATGGGGTTGGGTATTGTATTGGAAGATGTATTGGGAGGGGAGGGAGAGAGATTAGAGATCTCTTTCCTGATTATAGAAATCTTCACAGTGAAGTGGGTTGCAAAGTTTGAGATTGACAGGGTGGTACGAGGAGGGGGAGCAACAGGGCGAAGAAGAGCATTAAAAGTGGGAAATAGGCATTTGGGTTGGGGGGACAGTGTGCTTATGAGGGTGTTGAAATAATTTACTTTTGCAGAGGAAAGAACAAGAGTGTAGGAGTGCAGTATAAATTTATAGTGGATGAAGTCAGGTGCAGAGTGATACTTTTTCCAACAGCGTTGGTGTGCCAGGAACATTTTTGGAGATATTGGGTCAGCTTGGTGTGCCAGGGTTGTAATTGGGAACGCTTACCTCGTTTAAATGTAAGAGGTGCCTTGATGTCTCGTTGAGAGGCGAGAGTGAAGTTGTAGAGTGAGGTTGCAGAGTTAGGGCAAGTGCAATTTGAGATCTGTAAAAGGAGAGTTTGGTGAAGAAATGCTGGAGATCAAGGCTGTGGAGGTTTCTGCTAGATTGGAGAGTTGAGGGTGATGATATTTGGGTATGGGGTTGTCAGGGTACCTGTGGTCTCTACCTCCAAAAGAGGTAGAGACTTAGCTGTTCCACCATCCAGACGGTCTGATGACTCCCTTCCCCGCGGTCTATCCGGTCATGCAAGGCCGGCCGCGAGGGAGTGACTGCCTTTTACACCATCTAGGCAGGAAGTCATCATCAGGACACTCCCCCGGATCGACCTGTCAGTCAATTGCTGCAGGACCAATCCGGACGTCTCGGAGGTGTGGTTACTGCTCTGAACAGGGTATTTAACAGAGCTTCCTTCATTAGCTCATTGCCCTGTCGTGGTTCTAGCTTGTTCTAGTCACTCAGTGCTTGTGTATTCTATTATCCCTTTTGGTTTTGACCCGGCTTGTTTACCTTACTCTGCTTATCTCTGTTACCCTTGATTCGGCTTGTCTCTCGCTTACCTGTCTTCTGTTACCCTCGACCTCGGCTTGTCTTTGACTATTCTAGACGGTACTACTTACGTTAGTCCGGCCATTCTAAGGTCCGGTATACGTATCTGGCTACTGTTTGTAATCTGCGTGTTGGATCCCTGTCCCGATCCTGACAGGGGTATGCCGATATCGAAGTTCAGCAGATGGTGGGTCAGATAAAGGAGTTTTCAGGAGTTTTTCCTGCTTTATGAGTTTCTGACGTAGACCCCTGTGTGAGGCCGAATGAGGAGGTTACAGAGAGCAGACGGCAGGCATCAGGGCAGTTGAGGTTGTTGATTGGGATGTTAAAGTCTCCAAGTATGAAGGAATGAGTGCTAGAGGAGAGAAAGTTGGGTAGCCATGAAGAAACGTGTTCAGTGAATAGCCTAGGCTGATCAGGGAGGTGATAGATGATGGCAATTCTTAAAGGAGTGGGCTTAAATATGCAGACAGTGTGTACTTCAAAGGAAGTAAAGGATAAAGCAGGGGCATGATGGAGGATAGGTTGAAAAGTACATTGTGGGGAGAGAAGGATGCCTACACCTTTACAGTTGAGTCTGGGAGTGTGGGAGAATTGTAGTCCACTGAAATATAAAGATGCTGGAGTAGCGGTATCAGAGGGGACAGTCAGGTCTCAGTGAGTGCTGGTAGTGTGAGGGAATTAGAGGTGAAGAGGTCGTGTATGGCTGTTGATTTAATATTGCTACAGATGGAAAGGGCATTCCAGAGTGCACAGTGAATGTTGGTAGAGGAGGATACACTGCCAGAGTGCACAGTGAATGTTGGTAGAGGAGGATACACTGCCCCAAAATCCAATAGATTGCCCCCAAATCCAATACACTGCCCTCCCCCCAATTTAACACATTGCCCCATCACTCTAATACACTACCTGCCTCTCCCACAACTCTAATACACTTACCACCACCTCACCTAATTTAATATACTGCTCCCTCCCTCCCCCAAGTTAATACACTGCCCTCCACCCAATTTAACACACTGTCCTCCTCCCACCACTAATACATGGCCCCTTCCCTCCACAAAATTACCCCCCCCCCCTCCATTTAACACATTGCCCCCTACCACCACTCTCATACACTGCCTCACCTCCCACCACTCTAATACACTGTCCACTAACTCCCCCAATGTAATACATTGCCCCGTCCCTCCCCCCAAATTAATACACTGTCCCCTCCCTCCCTCAAATTAATACACTGCCACTCCTCAATGTGATACACTGGTCCCCTCTCTCCCACAGCATAATACACTGCCCCTCCCTAATTGAATACACTGCCCCCTCACTCAAATTAATATACTGCCACTCCCCAATGTGATACATTGATCCCCTTCCTACCCCAACATAATACACTGCCCCCTCCCTAATTGAATACACTGCCCTCCTCCCCCAAATTAATACACTGCTCCCTCCCTCAAATTAATACACCCCTCCCCAATTTAACACACTACACAAAAAGGTCCCCCAGGCTCCTCTTCCCCTACTTTAAGATGAGCCACCTGTACTCCACTTCCAGCCCTGCTCTGCTCAAGCATGCCAGACACTCCTCTGGCACTGAGAGCAGGAGGGAAGGGGCAGTGGCTGGCCTGCTCTGCAGACAGACAGACACTCTGCCATATTTTGGCTGTAGGAGGGAAGACAAGGATCAGACAGGAAAGCTCTTTCCTGTCTTACATCTAGTCGCACTCGCAGCCACAGCTCAAAGTTGCCCCAGGTTAGGCAGGCCGAAAATATATTCATTGTGGGCTACAAGTTTAACATGCTTGCTGTACAGGAGGATGCTGGTAAACCCTAAAACAATTCAGCAAGCTTAAAAGTTTAGGAGACTGGAGAGTCCTTTATATCCGTAAAATGTTTCCCCTTTAAAAATGGTGGATGACAAAAAAAAAAATAACACAACCCATGCTCCACTGTGTTTCAGTTAAGCTTTTTGTGCAGAAGCAATATCTTTTTTAATATATATTCTAATCCTACAGCCATCAACCAATACACAGTGCTTCAAATGCTGCACAAGTTGCCAAATACATGTTATATTTTATATTATGATTCTTGTGAGAAACCATAGCCTAAGACCAGTGATGTATAACTGAAAGTATTTTGTTTTTGTATAAAGATACATTCACTTTGTGCCTCAATATCTGAAACTCCAATCTCCCATTGGTATAAAATGTTGCCAGGGACCAGCATAGTGGTACTCAATAATCGCAAATATAGAATGCAGTCATATAGAGCTCATGTTCAGTCATATTCCCCATATTTTCAAACAAAATATTATTAATTGCCATTCACAAAAAAAATATGATCTCTTTGCACTGCTTATCATAGCTAATATTTATCAAGTGTCCCATTTTAGTAAGCTATGTCATGTGCACAAATGTCTATTATATGATCCTGTAGCATACAGGGCACATTTTAACGTTGTCAGGCCAACACTGCAGCAAAAGACAATTTATGTGACAGCTGTCAAACATCTGCAGAAGGTGCTTATGATAATCATTATCTTTTATGAGTTAGTATTGCACATAAAATGTTGTCATATGTGTCATATCGAAAAGTATGTGATTGCTCTCTTGTTTTGCATTATTTTGGTTATTTTAGTTTTCCTAAAAATGTAAAAGGGCAGTCCCCTGCAACAGAAATGTTGTGTGCTGTATTCCATCTCAAAGTTGTTATTGTGTTTTAACTTTCAATAAATATGTGGGGATGACATTTTAATTAGTATTTTATGAACCATTTCTACCATATTCAATAAAGCTCCATATTTTAAAAAAATAATACAGAATAACATATCTATTTAAGGTTAAATCTGACAATTGTCTAAATGATTTCATTAACATTCTTGGTTAATTAAACAGGAAGGCAGAAATATTCCATTCTCCCAACAAAATGTTGTTACCAGGGGAACCAGTGTGAATGTTTAAACTTTGCCCTTTCAGCTCGACTGCATGTAACGTTGCAATAGGATTTCTTTCAAGGTATTTTTTTTATTATTAACAGAATATCTTTTACTAATTTTTTTTAACATTTTTTTTTAATCCAGAGTTGCAATCTATGCATAACCTGTACATTTCTAAAATATATGGATGTCCATATGGAGACATTTAATCACAAGTAGTCATATTTTTTATTCTTAGACAGATAATGATGACCACTGTCAGAGCTGAAAAACATTTCACCGTAATGTATGGCAAAAACAAGATGTATCTGACAGCACATGATACTTTGACTTAAGTTTTGGTTGTCTTAAATGTCATTATATGCAGCTTTAAAAGTGGAGTAGATATTACTCTCCATCATTCAGCTTCCTATTTTCAGTCACACCATTGACCTTTGAGTACTTTATTCCACAATTATTTATTAATCTAGAGAAAACTACTGTAAGAAACTCTTTGCTTTAAATATGTTTACTATAAAATGAATGTATTAAAGAAAAGCTTCACAGGTAAAGAACACAGTGTATTGAGGGAGAGCACAATGAAAACAAGAGTTCACTCTCAAACACCAGTTAATCAACTTCATAGCAAAACAGGTTATGGTTAGGAGAAAAAGGAGCACACAATATTAATCAGGAGTACAGAATGACACTACACAAAGACTCAAATGAAAAGCTGATGGAAGTATGCACTGGATAACCAATAACTATTCATCTAATCAAGTCACCGTAATATTTCTTGGTCTTTGGAAAAGTATCATGATTTCCAAGCAGTATTGCAGACAACCAATAACAAAAAAAATTATGCTTTACCGGAACACCTTTGATGAGGCAACCAACATGCTGAAAACTGCACCTACTCATGTTCTGGTGATTATTAAATTTTCATTTCAGTATGCATAGGTAGCACATTATGGATAGAAATTGTTTAGAAAATATTGGTCAGAGGAGGCACATAGATAGGTGCACTTAGGGCAGTGCCCTACCAGTTTTTATGTGGGGAAAAATATTTGTAGTAGTTTAGAAACACAGATTCTTTTCCTGGATGGGTTTTGATTGAGTTGCCATTAAAACAGCAGAACCAGCTGCCCAAGAGTGGAGGCATGCTACTGGCCTCTCTATCCTTGGGCCATCATTGGCTGATAGCTCCAGGGTTACAGTGCCCACAGGGGAGAGAACCAAGAAGTAACATAGGGAGAGTGTATATACTATCTCTTTCTATACCCAATAATGACTGTCTGATGGCTTATCAAGCAAGGACATTTACTCATATATAAATAATATATCTATAAAGCCAGGAATTACAGGGATGACAAGGGGAGTGGCTGTGTGGGGTAATTATGAGTATGACATCATTGTGCCCAGCCCAGTGTGTTATTTCTCTGTGTTTTACTCAGTTTCTCTTGTTGTATTTGTATATCTATAGTCTACCCAGCTCTGTGTATTGTGTAAGTGTATTTGTATTGTAAAAATATGTACAAAGAATCAGCACTAATATACTCGACCTTACAGAGATAAATATTGTGAGGATATTTATATAAAAATTATCAAAAAATAATTTAATTATATCAAAATTGATATCTTGGCACTGTTCCTCGAAAAATCATAATACAAAGCTGAGAAATACCCACTATTTTAATTCTCCTAGATCCTAGAGGACGTTCATTAGAGGATTTTATTTCACACAGTGATCACAATTTTATTATAAAAATATAATTTATTGTGACAATAATAATAATAAAAATAATAACAATATGTAACATGCGTGACAATCAGTGAATATTTAGGTATAACATAGGCATACAATATGGCAATGGTTTAAACACAATACAACGGCTAAAAACAATCAGTTGTCAAGAACTTAACAAGATTTATGATAGTTTAGAAACCAACTTCACACAGAAAGCAGAACTTCATAGCACAGCCTGAAGCAATAAAACTTTGGCTAAAAGATCACACTGAGTAACCCTTCCACTGCTGGCTACAATCATCCTAGGCAAGATATCCTATTCTGTTGCAATTTTTTTAATTAATGCAATGCTCATACCAGATCATTAACCATTCCTGGACCATCCAATAAGATTTTACATTTGCCGAATTTTAACTTTCCTAAATAAGATACACTATCTTATTTCAGAACAAGTCAATATTTATGGATAAATGTGGCATGCTAACCTTTGACAAATTTATCATTAATATATCGTTATCTTTATTCCACCTGCAGGAATGGAATTTTTATAACCATATATTCCTTAGTTTTTTTTTTTGTAAATCTGTTTATTGAAGTGTAACAACAGTTTCAAGTTGGCTCACAGGCCAGAAAGGAACTCGTATTTTCCAAATGGTAGCAATATAAACAATAAGGTTCACAAATTAGTAAAACACCATTAAACTTAACATGTTACAGCATGTTCCAAATTTCCGAGTATCAAGTTACGAAAGTGAGTATGCATAGCAGGTCATAGCACTCGTTTCGTTCATAACAGTCAGTAAAATTACACAAGTTTTAAATAATAATGTAGGATAATATAAATCCAATCCCATATCAGAACAGGGATTATATATACGTGTGTATATTTCCGACATACTGTCACTCATGTATCAGACATTGCTTGTATTTACAACCCATTCGTTTTACGCACGGCTGACTTAACATATATACAATCACCGCTATGGGTATACAGGGTGAATCGTTCAGTGTCAAGTCGTAAAAGGGGAGGGCCAATTACTCTCGCTTTGTGTGACAGTCGGCTTGGAGTAGGAAGGTAGAATGTTATCAGTGCATGGTCAGGGGGTTTGTTGGGTAAGGTCGGGTGTGTATACCCGTGTATCGGAGTTAAGGCTTCTTCAGCGCCTAGGGCGTATATTAAGCGGGCGGCTATCAGTATTATGATGCTTAAGTATCCTTTTCCACTGAAATTATTCGCCCAGTTCTCCACACCCCTCAAACCCCATTCCTCAACCCGCATCCCCCACTAGTAAGTATCCCCTTTGTAAGAGCCGTGTCAGTAACGAGAACCTACCCAACCCCCGTGTTCATCCCCCGTAGCGGAGCTCGAGAGTCGTACATTAGGTGTTTCAGCCTCTATATCATCATTTTCACCCTGTGTCATAGGGGCGCTTCAATATTTGCGTCCTGTCAGCGGTGAGTTGCTGTGGTTTGTGTGCCTAAGAAATGTATCTGTTAATCGGGACGTCAGGGAGTACATAATGTCCTTTTTGCGTATTAGTTATGGTGGAACATATCCCCGGAAACAGGGCTAGTAAACAGGGTCCAGAGTTCCATATCAGATCTCTGTCCGAGGATTATTATCGGTTGATGTTACCGTCTGTCATAATTCGTATGTCGTCTACTACCTGTTCCGTATATGGTTCTACCAGTGCCGAACCCGGGCGAGCCGATCTCCTAACGATCCAGAAGAAAAAGAAAGAGGAGAAAGTTAAGGGGGGGGGAGCATCATAGTCTGAGGAGCATTCCCTCGAGCGTCTGCTTCCTGTCGATATCTAGCAATGTATAGGAACCACGGGGCCCACATTTCTGCATGCTTGGCTCCTCTGCCTGTGATGGTGGCATGGGCCTCTTCTGCCCCTGGATCTCTTCCACCCTGCGTATCCATTCGCGCTCAGTTGGTACCGTGGTCGTCTTCCAATGGGCTGGGATGTTCGCCTTAGCGGCATTAAGTAGGTGTCGTAAGATCGATTTCTTGTATACGGAAATGGGCTGAGTGGAGATGTGTAGCAAGGCCAATTCCGCAGTCCAGTCCGGTATGTCTCCCAGAATGAGCTCTATTGTGTTTTTGATCAGGTCCCAATAGGGGGCAATAACTCTGCATTCCCACCAGATATGGTATATCGTACCCCGGTCTTCATGGCATCTCCAGCAATCTGGGGGATGAGATGAATTAATACGGGTTAAGAACACTGGCGTCCTGTACCACAGGGATATGAGTTTGTAGTTCATCTCCTGGTAGTAGGAGCTCATAGAGCTCTTGTGTTGCCATAGCAACGCTAAGTCCCATTGTCGAGTGGTGATGGTTCTCCCTAACTGACCTTCCCATTGCCTTTTAAACGCCATCGGGGTAGGAGTGCCTCCTGTCAGCAGGTGTTGGTATAGCGCCGATAGTGCATGATCGAGGACGGTCCCCTGGTCACAGAGTCTCTCGAACCATGTAAGGTCTCTGCGTAAACGTTCGTTGTGTGGTATGGAGGTGTGGTAATGTTTCAATTGCAAGTATCGGAGTTGGAAAAGAGATGTCCGCGGCCTGTCTGCCAGCAATGAGGAGAAATCCCGTAATTTCCCATCAGCAAGGACCGTGTATATAGGGATATAGTCGCGCGAGCTCTCAATGGGCCACACTCCCGCAGGGAGCCCTCCACCTAATTTTTCATTATGTGTGATTGTCAACATGGGGCTGGGTGTTGGGGATATGTGCTCCATCCCTCTCAGTGTTTGCCAGGTAATCAGGGTTTGTAGAGTCAATCCTTCATCGGTCGTCGAGGTGAGTCGTCCCCCAGGTGTTCCCCAGATCTTCATTTCCATTGCCCGGCCCATGAGGCCCCTGTCCAGGGTCACCCATTGTTTGGTCGGCGGTGTCGTGTGCCAATCCAGTACGCGTTGCAATACCGCTGCCTGATGGTACCTTTTAAAATCGGGTAGTGCCAATCCGCCCAGTGTCCTAGGTCGGCACAGAATGTCATGTCGTATTCGGGATCGACCCCCGCGCCAGACGTATTTAATCACTCCCGTCTTTAGGGACGAGAAAAACGTCGCTGGTAAGGCAAGGGGTATAGTTTGCATGAGAAATAAGATCCTCGGTAGGACATTCATTTTAATCACTGCCACCCTACCATGCCACGTGATATGCGGGTAGGACCAGCTAGCCATGTCCATCAGGACCTTCTTTAGGAGAGGTGCGAAGTTATGGTCATACATGTCCTTCGGTTCAGTAGTCACCCAGACGCCTAAATACTTCATCTTGCCAGCGGAACGCGAATTGCGACTCCAGTGAATGGAATTCTTCCGAAGGGAGCGAGATGTTGAGCGTTTCACATTTCGAGATGTTAAGCCGGAAGCCGGACATTCGTCCGAATCTGCTGAATTCCGAGAGGAGGCAGGGCAGTGTGACTCGAGGATTGTGGACAAAGAAGAGGAGATCATCTGCGTATGCAGCTACCTTATGTTGTACCTCCTGCCATGTGTAACCCATGATGTTTGGGTTTTGCCTGATCATCTGCAGGAGGGGTTCCAGTTGGAGCGCGAATAGCAGAGGCGAGAGTGGGCACCCTTGCCTGGTGCCATTCCGAATTGGGAAGTCTGCGGTTGTGGCTCCATTAATTCGTACAGTCGCTCTGGGGTCCGTGTATAGGGCAGTTATCCACGTTAGAAGTCTCTCTCCGCAGCCTTGCCACTTCAACGTCTCCAACATGTACGTCCAGTTGACCCGATCAAATGCCTTTTCCGCATCTGTTGATAGGAGCATCAATCGGGTCCCTCTTTTCCGAGCATGATGTTGGATAGCGAAGAGCCTCAGCATACTGTCTCTGGCCTCCCTACCCGGAATAAACCCCGTCTGGTCTGCGTGTATTAAATCAGGCAGGAGGTGTTTCAGGCGGGTCGCCAAAATCTTGGTGAACAGTTTAGAGTCCACATTTAGCAGTGAGATCGGGCGGTAACTGCCGCATTGTAGGGGGTCCTTCCCCGGCTTAAGAAGTACAGTGATGGTCGCTGCAACCGATTCCCTGCCTAGCGTTCTCCCCTCGCCAATCGCATTCAGAGCATCAGTGAGCCGTGATAGGAGTAGTCCTGAAAAGGTTTTATAATACCCCAGGGAGAAGCCATCTGGGCCAGGTGCTTTGACGGTTTTGGACGATTTAAGAGCAGTAGCTATTTCCTCCATACTGATTGGAGCATCCAGCAAGTCCGCCGAGTCCCGGTCCATGACGTTCAGGGTTGCTTCTGAGAGGTAGTCATGGATCACCGAGCGGTTCCGTGCAGCTTCTGCGTCCGTTGTGGGTGGGTATAGGTTGTAAAGTTTCTTATAGAAAGTCCTGAATTCCTCCGCGATCTTTTCGGGAAAGGGGGAGATCTCCCCTGTGGACAGGCGAAGCTGTTGGATTTGCCGGTGAGGAACAGGGCCCTTCAGTAGCCTCGCAAGATACCTGCCGCCTTTATTGGCGTGGGCATAATAAAATCCTTTATTACGTTGCACTGTTCGTAGATGTCTTTTCAATAGGAGTGCTCTCAATTTCCTCCTATGTTCCATTAAGTCGCCGTACACTGCGTTTAGTTGGGATCTCTTGTGGCTGCATTCTAGTGTCGCGATTGCCTTGTGCAATTCAGTTAGTTCCAGCATAAACGCTTTCCGCTTCTGGGAGGCAAGGCGAATAAGAGTGCCGCGAATCACGCTCTTATGGGCTTCCCATAGGGAAATCGAGGAGATATCCGAGGTGTCGTTTTCCAGGAAGTATTGCTCCAATTCCTGACGCGTCTGTTCCTTGACGTGCGGATCTAATAACAAGGCTTCGTTCAGTCTCCAGTTCCAGACTGCCGGTTTGAATAGAGGGGAGGTCAGCTCCATTTCTACAGAACCGTGGTCCAACCAAGTAGCCGGGGTGATATCGGCTCCCCGTAGGTGCGTGAGGCCCTCCCGAGCGACAAAGAGATAGTCAATACGGGAATAACGGTTGTGGAGTACCGAATAATAGGTGAAATCCTTCACCGAAGGGTGTAGTGCCCTCCAGCAGTCCACCAACCTCAAAACCTCCATTGACTGTCGGATGGATTTAATAGTATGCTGAGGTATGCAGCTGTGTCCCGTTGAGGAGTCTAATATTGGATCCAGTGGAGTATTAAAATCACCTCCCACAATTAAGATACCATCCGAAAAATCTTCCAGCTGCTGAAGAGCGTTATGGAGGAAGGGAGCTTGCCTCTTGTTGGGCACATAGATGGTAGCTATTGTGTATATTTTGCCAGCAATAACACCTTTAAGGAAGAGGTACCTCCCCGACGAGTCTTGCATCCGATCCAGTTCTTCAAATCCGAGATCTGTCACTAGGAGAATGGCTACTCCTGTTTTGTGCGACGTGGGGTGATTGCTAAAGTAGTTACTGGAGTAATGTCGATTCTGTAGCCTAGGCTGCGTCCCTTCCTTGAAGTGAGTTTCCTGTAGCAGGGCTATCGACACATGTTTTTTCCTCAGTTCTCTCAGAAGGTGTGTTCTGCGTTCTGGTATGTTAAGACCCCTGCAGTTCTGTGTGATGATTCTCAGGGGCGTGGAGTGGTAAGCCATGATTACCGGGGCTATCGGTGATTAGAATACGGAAAAGCTCTAGGGAAGGCCCCCAGTCGGTAGTTCAGTTAGTACGATGCTCGAGTGGGGAGAGAGGAAGGAGGAATATAGAAAAGTGGTACAGAGCAGTAGGTATAAGGCAAGTGTGAAAGGTAGGATAATGAGCCAGGAGTCAGTGTCCCGGGTGTGGCCCTGGTTAACACTATGGTAGTTAAAAGGAGGTGTATATCCCTATCGTCGATACCCTCTCAGAGTCTGGACTAAGTCCAGCTCTATGCCCTCCCTCCAGGTAAGGGGGGGGGGGTTCTCGTGCAGCAACCGACAGTAGCGGATCCTCGTTCCGGTACCAGCCCAGGAATCCGAGGTACCCCCTATGAGGCTGCGTCACACGTAGCACGAGTGTATGAGTGTGGAAGTGTGTCTCGAGCTCCGCTCAAATGATATCTCACGGAGGGTCCATAGGCTCCCGCCCCTAACCGCCCCCCAGCGCTATGCCCCCAAGGCAGGACTATCCCCGTTATAGGGCGTTAGCAGTAAGAGGATACAAAAGCATCAGGCGTTGGATAAGCGAAGGATGCGCTAAGAATCTTATACAAATTAGCTGTGTCTAAAGGAACTCAGTGTCCCCCAGGTGGTTCCCCCAGCAGAGTACCCTTGAGTCACTTCTCTTCAGCATGTCTTGGGCGGTCCTTTTCCGCCCGTGTGTCAGGTGTGTGAAGCAATAAAGATGGTCAGGAGGTATACATTAATTCCCCTGGAGCATCAACATGTATGGGATCCCGTTGTCATAATATCCCTATGCAACCCGGGGCGTCCCTCCATAATAGCCCACCCAGGTCCACCCTCCGCAGGGTTGCGCACCGTCCACTCCAGCCATTATGGTGTGAGATGTCATGCCTCCAGGGGCGTGGGGGGGGGGATGAGGGGGGGATCGTCATAGAATGCGTCCGTGAGTATGATTATTAGGAGTGTAAGTCGCATATGCTACTTGGATGGATGTACCGGTAGTCACAGGTTGCACCTACAGTAACAAACAAGCAGTTATAACGGTCAATTGCATGTAACACATTATGTAAGACAGTGCACATCATCGGGTTAAGGCATATGATAGAAATGAGCACCACCGGATCCCCCCCGCCCCCCCACAAATTCCCCCCAGCCCCCATCCCAAGAGTAGGTCCAACACATTCTGAAAATCCCATTAACGATGAGTCCCAAAGTGATAGTAAGGATATATTCCTTAGTTAACTAATATTTCTAATGATTGAAATCTGACCAAGATTTATCCATATATATATATATATATATATATATATATATATAAATAAATTAAAAAAAAAATATATATATATATATATATATATATATATATTCCTGCTATTAGTAAAACTTTAATTAATTTAATTTAATTAAATAAAACCAGCATAATTACCAGTTATATTGTAGATTTTCTCTCTGATAGGTCCCAGGAATTTGAATGCAAGTATGATAGAGATTGTATGGGAATAGATAAAAGTGGTGTTGGTTGGAAAAGTAATAGTAAAAATTAGTCCAAGTATTTCAAAAAGATTTTGAGTGTGATTCAAAGAGTAGGAGTGTCCCAAAGAGCTGAGTGTTTGAATGTCTGAGTCTTGAATCTTGAATGTCTGAGTCTTGAATCTTGAATGTAAGAATCTTTGAATCCCTCTCTTCTCTTGTCCTTACTTTTTAAAGGGCCAAATTCTTTGCACGTCACTAATTGATAGGACCAATAGGAAACCGTAGGTATGTCTTCCCTACAGACTATCATCTAGATTTTGGTCAGTAGATGGCGTAATTACATCACCAAAATTTCTTGTCATGGGATCCATTTGCCTTTTTGCATAATGGGTTAACTGAAATCGATTATGAGTTTTACGTCATTTGCTTTTCTATTTTATGACTGCTATCAATCGCAAGACACATCACTTCAAAGCTTTGGTTCACACCAGACAGCGCATCGGCAATTTCAATCGTAATTCTAGAATTGACACCTCCTAACCTTAATTTCACCCTTTTCTTACAATGGAACTTTGTAAGATTTAGAAAGTAAAATTAATTACTTAGTGTAATCTGTCAATGGTGTCTGGTCTTCTTGTGTGAAGCTGTGTGTAAGATTATTTATATTCCACTAAAATTATTAAATATGATATTTCTTTATTGATATTTATCCATGATTATCTATATTATTAACATAATAAAAATTATATGTGATCATATAAAATAGTAAGTATAAGTGGATAGTGTGTATTTGTATATATAATTATGTATACATTTGTCTCTAGGTTAGTATTCCATCCCCTGTCTGCTTTTAGACATCATGCCGTATCCCAGGTTTTATCTCTTATGTTTACATTAGTGCATTCCTTAGCTCAGACTTGAATGAATAGAGTTACTCAGAGAAATTCTTGTGTCTTTCTTAGTCTGGAAATACCAACATGGAGTCACCTATGTTCTAAGTGCGACTGGCAATATACACTTTTTATAATTATGTATACATTTGTCTCTAGGTTAGTATTCCATCCCCCGTCTGTTTTTAGACATCATGCCTTATCCCAGGTTTTATCTCTAATGTTTACATTAGTGCTTTCCTTAGCTCAGACTTGAATGAATAGAGAAATTCAGAGAAATTACTCAGAGAAATTCTTGTGTCTTTCTTAGTCTGGAAATACCAACATGGAGTCACCTATGATCTAAGTGCGACTGGCAGTGTCTTTCTTAGTCTGGAAATACCAACATGGAGTCACCTATGTTCTAAGTGCGACTGGCAATATACACTTTTAATTTCTGTCTTAACACAAAATGTCTGCCGATATAAATATACTGGCAATATAAGGCAGCACACCTGAAAAATAGGGCTCCCTCACAGGCCCTATAAGAGGTGGAGGGGGAGGCGGCACCATAGGTGACATAAAATGTGTTTTTTTATCTTATATGTATTCTCTCTTCTGTAGTGTCTTGTGTATATATGCTTGTATAGTTTATAATCAGGTTTTTTTTCACCTGTGGTGCCGCTTCACCCTCAACCTTTTTTTGTTTACTATTTGTACTGTGCCTAGCTCTGTATATTATATATATATATATATATATATATATATGTATTGCAAGCTCTGTTTGTGGTATGGTTATCACTGTATTATACTCAGCACTATGTATTTTATATATATAATTATGTTTTAAAACATAAACAAATACTGCACCAGTTTGAGAAATACAGGAATCAGGATCAATCTAGGAAACAAAAACATAAAAACATAGTGCAAACGCTGTAAATATAGGATAAACCCCTATATAGGATGGAACTCACAGGATGCAGAGCTGTCCCATGCTCTATAAGTTGAGCAGGAGGGTGCCTTAAGAAGGCTAAAACGATATCCTTGAAGGAGAGCAGCACAGCATACAGATAAATGAATCAAGAATTTATTGATAAACTAGTTAAAAAATTTATAATGGACAAATAAGCAGTGAGAATATGTATAATCAATACACTAGGCAAAAAAGGCAAAAACCACTGCATACAAAATAAAAAGTCCCAAAGTAGTCAATTTAAAATGGCAAACGCGTTTCAACTCCAGCCGGAGTCTTCTTCAGTGCTGCAGTGCTCTCTCATAGATGGATATAAATACCCTTTTTAAATTAGTCTTAAAACGTTCTTGGCTGTTTCCTAGCCCATTTCCGGCACGGCATATCTGCATCATCACGCTGCGTGCATCATGTGACTCAACGTGGTCATCACATGGCGCGATACATCTACATCATTGTAAGTCCGTCAATCATTGGCATGTGGGCACACAAAGAACAGTCCCATATTAAGTGTGGGCAGAGTAACTTAGCAAATAGTCCGAGATACATAGTAATGTAATAAAAAAAGGAGACATAGATAAGTACATCCATATATAAAAAAAGGGTATATTCAAGGGATAAAAAATAAAAATAAAGCATAAGTGGATAATAAGACTGGGACCCAATATTGAATAATATATTGCACACAGCCCAGCGTAAAAGAGGAGAATAATTTAAAGGAACAGTACATTAAAAGAGGAACAATAGATTAAAATCTAAAGAGGCAGATGTTAAAATATTGCATAAATCAAAATCCAAGTTAAGCCCTTTAGGGGATAAGGAGTCTAAAGTAAAAATCCACTTGCTTTCAATCTTACATAGTTCCTTAAAGTTATCCTCCCCTCTCCAATTGAAAGGTTTTTTGAAAATAGCAATAAAACATAATTTAGAAGGATCTTTATCATAGTATTGCAAAAAATGGTCAGAGAAACTATGCTTGGTGTTTCCCATCCGTATATTGCCCATGTGTTCCACAACATGGGTTTTCAAACTTCTAGTGGTCATTCCCACTTATTGCAGTCCACATGGGCACCAGAGGAGATACACCACATTAGATGTATGACAAGTTAGGATATCCTTGATATTACATTTTTGTCCAGTTATATGTGATGTAAAAAAAAGTTCTAGTATCTGTCTTAAAATTGGTATTTTTACAATTAGAACACATTTTGCAAGGATAAGAACCACTTTTTTTTTTTATTAAAAACAAAGTTAGTCTTGACTGGTTTTATAAAACGTTTTACTAAATAATTTTTAATATTTTTAGCACCTCAATAAATTATATTAGGTTTCTCTTCAAAAATGTTAGTGAGGTCTAGGTCTGTTTTCAATACACACCAAAATTTATTTAACATGTGTTTAATGTGCCTGGATCTATTATTGTAATCCAAGATAATAGGGATACCCCTAGAGTTAAAATCATTCTTATTCCCTTTATCTTTTTTAGGTTTATATTCTAAAACTTCGGTTCTGTTTAATGTGCTAACCTCCAATAACATTTTGTCCAAAAAATTCAGGATCATAATTTTTGGCTAAAAATTGATCTTTTAAATAATGAGCTTGGGAGATAAAATCATCTCTATTACTACAATTTTTAAAAATCCATAAAAACTGGTCTTTTGGAATATTTTGTAACCAAGGTGCATAGTGACAGCTATCAACATCTATAAAACTGTTAGTATCTACTTTAAAAAAAAAAAAAGGTACATGTGTTACTATTTCCATCTTTAATAAATATTTCGAGATCAAAAAAAGTACACCAGACTTGCTATATTCACAAGTCAGCACAATATTTCTTTGATTAAGATTTAAAAAGTTTAAAAATAGATCAAGGGAACGTTGATCCCCATTCCATATAAAAAAACACATTTTCTCTATACCTGCGATAGTGGACCAGGCTCGCACCAGCCATGACATTCCCTAAGAGGAAAATTCCTCCCAATGGGACATAAATAAATTGGCATAGTTTGGTGCGAACCTGGTCCCCATTGCAGTCCCGCTGAGCTGTAAAAAAATAAGATCCTTCAAACCAAAAGTAATTGTGGCATAAAATGAATTTTATCGCCTCCAAAATAAAATCTTTTTGACACTCTAAGAAACCACCCAAAAGAAGAAAATGGGCAACTGCCTCGCAGCCTAATTGATGGAAAATAATAGTGTAAAGACTGCTCACGTCGCAAGTAACCAAGAAATACTGTTCTTCCCATTGGATTTTAGATAATTTCCTAATGAGTTGGGCGGAATCTTTGAGGTAAGTGGGTTGAGACACTACCAGAGGTTGAAGAAGTTTATCTATATACTGAGATAGACGACTGGTAAGTGAATCAACCCCAGCCACTATGGGCCTGCCAGGAGGGCTTTTGGGAAATATTTAGAATTTTGGGAAGGATATATAAAACAGGGGTCTTAAAAACAAAAATATTTAAAAAATCTAATTAATCAGAATTTAAAATATTTAAACTTTTTCCTTTCTCTATTAAAATTTTATAACTTTCAAAATAAGATTTCAATGGGTCCTCTTCCAATTTTTTATAAGTGTTTTGATCTCCTAATTGTCTTTGAATTTCCTTAATGTAATCACTCTTATTTTGAACGACTGCTCCTCCCCCTTAACCACTAAATTGTCATTGTTTTTTTTATAGAGTTAAAAGCCTTCATCTGTGCTAAATGTAAATTAAAAACTGATTTTTTTACTTCTTGTTTGTGTGGTGGTATTTATAATCTCATTGGTAACTAGACATACGAAAACTTTCATAGCACCACTTATTTCGTTCCTTGGATAGAAAGTTGATTTATTTTTGAGCTCTGTATGTATAAGCGTGTTGGGTGGTATCTATTTAATTTGCTGACAAGGGTGTTTATTAAAAAACTTTTTTAAACTTAATGTATGAATAAATTTATGGAGATCTATAAAACTATTAAAATAATCATTAAAACATGTAGGAGCAAATTTTAAACCCTTATTTAAAACATCTACTTGATCTTTTGTTAAAATAGTGTCTGATAGATTAAAAACTCCTAAGGGATGGTTTTCCCTCTCTTTCTTATTGCCATAAGGTTGTCCAGCGCGGTTTCTCCTTCTCCTCGAACCCATGCTCTCTTTAGGGGGGTTCTCTGAGCTCATGGCGCCAAACCCCGATCTAAAAAAGTAGAAGGGTTAGAGGACGAGGGCAAATCCGAGTGGTTATGCAGATTCCTAGAAGGGTTATGCACAAGGGGTTGTTACCTGTTAGCATGTTCAAATGAAGGCCTAGGGGGAATAGATTTTTGTTTACCCATATGAACAGATTGCCCCCCTGGTGAAAAAATATTAGATTTTCTTGAGGTGGAATATACATTAGGATCGTCATTGCTTGTTTATGTTTTATTGCCTATCTTTAAGTGTTGTGGGATACACTTTTATTACACCAGTCCTTTTGTATTTTGTAAATTTGTAGCACCTATGCACCATTGTATCTTTTGTATATAATTATGTTTTAGCCAGTTTGTTTTATTATTTTAGCATATATGTTATATATGCATATGAAGCTTGCTGAGAGACACAGAGACACACTAATCTCACAGACATACAGACACACATAAACCTATCCTTATTAGCACTCTTTTTCCATCAATGTATCTTTCTATATGTCTGTCCATAGATGTTTTAAACTCATTAGAATTAGCTCTCATTGACATTAAATCTAAGAAATTTTATTTTCAATATGTATCCATTGAATGGAGGAAACTTGTTCGATTACTGATGTTTCTTATCAATAAATACTATCTTTTGCTAGCAATATAACAAATTCAAATAGCACACTGACAGCAGTCTGCTCTTTAAAATATCTAGGTATGTTGCTAGACCCCAATCTATCCTTTGGCCTTCATATTGAAAAAATCTCTTCAAAACTTTACCCAAAAACTAGTTGCCCTGTACAGAAACAAATCCTGCCTAAGCCCTACAGTAAGGAAACAGTGCAACAAATGCTAATGCCAGTCATTGATAATGGGGATGTAGTGCATGCACCCGCACCGCAAACCCACCTTAATAAACATAATACGTTATATAATTCATTCTGCCGCTTAGTACTAGAACGTAATTACTTTACCCATCACTGTGACATGTTAAAAGAGCTAAACTGGCTATCACTGGAATCCCAACGCATTCTTCATCTTTCCAGCCTTGTGCATAAGAGCATTTCTGGGAAGCTCCCACTCTACCTGAATAGAATGTTCTCCCCAACTGTTCCCACCTCCTATAACCTCTGATCCAGTACTATATTTAGCATACCGCAATACAAAAATAAAGTGTCTCGATCCTAATTTTCCTACAGAGCACCGCAATTATGGAATAATCTCAGGGACACAATCAAATCTTCATTCAATCTAAAATCTTTTAAGAGATTTATGGCAATATATCTCAATACAGAATGCAGCTGTCATGGTTGAATATATGTATTACCTGTTATGTATTAAATTTATATACATATGTATATTGTATTTTTGTAATATTGTATCCTATTGCAATGTTTGTGGACCCAGGACATACTTGAAAACAAGAGAAATCACAATGTATCCATCCTGGTAAGATATTTCATAAATAAACAAATAAATAAATAAATATTGGCACATGAAAGGTAGTTTTATGTATTATGTTACTTTACCTTGAATATTTCAGCAAAAACTATGTAAAATATTTATTTACATTGATTTTTAAAAATTTTGGTCCATTTATAGTCCTTTGTACTTGGTTTTTAAACAATAAAAAATGACTGGAAAACCACAGTGCTAGATAGATTTAAATGATTAATTATATTCTACCTAAATCTTAGAATTCCTCAAAGCTGTGGACAAAGGGACTCGCTCTTCTATTAGCGGAAACAAAAAGAAAACTTCTTTAGATCATCTTTAGGAATATCTGGAAAAGAAACCTATAGCAAAATCAAGTAGTAACTCATGTTTATTTATTAGAAATATATAAAGAAAGAAAAAGTTGAGTGAGTATAGAATGCAAAAATAAATTAAAGAAAATGTCAAACGTGTTGTTATTACAATGTCAATGTCTTAAATGTTTTGACTATTTGCTTTATTTATTTAACCTTTCAGAAGGTAATTTTCTGCATTTTGTAATTTATTACTATTTTAAATGAGGTTGCTTATTATCAAGTCCTGTATATAATCAAAACAAACTGTCCAAAAATGTAAATTAAATTTGTTTGAGTGTATGTTTCTTTACATAACTCTATATTTAAATCAAATGTCCATCTATGTACCCCCCCCACTCTCTTAGCCCATCTGACCCTAATATACATCTCTCTCCCACAGTCTGATTTTTAAACATACCAAGCCCAGCATAGAACTCAGAGCTCCATCAGCTGTTCCATGGCCATTTGAAACAGGTAGCCTTCTGGAAGACTCGGTTCCCTCCCACCCTACCCCTCGCCCACCCACCCCATGCTTAATTCTACATTTATAGATAGTCTCCCACACAACTTTCAACCTCTTGAAATTGACAGGTGCAAACACTGATCATCACACCCTTCCAATCTTTTAACTCTATAGAACACATACCCTCTCTCCCTACAAATAGATATCTCACACACTAATACTATATACTTTTTGTTTAATTTTTTTTAAGTTTTTCACAATTTCTGTTTTTCATTTTCAACTACACACCTCATACCACTAACATGAATCCAAATATAACCATACTGATATTCTCAATAACCCTTTTTTCAATTCAATTTTGTTCACACCACTACCAGCATAAGCACACACCTCAAACTGGAAAACAAATTATCATACACCATGGCATGCTTTGTTCCTGTAACTTATCTGCTGAGTGCTGGTGGAGAGTTCTAAAAAATAGCCCTCCTACCCCCACCTCACAAAATTATAAAGTATCCCATTCACTATGTGCCCAAACAAAAATTATGTCCAAATTCCTATTCCTTATGTTACTCACCCTTGCAAATGATGTGGAGTCTAACCCAGGTCCCCCAGCTAATTCTAGTCCTAATCTCCCCACTAAAAAAGGCCTCTCTTTTGTGCACTGCAACATCCGTAGTTTACTCCCTAAACTAGATGCACTGCAAGCCTGGTGTTCCCATTACAAACCACAAATCATTGTGCTCTCAGAATCTTGGTTAACAACTAAAATACCAGACACCGCCATTGCAATACAGGGGTATTCATGTTTTAGAAATGACAGAGCAAAGAGAGGAGGAGGCATTGTTATTTATGTTGACAATTCCATAAAGTTTACCCCTTTACAAAACCTTAATCCTCCTGCAACCTTTGATTTCCTCTCTGGCACAATTGAGATCCCGTGCAGTAATTCAATCATTGTTGCAGGAATCTACCGCCCACCTAGCTCCCCTGTGCATACTCTTTCTGACATAGCCCATCTCCTTAGTGAAACCATTGCTCAAAACCCTAAAAGTGAACTGTTGGTCTTTGGAGATTTTTTTTTTTTTTTTTTTTAATTCTTTATTTTTGATTGTGCAGGTAGTTACATGACATTTCCATACGCCACAACAGCGTTCATATAAAGATTCATATAGGATTGTTCGTGGCATTAGTAATTGCACATTTTTTTTTTTTTTTAGCGTAAACAAATTCAATATAACAGGTTGAACTGTGGTTAACAGATACTTCACTGTAGTTTAGCATGCAAGTGAGTTAAAATGAAGTTACTATGTATTATCACCTTCCAGTATGTGCATTAACCTGCAAGTCTGGATAAAAACAGTTGTTGTCTGGTAGGTAACGTTACATGCATACAGAACAGGACATTTGACTGATGAATCAGTCTTAGGAAACGTCAGACTTGAGAGTGTTACTAGAATAGGTTAATAGAATAGGTTAAATCATAAGACACCTGCGAAACTGCCTCTCCGTAAAGGTAAGGCAACCTGCCAAAAACATGTAGGTAGCTTGGGTCGAGCAACAACAATCAGGCAGATCTGGCTAGTCCAGCTTTGGTGTAGCAGTTTAGGTAGATTAAGAAGGTAACATTAGGCTGAGAACATGCTAAGACATAGTAATAGTGTGCAAGCTTGTGTGGCCTGCCGTTTGCAGTAAGTAGGTTCCGTGGCTAGGCGTGTGTCTTAGAGTGTGGGAGAGTTGGTTAATAATGTCGCTGGACTTACGCCTCTGTGTGTCGCTACTGGTAGTTGGTTGGTCATCTAGGGTATGGGGGGGGGGGGGGTTTGAGGGGCTGATTTCAGGCCCCATTGGGCCTCTGTTGCGGTGTATAGGTTCGTGTATATCAGCTGTTGGGAGCGAGTTGAGCACACAAGTGATAATGAACAAATCTAACAATAAAAACTTAAAGTGTTGCAGTTGGGTAAGTTGCGGTACCTTATGGGTAGCCGTCAGAACGCAAAGGGCAATCTAGTATCCTCCCAGGCTGGGGTGGCGGCAAATACCGTGGATGAGTGTCTCACTACACCCCTGTAAGGAAAAACAAAAGTAGCCAACGGCCTGAAATACACCGTAAAGTAAAAAGTAAAGTTAGCATGTGCCTGCAGGCAGTGGGTAATGGGTAACCGTCCTCACATGGATGTCTGTGTGGACTCAGATCTTTCGCTCAGCACTCTACCTGGAGTGCTTAGGCATAGTTACTCCTGCACTACTTATACATAACTAGCATTACAAACTTTGATAATGAATAATCTATTGAGGCTAAATGCCGGAGAAAACACGCATGAGTCATTCGGATTAAGAGTAAGTCCATTGGGTGGTAGTGGGATGATCGGCTCAAATAGTTTTAGTCCTCAAGGCAGACAGTTTGTAATTCCTTCTTGTTCAGCCTACATCGGTCAGGTAAAGGCCTGGTGCCCCTATAGCATGTGGACAGTTCCTCTGAAGGTGGGAGGTCGAGTCGGAGAAAAATGCACTTGCCATTCTTTGTGTCCGTTAGGGGTTAATCCACTGTATGAACAGTGCAGTTCTTATAAACCAGGGAACTATTGCGGCGGGAAAGCGAGGATCCTTATTTCACGGAAGGTGTCATGGCTGGCTCGGTGATGGTCCCGTTGGGGAGGTTCTTCTCGGGACAAATGTCTCGGAGGTGGCTGGATTCCATGTATGAGTGGCGTTGTGTCTAGTCGGTTGTTGCAGTGCGTCGTGAGGAAGGCCCCAAACCGTTAGGTGTCTTCTTGCCTCTGTTAGGTCGGCTATCAGGTAAGAATCTTCCCCCTTAAGCACCTGTAGTTTGTGGGGTTTGCGCCATTGGTACTTGATGCAGTGTGTGCGGAGTAAGGCGGTGAGCGGCTTAAGGGATGCGCGCCATGCCATCGTACCTCTAGACAGGTCCGCATAGAAGGTGAGGGACATATCTTCAAAGATGTAAGGAGAGTGATCCCTAAGGGCGGCCAGTAGTGCCGATTTGTCTTGGCGCTTCTGAAATGTAAGTATCGTGTCCCGGGGTGCCGCCGCCGGGGCCGTCGTGGGTTTGGGTATGCGAAATATGTTTTCAATGCACATACCTTTGGCCTGTTTTGTGGGGAGGATTGTGCTCACCAGGCGTCGTATGAGGTGGGGGATTTCGGCGTCGGAAATTGAGTCCGCAATTCCCCTTACTTTGAGGTTTTGAGCCCGCCTCGTGTCTTCTATCGCCGCCATTTTCTGGTCTACTTGCAGGTGCTGGCGTTGTAAGGAGGCCACTTCTCGTTGTAGCGTGGTGAGTTGTTGGGTATAGCTCTTGGAGTCTCGTTCGACGGTGCTCAGTCGGTCTGACAGGCCCTGAATATCTTTTTTCATACCCGCCATGTCAGCCTGGAGGCCTAGTCGCAGCTCCTTCAGCAGCTCCCTCATCTCGGCCTTCGTGACCGGGGACGTATCCGACGGAATCTTAGGCTGCATCTGTGGTCGGGTAGTGGGTATGGTCACCTCTTCTTGGTCCGAGGTTAAGGCATCAGAGTTGGTGAGGTCGTCTGCAAAGTCTGCATAGTCCGCCATGTGGGACTCTTGGGCTTCACACGCTCTCCGCCATAAGTCTCCAATGCTTGCGCCTGGGCGAGTCCCGTCCGATTTAAGTTTTTTGTTTTTCTTCCCCATTGCTCCCTATATCGTCGGGGTAAGCAGCGAGGGTTTTTTGTCGATTTCTGGGGTGATATTCGTAGATTTGGGCAGTATATTGGCTTGTGCAGCACGGAGCTCGCTGAAGTTGCGACCGCTCGCCTCGGCTGTTGGCTCCGCCCCCCCCTTTGGAGATTTTAATATTGATTGGCTGAATCCTAAAAATAATAGTTCGTGCACGCTTTTTAAGACTTTGCAGCTAACACAATTAATCTCCTCCCCAACTCGCATAAATATTAAAAGCCTTAACCATACCCTACTAGATTGGATTCTCTCTACTTCTCCTGATAGAATCCAGGAGGCCGGTGTTCTCCCAAACACTTTCAGTGATCACTGTTTAGTGTACTGTGTGCGCAAAATTAAGGCTATTAAATCCGCTCCCAAGGTTAAAATAACACGGTCCTTCAAAAAATTTAATCTTGAATCCTTTCTAAAGGACATCAAGAACCTCCCATGGCACAGATTAAACATTATCCCGGATCTAGACTGTGCTGTTGAATTCTTTCAGTCTGAACTCCTACAAATTTGGAATCTGCATGCCCCGCTGCGTAAGGTGAGGGTAAAAGGAGCTCATATGAACTGGATCACAGCTGACCTCATCCAAATGTACCAGTTTCGGGATTCTTTGTGGTCAAAGTTTAAGCGTACTGGCTCTATGAATGATCACTGTGCATATAGACAATGGCGAAATATATGCACAAAACAAACAAAATTGGCCAAAGCCCAATATTTCTATGACAATCTGAACAATAACATCTCAAACCCTAGAAACTTTTGGAAAGTCATAAATAAACTACAAACTCCCCCAATCCACTCCCAACCCTCCACTGTCAAAGTGGATAACCAAACCCTGAAACTTCCCTTAGATGTAGCAAATGCCTTTAACAATTATTTTGTCGGATGCTCTACTGCCCTGATTGCCAAGCTAATAAATGGCACACATCCTGAAACTACAAATGTGGATCAGGTCTCACTAAATTTGCAAACGCCCAATATAGACAAGTTCACTTTTAGACCTGTACCTGTTAGTGTCATTGAAAAACATCTTAATAATCTAAAAATGAAAAACCAGTCCGGACCTGACCAAATCCCAGCAATGCTGTTGAAGCTCAGTGCACCAGCAATTGCTAAACCCGTCGCAACTCTAATTAATGAATCCTTGGTGTCTGGATACTTACCCAAACTTTGGAAGACTGCTAGAGTAGTGCCTATCCATAAAAGTGGTGACACTACCTTGGTTTCTAACTATCGCCCTATATCATTGCTCCCAGTATTGTCAAAAATCTTAGAAAAATGTGTCCATACGCAACTATGTGAGTATTACCAACAATCAAACCATCTGACCCCTGATCAATCGGGCTTTCGCCAGAATCACTCCACTACAACTGCCCTCTTAAAAGTTTGCAATGACATCCAAACTGGCATGGAACAAGGAGACCTAACTGGAGCTATTTTCCTTGATTTTGCTAAGGCCTTTGACACAGTAGACCACGACATTCTACTGCACAAACTCAAAAACTCAGGTATTGGTGATCATTCGCTAAACTGGTTTCGATCGTATGTATCGGAACGCTCGCAATATGTGTCCATTTCTGACAGCGACTCCCTCCCTCTCCCAGTCACGTGTGGTGTTCCCCAAGGTTCCATTCTCGGCCCCCTACTATTTTCATTATTTATAAATGATCTGCCTAATGTCTGCAAATCCTCAAATGTACACATGTACGCAGATGACACGGTAATCTATGCGAGCAATTCCGATCTACCGCAGCTTGAGGCTGTGCTCCAAGACCAGTTTACAGAGGTAGAAAAGTGGATCGCAAAAAACAAACTGTTCCTGAACACTGACAAAACTGTCACAATGATCTTTGGAACAGTACCTAAATTACACAAATTACACAATTCTCACCTATCCATCAAAACAATTTCAAATGGCACACTGACCGCAGTCCACTCTTTCAAATACTTGGGTATGATGTTAGACCCCAATCTATCTTTTGGCCTGCACATAGAAAACCTTGCATCTAAACTTTATCCAAAACTAGGTGCCCTGTACAGAAACAAATCCTGCCTAAGCCCTTCAGTAAAGGAAAAGATTGTACAGCAAATGCTGATGCCAATCGTTGATTATGGGGATGTAGTATATGCATCTGCATCGCAATCCCACATTAATAAACTCAACACATTGTATAACTCGTTCTGCCGATTTGTGCTACAATGTAATTACAGGACCCACCATTGTGACATGCTAAAAGAACTAAACTGGCTGTCGCTGGAATCCAGACGCACCCTTCATCTTTCTAGCCTTGTGTTTAAGAGCTTTTCTGGGAAACTCCCACCCTACCTGAACGCAATGCTTTCCCCAGCTGTTCCCACTTCCTACAACCTCCGATCCAGTACCAACACTTTACTTAGTCTACCTCAATATAAAAAGAAAGCAGCCCGATCCTCCTTCTCCTACAGAGCACCGCATTTGTGGAACGACCTCCCGCACAAATTAAAATCTTCCCTAAGTTTAAAGTCCTTTAAGAGATCCTTCTCTACATACCTCAAAACAGAATGTACCTGTCATGGTTGATTATATATTTCCTACCTGTTCTATGTTAAATGTTGTATATATTGTATATTAATTTTGTATTTTATTGTACACTAACTGTAACAATGCAATGATTTGTGGACCCAGGACATACTTGAAAACGAGAGAAATCTCAATGTATCTTTCCTGGTAAAATATTTTATAAATAAATAAATAAATAAATAATATTTCTGATTCAAAAATACAATATCAAAACAAAGAATATTTTCCAAAAACAAATGTTGTATGTTAACTTTATCCTGTCCCATGAGTTTTGTATCCAGTAATATTGCAAATTTATCTTGAGGAGTTTTACAAATATTCTTGAAACATAACAGTTTGTTGTTTACATTTTTAATAAGTATTGTATTAATAGCTTCTGGTAACTGTGCTGTTTTGCATCTTAATGTGTTTTCATCCAGAATGCCACTTACAGCTATAAATTATCGACACACAAAGCTTTCCAAATATTTTAAAACAAACTAAATTTGAACTATGTAAAATGTACTTTTCAGGATAAGTTGTTTTCAGATGTGCATGGGGATTTTTATAACTTTCCCTATCGGACCCAAACCCTCAAACAATAGGATTTGCTAGGTTTACTTTTAACATATCCCAATGCAATTTCGCAAAGTTCACTGATATGACAACCCCATTTGACTACTAGGCATCAGCTTTCTTTGATATTAAATAAAATGTATGTATATACCCTTAAATGATCTTGCACAATCACTGTAAAATAGAACACATATTCTCATGAATGGAATGTGTTCTATTTTTTTTATCATTTGTATTTTATTAAAGGTTTTCACAGTATATATATATGTATGCCATACTTACCAATATTTTCTTTTCCTGGATATATGCCATGGCAGCACTACGTATGGGTATAGCTCCTCCCCTTCTCAATTGGACAGGAACACCTCCTAAATAAAAGAGACTCCCTCTATACCCCCTCAGTCTTAGTTTAAAGCCACAAAACAACACATGATTTCAGAAGAGGGTGGGATCGCAGTGCTGCCATGGCATATATCCGGGAAAAGAAAATATCGGTAAGTATGGCATACATTTTCTGTTTTCCCCGGATATATCCATGGCAGCACTACGAATGGGTTATACACAAGCTGAAAAGAGTAAGGGAGGGAGAATAATAACCACAACGCATAAATCCATGCAAATACGGTTTATTGATCCATAAACTATAAGGCAGCAGAGAGGACACTTCTACCAAATTCTGTGGTAGATGAACGCACTACATCCAACTGATAGTGATTGATAAACGTGTTGAAGGAGGACCATGTTGCTGCTGAACAAATGCGATCCGCAGAAATGTTGGTTGCAGCTGCCCAAGGATCTGGTAGAATGAGCTCTAAGGCCTTGAGGGACAGGAACTCCGGAGACTGAGTAGGCCTGACCAATGGCTGAGATGATCTATCGGCCAATATGAGACGAAGAAGCGGCTTGACGCTTCTTGTAACCTGAAGGAATAATTAACAGTCTAGATGTCTTCCTTATGACTGAAGTCCGGTTCAGGTATGTAGATAAACAGCGCACCAGATCCAAACGATGCCATTTCTCTTCTTCTTCCGATGAGGGATGATGGAAAAAGGCTGGCAAAATTATGTCCTGATTCATATGGAAAGCAGAAACCACCTTGGGTCTGAAAGCTGGAATCGTACGAAGGATCACTCGGTCTTCCTGAAGAATCAAAGAGGGAGACTCACAGAAGAGAGTGCTTAGCTCGGAGATTCTTTTACCTGAGGTCAAGGCAACCAACAGAACGGTTTTCAATGTAAGAGTAAGTATAGAAAAACTCTCCAAGGTCTCAAACGAGAATCAGACCGAGTAAGGCCTGTAAAACCAGAGGTAAGGGAGCAAGACCGTATTGGAGGGCGAAGCTTGAGAATGGCTTGAAAAAATCTAGCAATATCTGGATCAAATGCCAATTTCCGATCTAACAGAGCAGAGATCGCTGAAGTATGCACTTTTAGGGAGCTGAGACTCAAACCCTTGTCAAACCGTCCTGTAAAAATGTAAGGATGTCACAGATACTGGGAGAAAAAGGAGAAATAATATGTGCCAAACACCAGCTACAGAAGATGTCCCAAATACGATAGTAAGCTGATGAAGTGGATTTCTTCCTGGCATTCAGAAACATAGAAACATAGAAACATAGAATGTGACGGCAGATAAGAACCATTCGGCCCATCTAGTCTGCCCAGTTTTCTAAATACTTTCATTAGTCCCTGGCCTTATCTTATAGTTAGGATAGCCTTATGCCTATCCCACGCATGCTTAAACTCCTTTACTGTGTTAACCTCTACCACTTCAGCTGGAAGGCTATTCCATGCATCCACTACCCTCTCAGTAAAGTAATACTTCCTGGTATTATTTTTAAACCTTTGTCCCTCTAATTTAAGACTATGTCCTCTTGTTGTGGTAGTTTTTCTTCTTTTAAATATAGTCTCCTCCTTTACTGTGTTGATTCCCTTTATGTATTTAAATGTTTCTATCATATCCCCCCTGTCTCGTCTTTCCTCCAAGCTATACATGTTAAGATCCTTCAACCTTTCCTGGTAAGTTTTATCCTGCAATCCATGAACCAGTTTAGTAGCCCTTCTTTGAACTCTCTCTAAGGTATCAATATCCTTCTGAAGATAGGGTCTCCAGTACTGTGTACAGTTCTCCAAGTGAGGTCTCACCAGTGTTCTGTACAATGGCATGAGCACTTCCCTCTTTCTACTGCTAATACCTCTCCCTATACAACCAAGCATTCTGCTAGCATTTCCTGCTGCTCTATTACATTGTCTGCCTACCTTTAAGTCATCAGAAATAATCACCCCTAAATCCCTTTCCTCAGATGTTGAGGTTAGGACTCTATCAAATATTTTGTACTCTACCCTTGGGTTTTTACGTCCAAGATGCATTATCTTGCACTTATCCACATTAAATGTCAGTTGCCACAACTCTGACCATTTTTCTAGTTTACCTAAATCATTTTCCATTTGGCTTATCCCTCCTGGAACATCAACCCTGTTACATATCTTAGTATCATCCGCAAAAAGACACACCTTACCATCAAGACCTTCTGCAATATCACTAATAAAAATATTAAAGAGAATGGGTCCAAGTACAGATCCCTGAGGTACCCCACTGGTGACAAGCCCAAGCTTCGAATATACTCCATTGACTACAACCCTCTGTTGCCTGTCACTCAGCCACTGCCTTACCCATTCAACAATATTCAAATCCAAACTCAAAGATTGTAGTTTATTGATAAGCCTTCTATGTGCAACAGTGTCAAAAGCCTTACGGAAATCTAGGTAAGCAATGTCTACTGCACCACCCTGATCTATAATTTTAGTTACCCAATCAAAAAAATCAATAAGATTAGTTTGGCATGATCTCCCTGAAGTAAACCCATGTTGTCTCTGGTCTTGAAATCCATGTGTTTTTAGATGTTCAACAATCCTATCCTTTAACATGGTTTCCATCACTTTCCCCACTACTGAAGTAAGGCTTACTGGCCTATAGTTGCCCGACTCCTCCCTATTACCTTTCTTGTGAATGGGCACAACATTCGCTAACTTCCAATCTTCTGGGACTACTCCTGTTATCAATGATTGGTTAAATAAATCTGTTAATGGTTTTGCTAGTACACCACTAAGCTCTTTTAATAGCTTTGGGTGTATTCCATCAGGTCCCATTGACTTATTTGTCTTTACTTTTGACAGTTGAAATAGAACCTCTTCCTCTGTAAACTCACGTGTAATAAATGACTCATTTATCCTTTTTGTTAACAGAGGTCCCTTTCCTTCATTTTCATCTGTAAATACCGAACAAAAATATTCATTGAGGCAGTCAGCTAGACCTTTATCCTCATCTACATACCTTCCTTCTTTTGTTTTTAATCTAACTAATCCTTGTTTTACTTTTCTTTTCTCATTTATGTATCTAAAAAAAGTTTTGTCCCCCTTTTTTACTGACTGTGCTATTTTCTCTTCTGTGTGGGATTTGGAAGCTCTTATAACTTGCTTAGCCTCTTTCTGCCTAATCTTATAGGTCATTCTGTCTTCCTCATTCTGGTTTTTTTTATAATTACTAAATGCTAACTTTTTGTTTTTTACTATTTTGGCCACATCTGCGGAGTACCACAGTGGTTTCTTGAATTTTTTGCTTTTACTGACAAGCCTAATGCAATTTTCTGTTGCCTTCAGTAGTGCAACTTTTAAATAATCCCATTTATTTTGGACTCCATATAAAGAGTATAAATTACTGAAGAAGAGAAGCCTTTGCTGGAGAGACGTTGCTTCTCAATTTCCAAGCCCTTACATTGAGAGACTGAGGAGATGGGTGAGAGATCGGACCTTGTTGTAGGAGACTGAGTTGATCTGGGAATTTCAGAGGAATGTCCTGAGAGAGTTTCTGCAGCAGGGGAAACCAACGCCGCCTGGGTCAGAAGGGAATCACTGCGAGAATTGTCGCTTGCTCCTGCAGGATTCTTCTTAGCAGGGGGAAAATCAGAGGAGTTGGGGGAAAAACATACCCTAGATGGAACTTCCACTCACAACAGAGAGCATCCTGGTCTTCCGCCAAAGGGTCGAAGTAACGCGAGAAGAACCTTCCCACTTTGCAATTCTTCGCTGTGGCCAGCAGATCTACCTGAGGAAAACCCCACTTCTGGACTATGCTTTGGAATGCCAGAGGGGCCAACTCCCATTCTGTGGGATCCAGGGTTACTCGGCTTAAGAATTCCGCCACTTGATTGTTCTTTCCTGGAAGGTAAACTGCCTTGATCCCCTTCAAATTCTTCTCTGACCAGGACATAAGTGGGGTCAACACTTTCATTAAGCGTTTGCTCTTTGTACCCCCCTGATGATTGATGTAAGCAACTGCAGAGGTATTGTCTATCCTTACTCTCACCAAACTTTGTTTCAGACAAGGAAAGTACAGAAGAGCCTGGAAGACTGCTTGCAACGCTAAAACATTCGAGGATAGAGGATACTGTTTATTTTCCCACTGCCCCTGAACATGAAGAAGGCCCAAATGAGCTCTCCAACCTGATTGGCATGCATCCGTCGTGAGAGTAAACCAAGGGATATCGTTCAGAGGATACCCTTGATATAGATTCTCGTTCATCAGCCACCATGCCAGTTCCTTCTTGATCTCTGATGATAAAGAGATTGCTTGATTCAGATCCTTGTTTGCAAACTGGGATAGAAACCCTTCTTGTGGAATCCTCATATTCCACTGGGCCCATCTCGTAAGGCCTATTGTAGAGGACAAACTTACCAGAAGGCTCATAAATTCCTGGGCCGGGATGGAATTCAGAGGCAGAAGACGAAGGATCTTTGATTGAATACGAAGCCCTCTGTCCAAGGATAGGGAGACTTGTGACTGGATTGTGTTGAATCTTGCCCCTAAGTATATCATAACTTGAGAGGGGGAAAACTGACTCTTCTTGAGGTTTACCAACCATCCAAATTTTTGAAGAATTAAAAGAACCCGATCTCGATGAAGAAGGAGAATATTGAGAGAATCAATGTCGTTGAGATAATGGAATATTTGAGAAAGTCCTGGGAGTTGTGCTCAGGCCAAAGGGAAGGGCTCAAAACCGAAAATGCTGATGGTGAATCGCAAATCTCAGGAACTTCTGGTGTGGTGGAGCAATAGGAACGTGAAAGTAAGCGTCTCGAAGGTCTATGGAGATTAACCAGTCGCCTGGGGAGATGACCTTTATAATGGAACTTACTGATTCCATCTTGAATTTTCTCACATACAGATTTTCGTTTAATTTGTGAAGGACCAAAATTGGTTTCCACTCCCCTGATGCTTTTGGAGTGAGAAAAAGTCTGGAATAAACCCCCAATCCTCTCTATTTTGCAGAAACAGGACAAATAACTCCCTCTGCTGGAAAGGAAGAAACAAAAGACCGAATCGCCACTGCTTTCTCTGTTTCCATAGGCATTCTTGTAGACATGTCCTGTATTGCTGGAGCCCAGACCTCGTAGAAGTGAAGAAGTCTTGCTCCCACTCCCAAGGGCTGGACTGGCGTCCCATCAGAATTGCTTTGAAGGCTTGCCATTGCCACCATGTCCTCGGGTGGTTTTGGAAGAGGAGAGTCCACTTTTCAGGATTTGAATCTGGAACACTCTCTACCAGGTTTGTATTGTCTAAAGTCCTTGTCCCGAAAGGAACGTCTGTCCTGGGGAAAGGATCTTTTAGGACGTCTATCTTGAGGAAGAAAGGCCTTACGTCTTTCTGCTGCCTTTTTGATACATTCGTCCAGATATTTGCCAAAGAGCATCTCTCCTTGAAAGGGGAGGGAACACAGGCTATTTTTTAAAGAATAATCTGCCACCCAATTACGCAGCCAAAGAGCACGTCTTGATACTACAGTAAGGACCATGCTTCTGGAGATGGTTTTAACCAAATCTATAGAAGCTTCTGATAAAAAATCAATAGCCAGCTTAATTTTCCTTAAGGATTCCAGCAGCCTGGATCTACTGACTCCACTTGATATGTCCTCTTCGAGGTCATCCATCCACTGCTTCAAGGCCCTAGAGACAGATGTCAAGGCTACAGCAGGACGAAGCCCAGAGCCAGAGGCTATATAGGCTTTGGACAAATTTGAGTCCATACGTTTATCCATTGGATCTCTTAAAGTACCGGCATCATCCAATGGGAGGGTGGTCTTTTTGGCTAGTCGGACAATTGCTGCATCTACTTTGGGGGCAAGAGCCCAAAGGTTACTGTCTGTAGCCTTAAAAGGGTATGGTTTAGAAAAATGACCCTGAATAGTGATTCTTTTTCCAGCCTTCTTCCATTCTTGCTTAATGAGGTCCTCAATGGTTTCATGCAATGGGAAAGTAGGATTGCACCTTCTCAGGTCAGCAAAATGCTTACTAGAAGCTGGTTCTTCCTCTCTCTTATCATTAAGCTCCAAGGTATCATGAACTGCCTTGATTAAAGCTTCTATTTTCACACTGTCTATAAAGACAGGAGAGGCCCTGTTAAGACACCTTTTGTCTCTATCAGTAAATCGCCGTTTAGTTCACCTTCCCCTCTCACCGTATTAAATCTCTGTTCGTATACTTTATAATCCACAAACCATAACCAGGGGAAGCGATAATCTCCCGAACGGGATCCGTGAATGCACTCTGGTTCCCGAACCGAACTCCACGAACTAATAACCGAATCACGATATCCACCAAGCGGCATAAGTTTCCCATAAACAGTCTCTAAGCGTGAATAAGAAATCCCCCCAATAACGAGACAGAAGCTCCGTATTGAGGGTCAAACAGGATCTGGCTTTACTGTGGGCTACCCGCCCGTATTTATGCAGGTCTCCCACTTGGTGGACACTCCCCTAGGGGACCAAATGGGAGACTGAAATTACAGATGTACAGTAGGACATTCCAGACATACAGGCATAGACTTTTCCCACAATGCAATAGGGTTTCCTACTTCCTGCCCTGGAGATAATTGGGAAGAAATGCAATTATCTCCAGGACAAAGACCCATCGCCATTTTAAATATAAACCCAGAAAATACATAAAAATATATAACTTTATTATAACTGTATATTCCCCAGCCATATCACATATCCCCAGATAGCCGGGATCTGAGGGCACATTATTGACGAATAGCGCTCAGATCCCATTCGTATAGTTCAATCGCCACGGAGTTAAAGTTCCTAGAGTCTTTCGGCAGGCGATTGACTCCGTGGGAAGGCTATCTGGGTTAAATACTTTCGGTCGACGGTAAAACTCCCGAACAGCTGGTATTCGTATGGTTTGGTTCGAGACAGCCGAATGACCCATGGTTTCAGCGGTGTTCGGCAGAAAAGGTGTCCGTTTTTAGTTCCATGGAATCAGAGCCGAACACCGCTGGGCTTTCGTCGGTTTAAAGATGGCCGCTGCCTCGTGGTCGACATGCGAACGGCGGCCACTCTGAAGTCGGCTTAATTGAGAAGTGTCTGCGGTTAAATACAACGTTCTAATTGGGATCAAAAGGTTAACCAGCAGCACACTTCTCTTCTGGGTGGCCACCCGTTCGGCAGTTTTATTCGGGAAAACAGTCATTCGGATGGTTAGAATACTGGAAACAGTCATTTAGACGGATGGCACAAAATAGCCGAATCCACCAAAGAAATAGACAGAAGGATGGTTCTGTCACACGGCTCCCCCCTTGTGGAACACTCCGGCAGACCCGGCTTGACCCTGTGGCGGGTCAACTTGGGGATGCCCGGACTAAGAGGTGGTGGATATGTCTGTTTGCCGGGATAAGCCATCCGCATTTCCATTCAGCTTACCGGGTCTGTAGCTAATAGTAAAGTTGTAAGGTTGCAATGCCAAGCTCCATCTTAGCAGTCTCCCATTGTCTCCTGAGACCCGGTTAAGCCACACGAGGGGGTTATGATCTGTCACAAGGGAAAACTCTTGCCCATACAAGTAGGGACTTAACTTTTTCAATGCCCAGACCAGGGCTAAACATTCTTTCTCAACTGCCGCATAGCTCACTTCTCTGGGTAGTAATTTTCTGCTGAGATATGCGACAGGATGCTCTCCTCCATCTTCCCCGACTTGGCTCAACACAGCCCCCAGTCCATACATGGAAGCATCTGTGTGAACGAGAAAACGTTTGTTAGGGACTGGGGCAGCCAAGACAGGGGCATTCACGAGAGCCTGTTTCAGTGCCTGGAACGCAGCTTCACAAGCCGGGGACCACAGGACCTGCTTAGGCAAGTTCTTTTTCGTCAGGTCCGTCAGGGGATTAGCAATAGAGCTGTAGTCAGGAACAAAACGTCGGTAGTACCCTGCTGTCCCCAAGAAGGCCAATACCTGGGTCTTAGTAGTGGGTGTGGGCCAGTTAGCCACCGCTTCTACTTTGGCTGGTTCGGGTCTCTGGCTCCCACATCCCACTCGGAGACCCAAATACTGTACTTCTGCCATACCTAGATGGCACTTTTCTGGCTTCAATGTCAGGCCGGCGGCCCGAATCTTATCCAGTACCACCCCTATATGTACCAGGTGTTCCTCCCAGGACCCACTGTAGATCGCTATGTCGTCCAAGTATGCACAGGCAAATTCTTGGAAGCCATCCAGGAGTCTATCCAGCATCCGTTGGAAGGTAGCCGGGGCATTCTTCATCCCAAAAGGCATGACCTTAAATTGGTACAGGCCAAATGGGGTGACGAATGCCGACTTGGGGATAGCATCCTCGGTCAGGGGAATCTGCCAGTAGCCCTTACATAGGTCTATGGTGGTCCGATAACGTCGCCTGGCAATACGGTCTAGTAATTCGTCTACCTGGAGCATCGGGTAGGCGTCAGTGGTGGTCTGCTCGTTGAGTCACCTGTAGTCCACACAGAACCGTGTGGTTCCATCCTTCTTAGGCACCAGGACTACAGGCGAAGCCCAAGGGCTGTCAGAGGGTTTGATGACCCCAAGCTGGGTCATCTCCTGGATCTCCTTCCGCATTCCGTCTCGGACTGCTTCAGGGATACGGTAAGGCGGCTGTCGTAAGGGGGTCTGTCCAGGGGTCTCTACCTTGTGTACAGCGAGGTGGGTGTAACCTGGCTCCTGGGAGAAAGTTGCTTGTTTCTCCCACAACAACTGTTTCGCTTGTACTCTTTCTGTGGGGTTTAACCTGTCTCCTAACTGTACGAGGGAGGTGAGGTCAGTCTGGGGATCCCTTTCTAACATATCGGGAAGAGGTAAATTCTCAGGGTCATCTGTAGCGGGGGCACATACGGCTGCAATATTCTCAGGGCGTTCTTGGTATTCTTTCAGCATGTTCACATGGAAGGATCTCTGAACCCTTTCGTCTGAACAGCTGGCTATTAAATAGGTAGTATCGCAGATCTGCGCTACTATCTTGTACGGGCCTTGCCAAGATGCTTGCATCTTGTTGGCCTTCACAGGTTTGAGCACCAATACCTTTTGCCCCACCTGGAAGGCTCGCTGTCGGGCACCCTGATCGTACCATCTTTTCTGTCTCCCCATGGCCGCCTGGAGATTCTCCCTTACCATCAGGGACAGTTTCTCCATGCGGTCACGGAGTTCCAGAACATATGGCACTATGGGGGTCCCTTCCTGCTCAGTCTCCCCCTCCCAGTGGCCCCGGATGAGATCCAGGGGTCCGCGGACCCGTCTCCCATACAGTAACTCAAAGGGGGAGAACCCAGTAGATTCCTGGGGCACCTCCCGGTACGAAAACAACAGGTGAGGCAGGAATCTCTCCCAGTCCCTGCAAGTGTCTGTAAAGGTCCTCAGCATCTGTTTGAGGGTACCGTTAAAACGCTCGCAGAGACCGTTAGTCTGTGGGTGGTAAGGTGAGCTAAGCAAGGGTTTAATGCCACACACTTTCCACAGCTGCTGGGTGAGCACCGCAGTGAATTGGGTTCCCTGGTCGGAGAGAATCTCCTTAGGGAACCCAACCCTGGTAAAAATCCTAACCAGGGCATCATGAACTGTCTCTGCCTCTATATTAGACAGCGCTACTGCCTCTGGATAGCGAGTGGCATAGTCCACCACAGTAAGAATATACTTCTTGCCGGATGGACTAGCCCTGGCCAGTGGACCCACAATGCGGGAAAAGGGCTCCCCTATAATAGGCATCGATGATAGCTTAGCCTTAGGGTGGTCCCCCCGCTTTCCTACCCGTTGACATGTGTCACAAGTACTGCAATACATCCGCACAGCCTGGTTGAAGTTGGGCCAAAAGAAATTCTGTGAGATCCTATAGGCTGTGCGGCGGGACCCTAGATGTCCTGCTAACGGGACATCGTGCCCTATCCGTAGAATCTCCTGCCGGTATTTTGCGGGCACCACCAGCTGTTGATTCGGCGGAGGGGCTATCTGCTTTTGGGAAGGTTTCGGGATTCTGTATAGCCTGTCCCCCGCCCACTTATACCGTTCCCCGTCTATCCCTTCCTCTCCAGCGTCTGCTCTATCCCTGTACTTTTGGAGGGTGGGATCGGTCCGGCTCTCCCTCCCAAACTCCTCTGGGGAATCCCAACGTAAGGGGGTCTGATCTAAGGTATCAGTCGGGGAAAAGGGTCTTACCTGGGTCTCCTCAGCAGGTGGGCTGGTTCCAGAGGCACGGGTCTGAGAACGAGTAGTCACTGGGTTAACGTCCAAGGGGCCCATCGGAGCATAGACCGAAACCAAAGGGGCCAAATCATTCCCAAGAAGCACATCAGCGGGCAAGTCTTTCATAATTCCAACATCTACTGTCTAGCGCCCACTCCCCAATCCAGGTGAACACGGGCAACAGGTAAACGAAATACGGCTCCCCCTGCTACCCTCACGGCCACTGTGTCTCCTGTGTGTTGGTGCTCTGAGACTAAGTTCTTTTGGAGCAGTGTCATTGTGGTTCCTGTGTCTCTAAGTCCATTTACCACTCGGCCATTCAGTTTCACAGTCTGCCGGTGTTGTTGGCGATTGTCCTGATGGGCTGCTTGCACTGGGTCGGCTTCGTGCAAGATGCCCCCGAATTCCTCCTGCTCTACACAGTGAGCAGCAGACTGTGGCGGGCGCTGATTTGCGTTGGCTGGTCTCCTCCAGGACTGAGCTTGGTTGGCGTTGTTCAGCGGACATTCCGGGCTTTTGTGTCCCAACTGTTTGCACAGAAAGCACCGAATGGGTTGGGAATAATCCCTGGCAGTAAACTTGGACGGCTGCACATAATTATTGGTCGGTGGTACCGCTGGGGTGCGATACACTGGGGGTTGGTAGGCTGTGGGAATCGGAGTGGCTGCTGGTCGGTATTCCACTCTGGTCGGGAGTTTAATAGCTGTATTGTCCAATTTGCGAGCATCCGTATATTCGTCTGCCAACCGGGCCGCCTCAGGTAGGGTAGAGGGTTTTCTATCTCTGACCCACTCCCGGACCCCGGCAGGCAATTTATTGAAGCAATGTTCCAGTAAAAATACCTGCAGTACCTCCTCCCCAGATACCGCTTGGCATCCTGCCATCCAGTGGGCTGCAGTACGGTGGACTCTGCAGGCCCATTCCACATAAGAATCGCCAACCTGCTTGTCGGTTTCCCTGAAGCGCCGTCTGTAAACTTCTGGGGTCACCGCATACCTGGCTAGGAGCGCATCCTTCACTGCCCGGTAGCTGGTGATTTCCTCCTCTGGGATGGCCCGAAATGCGTCACTAGCCCGGCCGGATAATTTCCCAGAGAGGATGGTGACCCATTGATCTGTGGGTACCTGGTGTAGGGCACACTGCCTCTCAAAATCGGCCAGGAACCCATCGATCTCTCCTTCATTTTCAATAAAAAATGTAAATGCAGCAAAGTGTACCTTTTTCCTTCCGGAATCGTTATTGGGTACCTGTGCTGCTGCAGCTCCTCTTCCCTGGAGCGCCTGGTGTGCTGCGACTGCGGCTTGCACACGTTCCACAATGTCTGCTGAGGGTTTGGGGCCAAAGTGTGCCAGCCTTATTTGCACTGCCCGGTTAAATTGTATTTCCTCGGGTGTTAAATCCAAACTGCTGGGCACATTAGCTCTCTCCGTTCCCTGTGTTGCATCCATTTCCACTAGCAAAGCAATAATTTCACGTTTCTTTAAATTGCTTGCTGCTCGACCTCGGCGTTCTAGTATGTCCTTAAGAGTAGCACGTCTTAACTGTTCATACTGCATTTCTTTCCTCCAATTGGGCTGTGTAGCTGACCTTCTGTGTTGTGGGATTCATCCCGTAGCTTGCCACCAGTTGTTAAGACACCTTTTGTCTCTATCAGTAAATCGCTGTTTAGTTCACCTTCCCCTCTCACCGTATTAAATCTCTGTTCGTATACTTTATAATCCACGAACCATAACCAGGGGAAGCGATAATCTCCCGAACGGGATCCGTGAATGCACTCTGGTTCCCGAACCGAACTCCACGAACTGCCGCTAATAACCGAATCACGATATCCACCAAGCGGCATAAGTTTCCCATAAACAGTCTCATAAACAGCGTGAATAAGAAATGTTGTGAACTTCTACTTGAAAGATACTATTGTATCTATACAGAGACACTTTATATTGCATTTTATTTGGTAACAATATTTTGTTTTTTAACATTATATGGAAATAAGTTCAAGATATATATCTGCACATATTGTTTATTACCTATTTTTACTAGCTATATATGTCTGTTCAACTCTGCAAAATATTAATTTAAAGGTATACCACTCCTGAAATATTTATTGGATTTTATCTGATACTTTCTTTTTTCACTGCATTCAAAGGGACTTTTTAGTGGAGTCCTTCTTTCAGTTGAGAGTTTTTTTCCTTTAGCTGTTTACCCTCCTCTGATGAGCACCACAAGCACTCCAAGGGAATGGTGGGGAAATTCTTATGTAACCTGTGTGGTGTCATGTACCACCTGTACATCAATTTTCTATATGCCTCCAATGAGAGTAGCATTTTGTCCACTAGTTTATTCCATTGAGGGCCCCTAACCAATTAGCATCTGACAGTGCTGCACCACCATCGGTTTCTTAGTGGCTTCTACAGACCAAGGGTCTGTTGGGCATCAACTCCAGCCAAGCTCTATAGTATAGAGAAAGGGCCTTGGGCTTTGTCAGAGACGACCAGCACCTAAGTGCTGCCAGCACTGGAGATAGGGTATCTACGGTTAGTGTGGCGGATGTGAATTGTACATGTATGGTAAATATACTTTGTAGCTGTAGATATGGGAAAATGGCACGTGTTGGAACCTTCCATTTCTCCCTCAACTCCAAGAAGAAGGATATATACTGAATAGCTTGTTCCTCACAAGGCTGGTGAATGTGTGCTATTCCTAACTGAGTCCATCTTTCCATGGGAATCATTGGACTCACTGGTATGGGGATTGAGGTGAAAATGTTTCTTCCATCCCATGGAGGACATGCACTCGTCCAGGAATTTTAGGGTTGCTGCTGTGGTGGGGAAAATGCCTGAGATTGGACTGCAAAGGGCCCTTGGTGTCCACATGAGATCAGTTAAGGATTTGACCTTACCGCGGGGGGCATGGTGTGTTATTCCCGCTGCTTGCAGTGAGACCTTGTAATTTAACCGCACGTTAGGGAGGCCAACTCCTCTGGTAGGAGGGGTTCTCTGCAGAAGGCTCAGAGGCAGTCAGGGCCTTTCTACTCGCAAAGTGCCACAGGTATCCCCACAGGCAGCATTCTAAATCTGTATAGTAATTGTGGCAGTAGCATAACTTTAATGAAAAGATGTTACCATAACGGTTTGGGTCTGAGGTTTGTGGGCATGGTGGCTTGTGAAATATACAGGGTATTCTCATCAAGAGAGCACCTGTCTCACCCAGGAGGCTATGGGACGTTGCATGTTCAGGGAAGGGAAAGGGCTGTACTGTGATGTTAATTAGGTATTAGACCAGTGAACATTTCAGAGACATCTCGGATGTAACCATGGTGACTGTACTAAATTGATATATTACAGGAGGACCACTGGTCCATAGTGTCAACAAAGAAGCAAATAAAAGAAACAGAAAAGAAGGGTAAGTAACTATGTACATTATTCCGTTCGCCACACCATTGTGGTGCAGCGGATAACCCAACGGTAAAGATTGTGGCTTTAACCTAGAAGCCACTCAGATAGAGTTATAGTAGCAATAAACCATATTCCATAAACCAATATCATATAGAAAGCAAAAAACTAGCGTAGAGCTCATATTCACCCATGAGAGGTGTAGTGTTGTATAGAGTAATTAATATAGAATAAAAAGACAACTAAAAACTATTATAACAGTCGGAGCATACAACCTGGCCCAGAGTTGTATTCAAAAGAGAAGATAGGCTTAGTGGTGTGTTCTCAGGTTCATGAGATCTTTGGCTCTTTTGAGGAGCCTGGTGTCTTCGTCCAGTCTCTGTTGAGCTTTACCTTGTTGAAGGCCGTTGATGGTGGGTCTTGTATGAGGATTTACCTTGTTGAAGGCCGTTGATGGTGGGTCTTGTATGGGGATTTTCCATTCCAGCAGGAGCTTTTTACCATTGAAGTAAAAATAGGCTTGTTGATGCCATTCCTTTTCACAAGCAATTTAGCCTGGAAGCCCCATTTATACTGGATGTTAGCTGCTCTTAGTGCCGCCGTGATGGGTGCAAATGTACGCCTCTTGAGCATTGTGGAAGAGGAAAGATCAATAAACAGCTTGACCTGTGTGAATCTTCCTGGTAGCTGGCCATTAACTCTAGAGGCCTGCATTATGCGGTGTAATTGTGGACCTTGGTTATAACAACCCATGGCACATTGAGGGTAAGTGTGTATGGTCCAGCAGGATATCAGATTCCATTAGCGTTTGGATGTAGGCTTTGAACAGATTTTGCACATATTGGGTCAGATCTTGTGGCTTAACTGACTCTGGGATCCCCCGGATCCTGAGATTATTGTGCCTGTCATGGTCTTCATGATCGGTGACTTTTTCTTCCAGGTTTTTGAGCTTCAGCATGAGGCTTCTGCTATTTCTTCTGACCATTCCTACAGTTTTCTAGTTCAGACACCTAACTGGATGTCAGATCTGATGTCTGAGACAATCTTCAGAAAGTTGGATTTGAAAGAATTCTTTAAGTCTTGCAGCATGGTCTGTAGTGAGTCATTGGTGACAAGATTCGACATGCCGTCTGAGTTGTGTGCGCTCTCGCTGATCTTGGTCTCCGTGTCTGACTTTCGGCAATGCTGTTAAGTGCATTTAGAGTGTTTTCTGCTTGAGTCTTTTGCAGGTTTTCGATGCCATCTCCGCCAGGAGGTAGTCTTCAGCTCAGGATGCTGTGTGATTTCAGGTAGTTGCTGTGTTGACATGCTGTGTACACCATTAGAAGGGAGAGCTCTGGGCTCAGGTGACCGCTTCCATTTGCAGCTAGACCACGGCGCGAATGTGTTCTATTTTGCAGTGATTGTTCAAGATCACTTAAGCGTATATAGATACATTTTATTTAATATCAATGCCTATCACTATTTTTACCTTGAGTACACTATCACCATTTTGGAGTGCACTGTTCACTTTTTTTGTGTGTTTATGGTCTAGTTTGTAAAACATTTGGGATTGATCTCATGGTGAGAACAAGCTGTACTTTACCCCTGTATATTTGTAAATGTAGCGCCCATGGATATTACACTAATTCTGTACTGTGATATCAGTTTTAATTTTCATTTCTTTTGGAATCCATGGAGACTCAGTCCACATTAGAACCCTCACTTGCTGCTTATGGGTGGGAGCTAAGGGGAACATTAGGTTCTCCTGGTTATTAAAGGACACTATAGTCACCAAAACAACTTTAGCTTAACCCCTTAAGGACCAAACGTCTGGAATAAAACGGAATCATGACATGTCATGCAGTTTTAGTGTATAGATCATGCCCCTGCAGTCTCACTGCTCAATTCTCTGTCATTTAGGAGTTAAATTGCTTTGTTTATGAACCCTAGTAACACCTCCCTGCATGTGACTTGCACAGCCTTACTAAACACTTCCTGTAAAGAGTCATCTAAAGTTTATCTTTCCTTTATTGCAAGTTCTGTTTAATTTAGATTTTCTTATCCTCTGCTATGTTAACAGCTTGCTAGACCCTGCAAGAACCCCCTGTATGTGATTAAAGTTCAATTTACAGAGAAAGAGATACCATTTTTTAAGGTAAATTACATCTGATTGGAAGTGAAACCAGTTTTTTTTTTCCCTATGCAGGTTGTGTCAATCAGAGCCAGGGGAGGTGTGGCAAGGGCTGCATAAACAGAAACAGAGTGATTAAACTCCTAAATGGCAGTGAATTGAGCAGTAAAACCTGAGAAGCATGATCTACACATTAAAACTGCTTCATTAAGCTCAAGTTGTTTAGGTGACTATAGTGTCCCTTTAATATTAGTAGCCCCAACATGCACATCAGGCTAATCTTACATTAACAACCATCACAAGCTGGTAATGTGTGGGGCCGGGGGGACACTGATACCCTGAGTTATTAATATTACAGTTCCACCTGCCAACTATATATGTGGTGGTACGGGGGGACACTATTGCCCCGTCCCCCGCTGATTTAAGGCTGCATTTATCAATGGATGTATTTCAAACAGCTGATCCATTTATTAGGTTTAGCTGCTGAATTCCAGCTGGTTTTTAATAGAAAAATACACAACAATGAACAGAATAATTTTCTTTTATTTATTAGATATCTTGCAAAAATGTAAGTCTAATATACATTTGAAAACATTTACTTAGAAAAATAATTTGTACTTACTATTATGTTTTAATGGTGAATGTAAATTTTTCTTTGAACCATGTTTTAACATTTTTCTTCAGTTACATGAAAGAGTCCATAAATAAGTGATGTGTTCAGTCTCCTAGCTCTTACATGCATACCAATTACCTCTGTTAGTTTCAGAGCACGTAGTGAGTACTTTAAACAACCTAGATAATATTGCAAACTGAAATATGCAACATCTCCATCTTGGTATGCTGTCACTATGCAGGGAACAAATATAATTAGTAATCAGTTTCACTGCTGGTAAGTTGAGTGGCATGGTGTTTTTTATATGTATGCTAAAGTCAAACTCAATTAGCATTCTAGCTCTGCGGGTTGAAAAAGCATATTTATGCATTGGAAGAAACTGCTATTTTATTTCAGTCTTAAATTAAAGATATAAAAAAAAAGATGCTGTTGGGGTGGATATAAAAGCAAAGCGATAGGACAAATATTATCTCTATTTTTCGCTTTATTGGAGCAGTGAGAATTTTGAAATTAGTGTAATATTTAGGAAGACTATTTTCCCTTTTGGGAAAGCACATTTTTTAATTCTAGCTGAACCCAAAAAGCTAAAGCATGTGTTATTTTGGGGGGAGCTGGTATTTAATTTGAATAGCATGTGAAACTAATTGCACTTCATTTGGAATTTACTGGCAATATCAATCATGAACATTTACTTTTAAAATTCATTTTTAATCCTTTCATATTGGCAAGGAGCAGCAAGGTATTATTTTTCTAGACTAGGTTATGCAATTTAAAATGAGAATGGAAGTAGCATTCTAATTTTTCTTTATCCTCAGGCCTTGCTTTGAACAGAACACTGTTGGTTAAACATATGCTTCGCCTTTTTCTTCACATTAAGTAAGAGTCTGGAAATATAACTTTAGTTTTCTACAAAATATGATCTTAACCCCTTAAGGACACATGACATGTCTGACACGTCATAATTCCCTTTTATTCCAGAAGTTTGGTCCTTAAGGGGTTAAAGGGACACTCCACTGCCCAAATACAAATAAATAAAAATCTCTGTTTAGAAAATATACCCCCAATGAAAACTTGCATGCATTTAATTATGCATTTTTTCATTGTGGGTGTAGCTAAAAAGAGATTGCAAAAGCCATCCCCTTCTAAACCCACCCACACGTTCTGTGGCTGTCCAATCACAGACCTCCCAATTCAGCTCAATGAGAAGTATTGCCTGAGCAATTACCTGACTTTTGATTTTAGCTGTGCTGAGCTAAGCAAACCAGGAAACCTGGTTGTCTGATTGAAAGCCAGTGCAGTGTAACAAGGTTCATTTCTATTGAAATTTGCACCTTTTTTTTTTTTAAAGGAAAAAAAGAGGACACTCTCTACACATAAAGTTTTTTTAGCAAGCTAAAGCATTTTATGGGTCTGGAGAGTCTTTTTAAGGAAGACAGCTTTCTCGACTATGTGAATTGACACTTGACACAAACAGCTAAGTTGAAAAAAATCCCAACTTAATTGAGATATTTAAGCTTAAAGTCTGCATTGTGACTGACTGTACCTTTCCATTTTGTAAACAGCCAGCTCAAAATGAAATAGATGCTGTAGGGGTTTTAAAAACTTTAATATATGCTACTGTAAAGCTACACATTGCCTGCACAATTATAGCTCCGTAAAAATCAAAATAACTTGCATAAGCAATCTTTAGTCAGGTGTCTAAGCTCTGTCTAGACACAAAATGCTATATAAAATACTTTCACTGTAATTCCCTAACAGACCATTTTTAACTCTGCGTCACCTGTAATTATCTAAAATAATCTTACCACACATGCACTCACTTCACCGCCACTGCATAGAGCATATTTATTCTTTGCTATGATATCTTCGCCTGAAAGGGTATCCAATAATCAGCGATTGCATTTACATAAATAAATTATTGGTCACTTGATCCCCTTATTAATTATAAAAAGCAACTATTTCATTCTTCATCAGATGCATGGCAGATAAGAAAGATGTGAATTAAACACGTTACTGAAAAATACGTAAAGGAATGCCTTGTGATTTTTCAGTCCGCTGAAAAAAATATGAATATATTTAGAGGATTCCTAAGAAAAATGTAGATTGCAATCAGATGATCCTCCTCCTAAAACAATTGAAGTGTTTCCCAGGAAAACAGGTAATCAGACGTATTGATCGTCATGGTCTCCGATAAACAAGTACACATATTGATCTAGAGTTTGCTTATCACACTTAGGTCCTCTGTGAGAATGGTCTTTAGAGGTGGTTAAACAGACACTATTATTTTGTATGCTCAAATCTTTATAGTTTTTGCATAAAATAAATACATATATCGCAGAATGCTGCACCATGTGGCTGTCTTTTTTACCATACCCCTTCACTTCAGAAACATACTTCCATATCAAGGTATGCACACAGCTCAGCTACTGGCCATACTGAATTATCTGACTAACAAAACAAGCTGCATTAGAAGGAGAGGACACCCAGGGAGACACATAGTAAGGATATCACTACCTGTTTGCAGTTTCGCTGACTGTCTGCAGCCAGGTTGTTAATTAAAAGCTGCTCACTCAGTGCTATTGGGGCTTAGACTGTGTGCATACTTTTGATAAGGAAGTCTTTCTGTCATGAGTGCAGTGGCTAAGGAGGAAGTCTGCAAAGCCAGAAAACCGAAGACATGTATTTTAACTTCCTTTAAAAAAAAATTAAACATTTTTAAAGGAAGGTATTACAATAAAAATTATCTATAGTAATGCCGACATTGTAAATATTGTATGCAAATATATATTATGTTTACTATGTTGGCATTACTATAGATTATTCTTATGGTAATACCTGCCTTTTTAAACAACTTTCAAATAAAATTCTTTAATCAACCTCTTTTCAGTTTTTTCCATTTTCTCATTAAGAAGAGCTCAAAATCCATGCTTGAGAGGAGAACCTCACTACACTCCAAGGACTCTATTATTATGTTTATCAATTTTCAATATCTATCTATATATACATATATATATATATATATATATATATATATATATACAGCAACTCCTCACTTACCGACTGAGTTCCGTTCTTATGACCTGGTCGTAAAACAAATTGGTTGGTAAGCGAGGATGCGCTACAGAGGATTTGCACCAGTGCAGGTCTATGTTCGGGGAAATTTCCCAGAACATAGACAAGCTCAGGAGAGCAGGGAATCCCTTAAATCCAGGAACGTTCCCCGAACATAGATTAGATGGATTCCCTGGTCTGGTGCGTTTTTCTATGTTCGGCGGAAATTTCCCTGAATGTAGATTAGAGGGATTCCCTGCTCTGGTGCGCTTGTCTATGTTCAGGGAAATTTACCCAAACGCAGACATACACACAAGAGCAGGGAATCCCTCTAATCTATGTAAAGGGAAAATTCCCCGAACATAGACAAGCTCTCTAATGTGGGGAATCCCTTGAATTCCCACACAAGAGAGCTGGTACTAAGTGTGAGCCTTTGAAAAACAGGTAGATTGTAAAGTGAGGACCACATGTAAACAAAATACAGATTAGGGAACAGCCCAAACACAAGAAAAATACAGTTTTGCATTTTACAAGACTACTTAAAATCACATATCTCAGCAAATAAATATGGGGATTCAGTAGCACCATATGGTCATATTTTAAGCTCACTACTTTGTCACAGTACCCCAAGACCGGTGGGGTCCTACACTAATTTTAACATTAACATACTAATAGCAATACTGACTGCTGAAACTGCCTCCAGATTCTTTCCTCAATTTATGCTTTCCTGTGGTCACATCCAATGAGGCACCCATAGTGGAAGAATGAGGTTCTCAGCCGAATAGGAATCTGGTCTGGATTCCAAATCCACACCGAAAGAAAGTGGAATTGGGGGCACACCCGGAACATGCATTTCTAAGTTGTGATGCTGCCGTAAAGACCAATATATATATATATATATATATATATATATATATATATATATATATATATATATATATATATATACAAAATACAGATTAGGGAACAGTGCACACACAAGAAAAATACAGTTTAAAATTTTACAAGGCTACTTAAAATCACCTATCTCGATAGAAAAAAAATATGAGAATTCAGTTACCCCATATGGTCACATGGTGTTAAGACCACTAATACATAACAGTACTCCAATATTGGTGGGTCCTACACTAATTTCAACATGGGAGTTTAATATGCTAACTGCAAAACTGACTGCTGAAACTGTCTTCTAATTTTCTCCTCAATTTATGCTTTCCTGTTTTCACCTCCAATGGGACGTCCATAGTGGATATTTGAGGTGCTTAGTCCAATAGAAATCTGGTCAAGATTTCAAATCTACACAGAAAAAAAGGGGAATTGAGTGGAAAACCGAGAATATGTATTTCTAAGTAGTAGTATATATATATTTACTAAGTTGGCATTACTATTAAGTACTCTTATGGCAATACCTGCCATTTAAAAAAATACTACAGTTCAAATAAAAGTACTTTTATCCAAGTCATTTAAGTTTTCTATTTTTCTCATTTTGAAGGGCTTAGTTGAGTGGACAACCCTAATACACTCTAAGGGGCTCTATTATCGTGTATATTATTCAGAATTCTGCAAAATATTTTTGGAAAATCTGTAGATTTGAGCATGCAAAAAATACTGCATATTAATTGAGTCAAAATCTATCAACTGCAATAAAGTTGCATTGGAGCACGGAGTGCACATTTAACTGACAGGATGACCTTCACAAATGCATTTATGTTCAGGTAATCATCTCCACTGTAGATACTTAAAAGCCACCTGACATTGTATCTGTTTAATGCAACTCAAAAGGGAGTATACTCCCCTGGTCATGACAGATGCCAATATGCTCTCCTGGTTTACTCTGTTGGAATACTATGGGTTCAGAAGAGGCACAGGTTTACACTTAAAATGCGCTGTTTGAATGACAATGTTTTAAATGCATATTGTTATCAATGCAATCTCCTCATTATCTGTATTACTTGGGTCACTAAGAAGTGTTTGGTTAAAGGCTGTCATCTAGAACAGATCATATTAGTTTATGTCATTTTTAGTAGTTAGAATTGTATTTTTCTTGTTGTTGTTGTTGTTGTTGTTGTTATTATTTTTTTAAATAGTTGGGTTGCTGTTTCATTTGTTTTAATGTGTCAGTCCTAAATCTGTAAGCATTATTTTTTTTTTTTTTTTAAGTTTAGGGCAAGTCCACCACACCTTTTAAATCAATTATATATATTTATATTTAAGAACTTGGGGATGATGAATGTTGATGAATTATCTTACCAGGAGCTTATGGTCCTATAGATATATTGCCATTGGGTAGTGTTATGGGTAAGTTTTCTTCCTTATACTAATATCCAACAGATTTAGAAGTTTTCCCAGTTACACAGACATAAAGGGATACTATAGTCACCAGAACAACTAAAATGTATTGTAGTTGTTCTGTTGAGTATAGTCAGTCCCAGCAGGATTTTTGCTGCAAACACTGTTTTTTTCAGAGAAAGGCAGTGTCTACATTACAGCCCAGGGACATCTCCAGTGGCCACTCCTCAGATGGCTAGAAGAGGTGCATCCTGGGGCAGTGATGTTCAGTGTGTGGCACGGCCATTCAGTGTGTCCACCCTTTGCATGGATACACTAAACTTCCCTCATTCCTCATTGAATCAATTCATCTCTATGAGGAGATGCTGATTAGACAGGGTGGTAATCTCAGCCAAGCCAATGCTTTCCAATGGGAAAGCATTCTGATTTGCTAAGGTAATCACTTCTGATGATGGTAAAATAACTGAATAAGGGCTGCACTCAACCAAAAACAGGGTGCTCATTGAGTTAGGGTCAGCACTCCCCACATCCGTATAATGTAAGGAAAACAATGCTCAGGCACTCACTGTTAAAATTATCAGGCAGATTTTAATGAAACATCTAGGTGCACAGCAACATTTCGACCTGTACCCAGATTAACAAAGATCTGTCTGAGCATTTTTTTTCTTTTTTATCTTTACATCACTTCTGATGATGTCAGCCAAGGAAGCAGATTAGGGACAGAGCCAGAACCAAGAATAAAGGTAAGGTTTTACTATATTTTGGTGGCAAGGGGACCATGGGGCTAAATAGTCATTTTGAAACAATAGGGGGAGGAATACGTTTGTGTTCCTGACCCTATAGTGTTCCTTTAAGATTAGTTGGTTTGGATTTTTTTTTCCAATTAGCTTTCACCGAGGTTTTAATGAGTACAATCCAATTAGTAAAAAAAGATGAAGAACAACTTGCACATGTGAATGAATACTGCCATTGGCTTTATCTTATATATGAATGTTTCTGCTTAATTTTCTATTCTATTAATTGGTGCCTAAGGTCGCATTGTGCATGCATTAGTACCATTGATAGGAATTTGGTCAAAGCCTTTTGCTCAATTTTGTAAGGGATAGATGAGTTTGCTAACTGGAGCTTGAGAAGTTAGGCTGAAATATTATAATTTTTTTCAAACTATGGAAAAAACAATGGATCTACAATACAATAATAACAGGAACAAACATAGCGTAATACTGTAACTTATTTGAAAGAGTGGAAGTATATATGATAATTCACACTCACAAACCAAAATTGATTGTAGGCATATCTCATAGAATGATGAGTGTCTCAGGTTAAGTGGGTCATCATATGGTACATGGAAGGGAATAGAAAAACAAAATAGTGCAGAGTATCTTGGTAAAAAGTTATACTTTAATGATAGGGCACACTTACAATGTTGCAGTGGCAAGTAGGCATATAAAATCAGCTGGTCTCAGGATCACAGGGTCTTGCAGGATCAACTTAAGCCAGTCGAAATGATAAAAACAAAATAAAATAAAACAGCCTAATATAGACAGTGAAAACTCTGACACTATAAGTTAGCCCTACGCGTTTCGTTCAAACGTCCTTGAACTTCCTCAGGGGCAAAAACGTCCTTCTGTGTGCAGATACAATCTTCCATATGATGCCGATTGCCCTTTTCAATCCGTCCGGTTTGGCGCGCTCGGGAAAACATCCAATCACTCGCTCGCTTCCGGGTTCGTCTGTCCATAGTACTTCCGGGTGCGAGCCGATGACGCAACCGGATATGCGTCTCACCTCTCTCTTCCGGATTTTCGTGCGTTCCACCTGATATGCGTTCCACCGCTCGGGCGGAAACATAGTCACAAATAGAGAGGTCATTTAATGTCTAAACCTGATAACAATAATTATTACTCATAGATATTCTCTGGGGGATAGAGCCCTTGCAATTATTACTAAACCTTTAGAGTATGTATATCTGACTAATGGCCATAATACATAGTAAAACACTCCACAGAATAAATCTCTCATAATTATTAATAGGAATACATAATGTAATCAACAGATAACATGAAGATATATATCCTTCAAGACTTATATAGCACATAATCAAGACTCATATTGATCATAAAATTAGAAAAGGTGCAAAAAAAGTACAAAAAAGTAGGTGTAAAAAATGTAAACAAGGAAAAAGAAGAATTATGGTGAGGTATCAATTAAAGGAAACAGACCAAATCAAAATCAACATTGAGTCCCCTAGGTTGCATGGTTTGTAGGGTATGTATCCAGTACCCCTCCCTTTTTCTTAGTAATAGCATCTTATCGCCCCCTCTCTCATCAAGGGTTACTTGTTCTATAATGATGCATTTAAATGTGTTGAAATTAAATACTGGGCATTTATTACAGTGTACTGGCACTGAGTGGGTCAACAAATGATTTTTAATATTGCGTCTGTGTTCTTGAAACCTCACCTTTGCTTTTCTTCCTGTTCTTCCCACATATTGCATACCACACCCACACGTGAGTAGGTACACAACATGTGTCGAGAAACAGGATAAATTGCCTTTGATTTTAAATTTCTTTTTATTAACCGTACTCTCAAAACTCGTGGTACTATTGAGTTTATAATTACAACTGACACAATTGCCACAAGTGTGATAGCCCTCCTTACATTTTGTCTTGTTCTTTCTAGATCTAAAGGTACTTGGTGCCAAAATTTGCTTTAAATTGACCCCTCTTCTAAAAATAACTCTAGGGAGATGGGGAATCTGTCGGTTAAGATATTCATCCTCCATCAGGAGCCCCCAGTGTCTTTTAATGATCCTTTGGATATCATAGGCCTTGGAGCTATATTGCGTATTAAAGGAAAAATCGAATTTGGAATTCCTAAGGGCATCCTTTCTTTTATCCACAAGAAGATCATTGCGGGCAATTTCTCCCACTTTATTGATTTCTATATCCAGATAGTCTGAGTCATATCCCTTTTCTACAAAACGACTTTTTAAAACCTCAGCTTGGGTGAAAAATGTATCTAGGTCGCTACAATTTCTCCGCATCCTAATGAACTGGCTTTTGGGAACCCCCTTTAGCCAGTTAGGATGATGTCCACTGTTGATATCAATGAAACTATTGATATCAGTATCTTTGAAGAATGTCTTGGTTTTAATAGTTCCATTCTCAATATAAATGGATAGATCTAAAAAATCTATATTGGAAGTACCTATCTTCGGAGTAAAGGCCAAAGATAAGGGATTCCTGTTGACATATGAGAAAAAGTCTCTGAGTTCTTCCAGAGGACCACGCCAGATGACGAGGACGTCATCTATGTAACGCCTCCAGAGCACCAAGTTTGCACCAAACGGGTTATTGGACCAGATGGATGTCTGTTCCCAATGGTCCATAAACACGTTGGCATAGCTTGGTGCAAACTTGGTGCCCATTGCAGTGCCCTTTATTTGTAAAAAGAATTCCTCATTGAAATTAAAAAAATTGTGAGTTAGAATAAAGCGTATTGCCTCTTCTAGAAAAGAACAAAAAGATGGTTCGAGATCGGGGTCCCTCTCTAAATTTCTTCTGACTGCTTCTATACCGAGATCGTGATCGATCACGGTATACAAAGATGTCACGTCCAAAGTGGCCCATACATAGCTCTCATTCCATTCAATCGATTCCAATTCTTAGATGAGATGTTTTGTATCTTTGATGTATGACAAGGCCCCCTGAGCATACTTCTGTAGATGGAAATCTATGAACTCAGAGAGCCTAGATGTTAAGGAATCGATCCCACTGATAATGGGTCTTCCTGGGGGTCTTGCTTTACACTTATGGACCTTTGGGAGAAAATAAAAGGTAGGGACTCTCGGAAACTCTGAATAGACAAAGGAGTAAACAGCTTCATCCAAAATGCCAAATGTTTTGGCGTTATTAAGAAAAGCTTTCAATTCTTGGTTAAACTCCAAGTTGGGATTGTATGACAGCTTTTTGTAGGTGAGGTGGTCATCTAGTAGTCTATATGCCTCTGTGATATAATATTCAGTAGACATGACGACCACCCCACCTCCCTTGTCTGCACTTTTAATAGTCAATTCCTTTCTATCCTTGAGTCTAGTTAGAACATTGTTCTCTGAATCCGTCAGGTTCTTACGTTTATTGTCTTTACGTAGATTATTTCCCATTTTTTCAAAATCTCTCACAATCATTTTGTTGAAGGCTTCGATTTGACTGCCTTTTTCATTGGGACAAAATTTTGATCTCGGTTTAAACCTCTGTAGTGGTCTTGTTATGTCAACTGCTTAATTTGTCTGACCTTCAATACTCTTTTTAATAAAAAATCTCTTAATGGACATCTTCCTCACAAATTTCTGCGTGTCAATAAAGAGTTGGAAGAGGTTGGGAGGTTCCTCTGGGACAAATTTTAAACCCTTACTTAGGAGATTGATCTCCTGAGATGTTAAGGAAAAACCAGAAATGTTAAACACACCCAAACTTTCTTCTTGTGAGCTAGTAAGCACTAGACTCCCATTGTTTCCCCACTTGTTCTCCTTCTTTTCCCTGGGGTATTTTTTTCCCTTAGGGATATGAAACGATTTGTTAGAGGCAATTCTTGGGATCTGGGGGTGAAAAACTCCGTTATCGTCTTTCTTCGGTCTCGCCCCTTCTCTAAAAAATCCCTATTAACATGATTGTCTGACACCTGTGCAGAGGCAGTGGGTCTTTCTACAGAAGGATGACTAAATTCTGTTCTGGGGATTGATGAAGATTGAGTTTGATTCTCATTTCTCATTTTAGGTTTAAATCTATTAAATTCAGATTTTTTTGATGGAGATATTTGCCATCTAGATCTCGTATTTGATCGATTTCTTTTCTGATAATCATTACGTTCCCTGTTATAATTTTTATAATTGTGTCTACCACTTTCTTTATATTTTGATTTCCTGTCAATTTTATTCAAGGTTGAGAATGTATTATTGGCTTTGTCATTTTTGTCTCTCAGATATTTTTTATTTTTTGTCTGGGCAATACTATCATCCAGCTTTTCTATTCTATCAAAGAGTACTTTCTCCTTCCTTTTAAAGTCGGGAGTGTCTTTGTCAGCTGTATTTGATTCAGCCAATTTTGCCATTTCATTAGAAACTACAACCAGATTATCTTTTTCGAAATCAACAATTATTTCCATAAGGATCAATGAGCATTTTTCAAGAGCTGAATCCCAGCGTTCTATATGTTTAGATCTTTCTAACCCATTTGCGGGTTTTTTCTCAAGTCTGAGGCCTCTAGGGATTAATCCTTCCCTGATATATGATTCCAGGAAGGATATTTCCCACCACTTTTTTGTTTCCTTAAAGGAAAGTTTCTCTAATTCATGAAAATAGTCATCCAAGGTAGCATTTGGTTTTTGACAAGTGGTAATCGTATTGTTAAATAAAGATTTTAATTTTGCTTCTCTAAGGTCTCTCAGATCTGAAAACATGCTCATGTCTCTTATTTACAGAAAAAAACAGTGATAATGGTGAATCTATATAGAGGAAAAATATATGTAACCAAAAAGAAAACGTAGATTCACCCCCTAGTGGATAGAACACACTCTTAGTGGGTAATAGTGGACAGTAAAAACAGTTACCCTTGAACTAAGTGTACAGCAGATAAGGACTCCTCCGGGTCCTCAATATATATTGAGGACCCGGAGGAGTCCTTATCTGCTGTACACTTAGTTCAAGGGTAACTGTTTTTACTGTCCACTATTACCCACTAAGAGTGTGTTCTATCCACTAGGGGGTGAATCTACGTTTTCTTTTTGGTTACATATATTTTTCCTCTATATAGATTCACCATTATCACTGTTTTTTTCTGTAAATAAGAGACATGAGCATGTTTTCAGATCTGAGAGACCTTAGAGAAGCAAAATTAAAATCTTCATTTAACAATACGATTACCACTTGTCAAAAACCAAATGCTACCTTGGATGACTATTTTCATGAATTAGAGAAACTTTCCTTTAAGGAAACAAAAAAGTGGTGGGAAATATCCTTCCTGGAATCATATATCAGGGAAGGATTAATCCCTAGAGGCCTCAGACTTGAGAAAAAACCCGCAAATGGGTTAGAAAGATCTAAACATATAGAACGCTGGGATTCAGCTCTTGAAAAATGCTCATTGATCCTTATGGAAATAATTGTTGATTTCGAAAAAGATAATCTGGTTGTAGTTTCTAATGAAATGGCAAAATTGGCTGAATCAAATATAGCTGACAAAGACACTCCCGACTTTAAAAGGAAGGAGAAAGTACTCTTTGATAGAATAGAAAAGCTGGATGATAGTATTGCCCAGACAAAAAATAAAAAATATCTGAGAGACAAAAATGACAAAGCCAATAATACATTCTCAACCTTGAATAAAATTGACAGGAAATCAAAATATAAAGAAAGTGGTAGACACAATTATAAAAATTATAACAGGGAACGTAATGATTATCAGAAAAGAAATCGATCAAATACGAGATCTAGATGGCAAATATCTCCATCAAAAAAATCTGAATTTAATAGATTTAAACCTAAAATGAGAAATGAGAATCAAACTCAATCTTCATCAATCCCCAGAACAGAATTTAGTCATCCTTCTGTAGAAAGACCCACTGCCTCTGCACAGGTGTCAGACAATCATGTTAATAGGGATTTTTTAGAGAAGGGGCGAGACCGAAGAAAGACGATAACGGAGTTTTTCACCCCCAGATCCCAAGAATTGCCTCTAACAAATCGTTTCATACCCCTAAGGGAAAAAAATACCCCAGGGAAAAGAAGGAGAACAAGTGGGGAAACAATGGGAGTCTAGTGCTTACTAGCTCACAAGAAGAAAGTTTGGGTGTGTTTAACATTTCTGGTTTTTCCTTAACATCTCAGGAGATCAATCTCCTAAGTAAGGGTTTAAAATTTGTCCCAGAGGAACCTCCCAACCTCTTCCAACTCTTTATTGACACGCAGAAATTTGTGAGGAAGATGTCCATTAAGAGATTTTTTATTAAAAAGAGTATTGAAGGTCAGACAAATGAAGCAGTTGACATAACAAGACCACTACAGAGGTTTAAACCGAGATCAAAATTTTGTCCCAATGAAAAAGGCAGTCAAATCGAAGCCTTCAACAAAATGATTGTGAGAGATTTTGAAAAAATGGGAAATAATCTACGTAAAGACAATAAACGTAAGAACCTGACGGATTCAGAGAACAATGTTCTAACTAGACTCAAGGATAGAAAGGAATTGACTATTAAAAGTGCAGACAAGGGAGGTGGGGTGGTCGTCATGTCTACTGAATATTATATCACAGAGGCATATAGACTACTAGATGACCACCTCACCTACAAAAAGCTGTCATACAATCCCAACTTGGAGTTTAACCAAGAATTGAAAGCTTTTCTTAATAACGCCAAAACATTTGGCATTTTGGATGAAGCTGTTTACTCCTTTGTCTATTCAGAGTTTCCGAGAGTCCCTACCTTTTATTTTCTCCCAAAGGTCCATAAGTGTAAAGCAAGACCCCCAGGAAGACCCATTATCAGTGGGATCGATTCCTTAACATCTAGGCTCTCTGAGTTCATAGATTTCCATCTACAGAAGTATGCTCAGGGGGCCTTGTCATACATCAAAGATACAAAACATCTCATCCAAGAATTGGAATCGATTGAATGGAATGAGAGCTATGTATGGGCCACTTTGGACGTGACATCTTTGTATACCGTGATCGATCACGATCTCGGTATAGAAGCAGTCAGAAGAAATTTAGAGAGGGACCCCGATCTCGAACCATCTTTTTGTTCTTTTCTAGAAGAGGCAATACGCTTTATTCTAACTCACAATTTTTTTAATTTCAATGAGGAATTCTTTTTACAAATAAAGGGCACTGCAATGGGCACCAAGTTTGCACCAAGCTATGCCAACGTGTTTATGGACCATTGGGAACAGACATCCATCTGGTCCAATAACCCGTTTGGTGCAAACTTGGTGCTCTGGAGGCGTTACATAGATGACGTCCTCGTCATCTGGCGTGGTCCTCTGGAAGAACTCAGAGACTTTTTCTCATATGTCAACAGGAATCCCTTATCTTTGGCCTTTACTCCGAAGATAGGTACTTCCAATATAGATTTTTTAGATCTATCCATTTATATTGAGAATGGAACTATTAAAACCAAGACATTCTTCAAAGATACTGATATCAATAGTTTCATTGATATCAACAGTGGACATCATCCTAACTGGCTAAAGGGGGTTCCCAAAAGCCAGTTCATTAGGATGCGGAGAAATTGTAGCGACCTAGATACATTTTTCACCCAAGCTGAGGTTTTAAAAAGTCGTTTTGTAGAAAAGGGATATGACTCAGACTATCTGGATATAGAAATCAATAAAGTGGGAGAAATTGCCCGCAATGATCTTCTTGTGGATAAAAGAAAGGATGCCCTTAGGAATTCCAAATTCGATTTTTCCTTTAATACGCAATATAGCTCCAAGGCCTATGATATCCAAAGGATCATTAAAAGACACTGGGGGCTCCTGATGGAGGATGAATATCTTAACCGACAGATTCCCCATCTCCCTAGAGTTATTTTTAGAAGAGGGGTCAATTTAAAGCAAATTTTGGCACCAAGTACCTTTAGATCTAGAAAGAACAAGACAAAATGTAAGGAGGGCTATCACACTTGTGGCAATTGTGTCAGTTGTAATTATAAACTCAATAGTACCACGAGTTTTGAGAGTACGGTTAATAAAAAGAAATTTAAAATCAAAGGCAATTTATCCTGTTTCTCGACACATGTTGTGTACCTACTCACGTGTGGGTGTGGTATGCAATATGTGGGAAGAACAGGAAGAAAAGCAAAGGTGAGGTTTCAAGAACACAGACGCAATATTAAAAATCATTTGTTGACCCACTCAGTGCCAGTACACTGTAATAAATGCCCAGTATTTAATTTCAACACATTTAAATGCATCATTATAGAACAAGTAACCCTTGATGAGAGAGGGGGCGATAAGATGCTATTACTAAGAAAAAGGGAGGGGTACTGGATACATACCCTACAAACCATGCAACCTAGGGGACTCAATGTTGATTTTGATTTGGTCTGTTTCCTTTAATTGATACCTCACCATAATTCTTCTTTTTCCTTGTTTACATTTTTTACACCTACTTTTTTGTACTTTTTTTGCACCTTTTCTAATTTTATGATCAATATGAGTCTTGATTATGTGCTATATAAGTCTTGAAGGATATATATCTTCATGTTATCTGTTGATTACATTATGTATTCCTATTAATAATTATGAGAGATTTATTCTGTGGAGTGTTTTACTATGTATTATGGCCATTAGTCAGATATACATACTCTAAAGGTTTAGTAATAATTGCAAGGGCTCTATCCCCTAGAGAATATCTATGAGTAATAATTATTGTTATCAGGTTTAGACATTAAATGACCTCTCTATTTGTGACTATGTTTCCGCCCGAGCGGTGGAACGCATATCAGGTGGAACGCACGAAAATCCGGAAGAGAGAGGTGAGACGCATATCCGGTTGCGTCATCGGCTCGCACCCGGAAGTACTATGGACAGACGAACCCGGAAGCGAGCGAGTGATTGGATGTTTTCCCGAGCGCGCCAAACCGGACGGATTGAAAAGGGCAATCGGCATCATATGGAAGATTGTATCTGCACACAGAAGGACGTTTTTGCCCCTGAGGAAGTTCAAGGACGTTTGAACGAAACGCGTAGGGCTAACTTATAGTGTCAGAGTTTTCACTGTCTATATTAGGCTGTTTTATTTTATTTTGTTTTTATCATTTCGACTGGCTTAAGTTGATCCTGCAAGACCCTGTGATCCTGAGACCAGCTGATTTTATATGCCTACTTGCCACTGCAACATTGTAAGTGTGCCCTATCATTAAAGTATAACTTTTTACCAAGATACTCTGCACTATTTTGTTTTTCTATTCCCTTCCATGTACCATATGATGACCCACTTAACCTGAGACACTCATCATTCTATGAGATATGCCTACAATCAATTTTGGTTTGTGAGTGTGAATTATCATATATACTTCCACTCTTTCAAATAAGTTACAGTATTACGCTATGTTTGTTCCTGTTATTATTGTATTGTAGATCCATTGTTTTTTCCATATATATTGAGGACCCGGAGGAGTCCTTATCTGCTGTACACTTAGTTCAAGGTAACTGTTTTTACTGTCCACTATTACCCACTAAGAGTGTGTTCTATCCACTAGGGGGTGAATCTACGTTTTCTTTTTTCAAACTATGGATAGATAAGCATACAATTTTCTCCAATAGTTTTTTTAAGCTTTATGGTGTGGGCATATTTTCTATGTACCAATTGCAACCTTTTAATGTTACTTATCTTATTTCTTCAACAAAATGTATTTTGTGACCCTATTTTTCTAAAGCACACACATTTAAAAAACAACTATAGTTCCGTAGCTAACTTGATTAAAATATATATCTTTGAGATCTATTCATCCATTTAATCATTTGATATTATCTGCCGAGTCATTATTATATTAACATATTTTGGCTCATTATAATCATTAATTTCAATTATTTGATTTCATCTCTGTTATCTAAAATACATTTCTTCTGTTTTTATCTAAAAAACAAATTTTCTTTGATTTTGTAATCATTTCTTATATTTTGTAGTGTATCTTCAAAAAAAGCTACTGAAAAAGATTAAATATGGAAATTTCAAAGTGTCATGTCACTCATTTTGCATTTAATAATCCTAACCCTTCTTTATTTTTAATGATAATGTATTATTTATGTTAATTTATCTCAAAGAATAAACTCAAGATCTTTATTAAACTAAAACTTACATTTCTTATTTGGTCTAGTAATAATGTGTTACAGACCATTCCAATGTAAAGTATACCATTGACTGTATTTCATTTGCAGGTGCTTTTCAGTTTAGTTAATGCACTATTAAAGTAACACTCCAAACACCATAAACACTACAGCTAAGTTCTGCAGTGCAGTGTAAGGGGAAGAAGAGTGGTGTCAAAGAATCATTACACTATTTTACTATATACCAGCCAGTGAATAGCATCAGTCTCGTCAGTTATAAAAATGATACATGTGAAGTCAAAATATCACATAACAAGTACAAAACTTGTGACGTCAATTCCACTTTCAGTTCAACTTATAAAATAGTGATATATTCTTGTAGATCCCATTATTATTTTTAACATGTTCTGTTTCATTTTCACAAAAGAGATAAGCAAAACAAAGTGAAATTTGAAGCCTCACTCCCATCTCATCTTTTTGTTTTAAATATATTTTTATTTATATAGAATGAAGAGGGAACAAAGTAACAAATAAAAAGCACCCAATACATCAAAATATTCCATGCTGATAAATAATGTATCTTGATTTAAAAACATTACTATACGGATTATAAAATACTGAATTCGTATACTATGACTGGACATACAGTAAGAACAATAAGCATGTTTATGAAAAATTTTAACTATGTATGCAGCAGGCGGGGAGGAAAGGGAGTTCTAAGTATACAGCGCATATTACAGGAGTATTTGCAAGCTAAAATATAAAGTACTTCAATGCTACTGTGTTTAGTATATCATGAACACCACACATATCATTTTACATTCTACTGACATTTTTAGAGAGCAGTATTCAAAGAAATGCTGATTAATTCTCACAAATACTAATAGACAAGCTACAGGTAAAACCAAGACCATTTTATTTATATATTTTTGCCATCCCAACATGAAATGTGCGTGCCTGCTATACATGTATATCTAGAAAAAATAGAAAGCAAAATTTAACAAAACCATACATTTAAGGTGTCATATATTCATAATAGTATTCTAATCAGTTTAAAATAATAATAATTTAAACTAAAACCAAGCATATCATGACAACTTAGTTGCCCTCAATAAGACAGACAGCAGAGGTTGAGATAAGTCTATATAAATATGTATAATGGAAATGGGTTTTCAGCTTATTCCTAAAAAAAACTGTAAAACACAACCATAAACTGTTTAAAGCTAGTGCTACGCTACCGCAGAGACATGAATGTACTCCCAGGATTTAAGGTCCTGGGAGGTTGCAGTACACCTCTTTTCTCAATGTATGTTTATTGTGACAATCTCTCCAGACTACTACTTGTGACACTAGGTGCGGTAAAAATAATTTATTCATAAAAAAAATATGTATATAAAACATAAGGTCCTACATCCTAAAATACGAAATACCTAGGACCTTTTGTTTTAATATACATTTTATTATATATTTTTCTCCATTTGACTGTGAATCAAGAACCAAACTAAACATGATTGTTTCCCAAAGACACATGGCTGTTCAGATGGACCTTATTGAAGGTTGGTTTGAAATTATTCTTCACAACTAGGGAACTGACCATACTGAGAAGTGACCCCAAAGTATGACACACTAGACCGACGAAAGGAAGGGAATATAACATACGCCCTACGACACTCCAAGGCACCTCATCAGACGTCTGACTGACGGACTACTTAAGTAGACAGACACACCCAAACCACCTATGTAACACGAGGGACTACTAGAATTTCCATCTTCGGGAGATCCCAGATTAAGGTGCGGATTTGGGGGTGGCGCCCTTAGTGGTGCATTGTAAGTGCTTGGAACTCACAATCTCGCCTGCAACACAACACACTTAGCTTAACATCATATGCCTACACATCTTCGACACTACCCCCAACTGGGGATGCGCAGGTTCTCTCAGCCATATATGTCACATCTAACCATGTTTGAGACTGAAGCTCTTACCTACTCTCTTGGCTATTAGGTCTATATGCCAGGTCACTTGGAAGGACTGTGGAACGGGGGCTCCGAGATATCCCCTTGTTTAACCTTGCTTGATTGATTATTGAAGTTACTGGAACTGTTTTAGCTCTTAACGATGCATCTATCTATAGTCGTTCAATTGTTTAACTTGCTCAAATTACCTTCGCTTTACTGATTGATTAACAGCCATAAGACGCTTGCTGAATGTTAGATGATCAGAAGCTAACAATGCTTATTTTCAACGTTGAGTTACGATCTGACATACCGTATATACACTGTTGTGGTGTATGAATATTTGTGATTCTGTACTCACCTGATCGTCATAATAAAGAATTTACAAAAAAAAAAAAAAAAAATTATTCTTCAAGTCTAGTGTTATGGACTGATTACTGATAACTCTGACCTTGTATCTGAATGAGACACTACTGTTAACAACAGGATAATTAAATTTGAAAAGGAGATAGTTACCAAAAATAACAAATTCCTTAGAGACAAAAAAAGGGTGGCCTCATTAGGAATTGGCAGAGAAAGGCTCTAAGGAAAAATAGGGAAACAGCTACCCCAATATTAGGGAATGAATCCGAGACTCACAAATCTAAATACACCTATCGGTTTAATGAAAGAAGGAAGAATATGAGTTCTGGGAATTCTCTACGTGGTTCCAACCATGTTGCCCGACGTGACTATAGTACCTACGCAGAGGTAACCAGACCCAAATCCTATAATTTTAACAATCAGAATTATGTTCCAAGAACCACCCATAATCAAGATGAGAAGGGTGCCCGTTATACTCCGAAAAATCCGTATAGAGATACATGGAGGAGATGGGATAATCCCAACTATGTTCCCCTCCAACAGCCAAGAGACTTTTTCCCAAAAAAGCAGGTTGATGATTCAGGTGTGAATATAGGTCCCACTGAATTGGGAGCACGCCCGAAAATACCACGCGTACATGATCTGGATGAATCCAACGATGTCCGTTTTTTAGGGGAGGGTTCCTCAGATATCCCCAAGACCTTCCCGCTATTCTCCAAAATGGGGGTCAGGAAAAGAGATGCACCCATAGGGGATCAATAGGAAAGGGATACAAATCCTCACAAAATAAGGTGCCTCCCCTAGTAGGAATTTTCAACTTGTCCACCCATATACTGAGAGCCCCAGAGATTTCCTTGCTTAATAAGGGTTTGAGTTTTGCTCCCTCTAGGAATACGAACATCCTAGATTTATTTAGGGATCTTAACCTATTCATTAGGAAATTGACACTCACTAGGTCCTTTAATATCAAGGAGACGAACAGCATTAACGAATGTCCCGTTTTTTTGAATAACCCACAAGACAGAATTATGCTTAAGAACCTGATTGGTCTTCTTAATGAACAAACAGAACCTCTGGTTGAAACTGATGCCCTGGAGGTTGTGAATGCCAGTATAACTACAGGCCTTAAGACTCCCTCAACTTATTATCCTGTGGCTGACAAAGGTGGGTTTATACCCATTTTCTATGATCTGGTTATGAAGGACTTTAGATCCCTAGTCTCTAGTTTAAATATCAAGCATAATATTAGAAGGTTAAATCATAACCTTCCAAAACATGGAAATGGCAGCGTTAAAAGAGCTTAAAAAGGATCGCAATATCATCATCAAGGGAGCGGATAAGGGTGGGGGAATGTCCTACTCAATAGAGAAGATTATTTTAAGGAAGCATATCGGATCCTAGAAGATCAGGCCTCTGGGTTAATAAGATGTTCAATATGGGGGTTATTGATAAATCTGAAAAAGGTTTTCTTCTTTCTAGTGGAGGTAATATACCGATATTTTATTTCCTCCCAAAGATACACAAGTCACTCATTAACCCACCGGGAAGACCCATTATTTCATCAATTGGCTCCCTTACAGCACCCCTGTCGAAATGGGCGGACATTCATCTTCAGAAGATCATGATAAATTTACCTAAGGATCATTGATGCAGGATATCAGGATATGCAGGATATCAGCAGGAGAATTATTGTTGATTGACCATCGATGTGGCAGCCCTCTATTCAAATATCGACCACAATTTAGGGCTGAAAGCAATCCAACATTTTCTTTTGGAGGATCCCCTTCTCCCCCTATGCCAAGCAGATGCAATTTTGGAGAGTATATTATTTATTTTAACCCATAATTATTTTTGTTTTAATGGGCAATTCTACCTGCAAGTTAAAGGTACTACAATGGGGGCCAGTTTTGCCCCAGCATACGCTAACATCTTTATGGGCCTCTGGGAATCCACTCATGTACTCAATAACCCTACATAGAGAGAACATCCCATATTCTATAAACGTTTTATTGACGATATCCTCATTATTTGGAAAGGAATGTTGATGACACTGAGAAGTTTGTCCAATACCTTAATAACAACGAATGGGGATTAGCTTTTACGAGCAATAAGAATAAGACAACAATTTAATTTTTAGATTTAATTTCATGTGGACAACCTGGCCGTGTTCTTACTAAAACCTTCAAGAAACCGGTTGACGTTAAAGTTTTTTTACATTCCACTAGTGGCCACCATCCTATGTGGATCAATAATATCCTGTTTGGCCAGTTTACTAGATTACGCCGCAACTGTTCACTTTTGGAGAACTTTGAAGAAGAGTCTTTGGATCTGTGCCAACGATTCCTGGACAAGTATTATGACCCGGATATTATCAGAAGGCAAGGAATCTTAATAGAAGTTCCCTTATCAATTCTCTTATTAAGAAGGAGGCTCTAGCAACACCACCTTCACCATCGGTCAAACATTTGAAGATTTTATCTTTATTGGAAAATCAAGTTCCCAGAAGAAGAGAGCTTTGAAATAAATTCAATATCAGTACTAGGGATGTTACCCAGAATAAAGGTCCTATATTTACCACTACTTTTAATAGGGTGTTTGATCAAATTATTTCCATTCTTCATAAACACTGGCCGATTCTGGTATTGGATCCTTGGCTGAAGTTCAGCATTGCCTTCAGGATAAATGTGAACTTGAAGAATTTGTTGGCTCCCTCCAAACTCGCCCCCATTGAATCCCATAATACATCTGTGTCCTCTGGAGCTGGGAATTTCAAATATGGCTCAACACGATGCTTAACATGCCAGTATCTATGCCATGGGAGATTGGATTTTCATTCATCCTCAAATAACGAGACATTTAAAGTAGTCTCAAGGATTACTTGCAATACTCCTTATGTGGTCTATTTGTTAATGTGTTCATGTGGACTACTATATGTAGACCAAACCTCTAGATCACTGAAAAACAGATTTAGGGGGAGCATAGGTTAGCTATACTTAATCAGGATAGGAAATCTCCGGTGGCTAGACACTTCCAAATGGTCCATGAGAGTAACCCTGCTTGCATATCTGTGATGGGCATCGAACACATTCCAGAGGAAGTTAATAATAGAAAACTAGCACTTATTACAGCCAAAACCAGGTGGATCTTTCAGCTGAATACACTTAACCCCTGTGGGTTAAACAAGGAATTTGAGCATATTGTTTAACCTGCTATCTATTTATATATTTCTTAATACTACTCCTTGTTGAAATTCCCTATTCTTTTTGTGCTTTAGAATATTTGTCTGTCTGCTTTTGACAATATAGGTTCCCTATAGTCCTGTGAGTAGTTATGTAGGACAGGGAGGAGGACATATGCCTTATAATTAGTCCAGTCTATTTTATTTTTAATAACCATTGTATGACTGTTCAACAATTGTGTGTCTGATTGATTCTCTGATGCATTGAGAATTGTTGTTTATAACATGAGATGTTCTACTTCATAAGTCTTTATATAAATTTATTGATCATAAGCAGACGATAAGTGACCTCCTTATAACCAGTATGTACCCCCATATTTTTTATATATTAGGTACATCCAGGGTGGTTAACATGTAAATATTTTCCTATTTTACATACAAAGAATTCTGTTATCATTTATCTATTATTATTGTCCCATAAGTGTTCCACCATAGGGCATTACAACATATGGTATTTATTATTATTGGTGTTTGAATTTAAGGAATTATGTCATGTGCACATTTTTACTTAAAATTCTCCTATTAACAGGATAATTCTCAATTCTAAATTTATTGGGGGTATAGATTATCCAAAAATTGGAATTGTTTATTGCTCACATTTTTTTTTTATTTTTATCTGTTTCATTTTGTTTCTTTAATTGAGGAGATAAAGCCCCCGATGTGGTGGTAGTGTCAGGGTCCCGCGGGCGGCTGTGAGGGGAGGCTGCAAGCCGCTCGCAGCACTCACCCTTGCTTCTTCGCCACCCGCGGTCTCCCCTTCCTATGCCTGTTGGCGAGCGGCGTCCTCCAGCCTCGGACGCCGCTCGCATCCTCCTTCTCGTCTCCCGGCGGCAGCGTGTATAACGCTGCACGCTGGGAGACCGCGCATTTATGCAAACGCTGGGGTCAGCCACGTGACCCGGCGTTAAAGTCACGGTATGACAATCACAGTGGGCGGTATAGATATCTCCCACGTGTGATTGTTAATTCTGAATGGAAGTTATCCAATCAGAATTAACCACAGGGTTTAAATACTTACCTTTCCTGTCCCACAGTGCCCTGTTGTGGTCTTTGGTTACCTGTATTGCTGTTTGCTTGTGTTTCTCTCTGGTTACCGATTATTTGGCTTGTTCCTCCGACTCTCCTGTATTCTCCATCCCTTTGACCACGGCTTGTTTCACGTTCTCCTGTTTTCTGGCTCCCCTTACTCGGCTTGTCTCCTGACTATTCTTGGTGTGCTTAACCCGGCCATTCTAAGGATCGGTACTGCACCTTTTCCTCTCTGTGACCTGTTAGCGTGTTAGGTTCCCCGAATCGTGACATTACAACAGGGCCATAATGGAACCTGCTGACATTCCACAGCTATTAGTTAATCAGGAGGCTAGAATGGATGGTTTAGACCACCGTATGGATCAGTTTGCTCATGCTTTACAAACCATACTGGCTCGTACTGCACCCTGCACCTTGCAACCTGCCGTTCAGGAGGCTGCTGCTGCTGTGCCCGAACCCATTCCCACTCCGCTACCCGTTCCTGCTCACGTAGTTCAAACGCCGCCACAGCGCTTTAGCGGTGATCCAGCATTGTGTCGTGGTTTCCTCAACCAAATTGATATCCATTTGGTGATGAATCCACGTTCCTATCCCACTGACAGAACCAAAATTGCCTTTTTGATAAACCACTTGTCTGGGAAAGCTCTAGCATGGGCCAACCCCATGTGGGAGAATACGTCTCCCATGTCCTTTGCAGATTTTTTGACAGCTTTCAAACGCACGTTTGATCAACCCGGTAGGGTTGCCTCTGCTGGCAAAGCTCTGCTTAGCGTCCGACAGGGTAACAGATCTGTAGCGGATTATACTATCGAATTCCGCACTCTAGCAGCTGAAGTGGTTTGGAATAATGACGCCCTCGTAACAGCCTTTCAGGAGGGTTTGGCCGCTTACATACTGGATGAAATAGCATCCAGGGAATTGCCTGTTCTCCTGGATGATGTTATAGGCTATATAATTCTTATTGACAGCCGTATTATAGAGAGGGGTAATCAAAGACGGATGAATACACAGGTGTTACCTGCTCTACCCAGTACTGCATTACTAGCATTACCCGCTCCTAGTCAACCATCCCCTGAACCCATGCAATTGGGTGCTATGGGGTTAACTGAGGCTGAAAGAGCGTATCGTAGAAGGGAGCGGTTATGCCTTTATTGTGGAAAGAGGGGGCACCACTGTAATACCTGCCCTAAATTACAGGGAAACTTCAGTACCTAAGGCCTAGAGAGGGGTCAGCCTCGGGTGTTATGACTTTGTCCCCTCATGTGTCCATCTCCAGACCGTTTATTACGGTTTCTCTTTTGGTCAATAAAACCACTATAACAACCAAAGCCTTGATCGATTCAGGTGCGGCAGACAACCTTATGGATGAAAACTTTTCTAAAACCACAGCCTTGACTTTGATCTAAAAGGCCACACCCTTGGCCGTTGAGGCCATAGATGGTAGACCACTTGAGAAACCTCTGGTGACCCATGAAACCCAAGAAACAGTTATGTCTGTGGGTCCTTTGCACAAGGAAAGGTTAACCTTCCAAATAATTGACTCCCCTACTGCTTCCATCGTTCTGTATTTTCCCTGGTTAGTTAAACACAACCCAGTACTTGATTGGGGTTGTTTAGATATACTCTCCTGGGGGGAATCTTGTCAACGAGACTGTATGGCCCATGTACGTCCTGTTTGTTTACTCAATGTGCCCACGGCTAAACCACTTTCTTTTTCTGTCCCTTCTGTGTATGCAGACCTTGCATTGGTTTTTGAAAAAAGGGAGGCAGATAAGCTACCTCCACTCCGTGACTATGACTGTGCCATAAACCTTTTACCGGGTACTATGCAACCTAGGGGTAAGGTCTACCCTCTTTCTGAAAAAGAAAATCAGGTTATGGAGGAGTATATACGAGAATCCTTGAGGAAAGGTTTTATCAGAAGGTCCTCCTCTCCTGCTGGTGCTGGTTTCTTTTTCGTTGACAAGAAAGAGGGTGACTTAAGGCCATGCATAGATTACAAGGGTCTAAACAATATAACGATCAAGAACGCCTATCCTATCCCTCTCATCACTGAGTTGTTTGATCGTGTCAAAGGTTCTAGATATTTTACTAAGCTAGACCTCAGGGGGGTCGTATAAAGAAGAATGAGTGGAAAACAGCGTTCAATACACGTAGTGGACATTATGAGTATCTAGTCATGCCTTTTGGACTGTGTAATGCTCCTGCTGTGTTTCAGGACCTCATAAATGATGTCCTTAGGGATCTATTGCATGTCTGTGCCGTCGTATACCTTGATGACATACTTGTATATACTCCTGATTTAAAGTCACACCATACTCATGTGAGGATGGTGCTTAAGAAATTGTTGCAGAATGGTCTTTATTGCAAGTTAGAAAAATGTTTGTTCGACCAGACTTCTGTGCAATTCCTAGGGTATGTCATTAATGAACAGGGATTCAGCATGGATCCTTCTAAATTGGAAGCCATACTGTCCTGGCCTCTTCCCCAAGGACTTAAAGCAATACAGCGCTTTATAGGGTTTGCCAATTATTATCGGAAGTTTATTAAAAACTTTTCACCACTTATTTCCCCTATTACGAAACTAACTAAAAAAGGTTTGCACCCCAGGGTTTGGACTCCTGAAGCCCTTGAGGCCTTCGAGACTCTCAAAAAGGCATTTGCCACTGCCCCTGTGCTACACCATCCTGATCCTTCCCTTCCCTTTGTTACGGAAGTGGACGCTTCTGAATCAGGTGTAGGAGCAGTGTTGTCCCAAAGATTATCGTATGACGAACCCCTACATCCCTGTTGTTACTTTTCTAAAAGGCTGTCTGATTCAGAAAAGAATTACGACGTCGGGAACAGGGAACTATTGGCTATTGTGATGGCTTTTAAAGAATGGAGGTACTTATTAGAGGGATCTAGACACAAAATGTTGGTTATAACTGATCACAAGAATCTCTCCTATATAGCAGATGCTAAAAGATTGTCCTCTTGGCAGACTAGATGGTCTTTATTTCTTTCACGTTTTCAGTACTTTATTACATATAGGCCTGGTTACCGTAATGTCAAAGCTGATGCTATCTCCCGACAGTACGAACCTCTGGAGTCTATTGCCCCCGCCCCCGAACCCATTGTACCTGCTTCTCAGATAATAGCTGCTACTCATTTGGTTATTTTGTCTCCTTTCCTTGATAGTATCAAGACATACCAAACCCAAGCACCCTCTGAGACACCTGTTGGTAGACTATACGTGAAAGTAAAAGACAGAAAAAAGTTGTTAGCTTTATTTCACACCGCCAAAACTGCTGGTCATCCGGGGATTACCAAGACGTACAAGGGTCTCCTTCAACAGTTTTGGTGGCCTTCACTTAAACAAGACGTGGTGGATTATGTGCAGGCTTGTCGTGTCTGTTCACAGTGTAAGTCGCCTAATGTTAAACCCCGGGGACTCCTGATGCCCCTATCTGTACCCAAGAAACCCTGGACCCACTTATCCATGGATTTTATTGTGGATCTTCCTTCCTCTGATGGACAGACAGTAATTTTGACTGTGACAGATAGGTTCTCTAAAATGGTGCACTTTATTCCGCTTAAGAAACTTCCTTCTGCGGTTCAGTTGGCTCAGGTGTTTGCCAAAGAGGTGTTCCGGTTGCATGGTATACCACTGGATATCGTATCCGACAGGGGTTCTCAATTTGTCTCTCAGTTTTGGAAGGGCTTTTGTGCTGAGATGGGGATCTCCTTGTCGTTTACGTCCTCCTATCATCCACAATCTAATGGAGCTGCTAAATGGGCTAATCAGTCTGTGGAGTTGTATTTACGCTGCTTCACAAATGCACACCAAGACAACTGGTCTCATCTTCTTCCCTGGGCTGAATTCGCCAGGAATACTGTGACTCATTCGTCTACTGGCTTAAGTCCTTTTATGGTTGCTTATGGGTTCCAACCCTCTGTCCTTCCCAGTGTATTCTCCGACAAGGGAATGCCCGCTTTGGACGAGCACCTCGCCTCCTTACGGAAGATGTGGGATCAGGTCCATGTTGCTCTCTCTCGTGCAGCGGTTGCTCAGAAGAGATTCGCTGATCGCCGTAGGTGTGCGGCTCCTTCTTATGCTCCGGGTGATAAGGTTTGGTTGTCCTCTAGGAATCTCCGCCTCATGGTTCCCTCGATGAAATTTGCACCCAGGTTCCTTGGCCCCTAAAGGGTATTGCATAGGGTGAATCCCATGTCTTACTCCCTGGCCTTGCCTCCTTCCATGCGTATACCTAACATGTTTCACACCTCCCTTTTGAAGCCTTTGCTCTGTAATCGGTTCTCTGGTCCTCTCAGGCGACCCGATTCCCTCCGCGCGGTCTCTAGTGACATGTACGAGGTGGCTGCTCTCCTCGATTCTCGTTTTTCTCGGTGTCGGTTGCAGTATCTGGTGGATTGGAAGGGTTATGGTCCTGAGGAGCGGTCTTGGGTTTCTGTCTCTGATTTGCACGCACCCTCTTTGGTCCGCTCCTTTCATGTGCGGTTTCCTTTGAAGCCTTCGAGGGGGGGTAATGTCAGGGTCCCGCGGGCGGCTGTGAGGAGAGGCTGCAAGCCGCTCGCAGCACTCACCCTTGCTTCTTCGCCGCCTGCGGTCTCCCCTTCCTATGCCTGTTGGCGAGCGGCGTCCTCCAGCCTCGGACCCGCTCGCATCCTCTTTTTTGTCACCCGGCGGCAGCGTGTATAACGCTGCACGCTGGGAGACCACGCATTTATGCAAACGCCGGGGTCAGCCATGTGACCCGGCATTAAAGTCACAGAATGACAATCACAGTGGGAGGTATAGATATCTCCCACGTGTGATTGTTAATTCTGATTGGAAGTTATCCATACAGAATTAACCACAGGGTTTAAATACTTACCTTTCCTGTCCATCAGTGCCCTGTTGTGGTCTTTGGTTACCTGTATTGCTGTTTGCTTGTGTTTCTCTCTGGTTACCGATTATTTGGCTTGTTCCTCCGACTCTCCTGTATTCTACATCCCTTTGACCTCGGCTTGTTTCACGTTCTCTTGTTTTTTGGCTCCCCTTACTCGGCTTGTCTCCTGACTATTTTTGGTGTGCTTAACCCGGCCGTTCTAAGGACCGGTACTGCACCTTTTCCTCTCTGTGACCTGTTAGCGTGTTAGGTTCCCTGAATCGTGACAGGTAGCTGTTTATAATTATTTTTATTTTTAAAGTTTATTACGTGGTATTGATTATTCCCAACCTTTATTATCAAAGAATGATTTTGCAACATTTAGTATGATTGGGGGGTCTGTTCTATTATTTTTTTTATTATTCAACACTTATTGCATCTTGTATTTGTGTATTTTTAAATGTGTATGTTTAGGCAATACAAAGAAATGCAGTAAAACCAGTGGGATACACAAATATAGAAATAAACCAAGAGATCCTCCTACACCTTAGTGAGTACCCTTCGCCCTCACAATAAACGAAATATACATACAATGTAAGGTGGAGTTTCTTCTTGTTTACAATAAGTCACAATTAAAATGGGATTTCTTCTTATTAAAAATAGATGCCCTAGAGATAAAACACAGAAGGACACATCATAGTGCAATATTGTCTGAATGTTTTATAAATATCGGTGAAATCTGTGGAGATAAACTCACAAAGCGAGAGCCTATGGAATAAGGCTCAGTTTTCCAGCGTTGTGGGATTAAGGTTCCCACTCCCTTCTTTGTGCTGCCTGAAGGTGATGGGTAATATGGTATCCTCTCACAGATTAGTACAGAAGGTGGTAGTGCAGATCAGTGCAGGAAGTGATAAATAGAATGATGTCCTCTCACTGGTTGGTACAAATAATATAAAGTGCTTTATTAATAAAGTGCACAAGAAAAATATAAAAAATAAGACCTTACAGTTGTAGGCAGTCTTATAGAGATAGTCTCTAGTAGCAAAACGCGTTTCTCCTCTTGATGAGGCTTCCTCAGTTGCTGTGGATTCGTGCTGTGGGTGTTCCTCCTTTGTAGTTCAAATTTCGCGCCGTTTTCCCGGCTCAATTATTCAATCGTAGCGTTTTTACTTCCGCGTTCCACGAGTGGAACGCATAGATACGGTCATTTCCGGTTTCGGCATATGCGTTCCAACAGTGGAACGCATGCATTCCGGTTCCGGTTTTCATGTATACAGGCATAGTTCTGTGTCCTGTTCGGTCTCATTCTCCAATATCAGTCCATGGAGGATAATTATTGATGGACAATAAAGTAAATGTTAAAAAGGAAAGCATGATTAAGAACAGAGCAGATGCCTATTAATATACAATCAAATGCAAAATAGAGAAAAGTATTATTCCTATAGAAATGCAAGACATCAAGGGATTTCTATATAAATCTTTTAAGATAAAATGAAATAAAATAAAATAAAACAGCCCCTAAATAGGTAAAAAGTATTTTAAAACTATTAAAAAATAGATGGTTCAAACGTAATAGTGACACTGAATATTTAAAAGATACTCTGTATATTAAAAAATGGGTTGGCTAAGAAATGGGAGACTTTTTTAGAAAAAATGTTGATCGTGTAAAAATTACCCAATATTTAAAAATGGCAAACCTCAAAATCTGAATTAAGACCATGGGGGATGAGGGTTTTAAAGGTATATATGAATTTCATTTCTTCTTTCCCTAATGCTTTAATGTAATTGCCCCCTCTCCAATCCCTTTTTACTTCTTTAATTGCACAGAAGAACAGGTTCTCCGGATTTTGGTTATGAGTATCCTTAAAATGTTGCGATACGCTGTGTGTTTCCAGGCCATTTTTAATGTTACGGATGTGTTCGGCAATTCTAGTTTTTAAAGGTCTGATGGTTCTCCCCACATACAGCAGATTACAAGGGCATTTCAAAATATATATAATACCTTTAGAGTGACACGTGAGGTGGTCTTTGACAATATATGGTTTCTGAATGGTGCCTTCTAAATCTTCAAGGTGTCTCCTTGTCTGTTTCGTTATTCTGCATGGGAGGCATGTGCCGCAGCCATAAAATCCTTTAAGATCCTGAATAAAATGTTTGGGTTTTGTAGGGTTTAGGTGACTTTTGACTAATATATTTTTAAAATTTCTGGCTCCTCTATATGTAATCCTAGGTTTTGATGGTAAAATTTTGTGTAAAATAGGGTCGTCTTTTAGTAGGTGCCAATATTTATTTATAGTCTTATGTATACGCTTGTTGTGTCCATTATAATTGCAAATAAAGGGAACTTCATTAGTATCAGTTCTCATTCTCTTTGGTTTATATTGTATAAGTTGATTCCGTTTTAATTTACCTACATCTTCTAAATCTTGATTCAAGGTGGTTTCGTTATATCCCTTCTCCATGAACTGCTGTTTAATGTAGAGGGCCTGTTCTAAATAATCGCTATCTAGTTTGCAATTGCGGCGAATTCTTAAAAATTGGCTCCTAGGGGCATTCTGTAGCCAAGGGTTATGGTGGCAACTACTGGTGTCGATATAACTATTAGCGTCCACTGGTTTAAAATAATTCTTGGTGATTATCATGGCGTCTTGAATTCTGATGTCGAGATCTAAAAAATTAATGTGGTGGGTACTATAGGTGCTAGTTAAATTGATGCCATAGTCGTTAGTATTGAGGTATGCAATAAATTCTATTAAGGTCTCTGTAGTGCCGGTCCATATAAAAAAGATATCATCTATGAAACGGCAGTAGGACACCAAACTCAGCCCCCATAGATGCCCTTGAAGTACAAATGCCTCTTCCCAGAATGACATGAAGAGGTTGGCATAGCTTCGCCCCAAGCTATGCCAACCTCTTCATGTCATTCTGGGAAGAGGCATTTGTACTTCAAGGGCATCCATGGGGGGCGAGTTTGGTGTCCTACTGCCGTTTCATAGATGATATCTTTTTTATATGGACCGGCACTACAGAGACCTTAATAGAATTTATTGCATACCTCAATACTAACGACTATGGCATCAATTTAACTAGCACCTATAGTACCCACCACATTAATTTTTTAGATCTCGACATCAGAATTCAAGACGCCATGATAATCACCAAGAATTATTTTAAACCAGTGGACGCTAATAGTTATATCGACACCAGTAGTTGCCACCATAACCCTTGGCTACAGAATGCCCCTAGGAGCCAATTTTTAAGAATTCGCCGCAATTGCAAACTAGATAGCGATTATTTAGAACAGGCCCTCTACATTAAACAGCAGTTCATGGAGAAGGGATATAACGAAACCACCTTGAATCAAGATTTAGAAGATGTAGGTAAATTAAAACGGAATCAACTTATACAATATAAACCAAAGAGAATGAGAACTGATACTAATGAAGTTCCCTTTATTTGCAATTATAATGGACACAACAAGCGTATACATAAGACTATAAATAAATATTGGCACCTACTAAAAGACGACCCTATTTTACACAAAATTTTACCATCAAAACCTAGGATTACATATAGAGGAGCCAGAAATTTTAAAAATATATTAGTCAAAAGTCACCTAAACCCTACAAAACCCAAACATTTTATTCAGGATCTTAAAGGATTTTATGGCTGCGGCACATGCCTCCCATGCAGAATAACGAAACAGACAAGGAGACACCTTGAAGATTTAGAAGGCACCATTCAGAAACCATATATTGTCAAAGACCACCTCACGTGTCACTCTAAAGGTATTATATATATTTTGAAATGCCCTTGTAATCTGCTGTATGTGGGGAGAACCATCAGACCTTTAAAAACTAGAATTGCCGAACACATCCGTAACATTAAAAATGGCCTGGAAACACACAGCGTATCGCAACATTTTAAGGATACTCATAACCAAAATCCGGAGAACCTGTTCTTCTGTGCAATTAAAGAAGTAAAAAGGGATTGGAGAGGGGGCAATTACATTAAAGCATTAGGGAAAGAAGAAATGAAATTCATATATACCTTTAAAACCCTCATCCCCCATGGTCTTAATTCAGATTTTGAGGTTTGCCATTTTTAAATATTGGGTAATTTTTACACGATCAACATTTTTTCTAAAAAAGTCTCCCATTTCTTAGCCAACCCATTTTTTAATATACAGAGTATCTTTTAAATATTCAGTGTCACTATTACGTTTGAACCATCTATTTTTTAATAGTTTTAAAATACTTTTTACCTATTTAGGGGCTGTTTTATTTTATTTTATTTCATTTTATCTTAAAAGATTTATATAGAAATCCCTTGATGTCTTGCATTTCTATAGGAATAATACTTTTCTCTATTTTGCATTTGATTGTATATTAATAGGCATCTGCTCTGTTCTTAATCATGCTTTCCTTTTTAACATTTACTTTATTGTCCATCAATAATTATCCTCCATGGACTGATATTGGAGAATGAGACCGAACAGGACACAGAACTATGCCTGTATACATGAAAACCGGAACCGGAATGCATGCGTTCCACTGTTGGAACGCATATGCCGAAACCGGAAATGACCGTATCTATGCGTTCCACTCGTGGAACGCGGAAGTAAAAACGCTACGATTGAATAATTGAGCCGGGAAAACGGCGCGAAATTTGAACTACAAAGGAGGAACACCCACAGCACGAATCCACAGCAACTGAGGAAGCCTCATCAAGAGGAGAAACGCGTTTTGCTACTAGAGACTATCTCTATAAGACTGCCTACAACTGTAAGGTCTTATTTTTTATATTTTTCTTGTGCACTTTATTAATAAAGCACTTTATATTATTTGTACCAACCAGTGAGAGGACATCATTCTATTTATCACTTCCTGCACTGATCTGCACTACCACCTTCTGTACTAATCTGTGAGAGGATACCATATTACCCATCACCTTCAGGCAGCACAAAGAAGGGAGTGGGAACCTTAATCCCACAACGCTGGAAAACTGAGCCTTATTCCATAGGCTCTCGCTTTGTGAGTTTATCTCCACAGATTTCACCGATATTTATAAAACATTCAGACAATATTGCACTATGATGTGTCCTTCTGTGTTTTATCTCTAGGGTATCTATTTTTAATAAGAAGAAATCCCATTTTAATTGTGACTTATTGTAAACAAGAAGAAACTCCACCTTACATTGTATGTATATTATGTTTAGGCAATACGCCTGATGTGAAATTATTGTTAATTAATATTCCATGGTCACCACTATACCCACATTAAGGATAGCAGACTTTAGTCTTGACAAAGTCCTTCAAAGAGGACAAAACGCGTAGACATTCTGCCTCCTGTCTTGTCTGCATCTCCAGCTCGGTTTACGGTTATGGTCCGGGAGTGATTTTCGGCAACTGCTGCGGTGACTGCTGCTATTGGAACGACCCACACTCCCTATCCCATGGTAGGAGTTGACGTGCTCCTCCAACCTCACACCAAGGTCGGGTGGCCAGGGTAAATTGCTTTGACATACCCCTAGAGTGGTTTAGCTCGGGGATATATTTTTCATAGCAACACCCCTAGCCTGTACCTGGTCGTTTGGCGGGTTTAAGAGCTCCCTCCCCCAGAATAAGTGGATGTGTTTGGATATGGTCTATTTTATTTTATTTTTATCTTTATGTGCACACTTTCAGTTTTAGCTACTACCTATTTTTTCATCGGTGTATGGGCCCCCACACTGTTGTTTTGTGACTTGGTACTGGATAACATTATTGCTGTTTGTGTGATACATTTAATCTTAACTGTATCATTATCAATTATTGTATTATTCTATGTGTAAATAAATTTTGTATTATGCATTTCATATCTGATTGATTCCATTGTTATTTTATATCAGTCTCAACGATCCCTGGATAATTTATCTGATCCATATCAGTTTTGTCAAGTAGTTGCCATTCTGGAGTACAGCCTTAAGTGGTGATAGTTGTATTTTGGAGCGCTCACATATCCTTGTTTATCTGTTATGATCTGATTGTAAGGCTGGATATTTCTCAGCAAGTTTCTGCTTTCCTCTTATCTCTCTGCAGCGCTGGGAAAAGGCTAATTAGAAATAACACATACAGGACAATGCAATGTATTTCAATCAAGCCTCTCATTTAATTCCTCAGCAAAGGGGATATATAGGTTTTCAGTCTAGGGTGATACACATTATTCAGCCAATCACAGTTGGCACAGTTTACTTTGCAAACCAAGCAGTTCTAAAAAACCTAGAACTATTCTGTATGTTAGGAGTAAATAAGCGAGCCTGCTCAGCACAAATCGGAGTGCGTTTTAGTATGTGCTTTGCAACCAAGAGAGAGGCCCCTACTAAGCATTTTAAAAGATTTCACTGAGACAGCTTAAAAAGTCTTTGATCAATATGTATACTTTGATACATAAAGCCTGAGGAATAAAACTGACTACTTCACTGATTTTATAAAACTTATTGAAAATCAGTGCTAAGAATTTGTATATATAAATTGCAAATTTGGGTACTTATTTGTAATGAAGGGATTCATTGAATTGAGAAAAGTCTAGAGAAAGGAACCAGAATTAGTAAATGGGATAGAAGATACATTTGTAATACAATTTAGAACGTGATGATTAGTTATAGTAGAACTTTTTTTTTCTAATATTTCATACATTGAGGTAACTGTGCCTGAACATTAAAATTACATATTTTGTAAAGAGGCATATTTTCTAAAGTATTCATGTAATTTCTACTTTCATAATTTCTTTATAATTGTAATATGCTGAACACATTCTCAGGCAAGTAAGATTCTTTGCTTTTTATTTCATTAATTTATATATATATATATATATATACAGAAAAATGAAAAATCAAAATGCACTCACAGGTCTTCTTAAGTGGAACACTTGGTGCTTTATTGTTTCATAACTGGTGTACAAAAATCAATCGACGTTTCGACCCTGCCGGGTCTTTTTCAAGATCACAGAGTACATGGCAGTGAAGTGGCCACTTCACTGCCATGTACTCTGTGATCTTGAAAAAGACCCGGCAGGGTCGAAACATCGATTGATTTTTGTACACCAGTTATGAAACAATAAAGCACCAAGTGTTCCACTTAAGAAGACCTGTGAGTGCATTTTGATTTTTCATTTTTCTGTATATATTTGACGCCAGCAATTTGCACCCAGGCATATTAAGACACGTTTATTGTCTTTTGAGGAGAGTGCCAAGCTTTCACTTGTATATATATATATATATATATATATATATATATATATATATATATATATATATATATATATATATAATCTTTTGCTACTTCTGATTTTACCGTCTCTATTAAACCTAACTCAAAATTATATTGTTTGACATAGAGAAAATTATTTATTATTGTTACAATTATTGCATTAGTATTATTTTTTCTTTTTCTTTTTTGAGAGACAAAAATATGCAGGGTTAGAAATCAAACCTACTCAGATAGAAGCAATGCACACAATGGCCTTAACCTAACAGCAATTTATTCATTTGTAAGATTCATCAGAAGGACATATTGAAAAGCAGCATTATAACGATTCTGTTTTAAAAGTCACTACAAAAATAAGCAGTGTGTAAAAATTGATTCAGTTTGCTTTTCCTTTATGTATCTCAAAAACTATAACTCAAAAATCTTCCCAACACTGATCCAATTATTTCTACTTGGATAGCATCAGTATTGAACAGAAAGCAATTTCTATTTTGGGGAAACATTGAATGTGGCCTGTAAAATCAACATGATCACTAAAGGAAAACTTGCATACTGTGCATAGAATACGAGAGGACTGACAGATCTAGTTGTGTGTTGTAGCAGTAATAAATATAACAAATGTTCGATATTATTTTACAAAAACAGTTATTAGTACAAACAAAGATTTGAAACTATTTTAAATTGTACATTTATATTTGTGTCCAAAATCTGTTTCTCTTACAGGGTTACTCCAATCTTCCATTTGTTTATCTTCTTCTAGTGGGATTGTAACTTAAGTCTACCTCCCATATAAAAAAATGAAAGCTGTAAAATATGTAAAACCATACCTATGTATATAAAACCATTTTATAGACTATTTTTTATTTTATCAAAGGTTATTTCATACAATTTTGTTTGTTTATTGTTTTATGTCTCAATAAAGTTAATCCTGTTTACATTTAATTCACTTTGAATTTATTTTGGACTTTGCACTTTGCACTTTTTGGCTTCCTGGCTCCACATTACCAGAGCAGGTCCACAATATGCATCATGTAAGGACACTTACCTTTTTTTTTTACATAGTTACTTTCATACTGTACCATTCATTTTATCCATGTTGTGGTCTTCATATACCATCTTACCTCTTGGAGAAACACCACCACTACTACTGATTATATGTCCTAAGATGGGGAGTATACCGTCCATGCTGAATACAGCAGAGCTCTTAGAAGCTCTAGAAAGTGAGTGTATCTTTGCTACACAAATATATTTTCATCTTTGTCATGTTCCTCAAACCATTCCTGAACAAGTTTAGCAGTGTGGCAGGGTGCATCATCATGCTGAAATAAGTCACTGCCATCAGGGAACACAATTGCCATAAAGTGTTGTATGTGGTCTGCAACAATTTCTAGGTAGGTGGTATGTGTCAAAGTAACATCCAAAGGAATGCCAGGACCCAGGTTTTCCCAGCAGAACATTATCCAAAGCATAGCACTGCCTCTGTCAGCCTGTCTACTTCCCATAGTGCATCCTGCTACCATCTCTTACCTAGGTAAACAATGCACATGCACCCGGCCATCCACCTGATCTAAAAGAAAATGTGATTCATCAGACGAGACAACCTTATTTCATTGCTCCATGGTTCAGTCAAGGGCACTCTGACCGTTCTGTGGCCACACAGCCCCATATACAGCAAACTGCAAGGCACTGTGTATTCTGACAACTTTATATCATGGACAGCATTACATTATTCAGCAATTTGAGCCACAGTAGCTTTTCTGTGTGATTGGACCAGATGGACTAGCCTGCTTCAATGAGTCTCGTGCAAACCCAGAAAAAGGAAACTTATAAGGTGGCAGGTAATATTTGTTGATCTATATATATATATATATATATATATATATATATATTTTTTTTTTTTTTTTTTTTAAACATTACAGAGATACTAACATCAATTAAAATAATTCTTCCTCTGAGGCTGTACATTAATGATTTCTTATTTTCTATACATAAATTCAAATTACATTACATTTTGTGCTCTGTGTTCATGTCTTTAAATTACACTTCCAACTATTTAATCCTTTATAAAGATAATGCATTGCACAAATATGATAAAACAATACAATAAAATCATGAAACAATAAAACAACCGTATTTGAAGTTCCTATATCTTTTGTAAATCCTCAAATAAATTGCGTAGGAGCTCTGACCTTCACAATGGTTTTTATGAGCGCAACAAGGGATTATAGGAGTTGTTTTAAGCTGTCAAAAACCAAACCGCATAAAAAACTGTAACCTAACAATGACAACTGTATTTATTGTAGAAGTGCCTAACATATCCCTTTAAGATTAAAATGTCATCACTACACTATTTTGTTCATGAAGAGCCACTCTTCATGATGCATTAAAAAAAATGATTCTAATGGGGATATCGCATTCCAAAAGCACGCAAACCAACAGTTTAAGAGGATGTCAAATGAATATATACTAGGAAAATATCTTGATTATGAGACTAAAATCTTTTTAGAAAGACTAAAATCTTTTTAGAAAGAGTGGCCTGTTCAAAAGATAAATTTGAGGAAACAGAATTCAGTACTCTTAGTAACAGCATCTGGTTAAATAAGATTAAGACAAAAAGGCGATAAAGTGTGTGGTCATATTTAAACGTATTTCACGTATTAATATCTCTGTCCATTACCTCTCACGCAACCAGGATTCATATAACACACAAGAGAACTTTGTTCACTAAACATATTTGGAAATGTAACACTTAGAGATGTCACGAACATAAAATTTTCCGTTCGCGAATTGCGAACGCGAACTTCCGCAAATGTTCGCAAATGGGCGAACCGCCATAGACTTCAATAGGCAGGCAAATTTTAAAACCCACAGGGACTCTTTCTGGCCACAATAGTGATGGAAAAGTTGTTTCAAGGGGACTAACACCTGGACCGTGGCATGCCGGAAGGGGATCCATGGCAAAACTCCCATGGAAAATTACATAGTTGATGCAGAGTCTGGTTTTAATCCATAAAGGGCATAAATCACCTAACATTCCTAAATTGTTTGGAATAACGTGCTTTAAAACATCAGGTATGATGTATCGATCAGGTAGTGTAAGGGTTACGCCCGCTTCACAGTGACAGATCAAACTCCCCGTTTAACGCACCGCAAACAACCGCAAACAGTCCATTTGCACAACCACAAACTCCCCATTTGCATAAGGTTGGATACCAAGCTAGCCATGTCCCGTTCCTTGTCCTCACTGATGTCATTGAAGGTCTCTTCCTCCACCCAGCCACGTACAACACCAAGGGTCCCCGAAAGGTGACAACAAGCCCCCTGAATTTTTTTTTTAAATGTACACTGCTGTTACACCAGATATGAGTTGTACTGGTGTGACACTGTGCCCTGGCAGGCCCTGAAACGCACACGAGTGAAGGAAACTGACTGCTATTATAATACAGTCAAAAATGTTTTTGTTTTTTTTTAAATGCAAGCTATTGTGACACCAGATATGAGTGGTGGCCCTGGGCAAGTGGGCACAGTATACGCTGTGAGCCTGACACACACGCTGGCAGGCAGGCAGGCAACTGCAATTAGATTACACTGGGAAAAAAAAAGCATACTGATGTTCTAGCCCTAAAAAGGGCTTTTTTGGGTGCTGTCCTTACAGCAGAGATCAGATGAGTCCTTCAGGACTGTAATGGACACTGAATACACTAGCCTAGCTATCGATTTCCCAATAAATCAGCAGCAGCTACACTGTCCCTTCTCTCACTAAGAATGCAGCTTCCGGGGGGCGGGGCCTAGCTGTCATGGAGGAAAGACGCACTTCGTGTGAGCTCCCTCAATATCTCAATTTAAGCAGCTATCAACAAGCGAATTTCACCCCAGAAGGGGATGACCCAGCAATGTTGCTCCTACCTGACCGACCCGTCATGCTTAATAGCGGTCAGCAACTCGACAGAGGCTTACTTACCTCCGCGTGGCAAGTGTGGCCTGGTGCTCACCGGCGGGACAGATGGCCGATCTCCCGATGCTGGGATGCCCAGGAGCAGCTACTTCCCGGCAGGAGACTTCCGTTCCCCCCCCCCCTCGGACCGGTGGGGGTTATCCCGGTCCACCCCTGAGAGGCTGTCTGGAGCTAATGGACGCACAGAGCACAGCCGTCCAGGCTGACATACTTATCTGTGACTCTCCCAATATGGCGGCAGTCGCGTGTCCTCCTGGTACCAGCAAAGCATGGCAGGATATTGAGTCTAAGCTGGACAGACTCTTTAATCAATTTTGGAAGCAAATAACAAGAAGGAAGCCCCAACAAGCTCCACCACAGCCCCAAGAAGCTCCACCACAGCTAAGCGAAGCAGTCCCCATTCCACCAATGCAAAAGGTGTCGAAGATGGGACCGGAGGCACAAACAGAAATGCAGAGCCTGCCCCACGTCAAGCACTCGCCTCCACCTTAAGCCACCACAATCCCGCACCGGACGTGAAGCACCACCAGGACAGATCCGACCACCCGACAAAACAAGCTTCCACCACCTCAAGCCGCGAACCCGGCACTCAGCAAGAGACTTGCCTTTGTTGTTCCAGGTATCAGGGACTCCCAGGGTCTGCACCTGGCACCCAGAAGGGATCGGATGAGCACAAGCAGTAAACAGCAGCCTGCCAAGCATGTCCCACTATAGCCGATCCTCCACACCATGCCTTTGATCACATGAACTGCTCTCTGCACATTAACTTATCGTAAAGTAGCAAGCGTTTAAACATGTCATTATTTCACCTCCTAAAGAGTTTATTGTCGTAGTTTCTTACATGCCTTTACCTTAACCGTTCATGTATTATGTTATTCACTAGTCTCATCTCATGGGGTGACTCACTCTTGATTTATAACTAGCATTGGAGCTGCTGATATAAATACACAGTTGATAATGTGCAAGCTACACCCTAAACATGACAGCCATCTTTCACAACAATGTACTGCTATATACTCATACCCTCAGTGCAACTAGCCATGATATACGCACGTTCAGCCTAGCATGCTCAAATATAACACACTTCTGTCTAAAAAACAAAAAAGAAAAAAAAAAGAATGCAGCTTCAGAATTAATCTAAAATGGATGCTGTCCAGGAGGTGGGAGGGTCTGGGAGGGAGGATCTGCTGCTGATTGGCTGGAATGTGTCTGCTGACTGTGAGGTACAGGGTCGAAGTTTACTCAATAATGACGAAGAGGGGGCGGACCGAACATCGCATATGTTCGCCGTCCGTGGAGAACGTGAACAATCTATGTTCGCCAGGAACTATTCACCAGCGAACTGTTCGGGACATCTCTAGTAACACTACGTACTGAATAAACTACAAAAGACATGTATAAAACGATGTGTACATTGCATGCAAGCAGCCCCAATTACAACTGAAGTGACACTAATCTGTATAGTCACCAGCCTTTTTTTTTAATTCTTTATTTTTGCCTCCCGCGTCGAAATCAGCAAATAAGACATAACAGTTGTCATGTCAAACATATCAATCATACACAAGAGACATGAGTTCAATATGGTGTTGCAATACAAGGAATGCATCTCTAGTAAGACATCCCAAATAATTGTTTTTAGCTATTGTGCATTCCTACCAACAATAACTGAAAAGGCTAGAAGCCCCAATACTTATCAACACACATACATAGGAAAATATGTAGATGTCTGATCAGCAGCAGAACTGAAAGCAGAGAGAGCTGAAATTAAAGAGACATACATCACTGGAAATTTTTAATCAGCAAGCACAAACTTTTCAACAAATATACAAACTTAAATAAAGCAATACAAGTTTGAAATGTATATAAGAAACATTTATAAACTTACCATAAACTTTCTCTTGCAGACTTCAAATCTAGAGGAGTTTCTTCAGCCTTCCTCCAACTCCTACCCTCCATTCCACTCCTATTTCCCTCTTATTTCTATTCTAGTTTTCCAGAAACACTCTAGCAGTGGTGTATCCTGTTTTTTTGCCGCCCCCTGGAAAATGCCGCCCAAGGCAAATGCCTTATTTGCCTCGCGGCTAAAACGTCCCTGCACTCTAGTACTAGTTTATATGAAACTATGTGCACAGGGCCGGATTAAGAGCCCAGTGGGCCTGGTGCTGATAATTATGATGGGCCTAATTACAAAATCTTATTGACCAAAAACACTAAAACAGTCCTACCTCCTAAGCATCATGTATCTGATGGAGATGATGCTGTAGGGAAACTCATAGGATGCAACTATGAGAAAACACATACCCTTTGCTAATCTCATGCTTTCATCTTTCAAGTAAACCCATACCCCCTAACAGCAGTGTCCAGTAAAGCAGGAAGTCTATGGATGCGGTAAAAGGGTGGGCTACTGACACAAATCACATAACCAGAACGGCCGAAAGGGCGAACATACACAAAAAGGGGGAATGTCTGTGTCCCTATGTCTTCCAGTCCCTTAGTGTTTGTGTCCCCATGTCACTAGGGGACATTGAGAGACATTGGGACACTGGGAGACATGGGGACACAGATACTAGGGAACACTGGGAGACCTGGGAAATCTGAGACTCTTGGGGACACTGGGTGACAGACACGAGGGGACACAGGGAGACATGGGGCACTGAGACACTGTTATATATAGGGGACACTGGAGACTTGATAAAAACCTGGGTACAGGTCAAAATGTTGCAGTGTCCAATAAACCTGCTTAAAGCTATCACAGTGAGTGCCTGAGATTTTTTTCTTTTATACTACGGGCACAGAGACACTACGGGCACAGAGACACTACGGGCACAGAGACACTACGGGCACAGAGAGACATGGGGTGTCCAATAAACCTGCCTAAATCTATCACAGTGAGTGCCTGAGATTTTTTCTTTTATACTAGGGGACATTGAGACACTAGGAGACATGGGGACACAGAGACATTGGGAGACTAGGGGACTTTGGGAGTCTAGGGAACACTGAGACACTAGGGACACTGGCACACTACAGACACTGAGAGACACCAGGGACACATGGGGATACTGAGATACTAGGGACACTGGCTGGGAGACATGGGGACACTGCCATGTCTCCTATGTCTCAAAGTCGCCCAGTGTCCCCATGTCTCCCTGTGTCTCCATGCCTTTCAGTGTCCCCATGTCGCCCAGTGTCCCCTAGTGTTTGTATCCCCATGTCTCCCAGTGTCCCTTAGAGTCTGTGTCCTCATGTCTCCCAGTGTCCTGATGTCACTAGGACACTAGGGGACACTTAGAGACATGGGGACACTGGGAGACATGGGGCCACTGAGCCACTAGGGAGAGTGGCTGGGAGACATGGGGACACAGACTAGGGGCCACTGGGAGACATGGGGCCACTGTGTCCCTAGTGTCTCAGGGTCATGGGCATCCGAATGGGGGATAAAGGGGGGTACTTGCCCCCCCCCACGATTTTTCAGCTTGTGCTGCTATTTTTCGTTTTAGTGTGAGAATACAGTGCAATACCAGCACTGGCCAGTAGGTGGCGCTGTGAATGGAGAAAGGCAGGAAGCTACAGCTTATCCCTGCCTCTCTCTCATGACTGAAACTGCAGGGGAGCAGCAAAGAGGCAGCCTACAGAGCAGGAAGGTGAGGGATGGGGGGTGGGGGAGACCGCATAGAGGAAGGTAAAGTAGAAGGAGCAGAAAGGTTCTGCAAGGGGCAGGAGGGGTCAGCAAGGAATAGAAAAGGGCAGCAAGAAGCAGGAAGGGGTCGAAAGGTTTTCAAGGAGCAGGAGGGTAAAGTAGAAGGAGCAGCAAGAAGCAGGAGGGGTCAGCAAGGAGTAGAAAGGGTCTGCAAGAGGCAGGAGGGTTCAGCAAGGAATAGGAAGGGGCAGCAGGAAGGGGTAGGGACGGTCTGCAAGGAGCGGGAGGGGACACCAAGAAGTAGGAAGGGTCTGCAAGGAGCAAAAGGGGTCAGCAAGGAGTAGGAAGAGGCAGCAAGGAGTAGGAAGAGGCAGCAAGGAGCAGGAAGGGGCAGCAAGGAGCAGGAAGGGGCAGCAAGGAGCAGGAAGGGGCAGCAAGGAGCAGGAAGGGGCAGCAAGGGGTAGGAAGGGGCAGCAAGGAGTAGGAAGAGGCAGCAAGGAGTAGGAAGAGGGAGCAGGAAGGGTCTGCAAGGTGCAGGAAGGGTCTGCAAGGAGCAGGAAGGGGCAGCATGGAGTAGGAAGGGGCAGCATGGAGTAGGAAGAGGCAGCAAGGAGCAGGCGGAGTCAGCAAGGAGTAGAAAGGGTCTGCAAGGGGCAGGAGGGGTCAGCAAGGAGTAGTAAGGGTCTGCTAGGAGTAGGAAGGGGCAGCAAGGATAAAGAAGGGGCAGAAAGGAGTAGGAAGGGTCTGCAAAAAGCAGGAAGAGTCTGCATGGAGCAGGAAGGGTCTGCAAGGAGCAGGAAGGGTCTGCAAGGAGCAGGAAGGGGCAGGAAGAATCAGAAGGAACAGAAAGGACCAGCAAGGGGCTGCAAGAAGCTGGAAGGGGCATAAAGAAGCAGGAAGGGCAGTAAGAAGCAGGAAGGGTCTGCAAGAAGCAGGAAGGGCCATCAAGGAGCAGGAAGAGCCATCAAGGAGCAGGAAGAGCCATCAAGGAGCAGAAAGGGATCAGAAAGAGAAAGGAGCAGAATGGCGCAAAATAAGCAGAAAGTAGCAGAAAGGTAAAGGAGCAGAAGGAGCCTCAGAAGACAAAGAAGACTGTGTCAAATGAAGGAGAAGAAAATGAGATTGGAGCACTTCATTCTGGACACCACATCATAAGGCGTTGGTACCTGGGCCTGGCAGGGAAACTTTGGACCTTCTCATCTCCCCAGGTAAAAACAAACAATATCAGTGTTAATGTGTTCACTTTTATTTACTGAGTGTCAGGAAACACAGAGGGCCGCTGGGTAGGGGTGCCGCTGATTGGCTAGATGGGTCAGCTAGCACTCTAAGCCAATCAGTAGCTCCCCATTCATAAAAATGTAAAACATTTTTATGAATCGGGAACTAGTGATTGGCTTAGAGTGTCAGCTGACCACTCTAGCCAATCAACGGCACCCATGCCCAACGTCAATCTGCACTTCCTGACACTCTGTTTCAGAAGTCGAATACCACTGACCAACCTGGAGATCTGGAGCTGAAGGAAGCCTTTGGGGGTAAACCATTTGAGAGAGGTTTCACCCCTTCAAAGAAAGAGCACCCATGGGGCCTCCTTGCATCACAGCATTTTCATTTAGATAAAGTTGTTATGGTGACCAGAATGTTCCTGTAATTTGATGAAAGGAACACTATAGTGTCAGGAATACAAACATATATTCCTGACACCATAGTTGTGAAAACGCTATTCATCCTTGCTTTATGTGAAAATGACTATGCTCCTTCCCTTTCATGACACTGTCAAAAAGGGGCCAAGCATGGATGTCATTACAATTATGCCCCCCCACGGAAAAATTCCTGCGGACGTCCATGCTCAGGGTCCCCATGTTCCCCAGTGTCCCAATGTCTCAGCGTCCCCATGTCTCGGAGCTGCTGTCTGGACTCTCTGTGCAGAGCTGCTCCCCCGTGGATCAGTGAGTAGAGAGAGGCAGGGAGGGAGATGCCGTAACTTCTCATCACTGCCTCTCTCCACACAAACAGCGACCCCTACTGGCCGGCGCTGGTATTGCAGAATAATCTATGTTTATACTGAGACAGACATTTGTATTGCTGATATTACTGCAATACCGGCACCGGCTAAGCAGCCTCAAATACCTGAATACCTGAGAAATACTTCTGAGAAATACCTGGCAACCATAAGAAATACATGAGAAATACCTGGCAACCCTAAGAGTATCGTGTTAAAAAAAAAAAATGTAAAAAAATTTTTTTTTTTTTTTTTTTAAAACCAATGGGCCTATTCCATGGGCCTGGGCCTGGAGCTGCAGCTCCATCAGCCCCTATGTTAATCCGGCCCTGTATGTGCACACTCATGAGTTTTGCAAACAGAGCAACAAAGGTGCTGAGAGTCAGGGTAAGAATAGTTACAAACAGATTTGTTTGTGAAAGAGCAAGTGTAACAATTGATAACAAACACATACACACGCAGTCCTTATTTATAAAATGATCTAGTCACTGCCTGCAGCATACAATAGCTAAATTGAGTGCTTGAAATTAGAATCCCTGATTAGGTGGCCCCTAAGAGGAGGGGCAGTTTGTTGGAGGGTGCATGTGCCAGGGTAATTGTGGGTTAAGCGTGATGAAGTGTCTGTGTGTGTGTGTGGGGGGGGGTATGACAGGGTGACTATGTATGGGGGTGAGTGTGAAAGGGTGACTATGTGGGGGGAGTGTGCTTGAGGCTGACTCTGTCTGGTGCATTGAGTGTAACAGGGTGACTTTGTGGGGGAGGGGGGTCATCAGTGCAGTTTATTTTGTATTTATTTTTTTAACAAGGAAAACAATATTTATACAATAATGAAAAATGGCCTAGTTTATAATTCAGCAAAGAAAGTCTAAAATAACAATTAGGGGTACAAATAGGCACAATAAAAGTATACAACTTTGCTATATAGGACCTATTGTGTCCTTATAAACCTGCTGCTGTAGCACAGTTGCTCCTTAGGTAAACTATTCAGTTCTCACTATTTTATCAGAAGAGACCTTGAGGAGGCAGACCAAAGGGCTATCAGGGAACTGGGACATGTGTGAGTGGGGGGAGTGTGGTAAGTTTAAGGAAAGGAGGTCCTGTAAGGGGGGGGGCAGAGGTTACGAAGCTGTATCCCTCAGCCATCTTAATTATCTGGTTTGGGTACAGCTTCCCTTGGTGTCACCCAGCTAAATTCGGCCAGGGGCTATGAATATAGACGGTATCTTGGTGGCCCTCAGGGCTGAGGCCTTGCAGGATGGTGGTGTGCAGCTGCAGGCCCAGTTGGCACACCTGCAGGCTGCTTTTGGATCGGTCGATCCCCCTCTCAGCTGCCCGCGGTTGTGGGCTTGTCCACCGGGCTGGTTCAGCCCCTCCACTGGAGGCAGGTTTTCTCCAAGGTGCCAGAGGGCCAGCCCTGCCTCACGACCCAAGCGGTCCAGGGCCGTGAGGACCAGAGCTCCCCATTGCCCCTTGTTCCCTCTCGGGCTGTGTATGGTTCGCACAGCGGGTCCAGGTGCCCTTATGGCCAAGGCCAACGTGGAGTTGGCTTTCCATTTGCTCATGGTTCATCCAGAGTGTCATCACCTCCTGGGGTGCATTTTTGAAGAAACATATTACGTGGATCTATTCGGTATTCGATCTCATGCTTTTACTTTGAATGTTTAGCACTTTATTGGAGCGGATTGTTTGGGTGGAGTCGGGTTTCCTCTCCATCCTGCACTACTTGGATGACTTCCTTTGTGTGTCTGTTCTCAGGTGCTATGGTCCCTGGAGTTGGTTTCACAGCGCTTTGGGGTTCTGCTGGCCCAGGATAAGATGGTGGGCCCAACTACTTGCTTGAGCTTTCTAGGGATTGAAATCGGCTTTGTGGCCGGGGAATGCCACTTGCCGCTAGACAAGGTGGTGAAGTTGCGTGGGCTGGTGTTGTCTGTGCAAGAGATTCGGAAGCTGCCACTGCGGCAGTTTCAATCACTCTTGAGGAAGTTGTAGTTTGTTGTCGCATAATGCCGATGGGCCAGGTGTTCAATAGGAGGTTAGCGACGGCCAAGGCAGGGGTTTCGTAGCTGCACCATTTTGTGCAGCTTACACGTCCCCTGGTGGACGATTTGGCTGGGTTGGACATTTTTCTGGAGGACTTGAACGAGAGGACTTGGCAGTTCCCTGCAGTGTCCAACTCAAGGTTGACCTGTTTACTGATGAAGCGGGATCGGTTGGTTTTGGGGCCATCCTGGTGTCACGGTAATATACTCCAACATGCAAGAATAGTCCAACAAGAGGCGAGAAAACAAGATACGTCTTACCGGGCCTTAGAATGGCCGGACTTGACGAGGACAGGAAAAGACAGAGTCAAGAACGAGCCGAGGTCAAGGGAACAGAGAGACAGCATAAACTAGAACTAGCCAAGGACTGGTACACAGGAGAGGAAACCGGCGAACAAGACAAAGCAGGGATAAAGAGAAAAACTGAGTCAGGTACACAGCCACGGTCAAGCACGAAAAAAACACAACTGAAGCACTAAAGGGAACTGAATCAGAAACCACAATAGGGCAGGGAGCTAAGGGAAAGGTGAGTTTAAATAACTATTAGTTAAATTTGATTGGCCCTTGTCATATCCATGCCCCCAAAACGTGAGAGTATGGGGAATGTGGAATGACATGGGCCAATGGGAGACCTTTTTTATTTTTTGCTCCCACTGTCCCTTTAAATGCGCGCCTGCTATGCACGGCGCGCTCCCAGTACCAGGCGCGTCACGTGGCCGCTTCTCGCGGTCAGTGCACGCCTCCCCTTCAGTTGCAGGATGGCGTGCGGCGTTGAAGGAGGACCTCGCCTGGCCCCTGGAGAGGGTAAGTACCGCTACACCTGGGCTCCCACTGGTGTGCAGACATGTGGCCGGTTTCGTGTCAGACGGCCGGTCTAACAAATAACTTAGCATTCTTGGAGCTGTTCCCGATAGTGGTGGAGGTGGAACTATGGGGTACCCTTCTTCGCGATCGGCGAGTTTCTTTCCACTGCAATAACTTGGGAGTGGTTCTCGCCATCAAGAATTTATTAGCCTCTTCCCCCCCGGTTGTTCGGATGCTGCATCGGTTGGTGTTTTGCGTTGCCTAACTCGGAATATTGTATGCATGGTGGTGCATCTCCCTGGGGTGGGCAATGTAACAGCGGATGCCCTTTCTCAACACACACGAACACTGACACACATGCACAGATGAATACATTGACACACATGCACAGATGCATACACTGACACACAAACACTGACATGCACAGATACATACATCAACACAGACAAACAATGGCACACTTGCACAGATGCATACACTGACACACATGCACGGAAGTGTACACTGACACACACAAACACTAACACACATAGACACACTTACCCTCTGTCTCAGCTCTCTCCTGAGGTCTCATGCTCATTTTAACTGCCTTTTTCCTGGACCCCGCTGTTTATGACTCCAAAGGAGCCTTCCTCCATTTTCTGTGCAGCAGCACAGTACAGTACAGTACTAGGCACTTCTTCCCTTTATGTCCGACTGCAAGCACATTTTCATGCCAAAAACAGTTCCATAGATTTGGGCTGTGCGGTCGGTCAATTTCACACTGAAAAGTCCCATTTGAATGAGCGTTCGAATCTTCGAACGGGACTTAGTTTCCAGCCGCAGTGTCGAAGTGAAGTAGAAGGTACGGGTAAGCGGTGTTTGTGCAATTAGGTAGCCGAAAACAGTTCCATAGATTTGGCTGCACACACCTCTGAACGCGTTCGGTTGAATTAAAATGGTTGCCGCCATGTGTTCGTTTGTCGAATGGCGGCGACTTCGACTGCTTCGGCACTTCGGCTGTATCCGAAGTGCCAATTAAAAGTTGCAGCACTGCTCCAAAGTAATTAAAGGGCCAGAAACAGCATAATAAAATACAATATGCCCAAATACTAACTGTATTACTTTATTAAAAGGGCCAAATCTCCCAGGGACCATAATCACATGGCAAGAGGCTGGCAAGTAGTCCTCTCCAGGCACAAGTGGCGAAGGGCACTTTGTCACAGTAAGCTTACTAATGGTGCCATGCTTGCACTTTTCAAGGGCCGGGTCGCAGTTGTGATCTTTGTATTTTACCCCCATCAAACCATATATTTTTGAAAAGTAGACACCCTAGGGTATTTCACATGGTGGAATTTTTACACTTTCCATGCACTAATTCTACCACCAGGCTTTGTCAAACATTGAGTTAGTAAATTTGTTTCTTTTTTTTTTCTCACACATTGTACTTTAGGCATGAATTAACAGATCCTGCTATGTGTCACTGCCAAACAACACCACAATATGTGTTCAGCAACATCTCCCGAGTACAGGGATATCCCCCCATGTATAGGTGTGTTGGGTTGTTTGGGGGCTAAAAGGCCACATGTTGCAGGTGCGCAGATCCGTTTCCCAGCTTGGAATTTTGACATGTAGTCAACCTGCATGCATGTCCTATTTGGGACATTTTTGAAGCCGGCCAATGTATTTTACCCCCATCAAACCATATATCTTTGAAAAGTAGACACCCTAGGGTATTTCACATGGTGGAATTTTTACACTTTCCATGCACTAATTCTACCACCAGGCTTTGTCAAACATTGAGTTAGTAAATTTGTTTCTGTTTTTTTCAGACACCTTGTACTTTAGGCATGAATTATCATATCCCGTTATGTGCCACTGCCAAACAACACCCCAATATGTGTTCAGCAAGATCTCCTGAATACAGTGATACCACCCATGCATAGGCTTGTCGGGTTCTTTGGGGGCTAAAAGGCCACGTTTGGCAGGTGCGCTTATCAGTTTCCCAACTTGGAATTTTGACATGTAATCAACCTGCGCCCATGTCCCATTTGAGCCAATGTATTTTACCCCCATCAAACCATATATTTTTGAAAAGTAGACAACCCAGGGTATTTTAAATGGTGGTATTTTAACACTTGTCATGCACTGAATTCTACCACCAGCCTTTGTCAAACTTTTGGATAGTAATCTTTTTTTGTTTCTTTGTCACACACATTGTACTTTACGCATGAATTAACAGATCCTGTTATGTGTCACTGCCAAACACTGCAAAGTTGCCAATTCCTGAAAAAATGCATGTTATCACATTATTAGTATTAGTAATCACTATTTCAAACAATAAAGAAGGAAATAAGAGAATAATGCCAGCAGAAAATCAGAAATCGATATGGTAACCTCCCTAAAAAAATATATATTTTTTTCTAGGTCCTTATAAAAACACGTGAGGCCAGTCAAGAAGCATCCTATTCTTGCACATCAACTTAGGTTAAAAAGCTGTTTTTCACATATACATTTTTTTCCATGACTCTTCCAAAATTCCACTATTGCAGCATTCAAAACATCTATTTATGCACCAAGTGCTTTATTTTCCTATTTCCAATCTTGCATTTTGTAGGTTCCATTAGAATGACTTATTGTTTTCTAAAACATGCATGAATGCCATCCTTTCTCTGCCAATGACAAATTAATAAGTAACAGAATATAATCATTAAATTCAAGCACTTGCTCACAATTTGGCTACTATAATGTAAAGTGATTCTTGATTCAATTTATATGGAATAAAATGAACATTTACAGTTGTTATTATTGAAAACACAACCTGTAATAAACATGCAATATTCATGTAATATATATTTTTTAACCCCATCACTACCAAGTAAGTGGCTTGTGAAAAAGACACTACCAGAATCCAAGTATTTTGTCCTGGAAACTAATGCTTAAATGGGTTTCAAATGCCAGTATACTTAAATAGCAATTTGTTTAATGGAAACAAAAACATAAATTTTGGCTGGACCCAAAACGTTTAAGCCATGTTCCAAATAATGCAGTATAGATAAGAAAACAGTGTTATAAATAAGCCACATTCCTGAATATGTAACCTGTTTTCTCATATATTCTATAATCCCCTCACATTCATATTATCCTATATGTTCTTGTATTGTCTGTATATTTATATATGAAACCAAGAGGGCTGCACTCACCTGAGCATGCATACATTACAGGGTGCTGCTGGGGCCAAAATATAAAAAGTACACAATCCAGCACACTTGCTTATTCACTAAACAATAATTTCAAATCTTAGAGATGTACCCCCATTCTTGGCAGGTCCTAGAGCAAGCATTAGGCTGCTAGAGTAGGACCTGCCAAGAATGGGGTACATTGACGTTGTGGCAGGCTTATGCAATATATGATCATATCATGTAACTAAACCCCCATTATTTTTTTTGCCTAGGTGAGGTGTTTTTAAATAAAATTGTTACGATCTCTAAAATTTGAAATCATTGTTTTGTGAATAAGCGAGTGCGCTGGATTATGTATTATATATATATATATATATATATATATATATATATATATATATATATATATATATATATATATATACAGGGAGTGCAGAATTATTAGGCAAGTTGTATTTTTGAGGATTAATTTTATTATTGAACAACAACCATGTTCTCAATGAACCCAAAAAACTCATTAATATCAAAGCTGAATATTTTTGGAAGTAGTTTTTAGTTTGTTTTTAGTTATAGCTATTTTAGGGGGATATCTGTGTGTGCAGGTGACTATTACTGTGCATAATTATTAGGCAACTTAACAAAAAACAAATATATACCCATTTCAATTATTTATTTTTACCAGTGAAACCAATATAACATCTCAACATTCACAAATATACATTTCTGACATTCAAAAACATAACAAAAATAAATCAGTGACCAATATAGCCACCTTTCTTTGCAAGGACACTCAAAAGCCTGCCATCCATGGATTCTGTCAGTGTTTTGATCTGTTCACCATCAACATTGCGTGCAGCAGCAACCACAGCCTCCCAGACACTGTTCAGAGAGGTGTACTGTTTTCCCTCCTTGTAAATCTCACATTTGATGATGGACCACAGGTTCTCAATGGGGTTCAGATCAGGTGAACAAGGAGGCCATGTCATTAGATTTTCTTATTTTATACCCTTTCTTGCCAGCCACGCTGTGGAGTACTTGGACACGTGTGATGGAGCATTGTCCTGCATGAAAATCATGTTTTTCTTGAAGGATGCAGACTTCTTCCTGTACCACTTCTTGAAGAAGGTGTCTTCCAGAAACTGGCAGTAGGACTGGGAGTTGAGCTTGACTCCATCCTCAACCCGAAAAGGCCCCACAAGCTCATCTTTGATGATACCAGCCCAAACCAGTACTCCACCTCCACCTTGCTGGCGTCTGAGTCGGACTGGAGCTCTCTGCCCTTTACCAATCCATCCATCTGGCCCATCAAGACTCACTCTCATTTCATCAGTCCATAAAACCGTAGAAAAATCAGTCTTGAGATATTTCTTGGCCCAGTCTTGACGTTTCAGCTTGTGTGTATTGTTCAGTGGTGGTCGTCTTTCAGCCTTTCTTACCTTGGCCATGTCTCTGAGTATTGCACACCTTGTGCTTTTGGGCACTCCAGTGATGTTGCAGCTCTGAAATATGGCCAAACTGGTGGCAAGTGGCATCTTGGCAGCTGCACGCTTGACTTTTCTCAGTTCATGGGCAGTTATTTTGCACCTTGGTTTCTCCACACGCTTCTTGCGACCCTGTTGACTATTTTGAATGAAACGCTTGATTGTTCGATGATCACGCTTCAGAAGCTTTGCAATTTTAAGAGTGCTGCATCCCTCTGCAAGATATCTCACTATTTTTGACTTTTCTGAGCCTGTCAAGTCCTTCTTTTGACCCATTTTGCCAAAGGAAAAGAAGTTGCCTAATAATTATGCACACCTGATATAGGGTGTTGATGTCATTAGACCACACCCCTTCTCATTACACAGATGCACATCACCTAATATGCTTAATTGGTAGTAGGCTTTCGAGCCTATACAGCTTGGAGTAAGACAGCATGCATAAAGAGGATGATGTGGTCAAAATACTAATTTGCCTAATAATTCTGCACTCCCTGTATAATTTGGGTATTTCGCTGCTGAGCTTCCTCTACACAGAGGTCACGTATCCATCAATGTTTGTATGTGTTACCAAGCTTACTCTTGCATAGAAGTCATGTTCTCATTAAATTGGCATTTTGTTGCTCTGCCCCCGTTATGCATTCAAAGTCACTTATTCACCGATACCTGGTACTTGATCACTGAGCTTCTATCTGTCCGAGGGGTTACATACTCATCAATTTTAGCAGTGTTGAAATTGTTATTAAGCTTCTATGGTTCTTTTCCTTCTTTTACTACTTTCATCTACACTTCATTTATTGCACCATAATATTTTTTAACCTCACTTAAGTTCTTACTTAACATTGCACACCTGGTATCATTCATCCAAATCAAAACGTCCCTACTTATATTATAAACTCTTATTTTCTAATTGTGTTCTATTCCATCTCCCTCCCTATACTATCACTACTTAATTGATACCTATATCTCCCATCCTGATCTTCTGTTTTTGTTTTGCTTAAAGCTGGTGTGATCATGTCATTTTATGTTCATTCTTTAAGACTTTTTGTTAATTGTTTGTTTAGCTAGTGTTACTACTCACTGATAATCTAGTAAATTTATGTTCATGGTTTATGACTTTCACCTATCTGATCCTTCCTATCTTTTTATCCCAAATGTTATCTCCTTTTAGTTTTTCATCTCTAATTAATTACCTCAATAGCCCCATGTCTCCCCACCCATAATAGTGTGTTTTATTTCTTTATTTTCCTTTCTAACCTCAGACCTTATATTTCAGACTGGGCCCCTTAAAACAGCATTAACACCCAGCACTCCCAAGCAACCAAGTCCTGCTGAATCTTCAAAGCAGAGACTGGGCCCCTTAAAACAGCATTAACACCCAGCACTCCCAAGCAACCAAGTCCTGCTGAATCTTCAGAGCAGAGACTGGGCCCCTTAAAACAGCATTAACACCCAGCACTCCCAAGCAACCAAGTCCTGCTGAATCTTCAGAGCAGAGACTGGGCCCCTTAAAACAGCATTAACACCCAGCACTCCCAAGCAACCAAGTCCTGCTGAATCTTCAGAGCAGAGGTATCATCTCTGGAAGATTGCCCACCCTACCCTCCCCACACCATCCCACCCCATGGTCGACAACGTACTTATAGATAGTGCACATCAGCTGGTTTTCTTAACACACCAATCAAATCGCTAAACCTCTCCTCACCTGAGTTTATTTTAACACACTGCATCCTTACATTGGTTTAATCACTCATTGATATTTGTGTGTTTGTATATATGATCTACATATCTATATAATACACATTTTTTCTAATGTTCTCCCTTCTATTTTTCACTTTAACACTAACTTCTCTCATCACTAAAATATCTCTATCCTTTCACTCACCTGTTCCTAGCAACACCATAATTATTACTTCCACCTTACTCCCCTCCCCTCTCTATTCATCCCATGCACTCTACACATACCTTTCCAGCCTATCTCCACCAACTCCTCCCAAATCCTCTACATACATACCCTCCTACAAAACTTTCAAATCCTACTCCCACCTTCACTTCCTTTCTATCCTTCTGCTCCTAGCTGCTGGTGATGTCTCTCCTAACCCCGGCCCCCTCGCAACAAACTCAGCACATACTAATCTCATACCCATCTCATGTTCCTCTAAATCCTCCTTCAATACTGCCCTCTGGAACGCACGCTCTGTTTGCAATATAACTAAATCCACTGCTGTCCATGACTTCTTCATCTCTCGTTCTATAGATTTACTAGCCATAACAGAAACCTGGCTCTCCCCCTCTGACACTGCCACCCCTGCATCTTTGTCCTTCGGTGGTCTCCAACTTACCCACAACCCAAGAAACTCTGAATGTAAAGGTGGTGGTGTTGGGTTTCTCCTCTCCCCTCACTGCTCTTTTAAACCTCTTCCCACCCCCCCTTCTCTCTCTTTCCCGTCATTTGAAATACACTCAATTCGCCTTTTCAAACCCTTCTCTGCTAACATTGCTGTTATTTACCGTCCCCCTGGTTCCCCTCTTCTCTTCCTTGACCACTTTGCTGCCTGGCTACCCTATTTCCTCTCTTCTAACATTCCATCCCTAATTCTCGGAGACTTCAATATTCCTATAAACCCACCTTTGACCTCTGCAGCCACTAAACTACTTTCAATTACTTCCTCCCTCGGGCTATCACAGTGGGCAAATTCTCCCACCCATGTAGCTGGCAATACCCTTGACCTAATCTTCACTTATGCATGTACAGTATCTAATATCTGCAACACTCCATATCCACTCTCTGATCACCACCTCTTATCATTTGCTCTCACATACCCCCTCACCCAAAAACCTCAGCCTAACCCCCCTCAACTCAGGAGGGACCTTAATTCTCTTGATCTCCAACAGTTGTCAGCTGACATTGATTCTCAACTGCTGTCCATCCCTTCCCTCTCCTGTCCTTCACGGGCCATCTCCATATATAATTCTACTCTTACATCTGCCTTGAACACTGCAGCACCACTCCAAACAAGCACCTCGAGGAGGACCCGCCCCCAACCATGGCATACTAAATCAACGCACTACCTGCAAAGATGCTCCCGTTGTGCTGAACGCTCCTGGAGGAAGTCCCGCACCCAGGCAGACTTTCTCCATTATAGATTCATATTGTGTTCATACAGTGCAGCCCTTGCCCTTGCCAAACAGTCCTATTTTTCCGCTCTCATTAGTTCATGTTCCCGCAACCCCAGGCGTCTCTTTCACACCTTTAATTCTCTTCTTCGCCCTGCTGTGGCCACCCCCAAAACTAACCTTACTGCTGATAACTTTGCATGTTACTTCACTGACAAGATTGAACAGCTAAGGAAAGAATTCTCCCCTCCTTGCCTTTCTGTTTCTCAATCACACATAGATCATGCCTTTCCTACCCTTCAGACATTCTCCCCAGCTACTGACCAAGAGGTGGCTGCTCTTCTTTGCTCCTCTCGCCCCACCACTTGCCCGCTCGATCCTGTCCCATCTCACCTTATTAGATCTCTTTCCACTTGTCTCGTGCCTTCTCTAACACACATCTTCAACTGCTCACTCTCTTCTGGCATCGTCCCTGCTGACCTTAAACATGTCACTGTAGTGCCTATACTAAAAAAAACATCCCTCGACCCATCCACCCCCTCTAACTACCGTCCCATATCTCTGCTCCCTTTTTCCTCAAAGCTTCTGGAAAGACTTGTCTTTACCCGTGTGTCTAATTTCCTCAATTCCAACTCTCTCCTTGACCCCCTTCAATCTGGCTTCCACCCTCTCCACTCTACAGAGACTGCCCTTATCAAAGTTACTAACGACCTAATCGCAGCTAAATCCAAAGGCCACTACTCCATACTAATTCTTCTTGACCTCTCAGCGGCCTTTGACACCGTTGATCATGCTCTCCTTCTTCAAACTCTTCAATCGCTTGGTCTCTGTGACTCTGTCCTCTCGTGGTTTTCCTCTTATCTCTCCCAACGCTCATTCAGTGTCTCTTTTTCTAATGATACCTCCTCCCCTTGCCCTGTCTCGGTTGGAGTTCCCCAAGGCTCCGTCCTTGGTCCCCTTCTATTTTCTCTTTATACTGCCTCTCTTGGCAAACTTATTACCTCTTTTGGATTTCACTACCACCTGTACGCTGATGACACCCAGCTATATCTCTCCTCCCCGGACCTCTCCCCTGCCGTCCTGCAACGTGTCACTGCTTGCCTTTCTTCCATCTCTGACTGGATGTCCTCCCGCTTTCTGAAACTCAATCTCTCTAAAACTGAGTTCCTTGTCTTTCCTCCTCCTAATACTGATCCTCCTCTTTCCCTCTCCCTCCAAGTTTGTGGTACCAACATCAGTCCATCCTTGCAAGCGCGCTGTCTTGGCGTCATACTTGACTCTGGTCTCACCTTTGAGCCTCACATCCAGCATGTTGCCAAATCCTGTAGATTCCATCTTAAAAACATAGCCCGCATCCGCCCCTTTCTTGCACCAGATACTACCAAGGAGCTTGCCCATGCTCTAGTAATTTCCCGCATGGATTATTGTAACCCTCACCTGATTGGTCTTCCCAATAGCCGTACTGCACCCTTACAGTCTGTAATGAATGCTGCTGCTAGATTGATTTTCCTCTCTAGTCATTTCTCTCACACCTCACCCCTCTGCCAGTCCTTACATTGGCTTCCTGTATGCTATAGGAGTCAATTCAATGTACTAACTCACACCTATAAAGCACTGAACAACTCTAGCCCCTCTTATATCTCCTCACAGATCCATAGGTATGTTCCTTCTCGGTCTGTCCGCTCTGCCCGTGACCACCTCCTGTCCATTGTCCGCACTCGTACGGCCAACTCGCGCTTGCAGGACTTCTCACGGGCGGCTCCCTTCCTATGGAATAGCCTGCCTACCGCCATCAGACTCTCCCCTAGTCTTGCATCTTTTAAGAAGTGCCTTAAAACCCATCTCTTTAGGAAAGCTTATGGCCTCCAAGACTAACCCTTACCTCACATACCTGTCTCTTGCCCTCTCCTAAAGGGCAGCCCACCTTATTTGATTGTAAATTCCTGTCCTAATGTGTTTTACACCCCACCTCCTATAGAATGTAAGCTCGTTTGAGCAGGGTCCTCTTCAACCTATTGTTCCTGTAAGTTTATTTGTAATTGTCCTATTTATAATTAAATCCCCCTCTCATAATATTGTAAAGCGCTACGGAATCTGTTGGTGCTATATAAATGGCAATAATAAATAAATAAATAAATAAAAGTCCATGAGTCACTGGAAGTCAGAGGTTATGCCAAATATTTCTCCACCTATGCAAGAAAGTTTTTGCAGTCTGTAATTTGAATTTTTACTCAAATCTTTATTTACAGGCCTAACTCTACTGTTGGAGTCAGCTTTTCCCAACCGAATTTGCTCAGACAGCTGGAACAAACACTGCCTTGGTCCTCAATCACAAATGTTAAGGTTGTAGGCCTGTATTTGTGGGTGAGCTAATCCGGGCGTTAGAACATCCCGTGGTGCACTAATCGGGAATGTGTGTGTTCCACAAACTTCACCATTTAACTCTATTATCTTATTCCCTAGGTAGGCCCTCTTACTTATAGGCCTAACTGGTTTTGCCCCAGGCAAATATACATATTGCCACATGTACATTGTATTTACACACTGATACACCCATGCATATATACACTGATATATGCATACATATACACATTCTGATACATGCATATAGGCAGACAAATAGTATATGGCAACGGTAAACCTACACTAGTGAAAATAATGTATAGATCCAAAAAAATACTTATCTATACATATTAAAGACAGCTTCCTCTCAGGATATTTCAGATGTCACAAAACAGAATACAGAGGATACAGCTGACAATCTACAGAAAAAGAAAACAATATAGAAACATAGAAACATAGAATGTGACGGCAGATAAGAACCATTCGGCTCATCTAGTCTGCCCAATTTTCTAAATACTTTCATTAGTCTCTAGCCTTATCTTATAGTTAGGATAGCCTTATGCCTATCCCACGCATGCTTAAACTCCTTTACTGTGTTAACCTCTACCACTTCAGCTGGAAGGCTATTCCATGCATCTATAGAAAGAACAGAAGGAGTCTAGGGGAGATCTGCTGCTGGCAAATTCAAGAATAAAACAACTTATATAGAAAGCTAACCCACTAGTCCTAGAAGGTGTGGCAGATATAGAGGAGGGACAAAAATAATAAGAAGCAGGAGTGTATGCTTCTCATTAGCTTAACAGGTGTGCTTTGTAGAAAAATATGTAAAATAAAAAATTTCTTTATTAGGTCCTTTTAAAATAAAGTAAACAAAGGAATACTGTATTGAGTCTCCCCCAATTATGGCTAATGATATGAAACAATGGTGATACTTCACTTATTATATATTGAAGCCATGAGCAGGGGGGATCCCTTTAAATCTATAGGTTTAGGCAAGAGCCTGCGCAGAATAGAGTAATGCTTGGATCTAATATATAGATATAGAGATGTGTTGCACCTAAATCACTCTAGTGACATAGGTGTATATTTCACATAAATCAGCATTTACTCTTAAATATAGGCTTATAGACTTATATTTAAGAGTAAATGCTGATTTATGTGAAATATACACCTATGTCACTAGAGTGATTTAGGTGCAACACATCTCTATATCTATATATTAGATCCAAGCATTACTCTATCCTGCGCAGGCTCTTGCCTAAACCTATAGATTTAAAGGGATCCCCCTGCTCATGGCTTCAATATATAATAAGTGAAGTATCACCATTGTTTCATATCATTAGCCATAATTGTGGGAGACTCAATACAGTATTCCTTTGTTTACTTTATTTTAAAAGGACCTAATAAAGTCATTTTTTATTTTACATATTTTTCTACAAAGGACACCTGTTAAGCTAATGAGAAGCATACACTCCTGCTTCTTATTATTTTTGTCCCTCCTCTATATCTGCCACACCTTCTAGGACTAGTGGGTTAGCTTTCTATATAAGTTGTTTTATTCTTGAATTTGCCAGCAGCAGATCTCCCCTAGGGGAGACTCCTTCTGTTCTTTCTATAAATTCATTAGTGGGTACAAGCCCTCGGTGGAGCTGGCACCACCACCTGACCATACTTTCCTTGCCTCTGCCTCTCATACCCTTCTTTTTATATCTTTGAAGGGAGATAGGCGAGACAGGGAAATAACTACTTACTTATTCCATGCATCCACTACCCTCTCAGTAAAGTAATACTTCCTGATATTTTTAAACCTTTGTCCCTCTAATTTAAGACTATGTCCTCTTGTTGTGGTAGTTTTTCTTCTTTTAATATAGTCTCCTCCTTTACTGTGTTGATTCCCTTTATGTATTTAAATGTTTCTATCATATCCCCCCTGTCTCGTCTTTCCTCCAAGCTATACATATTAAGATCCTTTAACCTTTCCTGGTAAGTTTTATCCTGCAATCCATGAACCAGTTTAGTAGCCCTTCTCTGAACTATCTCAAAGGTATCAATATCCTTCTGAAGATACGGTCTCCAGTACTGCGTACAATACTCCAAGTGAGGTCTCACCAGTGTTCTGTACAATGGCATGAGCACTTCCCTCTTTCTACTGCTAATACCTCTCCCTATACAACCAAGCATTCTGCTAGCATTTCCTGCTGCTCTATTACATTGTCTGCCTACCTTTAAGTCATCAGAAATAATCACCCCTAAATCCCTTTCCTCAGATGTTGAGGTTATGACTCAAATATTCTGTACTCTGCCCTTGGGGCGGGGGGTTGTATTGTATGAGTTTTGTCCTGCCTAGGGCAGCACAAAACCAAGATACACCACTGGTGCCTTCCCTTGGATGGCTGGGGGCTAGACCAGGGTTCCCTCTCAGTATGGATGATGTCACCACAATATGGAAAGCCGGACTCAGGATGTGTTGCAAAAGAGTACTAAACTACTTTATTAGATGAATAAAAGATAAAATAAGATACTTTTTTGTATCCTCTTTTATCTTTTATTTATATAATAAAGCAGGGTGCCTCCCCTTGGATGGCTGGGGGGCTAAATACTAAAAAGTATACTTTTTAGTATCTTATTTTATCTTTTATTTATATTTTAAAGCAGTTAACTCTTTTGTAATTTATCCTGAGTCCAGCTTTCCATATTGTGGTGACATCATTCAAAGCTGAGAGGGAACCCTGGATTAGCCCCCCAGCCATCCAAGGGGGGGCACCCTAAGAAAATACACAAAGTCTTCATCTAGTGAGTGCAGTTGAATAGAGTGCCCAATAATCTATTTTAAATTGTATTACACTATTATATTAAACAAACAAGAAATTAGTGTCCTATCAATAAAATACAACTTTTAATAATTCTATTAAAATTAGTGAATTAACAAGAATAGAATATCCAATTATCAAATATATGTGAACTATTATTCAATATGGTGATATACCAATGTGCAAATGCCAACTATTTAGTAGAGGTTAAAATAGATCCCATTGCAGGATATTTTAAATCCTTTTTAAATAACTATTAATGCAAAACCATGCATCAAAATTTCCTCTAGGGTCGGGTTTAGTATGTAAAGTCCTAAACTTTCTGATGCAATGATTGAAACGCAAAAAAATAGAGAGTACTAGGTAAGAGGATTAAATAACCATAAATCCAACCTGAAAAGGTTAAATATTTACAAAATTGGGAGGTTCTGTTCTAAAGTTTTCAGAAACCTATTCCCAAATACATGTGCAAAACATCGTTTTGCAATCCACAGTGGTCAAATTAAATATCTATTGCTGAATGATTAGTGCAAGAATAGTCTCAATATTGCATTGTTACCCGTCGGTGAACCAATGCAATGTTACAATTCTGTAACCTCTAAGTTGAAACTAACATCCCTTCCTAATTGTATCGAATAGGGGTATTCTGAAATAGAATGTTTCAGAGCACAAAAATAAAGTTGTCTACCTTAAGAGGTACAGTGATGCCACCTCTGTGGATAGAAAAAAATGTGATTGCTGTGGGGACAATAAAAGGGCTTACTGTTTTGAATTAATATCGAGAATAGCAAGATGGCTAAAGGTGTATAGAAAAGAAGCCCTAATCGTCTGGAGATAGCAATGACGGTTAAAAAATGTGTACTCAGGGCTCTCGAGCTAGGTATAATTAAGAGATTCAAATGAATAAATGTCTAAACTGCTCTAAGTCCCCTAGGAACCCCTCTGATGAGTTGTGGGTGAAACGCGCGTCAGGGGGCAGAAATTATAAATTTACCTTGTGTTCTTGTGGATCCCATTTGATCCGATGGGTTTAGAAGCAGGTCTACATATCTGTCTGAGTGCAGAACCCTGGCAATGCTCCCTTCCAGTCTCTGAGCATCAGCAATGATCTATACCCAGCCAGAGGTACAGACCTGCACTGACAGTGAGCACAGTGTCTGGCAGTGAGATCAACAGATCTTTCCACTGGTGCATGCAGTGATGGTCACAGCAGAGCCAGTACTATAATGCCAACACTTGTTCTGCTGTATGGCACCCCAAAAGGGATAACATTTCAGAGACGTTATGAATTCTTTCCACCTTAACGACGATTAAAGTGGAAAAGAGCATATTATCTTTCAAAGTATTTGATAAAAAATAAATAAATTAAGGTAGAACAGTATGACTGCAAAGAGAGAATATATTTCAGTTAAACTATAAGACCTAATTATTGTTTTGAAGGTTTTATTGGGTTAATCTCAAATTCAATTCAGTCAATCATGTATGGCAGAAGACAAACAATAGTAAGCTGTTAAACTATATTTGTTTTTTTGCTACTCAGTGGCAGTAGAGGTGATTTGAAAAGCTTTTTATAATGGCAGTGCTAACCCCTGTGAATGTCACCACAAACGTCTCATAAATGTGACCTACATGCTACTAACATCAGCCATTTATATAGCTAAAACTCATTGTGTTAAACGGCACTATAATTTCAAGCACCTTCCATATAAACAAGCAAATTGATACCCTGCTAGGAATAGCCAGAGGAAATTTTAAAGGGTTGCATAGCTAACCATATTGAAAATCTGCAAATAATTCACTAAGTCAACCATCCTTTAGCATTAAAGCAAATAGAACCAGATGGGATAAAAAAAAAAATGCTCACATGAACATCTCTCATTTGAATATAAGATTACATGATGACAGGAATGACACTAGCAGTGGTGTGGATTTTTGTATTATTTATGTCAATTCAACTCTTTTAAGCTATGCATATTCAAAAATGGTTATTATTGAATCATATTTTATATTATATTTTTGGACACAATTTCAATCTGTTTTTACTTATTTAAGTGAAAACAGAAATTTTTACTTACCGTAAATTATTTTTTTCTTACTATGGTGGCAGTACCTGGCAGTACCTGAGGGTTTGCCCCTTTCCTGTGGGACAAGCATCTGAAAGATAAATATATTGAGCAAATCCCTCCCCCTTGCCCTATAAAGGGCTACTAAGGCAAACCTACCCCAGTAAGTAGTAAGAAAACACAGACAATTCCTAAACTGCAAGTAACAAATATTTTAATATACAGGGAGGGAAGCTGTACTGCCACCATATTAAGAAAGAAAGGATTTACGGTAAGTAAAAATTTCAGTTTTTTCTGACATATGGTGGCAGTACCTGAGGGATATGGCAAGATCCCCACCCGGGTGGGTCCTACGCCACTACAGCTACTACGCCACTAACACCTTATGCCCAAAGGCCGCTTCAGAGGATGAGAATATATCTAGCCTGTAGTGCTTCATGAAGGTGTTGAAGGAAGACCAAGATGCTGCCTTACAGATGTCTTCTGGAGAAGCAAGAGCCCTTTCTGCCCATGAGGCAGCCATAGCCCAAGTGGAATGAGCCGTGAGAGAAACTGGAACTTGAAAACCACCAAAGAATATGCCAATCTAATAGCTTGTATGAGCCAACGAGACAAAGAATTGCAGGAAGCTTCTTTCCCCTTGAATTTTCCCTGGAAGTTAACAAACAGGTTATCAGAATTCCTGTACTTCTCAGTCCTAGAAAGATTCATTTGCAATGCTCTTCTAACATCCAAGTTATGCCATTTAAGCTCTTGAGGAGAGGAGGCATTACAACAAAACAAAGGCAAAACAATCGGTTGATTCACTGTCTTTGAGGACAAAACCTTTGATAAAAAGGAAGGTTTAGGGTGAAGAACAACCTTGTCCTTGTGGAACACTGTAAGTTCATCTGAGGAAGAAAGTGCCTGAAGTTCACTGACTCTTTTAGCCGATGTGATGGCCACCAAAAAGGCAACCTTGAGGGACAAAACGTTTCAGGAAACCTCTTCCAAAGGCTCAAAAGGGGGTTCACAGATAGCCTGTAAAACCAAGGATAAATCCCAGGAGGGAAAAACAGATCTCCTAGGAGGACGTCTGAGCCTGATGAATTTAAAAAATCTTCTGATTAGCACATGGGATGCAAAATCCTTAATCAGGAAGAAACTTAAGGCTGATATCTGAACTTTAAGAGTAGATCCACCTAAATATGCAGAAAAACCATCCTGGAGAAAGTTAAGAATGGTGTCTAGAGAAGGATGAACACGCAGGCAATGGTGTTCCTTACACCAATGAAGAAACCTGACCCATATACAAAAGTATATCTTTGAAGTAGAATGTCTAGTTGACCGAAGCAAAAAAGCAATTCTGTCTTCTTGCAGACCTTGATGACGAAGCAGTAGCCAGGCCATCAACCTGAACATCTTCAGAATCTCTAGTGGTAGATTCCTGTTTACTATGAGATCATTCGAGATTGGAAGTTCCCAATGTACGGAGGCCATCTTCTTTAAAGCTGAGAACCAAACCCTGTTTGGCCAGTACAGAATAATAGCCAGGATCACAGCTCTGTCTGCTCTTATTTTCTAAAGAATCCTTGGAATTAGCTACAGTGGAGGAAAGACATAGGCCAGCCTGAAATTCCACTTCATTGATAGTCCGTCTATCCACTAAGGGTGATCTGCTCTGAAAAGGGAGGCAAATTGGGGAATCTTGTTGTTTGTACTTCTTGCCATCAGGTCTATGTCTGGAACTCCAAATTCCCTTTTCAGACTGTTGAAAATTCTTGGATTTAAGAACCATTCTTTCTGATCCCACTTTCCCCTGCTGAGATCGTCGGCTATGACATTGTCGATCACTCTGATGTGAACTGCTGACATATCTTCTAGATATCTTTGCGCCCATTGCATGATTTCCGCGAGAGATAATGAGCTCTTACTCTGGTTCCTCCTTGTCGGTTGACGTATGAAACCACTGTACAATTGTCCGATTGAATTCTTACAGCCTTCTGCTGTATCCACGGTCTGAAATGATGAAGGGCGAACAGCGCGGTTTTAACTCCTTGAAATTTGAAGATTCTCCCATTTCCTTGACTGACCAAGTACATTGGTACATGATGGTGCCTATATAAGCTCCCCAACCTGTTTTGGAAGCATCGGTAGTGATCACGGACCAGATCTTTGGACGGAAAGACAAGCCTCTTGAAAGGAACTCTGAGGTTTTCCACCAAGATAGTTAAGCTTTTACTTGAGGGGAAATCTGGAACCACATATCTAGATCCTCTTCCTTTCTTGACCAGGCCATTAGAATCTCCCACTGTAGAGGCCTCACATTGGATTTCACCCACTTGATGTGAGGAAACCTAGAATGCTCATAGCGTAAGGAACACTTTTCTTCTTTTTGCAAGCTGGATACTATTCATCGAATCTTCTTTCTCTTTTGTTTGGGAAGATAAACCGACAATCTGTTTGAATTGATCATGAGACCTAGGAACTCTAACTCCCTTGGTAAAATAAGATTTGACTTTTGTAAATTTAGGATCCAACTATGATCCTGCAGCAGTTTGATAGTGATCCATAGGTTGTTGAGAAGAAGCTGTCTTGTTCTTGCTATGAGAAGTCAGTCGTCCAGGTATGGGATGATGGCGACTCCTAACTCCCTTAAAAGAGCTGTAATGGGAGCCAATATCCTGGTGAATATTCTCGGGGGAGATGATAGACCAAATGGTAGAGCCCTGAACTGGTAATGATAGAAGGTCTTGCCCATTTTTACTGTGAACCTTAGGAACTTTCTTAATGAAACAGCAAGATATGCATCCTTGGGTCTAGTTTTACCATGAAGTCGCCTTCTTCTAGGATCGGAATTATAGAGTCAATCGACTCCATGCGAAACATCCATACCAAGCACTCAATAAACCCTTCTCTAACAAACTATTTAATTCCCCTACTTTAACCCTTTGTGTCACTATACCCCACTCCCTCTAGCATGTAAGCTCATCGAGCAGGGCCCTCAACCCCCTCTGTTCCTGTACGTCCAGTTGTCTGATCTCAATTATGTGTCTGTTAGTCTTCCCATTGTACAGCGCTACGGAATTTGTTGGCGCTAAATAAATAATAAAATAATAATAATAATAATAATATGGAATAAATTGATTATTTTCAAATCCAGAATCGGGCGTAACGAATGGTCTGGTTTTGGAACGAGGAGTCTTGAATACACTCCCTGGTACTTTTGATGTTCCGGAACTCTCTCTATGACTCCTTTCTGAAAAAGTAAAATAGTTTGGGAAATCAGGGCTTCTGACTTTTTTGAGGATGGGTAAGCAGAAACGAGAAAATTTGATCTTGGCCTTCTCGTGAAGAATATCTTTAGCCGTTTTGTATTAGATTTAGAATCCATGGATTGCTTGTAGTTCTTTCCCATGTATGGTAGAACCTTGTGATTCTTCCTCCCACTCTTTTGGCATCAGAAACGTTTACATTTGTCTGCTCTGTAAGATCTCTTGAAATCGCCTCTTTGTTCAAAACTTCGATTTTTTTTTTCTTTCCTTTGAAAATAACTAGGCCTCTCTTGGTATGATCTCCTGTTTCTATACTGGAAATTCCTGTTGCCTGCTTTCCATGCAAATTTTCTTTCTTGAGGTAGAATTTGTGTTATGTTTTCTTCTAAGGGACATCTCACAAAGGGCAGATTTAGACGTGGTATCAGCCATCCATGATCTTAACCATATAGCTTGCCTTGCTACCGAGGATAATCCCATGATCCTAGATGCCAGCTTCAAAACTTCCACCGTCATATCCATCAAAAATTCATTTGACAACCGTAAATACTGGAACAACCTGATAAGATGTTTATCCTGATCTTCAGGCATCATGTCCTGCAATGTGTTGAACCAAAAGCCATTAGCTTTGGCTCCTGCAGCTCCTGCGAGTAAGGCTTTGCACTGAAAACCTGCTGTCTGATAGGTTCGCCTGCAGGCGGTCTCACCTCTTTTGTCCTTAGGGTTCTTTAATGCCGAAACTTCGCCTGTAGGGATGGTGTTTTTTTAGAAAGTTGAACTACCTGTACATCCACTTTAGGAAGCTCTTCCCAAGTCTCATCGCCCGTGATTTAAAAAAATTCCTTTAAGTGCCCTGAAATAAAGGCTTGTTTTTCAGGATTTTTCCACTCTCTATAGATTAAATCAATGAGAGGCTGTTGAAGAGGAAAACCCTGTTTTTTTTTGTTTTTTTTTTAATTCTTTATTTTTGTATGTGCATATATGGTACAATTAAACTTGCCGGGCCACAACAGCTCCTGCAGGCATATACAAGACATAGCGATGAGTGGCATGCTGATACTGCACATTTTTTTTTATATCAAACATGAAACAACAGATTTTTGTATATTCTAAACATGCATGCAATTAAGTTAACACTGTCAGGCTGAGCAAAAAGGTAAAATGGTAGGTATGTCAGTGGATCATCTACATCCAGTGTGGAGGGTCATAATGTGAACTTCCAGTAAGAGTACATTAGTAACGTATATGCTAACATTCTAGTGAGGCATTTAGGCAATAACAGTATTCATTAGCATTGCATTGAACTATAACTATATCAGGCAGAAGCTTTCCGATAAGCCATATAGGAAAGAAAGGAAGAGCTTTTCGGTCTGAAACAGAGAGTAGACCAGCTTAACTGTTATAGCAGACATGGTTGAGTGAGATGTGAGGCTGGTCTCAAGCGGGGTTAAGCATACAATGTAATGTAACGAGCCTTATGAGTTTTAATGTTAGGTTCCCTACGTGTCGATATGTAGGCTCAAGTTTGTAGCGTGAGTGCAAGGGGGTTAGTGGTTGTATGTTACGTACAGGGTATAATGTTGTGATCAAGTAGTGAAAACCAAGTTAGTGAGAGGCGGTTTTGATGGTGTATTACCCCTAACCAAGGGGGTGGCGGGGGAGGGGGAGCGGCAGTGTGTCGGTGCATTTCGCTGGCCCAGAGCCTGGTCTCGTCCTGTACCTTTCAGGGCTGGAGTTACAGACTTAAATTTTAACTAGAGTTAAAGGAAAGAGCAACAAGAAAGAAATATCAAACTTTTAGTCCCATCGTCCATCGGCCATGTTGCTGGTTAGAGCAGTGTGTGGGAGGGTTGAGAAGTACCCTGTGCCGCACAATGTCGGCCTAGTAACGTAGGTCCTTGCGAGCGCTCCGGCAGTTGTTGTCAAGTGTGGGGGCTCGGTGGTGTCCTGTCTCGTGGGATGAACGGTACGCTGGTGGCTGGGTCTCCCATCTCATGCTGTGACACTGGTGATAAGACGGCAGGTAGGTCTGGTAGGCCAAGTTTCTTCAGGAGCGCTGGTGCTTCCTCGCCCGATGTTACCGTGTGAGTGAGATCGTTGTGGGGGATTATAAGGGATCTCCGTGGTCCCCATCGGTACGGCACTCCCAGGGTGCGCAGATAGCTTGTGAAGCGTGACAGTGTCTTGCGCCATTGTAACGTGGCCCTTGGTGAGGTCTTGGTAAAAAGACAGCTGGGTCTGCTCAAGGTTAGAGGGGTTTTACCCTTGGTTGCCGCCAGGAGCTGTGCTTTATCGTGGGTGGAGGCGCATCGCAGTATAACATCTCTGGTGGGCATGTTAGGTATCCTGGAGGAAGCCGGGAGTCTGTATACGCCGTCCAGCCCAAATTTTCGGTTAGCTGCCGGCGGTAAGATGGTTGCCAAGAGTCTGCGGATGTAGTGTGGGAGTTCGGTGGCCTGGATCTCTGTAGGTATTCCCCTTATTTTTACGTGATTCCGCCTGGCTCGGTCTTCCATTGCGGACATTTGCAGCAGTAAGTTATGCTGTGTGGCTTGCAGTTGGTGCACTGTGTCTTGCATAGTAGCCATGCCGGCTTGGAGGTGCGTGATGTCTTGTTCTGATGTTTGGACTCGTGCTGTGACATTGTGCATGTCGGTTTTCAGGCGTCCCACATCCACCGCCAACGTCTTTTGTATATCTTTGACCCAATTTTGTAGGTCCTGTTTAGTGGCAAAATTAGAGTCTCCCATTGCAGTGTTCATTGCCGGCATTGTGAGTGCTGTGTCAGTTTGAGTTGATGAGTGGGCCGGTGTGTGAGATGTTGTTTGGGCCATGGCGGTAGTTTTGGGCTGTACTGGTCGCTGGAGCAAAGTTCCAATGTCCTGAGCTGGAGAGGAGCCCATGTGAGCCTTCTGTGTGCGTTTCCCCATGGGTTCGGGAGTCTCTTGCCCGTATGGGTCAAAGTAGTCTTCCAGATCGGAATCACCTTGTAGGTAGGTCCCGCCGAGTAGCTGCTCGAGGCCGTGTAAGCTCGGAGCTTGGTAGGCCTTAGGCCTGCGTTTTGCACTTCCAGGCTTTGGAGTATACCGGAAAGGCATCTGCCGGTTCGGTGTGTGGACCTGGACTCTGTTCTGGCTTGTTCCGGTTCGGATGGTGAGTATTATCCGAGATATTTGCAAGTTTTGATTTACAAGGTGGGAGCTCGCTGTAATGGCGTCTGCTCCGCTTCAGGTCCCGGCCCCGCCCCCAGGAAAACCCTGTTTTGATTTTGCAGACACATCTGGTATCATAACCAGGTTAACTTCCTTCAAAAACTTGCATAGTTCATCTGGAGGGAAACCAAGAATTTCACATGCTAGACATGTCTGAATCTGTAGATTCTGTAATTATGTTCACGGAAACCCAAAAAATTTCAAGTGTTTGAAGAAGCAATAAGCCACACGACACATGATAGTTGTGAATCCAGAAGAATTGCTTCTAGCTTTAATTGGGGGAAATTAGTTTTATACAGTGGGGGATACATGCTTACATGCAAAACATATTTACTGTTTTTTAAACAGTCATAGGAAAGGAATGCAAGAAGAGACACATTTCTAAATGTCAAAAGATAAGCAGTTTACAGAAGTACTCTGGTGGGGCTAGTTGTTGTATAAAGATAACTTAATGTAGGACTAAGTTAATTTAAGCATAAAACATTACATGAGTCCAAGTCAGACAATTTTAATATAGGCCAGCCATTTATGGCACCTACAAGCTTGAACCTTGGAATCAAGGTGCATTCCTTCACACACTCAAGGTTGCTAGTGACAAACAGGCTCTGACCCAGCAGTTCCAATACTAGGATGCCGCAAGGGGAACACAGGGGGCGCCGTGTCTCCCTCTCCCCTGCCGGCTCTGTAGGGACTCCCTCACTGGCCCTCTAGCACTGAAATGTTGGCAGCTGGCAGCGGAGGAAGAGAGAAAGAGAGGACCCGGGGAGCTCTAACCTACAGCTCTGTCGAGTTCTCCTCTTGCGAGCTTGGAGCATTGCCGTGGTTACCATGGCAATGCTCTGAATCTTGCAAGAGTGAACTCTAGTCTGAGCTGCAGGCTAGAGTTCATTCTCACCCCTAGGACCACCAGGGCTTCTCCACTGGCCATCAGGGTTAGTGCTCTCCCCCCTCCCAGGCAAAGGTAAGCAGGGAGGGGTGATATCAAAATAATTACTTTTAATTGAAATATATATATATATATATATATATATTTATTAATTTACCCTCTTACCCCCACAGAGACACAGTGTGTGTAACTCCCCCCATACACACACTGCTCCCCATACACACATATTACCCCCCAAACACACACATTACCCCATACACACACATTACCCCTCTATACACACACTGTACCCTATCAGTGTGTGTGAGGGATAGGGTATGTGAATAGGGTACCACATACCCTATCCCTCACACACACTGCCCCCACACACTGTACTCCTCACACAACTTGCCCCACACACACACTTTACCCCTAGCGCACACACTGTACCCCTACACACACACTGTATCCCTCCTTTATAAACTGCCCCACTTACACACACACACTACCCACACTACATCCTTCACACACACACTACATCTTTCACAAACACAATGCACCCCGTACGCTCACTGCACCCCTCACATGCACACACTGCAACCCTCACACACAAACTCCACCACTCACAAATATCGCACCCCTCACTCACACTACTGCCCCTATCCCTTACTACAGCCCCTATCCCGGCAGATCCCAGACAAAACAATAATATGTGGTGTCTACAGTGTCAAGCATTTAACATTTGCCAGCCTCTGTTACTTTTTTTTCCCATGTGTGTATCAGTCGGAGCGGTGCAGTACGATTTGTATTTAATGACTGTTCATGTACCTTGTGGGTGATTGGTAATATTAATCAAGATGAGTGTAGGGAATAACGAGTGTTGGAAAAAGAGTTAAACTTAGATTTACTGTAACAGGCGGATCTCTTATCCAACCGCCGTGGCCAGGTAGTGTGTCTTACTCATGTGTAGGCAGGTCGGGCGCTATTTTGCATGACACCTCTTGTCATTCTAGGTACCTGCAGTTTAAGATAACAGGTAGATTATTAACCCCTAACCAAGGGAGACAGAGGGAGTGGGGGTAGTGAGCATTCTCATGTATCTAAGGTTCTATCATAGCTATTATGAGCCATCATGGAGTGTAAACTATGTATTTAGGCTAGATCTAGGTATTTACCGAATACAGCCTGTGAGCTTCACTATTATATTAAGCAATGAGAGAAGAAACAAAGTAACAACCAAACAACCTAACAGAATAATAAGAAAAAGTACATAATGTCTTGTACTGGAAGTGGTTCAAGTTGCTGCACTATGCTTCTCTCCTCTTTCGGGTATGAAAGGCTGTGTTCGGGCTGGGTCCCATGTCTGGGTAATGTGGGAGGTATTAGACTCAGCAGTGTTTGGAGTTATTCCGAGTGTTCGAAGGAATGAAGTGGCATCTGTTATGGAGGTGAGTCTCAGCATTCTGCCATCCACCATGGTAGTCGTGAGGGATCCCTCTTGGTAGGGTCCAGTGGTATTCTCTGTATTCACTGTTGCTTCTCTCAGCAGACCCGTGACTTTGCTGAGGGATTTCCGCCATTGCAGGGTATTCCTAGTGAGATCTTGAAAAAAATGTCAACTTCAAAGTCAAATGGGGTTTTACCCCTCACTGTTTTGTCTGACAGGGAGTGACATCGTACTATTATGTTGCGGGTGGCATTGGACGGGACCTGTCTGGATTTGTTGATTCTGTAGAAGCCATCAAACAGGAGCTTTTTATCCTAAGGGTGGAATAGGAGTGTTTTGGTCAAGCGCCTCAAGTAGTATGGCAGTTCGGCCAATTGAGTTCGGGCACATCTGCTGCGGTCTTTAGTGATATCTGCCCACTGTGTCAGGGAAGTATGAGTATGTTGCAGGTTTTGCATTTGTTCTTTCAGCCCTTGTACCTCTCCCTTGAGATCCAGGTCATCATGCTCTGTATCTTTTGTGCACACAGTCACCATCTGCACTTTAGTTTGGATTACATCCAGATCTGCCACCACCATCTGTCTGAGCTCCCTTTAAGAGGTTGGCAATATCTTGTTTAGTAGCTGGAGTTAGCAGGTCTCATTCTGCCATTTCCTCTAGGAGTGTCATGGTGGAGGTTGGGTCCCTAAATACAGTCAGGTCTGCTTGGGATCTGCTTGGAGGCCACTGGGCATTGTAACATTTTCCCAATGGCGTGGGAATCTTTTCTGGTGCAAGGTTGTGTCTTCTGGGATCTGCGTCCCATGGTGTCTGTGTGTGTAGAGGGGGTATCGGGCAGCCAAGTAGAGCCAAAAAGATTACAGCTCTGCAATCTCGGACTCCAGGTCCTGTGGGATAGACCGTGAGGTTGAGTACTCTAGGTAGGCCCCAGAGCTTTCTTGCCTGTTTTTGGGTAACAGAAAGGCATGGTTCTGTTGCTCACCCTCTCCTGTAGATGTTGGGTGTATTTGAGCAGAATGTCTGGAGCTGCGGTAAATGGCGTCTGTTCAGCTCAGGCGCTAAGCTCTGCTCCCTGGAGTTCCATTTTATGTGCCTAAATTTTATGTTGATGTGTATTGTGTATCTTTTAACATTATGCATGTGAATACTTGATGCACTGGCTCTACAACTTAATCAGTGAAAAAAGTATTTAAGATATTATTAAGAAAAAAACTATGCAAAATCCAGCCTTGTGAAATCCAGCCTTGTGAAACAGATGTCTTAAGCCCATAAATCATTTTAATGTTTAGATATAGGCTAAAGTAAGTTGAACCAGACTGGTGGGGATTATATATTTTTAAGAAAACTGATAATTATTTTATTTCCTGCCTCCAGACTCATTACCCGTAGGTGCTGAAGGTAGATTTTGAAAGTTTCTCTTCTTCTTTAGTTTTATTAATTTGTTTTTACATCATCCACATGTTTATATTTTTTTATACGTTTTGGATTTTCCATTATTTCCACTTATATTTCTGCATGTTGTTTATGTATTAATCTTCTCTAGCTTTGGTAGTTAAACTTGTACATGGTGAAAAAATATGTTTCGTCCATAACACTTCTTCCAAAAATGAAACATTTTTCTTAATGGATCAATCTCATCTATATGGCTGTTTGGCTCATCTGGATTTTATTAATGAGTAAGTATTAGGGAAAAACTAATCAGATGAACCAAAAGGGTGGGAAAATGGGTCAATCAGTGTACTACAAAACATAAGTATTATGTATATATTTGAAGTACAATGATAGGTGCATATATCTACCATTTGGTTCACACCTCAAGTGAGAAAAAGCAACAAAGTGAAGAAAGGAGGACCAGTTAAACATTTCTACAATTATATATTATATATTGAGTAAATATATAGGGGCGGAGCCAACTGAGGACCAGAATAATCTCACTTCTTAGAGCTCCTGCTCCTGATACCTAAATCTAGAGATTTTTAGGTGGTGTCTGGGCAAATATAAGGCCAGAACACCCTTGCCTTCACTAACAGGGTGCCATGGGCCGTAAATCCAAAAAGGCAAAAGCAGATAAAGGTCCTGCTAGCAGAGATATTGAGTATATTATCTGTGAAGCTCAACAAGCTGCGTGGGCCAATATGGCACTGGGAGATGAAGGATCTTCCTTCTCCTTCTCTGACTTTTTCCCATAGAAAGGCATAGGGGCCTTGAAAGACATGGTGCTGAACGACAGGGGACAAAGATCCAGTCACTGCAGCCCTTCTAAAAGCCATGCTGGTGAAGCTTCAGGCAAATATTACCCCTGACATAACCAGCTTGCAGACCTTGCTCAATGGAGCAAACCCCAGACTTACCCAGCTGGAAACTACCACCACCACCACTGACACCAGGCTAACCTTAGAGGAGAGGAAACTGGAAGTACTACAAAAGCAACAGCTCCTCGCCTCTGAAAGAGCTGAAGCAATGGAAGATATGTGGAGATGCTATAATGTGAAGATCAGAGACATATCTAAGGCCGTGAGCATGGGTGACCAACCGCACTTTATCCAAAGGCTACTTGCAATGATATTACAGCACAAGCAAGCCAAATTGTTGAAGTTGTAGAGCATGTTTCATACACCGAAACCAGCGATTGTGCCGACCTCAACAACCTCTGACCTCATCATAAGGTTACAGTCACTTAGGGATAAAGCTCTCCTTCTTGCAGCAGTCAGGAATAAAACACTTATCCACTTTGAGGGTACTACCCTACAATTCTTCCCAGATATCATGATGAACTCTCTTGCATGGTGCAGGACACCAAAGCCCCTCCTGCACACTGTAAAGGTCCTGTGCAGGTGGGGGACCCCACATTTGCTCTCATTTACCCAGCAAGTGTCTACCCATAGGGCAAAAACCTATGATATGCTGTAGACACTCCTGAATAAAGCTGGGCCTTCTTCAGTCACCTAACACTGCTTCACAAAGCTTATCCCACCTGGACCCTGGAAAGATAATGGAGTTTTCACCACGCTCAGCCTGAACCTCTGCAACAACTCGAGTAGAGACCTGAAAGGTTCACCCGTGGGTACTACCTGTGTCCCCCACCTCCTTCGAGGATACTACTTCTTGCCCAGAGGTCCACTGATGGAAATCACCATTATTGTTAATGGTTTTTTTCTTTTCTTTATTCTGTTATTGTGTTTCAGCACCTATGCTTGCTCAATGTGTCTAAGGCTCAATATTTTAGCTGTCTGAAAGATTCATTGGCTATAGAGCCCTACTAAAACCCTACACAACTTCTGGTCTAATACCCTCACCCCCTTATGACAAAGCATGTCTAAAAACAATTGAGCCACCCAACTATACAGTAAGGGGTATCTTTTTCTAGGGGCATATGTTTCCTCTTGAATGTAACATGTGTTTCCTACTCCAGCCCTGGAAGACTTTCTAGTTAAACAGTAGTCTAGATTTATCTTGTTGTTCATAAATATACAAAATCCTCATTCTACATGTCTCTTGTCTACAATGTACAATGACTTCAGATTGTAATCTAGCTGTGTTTTGTCATCTACTGCTCAATGTATTTATTGCATGTATGTGGAATGAGCAAAAAATAAATACATAAAACAATTACAAAATATATATCTATATATATATATATACATACAAAGCAATAGGTGGAGCCGCTAAGATCTTGAATAATCTGTAAAACACAATAGTATATACAAAATAGCGTAGTATGTCTATACTAGACAATGTAAAAGATAAATGGTAGTAGTGTCACTCACAATGTTGGAGTCATACCATCATATGACTCTCTTAGTATGTTCCTTTGGACCATTCAAGGGTTGTCCAGACCCTTTTGAAGTCAGGATCCTGGTGTTCTCCTTTTGATTCTCCTATTTGGTATTCCAAAATAAGGTTTGTGGGAGATCCAGATGTTGTTTTAAAAGTAAATTTATTGTGATAAAAATAAAATAAAATAAAATATGTAAATATATACCAGAAACAGCTGGTTTAGAGTACAGGAACTAAAGACTAATTAAATAAATAGTCTCTGAAATGTTCTTGTTTAGGATTATATCCAAATGTCCAAAACGCGTTTCGCCTATTGCTCAGGCTTCCTCAGTTGGATAAAATGTACTTGGTTTGCTTGTCTTCTTTTAAATGGTCCCGCCGGGTTTTTTTCTCCAATCAGGTGCTTTCTTCCTGTATTTGCGCGTGTTGGAACGCAACGTGCGTTCCAGACGTCCGTGTTGTACTTCCGGGTATCGTCTATGACGTGCGTTCCAATGTGCGTTGGACGTCATCTTAGTGGGCCCTTTTTGGAACGCAGACGCGCTCTTATTATGTGCGTAATTGTTGTGGAACGCACATGCGTTCCAAATGGAAAAAACATAAAGAATAATATTATATAAAAGAAAACATAGAGAATATCATTGCATAGTATTGTATAAAATGCTAGTTATAAAAAATTCACATATGGTATAAGGGGGACATCATTAAAGAACAGAGATGAAAAAAGATTTGGATGATAAGACATTAAAATGCTTAAAGATTAAAATTGTTCCATAAAGAATTAATTAATAGTCATTGGAGAGTAGTAGTAGTTGTAAAAATTCTTTCTGCTCTAATGATATACCTAATATCGTTACATTAATTATAGATAGTGGAATATACATTTATAATAGTCAATCTGGAAAACATTCTATGCAAGTATGAGGAATGTATAAGAACATAGACCCAGGGGGTAATTTATCATATATGGTGCCATGTATTAAAACTTTGTGTGTAGTAAGAATGGAACATTCTTAGAGGCTTAAATTTATATACAGTAGGATGTGTTAACGCATAAAGTGATATAGTGCAGTAGGATGTATTAACGCATAAAGTGATATAATTCAAAGTCATTATTTAAACCTTCTGGTATCATTGTATTAAACTCGAAAATAAACTTCATTTCTTCTTTTCATATCTTGTTTATGAAGTCTCCTCCTCTCCAATCTTTTTTCACTTGCTTTATTGCGCAGAAGAACATCCCTTCTGGGTTTTGTTCGTGTATTCTTTTAAAGTGATTTGAAACACTATGGGTTTCTATGCCGTTTTTTATGTTTCTCACATGTTCTGCTACTCTAATATTTAGGCTTCGGATAGTACGACCTACATAAACTAAATTGCATGGACATTTTAGAATGTAGATGACCCCCTTGGAATGACAAGTTAAATGGTCTCTTATAGTAAATTTCTTATTTATGTGGGTCTCTAGGTCTACAAGATGTCTTTTGTGGCTTTTTGTGTTTTTACATGCTCCACAATATCCGCAGCCATAAAAACCCTTTTCCATAGAATAAAAGTTTCTTTCTTTTGTTGTGTCTTTGTTATTATTTCTTACTAGCGTGTTCCTCAAATTGTTTTGCTCCTCTGAAAATTATTCTTGGTTTTTCAGGTAACAGTTTTTTTAGGATTGGATCATCTCTTAAGATGTGCCAATGTTTGTGCATTATCTTATTTACTTTTCTATTATTGCCGTGGTAGTTGCATATAAATGGAACATCTGTATTCCATCCTTTGTTTGTCTTATTTTTATATGTTAGCACATTTGTTCTTTGTGTCTGTTGTGCTTCGTTCAAGGCTATTTGGAGAGAGGTTTCGTCATACCCTTTCTCTAAGAACTGTATTTTTATTCTATTTGCTTGTTCTAAAAAGTCTTGGTCATTAGTGCAATTTCTTTTAATTCTCAAGAATTGGCCCTTGTGGGCATTACTTAACCAAGGTGTATGGTGACAACTTTCTCTTCTGATGTAACTATTGGCATCGACTTCTTTAAAATGATTTCTGGTGGAGATTTTGTTTTCCATTATAAAAATGTCTAAATCTAAAAAGTTAATTTGTGTTTTGCTGATTTGGGCTGTTAAAACAATATTCCATTGGTTATTATTTAAATATTGGATAAATAAAACGAGCTCTGTGTGCGGCCCTGTCCAAATGAAGAAAATGTCGTCTATATACCGATGGTAACTTACCAAGCTCGCCCCCCATGTATGGCCGTTATAGATAAATTGTTCTTCCCAGTATGCCATAAATAAATTTGCATAGCTGGGGGCAAACTTGGTACCCATCGCTGTGCCTCTTATTTGTAAATAAAACCCTTCATTAAACCAAAAATAGTTATTGGTTAGTACTAAAAAGATGCCTTCTAAAATGTATGATGTTTGTTCTTCCTTAAAATTGTGTTTATTTAGAAAATATTGTACTGCCTCTAACCCTTTTTCGTGGGGAATAACACCGTAGAGGGAGGTCACGTCGCATGTTACTAGGGAGTTACCTTCATTCCAAGGAGTGTTTTCTAAAACTTGTAGAATGTGTATCGTGTCTTTGAGATATGCAGGGTTTTTGATGACCATTGGTTGTAAAACTTGGTCCAAATATTCTGAGATTTTGGACGACACAGAGTTAATCCCTGATATTATAGGCCTCCCTGGGGGATTGTTTTTATTTTTGTGGACTTTAGGGAGGTGGTAGTACACTGGCATGATGGGATGAGGGGTTGTTAGGTATGTTGCTTCATGTGATGTTAAAATGCCTGATTCTAATCCTTTCTTTATATATGCATCACATTTTCTTTTTACTTCCTCTGTTGGGTTTTTATCTAGTTTTTTATAAGTGTTAGTGTCCGATAGTATTCTTTAGGCTTCTTGCAGATATTTATTCTTTGGGATTACTACCACTCCTCTGCCCTTATCCGCATGCTTAATTATTATTTCTTTATTTTGTTGTAACTCTTTTATCACCTTTCTTCCTTTCTTAGACAGATTTTGGTGGTAATGATTTAATGGTTTCATCTTTTTAATTTCTTTCATCACCATTAGTTCGAAAGCCTTTATTTCATCAGAAATAAGGTATTTAGGAAAAAAGTCTGATTTTGCTTTAAGGTCTGTGTGCAGGGCTGGATTAAGAGCCCAGTGGGCCTGGTGCTGATAATTATGATGGGCCTAATTACAAAATCTTATTGACCAAAAACACTAAAACAGTCCTACCTCCTAAGCGTCATGTATCTGATGGAGATGATGCTGTAGGGAAACTCATAGGATGCAACTATGAGAAAACACATACCCTTTGCTAATCTCATGCTTTCATCTTTCAAGTAAACCCATACCCCCTAACAGCAGTGTCCAGTAAAGCAGGAAAGTCTATGGATGCGGTAAAAGGGTGGGCTACTGACACAAATCACATAACCAGAACGGCCAAAAGGGCGAACATACACAAAAAGGGGGAATGTCTGTGTCCCTATGTCTCCCAGTCCCTTAGTGTTTGTGTCCTCATGTCTCCCAGTGTCCCCATGTCACTAGGGGACATTGAGAGACATTGGGACACTGGGAGACATGGAGACACAGATACTAGGGAACACTGGGAGACCTGGGAAATCTGAGACTCTTGGGGACACATGGTGACAGATACGAGGGGACACGGGGAGGCATGGGGCACTGAGACACTGTGATATATAGGGGACACTGGAGACTTGATAAAAACCTGGGTACAGGTCAAAATGTTGCGGTGTCCAATAAACCTGCTTAAAGCTATCACAGTGAGTGCCTGAGATTTTTTTCTTTCATACTAGGGGACACAGACACTACGGACACAGAGACACTATGGGCACAGAGACACTACGGGCACTGAGAGACATGGGGCACTGAGAGACATGGGGCACTGAGACACTGATACATAGGGGACACTGATACATAGGGGACATTGGAGACTTGTTAAAGACCTGGGTACAGGTCGAAACATTGCGGTGTCCACTAAACCTGCCTAAATCTATCACAGTGAGTGCCTGAGATTTTTTCTTTTATACTAGGGGACACTGAGACACTAGGAGACATGGGGACACAGAGACATTGGGAGACTAGGGGACTTTGGGAGTCTAGGGAACACTGAGACACTAGGGACACTGGCACACTACAGACACTGAGAGACACCAGGGACACATGGGGATACTGAGATACTAGGGACACTGGCTGGGAGACATGGGGACACTGCCATGTCTCCTATGTTTTAAAGTCACCCAGTGTCCCCATGTCTCCCTGTGTCTCCATGCCTCTCAGTGTCCCCATGTCGCCCAGTGTCCCCTAGTGTTTGTATCCCCATGTCTCCTAGTGTCCCTTAGAGTCTGTGTCCTCATGTCTCCCAGTGTCCTGATGTCAGTAGGACACATGGGGACACTTAGAGACATGGGGACACTGGGAGACATGGGGCCACTGAGCCACTAGGGAGAGTGGCTGGGAGACATGGGGACACAGACTAGGGGCCACTGGGAGATACGGGGCCACTGTGTCCCTAGTGTCTCAGGGTCATGGGCGTCCGAATGGGGGGTAAAGGGGGGTACTTGCCTCCCTCCCCCCGGATTTTTCAGCTTGTGCTGCTATTTTTCGTTTTAGTGTGAGAATACAGTGCAATACCAGCGCTGGCCAGTAGGTGGCGCTGTGAATGGAGACAGGCAGGAAGCTACAGCTTATCCCTGCCTCTCTCTCATGACTGAATCCGCAGGGGAGCAGCACAGAGGCAGCCTACAGAGCAGGTAAGTGAGGGATGGGGGGTGGAGACCGCATAGAGGAAGGTAAAGTAGAAGGAGCAGAAAGGTTCTGCAAGGGGCAGAAGGGGTCAGCAAGAAATAGAAAGGGGCAGAAAGAAGCAGGAAGGGGTTGAAAGGTTTTCAAGGAGCAGGAGGGTAAAGTAGAAGGAGCAGCAAGGAGCAGGAGGGGTCAGCAAGGAGCAGGAGGGGTCAGCAAGGAGTAGAAAGGGTCTGCAAGAGGTAGGAGGGGTCAGCAAGGAATAGGAAGTGGCAGCAGGAAGGGGTAGGGACGGTCTGCAAGGAGCAGGAGGGGTCACCAAGGAGTAGGAAGGGTCTGCAAGGAGCAAGAGGGGTCAGCAAGGAGTAGGAAGAGGCAGCAAAGAGTAGGAAGAGGCAGCAAGGAGCATGAAGGGGCAGCAAGGAGTAGGAAGGGGCAGCAAGGAGTAGGAAGAGGCAGCAAGGAGTAGGAAGAGGGAGCAGGGAGTAGGAAAAGGGAGCTGGAAGGGTCTGCAAGGAGCAGGAAGGGTCTGCAAGGGGCTAGAGGGGTCAGCAAGGAGTAGGAAGGGTCTGCTAGGTGTAGGAAGGGGCAGCAAGGAGAAAGAAGGGGCAGAAAGGAGTAGGAAGGGTCTGCAAAAAGCAGGACGAGTCTGCAAGGAGCAGGAAGGGTCTGCAAGGAGCAGGAAGGGGCAGGAAGTATCAGAAGGAACAGAAAGGATCAGCAAGGGGCTGCAAGAAGCTGGAAGGGGCAGAAAGAAGCAGGAAGGGCAGTAAGAAGCAGGAAGGGTCTGCAAGAAGCAGGAAGGGTCATCAAGGAGCAGGAAGAGCCATCAAGGAGCAGAAAGGGATCAGAAAGAGAAAGGAGCAGAAGGGCGCAAAATAAGCAGAAAGTAGCAGAAAGGTAAAGGAGCAGAAGGAGCCTCAGAAGACAAAGAAGACTGTGTCAAATGAAGGAGAAGAAAATGAGATTGGAGCACTTCATTCTGGACACCACATCATAAGGCGTTGGTACCTGGGCCTGGCAGGGAAACTTTGGACCTTCTCATCTCCCCAGGTAAAAAAAAACAATATCAGTGTTAATGTGTTCACTTTTATTTACTGAGTGTCAGGAAACACAGAAGGCCGCTGGGTAGGGGTGCCACTGATTGGCTAGATGGGTCAGCTAGCACTCTAAGCCAATCAGTAGCTCCCCATTCATAAAAATGTAAAACATTTTTATGAATCGGGAACTAGCGATTGGCTTAGAGTGTCAGCTGACCACTCTATCCAATCAGCTGCACCCATGCCCAACGTCAATCTGCACTTCCTGACACTCTGTTTCAGAAGTCGAATACCACTGAGCGACCTGGAGCTGAAGGAAGCCTTTGGGGGTAAACCATTTGAGAGCGGTTTCACCCCTTCAAAGAAAGAGCACCCAGGGGCCTTCTTGCATCACAGCATTTTCATTTAGATAAAGTTGTTATGGTGACCAGAATGTACCTGTAATTTGATGAAAGGAACACTATAGTGTCAGGAATACAAATATATATTCCTGACACCATAGTTGTGAAAACGCTATTCATCCTTGCTTTATGTGAAAATGACTATGCTCCTTCCCTTTCATGACACTGTCAAAAAGGGGCCAAGCATGGATGTCATTACAATTATGTCCTCCTCCCCCCCCCCCCACGGAAAAATTCCTGCGGACGTCAATGCTCAGGGTCCCCATGTTCCCCAGTGTCCCAATGTCTCAATGTCCCCATGTCTCGGAGCTGCTGTCTGGACTCTCTGTGCAGAGCTGCTCCTCGCGGATCAGTGAGTTGAGAGAGGCAGGGAGGCAGATGCCGTAACTTATTATCACTACCTCTCTCCACACAAACAGCGATCCCTACTGGCCGGCGCTGGCAGAATAATCTATGTTTATACTGAGACAGACATTTGTATTGCCGGTATTACTGCAATACCGGCACCGGCTAGGCAGCCTCAAATACCTGAGAAATACTTCTGAGAAATACCTGGCAACCCTAAGAAATACATGAGAAATACCTGGCAACCCTAAGAGTAGTGTGTAAAAAAAAAAAAAATTAAAAATTATTATTTTTTTTTTTTTTTTAAACCAATGGGCCTATTCCATGGGCCTGGGCCTGGGCCTGGAGCTGCAGCTCCATCAGCCCCTATGTTAATCCGGCCCTGTCTGTGTGCCTATATTCAGATACTTCCTTAGTGTCTTTTTTCTCATCTTTGTCATAGATTTTTTTTTTTAAACATAATTGTCTAATAAATTTATTAATGTCTATGTAAAAATCGAAATTATTTATATCTGTGGTGGGTGCAAATCTTAGGCCTTTTTGGAGTATCTCTATCTGATTATTAGGTAGCTCTGTTTCCATTAAATTGAAAATGCCCTTTGTGCTTATTTCTTCCCTTTCTTTTCTCTGTGTTGGTAATCTTCTCTTTCTATTTCTCTTTCTAGAAAGCACCTGATTGGAGAAAAAAAACCCAGCGGGACCATTTAAAAGAAGACAAGCAAACCAAGTAAATGTTATCCAACTGCTGTGGAAGCCTGAGCAATAGGTGAAACGCGTTTTGGACATTTGGATATAATCCTAAACAAGAACATTTCAGAGACTATTTATTTAATCAGTCTTTAGTTCCTGTACTCTAAACCAGCTGTTTCTGGTATATATTTACATATTTTATTTTATTTTATTTTTATCACAATAAATTTACTTTTAAAGCAACATCTGGATCTCCCACAAACCTTATTTTGGAATACCAAATAGGAGAATCAAAAGGAGAACACCAGGATCCTGACTTCAAAAGGGTCTGGACAACCCTTGAATGGTCCAAAGGAACATACTAAGAGAGTCATATGATGGTATGACTCCAACATTGTGAGTGACACTACTACCATTTATCTTTTACATTGTCTAGTATAGACATACTACGCTATTTTGTATATACTATTGTGTTTTACAGATTATTCAAGATCTTAGCGGCTCCACCTATTGCTTTGTATGTATATTTATGTTTCTATGGTGGTGTAGGGGATTCCACATTATAGGTGTTAGAGCTGCCTGCTTTCTTTCTTCCACTGTATGTTAAATTAATTTTTTAGATATATCTATATGTGTATATATTTAAAAATATATATATATAATCTGAATATATATTTTTGTCACTATACTATATAACTAAAATAAAAAAATGATTATCTACCCCCTCCTGGGTGGTATGTTTATTCCTCATTCTCAGGTCCTCTACCAGAGACCTAGGAGTCTGAGGGCTCTGCGCAGCATCTTAGCTGTTCCTAGAACTGCACTCTTCTGGACAGTGATCTCAGATGTCCCTCCTGGAATCTGTTGAAGCCACTCCCCCAACTTGGGAGTCACAGCCCCGAGTGCTCCTATCACAACTGGGACTACTGCTGCCTTAACTTTCCACATCCTTTCTAGTTTTTCTTTCAGTCCTTGGTACTTCTCCACCATCTCATGTTCCTTTTTCCTGATGTTATATTTACTGGGTATTGCCACATCCACCACGACTACAGTCTTTCGTTCCTTGTCTACCACCACGATGTCGGGTTGGTTAGCCAGCCCTTGCTTGTCTGTCAGGATACAGACAAGCTATATATATATATATATATATATATATATATATATATATATATATATATATTGCTATACTCCTTGTTCCCTTTGAATGTGCAGAAGTATAAGTTTGACATGCTGTATTACATTTTTAAAAAGTGTGCATATAAAATCAATTGATTGCTTAATAGAATTGCATTATAATTTTTTTCTCCTCTTTTCTTGAAAACCTTTTTTGTATGCCAATGGAGATGCTGTGCTTATGCATTTATGTTGAGTACAAGATTTAGGTTATACTTGCATCCTATGCATGCTCATTGTGAGTGCAATATTGCATGTTTGCCAATTTGTGTTTATAAATACCATTTGTAACAGAAATATTTATGTTGCAGAATAAGAGAGCTATACAATGTGTTTTCATTTTCAAATGTTATATAAATGTATTTAATCATGAAAGACTGCCAAAAGCAAATAAAAGCAGAAACTGTAAATTCAAATATTTAAATAAACAATTTATTTTAATTGTTAAATGGGGAAGTACGTTGTACATATTATTACTGCACACATATGTACACAAGTGGATTTTGTTTCATTTTATTGCTCTGTTTCCTTTAATTTCTACATTACTTTTTCAAGCATGCTGTATTTACCTTAAATACAAGGAAAGCCGATTAGTTTACAGAAATGCACAATGACTTTAAATGGAACTGTTAGCGTTATTATTTCTTTGTGGTTTCTTGAAGCTGAGCCAAATCCTGACCTTTTCAAATACAGTAATTAAAATAATGTGTAGGTGTGTGATACCAATACACGTTTTACACAGCCATGCTCTTTATATTTCCCACAGCCTTGAGACAAATCACAGCATTTCCTTAAGTCATTTCCCCTGCTGCTAGAAGGAGTTTGCTTGGCTCCTTGTTATCTTTGTACTCCTCCAATCTATGGTAATTTAAACAGCACTTGACATGCAGGGTCTCATGCTACTGGCAACAGTAAGCAATAAAAGACTAGAAATGATTAATTGGTGGCTGTTTTGCTATCCAATTCATTTTAAATAGCTTCCTAGGTGCAAAAGAGAAATTGTTTACTTACGATGAAAGAAAATATAAAATAGAAATTCATACAACATCCACATGTTTTCTTTGTACACATAGACGAAAAATCTAAGATAGCATTCACATCAGAACCATCATGGATTAGGATTAAATCCACACAGCCAGATTTTCTCCTTTTCTCCTATTTTATTGTCATTATTTCATCACTTATTTTATGTGTGAAATACACAATATAATAGTTTTTTTCACTAAAGATGTTGCACGTGTATGTTTCTCTCTTTTACTATGCTACTCCCCTTGAAACTATTATTCAAAATACAGACTTTGGAGTATGTTATTTTCTTTACCTAATCTATGATCGTTCTGGTGTGAATAGTATCTTACGATACTTACTGCTTTCATACCAGTATCCATCTATTGTATATATGTCAGGATTATATTGATCCAGCACGCAGAATAGTATCACACCCTAGAACTAAGGGTAACGTCTTACCGGGTCTTAGAATGGCCGGACTTAACAGACCCAAGAATAGTTCGAAAACTAGCCGAGGTCAGGAACACAGAATGAGACACAGTGATAAGGAAAAGCCAAAAGTCAAGGGTACCAGTAATCAGGGAATTCAAAATGAAGCCAAAGTCAAAAAACAGAAAAACACGATCAGGAACACACTCTTGGATAACCATCTCAGGAAAACTACAACAGGACAATGAGCTAAGAAATAAGTGAGTTTAAATAAATCTCTTGCAGATCTGATTGGCTGTACCTAGCCCTTGACACCAAAACATGCATGTTTGTCTTTTGCGTGACTTCACCCGCACGTCGACATCGTCTTTACCGTGGACGGACGTGGGGCTATATAATTGCGTGGGTCCGCAGCGGCCAGTATGCACCGACATGGCGCATAAGCCAGGCATCATGGCAGAAGACAGCCGAGTGGCACTTCCCTCAATCTTCGGAAGGTAATTATCTCCGTTTTTGCCACATGGATACGAAGGATACGTGACAATATAGATAAGTATGGATATTTGGCTTTTATGGTCCAGAAATGTGTCTTGCTTTAAATCACAGAAAAATGTTCCACATCCTGAGTGGAATATTCGACCATTAAAATTATATCATTTTCATATTTCCAAATGCTAAATTAACCAAAGTTATGACCCTCAACCTGCCAATACTGTGGACTAGATTTAAAAAAATCCAATTAACTAAATAAATAAACAACATTTATTTAGTTAATCCAAGGAGCATGTGAAAAACATTCCTTATCTTAAACTCCTGAGTGTAGATGAAATCAAATGCAGGTCAAAATGAAACCAGATAATACCCTTGTACACCATGGCACTTTCCTTAACCTTTTTAAAGTTAGGTGTTTTGGAGAGAAATCAGACATGATCACCAGGATCGCCTTACATAATGTGGAAAACCCGATAACATATACCCTTAACTAATGTTGGCAAAGCATTGAATATAAATGGTGATAAGTTCTGATGAGGCTAACAGTATTTATAAAGATTAATAGCATATTCTAAATCTCTATCCCTAAAAAATGTGTTAAAATAACTATAAAGCTCTAGGGATTATACAAACCATGAGCTGTTCTTAACCTAACAAATGTATGATAAGGGTGTCTTAAATCAACTGGTAACTTATATAGAGAATAATACTTAAATAATTATTTTCTGACTCCTTGCATTTTTACCCTCTAAGTAGATTTAATAGCACCTATTTTGAAATTGGATTTAGCACTGTAACATACATTGGGAGAAATGTAAATGTTGTGAGATACAGAAATAGAATTTCCGATTATAATATTAATTAATATGGCATTAGAACACTCAATTAGTATCAATGCTAATTTTTTACTTATCTTTATTTAGATTTTTTGAACTCTGTATCTCTATAATGTGTGATGGACACTTGATAATTTAATATATGTAATACTGTATCAAGTTACATTTTCAGGATTATAATTGAATTTTGTGCAGCTTTTACTGCCCAGTCACTAGTAACAAAGCAAAAAGATCCAGCACAATCCTCAGAGTGATACTTTATTTTAGTGTTAAACAGACAGTTTCAGCCTGATCCTTAATTTGCTTTGATAAAGGCTAGATCAGGTCAAAACATTACCAGTATTTTAGCACTATAATAAAGAATCACTCTGAGAATTGCTGGAGTAGTTATGGATCTCTATTTTATGTTGAATACCTACTGGCTCTGGGCAGAACTATAGGCAGTGGGTGCAGGCACTAATTTTAATACCATGGTGGGACCTAGTGCCCCTCTTAGCCCTCAGTAGCTGCCCAGTTGCTAGTTCCATTAAGCTTCCCAGTCACTATTTTTTTTATTAAATCAAGCAATCAAAGGATGCTTGCTGTTTCACAGACATGCCCCACTTGTGGCATGGGGACATGTCTGCTAAAAGCAAGAAGCCAATGCTTGCTCGCTGGTATGAAATAACCAAATTAATTTGGTTGGTGAGTTATAGCTGTCAATGGAAAATTTGTATACATAGGCATGTACAGTCCTTTGCATTAGTGTGTGCATTGGGAAATTCTTCCCCAATGTTATTTTTTTTTAAATTCTTTATTTTTGTCTTGCACCAATATGTCAAAAAGTACAATTTGCAGTGACATTAAACAGTGACATAAAAGAAAACCTTAAGTATTGCGTAAGAGTATTGGGCAAGGATTTTAAGAAACTATACAATTTATAATAATATGCATCAAAAGGCTGTATGAAAGGACCATCTCCCACTAGCTAGTGGGAATCTTAAGGGGGGAAGGTGCGCGAGGTACATACATGACCATGTGATTTAAAAACTTAAGAGCCGGGTGGTGGCTCCTAATTAGTGCCATGTCCCAGCTTAGAGTGGACCTGATGACCTTATTCCATGTTGCCAGTAATCTCAGTGGTATGTGGGTTTTCTGGTTTCAGGTGGGCAGGCCTGATCTGTGAGGTGACCCTGATTGTTGTGGTGTGAGGAGTAGTGGGATTGCTAATGGTGCCCAATAACCCCTGGGCACCAGGGGGGGTGGGGGGGATGGGTTTGAAAAATGTTGCGCTTCTAATTTGCACTTATAATCCTGCCGAGGCTTAGGAACTTATAAACTGATATAGAAAATCATAACAGTGGAAAGGAAAGGAAATATGAAAAAGAAAACGTTTGTCTGGTCTGTGAGATGTTTCCAATTCCATCCACTACTTCTCTTGAGCTGGGTAAGGACCGGTGTACTTCTGATTAGTTCATCTGTTGTCTTTTGCTGTGTGAGGCACAAATGGGACTATTCGGGAGACGTCCCAGGAGCTGCCAGCCAAGTGGGCTCCGTAGTTAGGTCGCATTAGTCCTAGGGCCTGAAGAAAGGAATCAGAGTCCTCCTGCAAAGTGAGTTAGCACAGTGAAAAAGGCATTGACACGTGTTACAAGTTTTTTGTTCTGTAAGTCATTTGTACTTCAAGCAAACCCAGAGTGAAGGAGAGAGAGGGGTTGAATAACATGCAAAGAGGGAAGTGATAATAGAGGAAGGAAGTAGTATGAACAAGGAACTGAATCGGAGGCAGTGTAGCTGGCCAGCAGCCTAACTGGATTTACCTGTATTTGGCCATGTTCTACATGGACTCCATTATTGCCTAAGGGTAGATATACTTCCCTATGTGTAGCTAGAGCTCTTGAAAAGTAGAACACCTTCATTTGCATATAGTATGTTGCCAATTTTTCCCTCCTTATTATAACCTGGAAGTACAGACCAAGTTCTCTCTCCTCCCAGCAGGGGGAGGGGGAGGGTACCCCCAGGGAACACAGGGCCAGTTATGGAGACTTTCTCAACTCCCTGCCAGCTTATTCATCAGCCAGCACTCTGGGAGCATTAGGCTGTGCCTCAGCACACCCGGTGCACATAGTTAAGTTTGTATACTTTCTTTTGATTGAAACTTTAAATGACCAAAAATTACAAATGTTGATTTTCTGTCAATTTGCCATTCTTAAGAATACAGTTCACATGTCTAATTGCAAATATCTAGCATACATATAAACCAAAAGGTGTAGCACTATATTTAAATATAGACCAATACGTAAAAATACTTGACCTAGTATGATACAGTGGTGTTGGTTGATATCAACAGAATTGTCTAGAAAATAAAAAAAACTCCAATAGTGTAACACTACTATAACAGTTGAGAGGTAGAAACTGTATTAAGAGCCACTCACATTCTACTGAACTATAAACCTAGCTCAGGGATGAAACGCCAACAGGTCCATTTAGGCCTAAATGGACCTGCTGGCGTTTCATCCCTGAGCTAGGTTTATGGTGGAAAATGTAATTTATCCCTGACTGCCCTTCTCCTATATGCCACACTTCAGCAGAATTAAACCATTTATAATGTGGCAATTTTCTAAAATCATATTACCCATGATATGTAATTATTAAGGTGGTATCTAGAAGAGGACAACTTTGCCCCTGCATGTAATGTGCATTCAACAATAGATGAACACATAAGATGGCACTGAGCCTGTAAATTTTGCTTATTTGCAAATAGGTTCACCCATTCAAATCACTGGCTCTGGGATGGTGTGTACCCTGTCATGTGTGAAGTTATGAAGTATTAACAAATTAGACATGTGGGCAGAGATAGACAGACAAACATATAGACATAGATGGAGAGATGGATAGATAGATAGATAGATGGATAGATAGATAGATAGATAGATATGGATAGACAGAAAGAAATATGGACAAGAGAGAGAAAGACATAAGCATGGATAAACAAGATAGATAGGAAGAGAGTTATATTAGACAGATAGAAGTTTGAAAAGTAACAGAAAAAAATATAAACAGATATATGTATATTCATAGAAATGTTCTACCCATGCATTAGCCTTTGGGCAAATAGGGTTAATATGTGCATCCAAGCTACGATCAAACATTGAAACTTTAAAGTTTTATGATTAATCTGTGGCAAGGAATGCACAATAACATTCCATAACCACAAAATCATATTCATGGCTGCTAACCAAAATCTACAGTAATTTACAGCAAAATTGCTTACTCCAAAAAGACTATATTATGTATTCATTTTCATAGAAGCTTTGCCAATAGAAATTGTTCAACCACAGTTACAGCTCCCATAGGAACCACACTATTATCCCCCATTGAGTTAGTGCTTTCATTGCATAGTCTGACGAATTTGTACAGAAAAATAAAACATATCATTCCTGTTTATTATTACATTAGAGAGAGGTGCTGACATTATGCAGTTCAACACTGCCGCTCTAAATCAGCATGCTGTGGATGTTCCCTGTATGTATCCAAAACTCTTTGGTAACAACTCTCATCAAGGCAGCCAGCTGTCAGAATATTTCAGGTTAAACTGTTATTATTAATGCTTGCTGCATGCTACAATTATGGTGTGGCTGATATGCTGTCTTTTATATAAATAAAAGTGTGTGCGTGAAGGCATATGTATGAGCCAAATAATGTGTTTACAGATTTACATAATGCTCTTGCTACACACTGTAGCCCACACACATTTTAGTTTTGGAGGAAAAAAAAAAACACAAAAAGAGAAATGTCAAAAGCTAAAGTGGTTATTGATCACAAGCTTCTTTATTTTGCTCATGTAGGGTCTCTAAAAATCTTTTTAATCAATTTCAACAGAACCACAAAGCTGGAATCCTTACAGTCAGACATTTAAAGGACACAAATGGTGCTAACAAAATGAACTCAAGACAGAAACTGTTCCATTTGCCAAGGAGCTAGAAAAACAAAACAACAACAAAAACACAGAATGTAATCCATTTTTGTGGATGATATTTTGTAAATAGAATTGTCTTTTTCAGACGTTAGTAGATCTATTATGTTCAACCACAAAAAAATAATAATTTGGAAGTAATTAGATAAATACACAAAGAAAAAATATGGAAATACTACATATTAAATAAGTAGCATAATATCAATCTAGCATATATAAATATAGATGCTGTTTGACATTAGAAGATATGCTTAATAATTAGTTAAAACCAATGCGCTAAAAAGAGGAACTGACTCATGCGATGAATGGATATTAAACAGAAATATGAAAAAGCTACACTCACTTTGTAAATGTGTATGCATTAGTTTTGCGAACTAATTTTATTTATTATGCTTATTTATCTCAGTAGAGATGGGGTCCAGCATTTTACCTTGGTTACTCCCCTTATTTTAATCAATTTGACATTTTTTATTGTTTTGCATTTTTTTCTCTTTAAAACTTGGGGTACAGAAAAGAAAAGGGATGGGGTAAAAGGTAAGGTCAAAACATTCCATGTCCTTCAGGTTACATTTCACGTATCATACATTTGTTTCGTAGTAAGGCTCTGAGCGCTTGGGTGTGAAACGGTAGGCCTAGTGTGGGCTTTGTTGTCAGGATTGGTATCCTTTCCCATAAAGGTTATCGTGTTCTTCAGGAATTACACCCGCGTTATATTTTCTGCTTGCTGTGTGTCGTGCGCCCCTGGGTTACCCATCTCCAGACTCTTTCTCGGTCATCCTTTTCCTTTCCTCACTGGTTATCCACTCAGGATCACCGACCCACTGTTTGATCACTGCGCCTCCCACCCTTGTACTCTTCCCACCATTCACTTGCTGGGCCTACGTGCTTCCTTGGACCAATGTGTTTATTTGCCATCTTTTCATATTGCCAATTAAGGGATATTTGTTGTATTAGGGCTTCCTCGTTGGAGTCTGTGGTGATTTCTACGCTCTAGCTATGAGGGTTACTGCTGAGACTAATAGGTGAAACAGCAGGGACTCCTCTATTTTGGACATTGCTAGTGGTAACATAAATAGTATGCATTGTTGTATGGTAAGCTGCCACTGCCTTCCCATTAGGACACTCACTATTTCCTCTACCATTGTCCAGTATTTCCTGATCTCTGCGCACGACCACCATATGTGGCTCATGGAGCCTCCGGTTGCCCCGCATCTCCAGCATGTGTTTGGAGAGTTTGGGTATATCCTGGCCAAATGCTCTGGCACCATGTACCATCTATAGTGCAGCTTCCTGATTATTTCGAGATCTGTTGTACATCTTGTGTTACCTTTGTGTACTTTGAATGCCCTTTGCCAGTGCTCTTTATCTATGTCTTGTCCCAGTTCTTTGTGCCAAGCTGTTTGGAATGTCATGTCTGGATCTGTCTTGTCGTCTGTGAGTATGTTGTAGATTGCAGAGATTGTTTTTTGGGGAGGTTTGCTAGTTAGGCATAGTTGTTCTATTGATTGTTTGTTGGGTGTCACTTGGTTATTTATATGTATTCCTGTGAGCAGTGATTTTAGCTGTAAATAGGAGAACAGGGCTTTGTTGGGGATGTCGTATCGTGTTTGAAGGTCTGGGAAAGGCATCAATTTGTCGTTGTGGTATATATGTCGGATCTTAGTGCAGCCCACCTCATTACATATTTTTGTGTCAAATGTTGGGATCCCTACTGCTATGCATGAGATGGGGGTGTTCCCTAGGAGTGTCCCCTCATTTCCTTCCCTCTTGCGGTTTTCGTCCCAAAAGTGGAGTGTCAATTGTGTGGTCATTAGGGGGTGTGTATGTTGGGGGCAGAGTTGTCTTGGGAGCCATAGGAGTTCCCTGAGAGTTGGGCTATTTGTCCAGTGGGCCTCTATCTGGGTCCATTGTGGTGTCTCTCCCACCGCTGTTGCCACTTTGATTGCTGTCAGTTGTGCCGCCCTATAGAATGCCTGGATATTTGGCAGTCCCAGACCCCCTTTCATGGCTGGTATTTGTTGTATTTTAGTGGCTACCCTTGGTCTCTTGTTGGCCCATACAAATCTGATTATTGTTTTTTGGAATGAGGTCAGGTACATGTTTGGCAGTTTTATGGGGAGGGTTCTCAAGAGATACTGGAGTTTCGGGAGCAGCATCATTTTTATCGCCGCGATCCTTCCCACCCATGACAAGTATTTCCCTTCCCATGTCTCCAAGGTGGCTGCTGCTTCTCTCATGAGTCTGTTGTAGTTTAGGTCTAGCAATTTTTCAGTGCGTGGTGGGATGCGAATGCCCAGGTAAGTTAAATGGTCTTCCCGCCAGTCTAAGGGGAAGGCGTCTTTAAGTCAACTGAGTGTTTCCCCTGGTATCCCCAGCCCCATTGCTTGTGTGTTTGTTACGTTTAATTTGTAGTAGGAGTGTTTCCCATATTCCGTGATGGTGGCCATCAGGTTGGAAAGGGATATGTGGGGTTGTGTCAGGGTGAGAAGGATGTCATCCGCGAACAAACTTGCTTTGTATTCCCTGTACCCTATTTTACCCCATGTATGGAGGAATATTGTCTGATTGCTGCCGCTAATGGCTCCAGGGCCAAGACGTACAAGAGTGGCGATAGCGGGCATCCCTGTCGGGAGCCGTTTGTAATTTTGAAGGGGTCCAAGACGAACCCTGCGTTGATGACTCGTGCTGTTGGTGCATTGTACAGAGCCCTGACTGCTGAGATGAAGCCCTCCGGCACCCCAAACTTTAAGAGGACCTGCGCAAGGAATTCCCATCCCAGTCGGTCAAAGGCTTTTTTGGCGTCTAGCGACACCAACACTCCTCCCACCCGCAATATTTGGACGCTGTGTACTATGTCCAAAACCTTCCTGGTATTGTCTCCTCCCTGCCTGTTCTTTATGAACCCCACTTGGTCTGTGTGTATAACCTGTGTGAGCATTCTGCCAAGGCGTAGTGCATAGATTTTTGCGTAGAGCTTGGCATCGGTGTTAAGCAGGGAAATTGGGCAAGAGTTTTGAGGGCATGTGGGTGATTTGCCCGGTTTAGGAAGTGTGATAATGTGGGCCATTAGAGATTCGGTGGGTAGTTGTTGTCGTGTAGTGGCTTCGTTAAATACATTTGTCAGGTGTGGCGTTAGTATTGAGGCAAATTTCTTGTAGTAGCAGTTTGCGAAGCCATCTGGGCCTGGTGCTTTTCCCATTGGTAGTAATTTGATGGCTTCCGCTACTTCTTCAACTGTTATGCTAGCCGTGAGTTCTTGTCGTTGTTGCGTTGTGAATGTTGGCAGCGGTATGGAGTTCAGATATGTCCGTATTGCTTGAGGGTTTGGTTGGGGTGTGTGTGTGTCCTCAGCCAGGTTGTACAGTGAGGCATAATATTTTGCAAATATGTTGCTTATGTATTTAGGTGCTGTTATTTTGTGTCCCTCAGCTGACGTTAAATAAGCTATCTTTTGTTGTGCTTGCTTAGTTTTGAGGAGTTGGGCTGTCAGTTTGCCTGCTTTTTTTCCCTGAGCATACTGAGTAGTTTTAGTTTTTGCAGGTAGTGCCCTGTTTTGTCTAAGGCCTGTTTATGTATGGCCTGTGTTACCGTCATGATGCGTGATCTTAGTTCGTGGGATGGGGTTTGTTGATTTTGTGCGTTAAGGTACTGCAATTCCCTTTGCCATTGTCGCATCTGTGTTTGCGCTTGTCTTTTTAGGTAGGATGCTCTTTTTATCAACAGTCCTCTGGTTACTGATTTGTGTGCTTGCCATATTGTGTTGTGAGATGTATCGTCTGTGGTATTTTCTGTGAAGTAGTTGGTAAGTTCCATTTCTAGTGTTTGTTTGAATGTATTGTCTGTGAGGAGTGATGCGTTTAGTCTCCATGGGCTTCTATGTGTGGAGTCGTATAGGTCTGTCAATGTCGCCACCACTGATGCATGATCCGACCACGTTAACTGTTCAATGGAGCAGTTTTTGACCTGTTCTAGGTGTTGGCCTGTAATCAGTATGCCATCGATTCGTGAGTAGGTATTATATACAGTGGATAGATATGTGTAACCCCGTTCCCCCACATGTAGTGCTCGCCATACGTCATAATAGTGGTTGTCTTGTAGAAGCTTTTGCAATGCCCTACCCTGTCTCTTGAGCGGTCTCAGTCTAGTGGTCATGTGTGGGCCCGTGGGGTACATCAATGGGTCCAGTACATGGTTAAAGTCGCCACATATCACCGCTATTCCCTGGTGTATAGTCGACAATTTTTTGAACACCTTGTGGAGGAAGTTTCTTTCTTCTTTGTTTGGGGCATAGACACTTGCTATTGTGTACAAAACACCATTAATTGTCCCCACCACCATAGCGTATCTACCCTCAGTGTCTATCTCTGATTGTACGAGGGCTAATGCCACATCCCTGCTGATAAGTATAGAAGCCCCTTTGGATTTGGTTGAGTATGTGGCATGGAATTGGTGCGGGTATTCTTGCTGAAACAAAGGTGAACGTGCTTTGGATTTGAAATGAGTTTCCTGTAGGCACACTACCTCAGGTCTGAGTTGGTTTAAATCTTTGCAAAGCAAGCTCCGCTTCGCTGGGTGATTAAGCCCTTTAGTATTGTGAGAGTATATTTTCATGGGGGGTTATACATTTGGGTTTCGAGCTGTGGTGGCTTTGTGTTGTCTATTTGTAGGAGAGGCACCCTTCCCAGCATTGTCGAACCGGGTGTCCACTCCCTGTTTTCGGACGTGAGCGGGTGGTAGTCCCCACCACGGGGGAGAACATTGTGTGGCTTGGTGGAGTGAGATGGTACCACGAAACACATGGAAGTCAAACAAATTAACTAAAACAGTAAAAACTAAACATTTTGCCATATTGGTTGCCTTGCGCCTTGTGTAGGCACTGTGGGGTAGGAAGTAGTGTACTTCCCTGCCTGGTCGCATCGGTCATTGTGGCCTATTTGGGTGTGTCAGTGGTGTTTGCACCCCCTTTACAAGTATAGAGTACTGATCCTGTGTTTGGGGGGTCAGGTGGAGTGCCATTGGGTCTCCGGCTTTACCCTATTAACGATTCGGGTTTTATTAAAATTAGGGTGATGTTTATCCCTCTTGGTTCCGCCTGGAAGGCACCCTTCCCCCCTTGCATTCAATGTCCCATTGTTTCTGTGGGGTACCTGCCACTGTCCGTGGATGTGGGCCACGGCCTTATCTGTTTCTGGTGACCTTCTTCCATGTTGGAGGTAGCTGCGTCTTGGGCTTGTGTCCACAGAGGTGGCAGGCCCCAATCTTTCAGTGCTTGGATACCGGCTTCTGGGGTCATGATGGCCGTCAGCTTGCCTTCATTTACGACTAGGAGCTCGACTGGGAATCCCCATCTGTACGGTTTCTTGTGTTGTCTCAGTTGTCCTGTGATTCCTGAGAAGGTTTTCCTCTTTTTCAGCGTTACTGCTATGTCAGCGTAGATTGTGATCCCCTGGTATGGAGTTGGGAGATTCAGACGCTGCCTATTTGCCCTCATTATGTCTTCCTTTACATGGAAATAGTGGAGCCTTACTAGGATGTCTTGTGGCTCTTCTGATGTTAGAAATCTCGGTTTTGTGATATCTGTCTAGCAGGATCATGTCTTGGTGTATGTCTGGAATGAGGAGTTTAAACAGACCTTGTAAGTATGCATGTAGATCCGCTGTGCTGACCGTCTCTGCTACCCCTCTCAGGTGCAGGTTATTACGTCTTGAGCAATCTTCCATGTCTGCCAGCTTGTTTTCAAAGGTCGCTATCGTGTCCTGCATTTCATCCATTTCGGCCCGCATGACATTATAGACTTCATCCAGGTCCGCCATCTTGTCTTCAAGTGACGATGTGCGTGTACCCAGATCACGAATTTCAGATTTAATTTCATTTAGTGATGTTTGGAGGGTAAGTTGAAGCTTGTGGTGCATGTCATCCAGCATTTTTTGTAGCACATTTTGGGTTGCAGCTGTAAATGTATCACATTTTGTTCGCCGCGGGCCCCATCTTGGGACTCCTCTGATCTTGCCAGCATTTTCCCCTGCGCGTTCCGGGCAGTAAAAAAGTCATTTTTATCGCCCTTCTCGGTCTGTCTTTGTCCCTTGTGTTAGGACATCGTTTTGAGGCGGTTTTCCGTTTTCAGGGTGCTGGTTCCGCTGATTATTTGGCCGTGGTAGCACAGAGCTACACTAAAATGCGGCCGCTGTGCTTGAGCTCCAGGCCACGCCCCGTTACTCCCCTTATTAAATTTGTAAATTAGGTTACTCTGTCTTACTGATAAATATCATAGGGAAATTGATTAACTAGTATATTGCTAATGAATGTTCCCAGTAGACTTGTGCAGTTAGTTTCAAAGGAATTTCAATTTGCCAAAATTTTGGCCGATCAGTAGGTCGTTCAAATTCTGTAACTCTGAGGCATATCATATGAAAGTATTAGATATAAATAACACTGACAATTACCTAATATGTTCACATGCTTTGTGATTTGATGTTCGATCCATAGTGCAAAAAAAGAGAAGCTTGATAGTTAGGGAACAACCGCTAAATTAAATAAATAAATAAAAAAATAGAACTGAGACTAAATTATATAAAATATATCAGACTAAATATATTGAATTACTTAAATTAGGGCACAACAGTGTACTTTAACTGGACCTGCCACTCATGTAATATTTACACTTGGAATACAACTGAAAGGTTGTATGATCTCTCAACCAACTTCCTTCAAAATTCTGTTAAAAAGCCTACCAGAGTCCATAAGCTCATATCATGCACAGACGTTGAGATAAATCAATCCATAGAAAGCTGTGTTATGTATGTGTTGTCTCCTGGTTTATAATGCATTTTTCTAATCTGGTAGTAGTCAAACAAATTGTCTAATCAACAAAAAAGAACAATTTTAATGAGTTAGAGTTGCCAGTAAAGTGCTGTGAATATGTTTCTCCTCTTAGGTATGCACTGAATTCAGAAATGTCCCATTTCAGAAATATAAAAAACAGAAATCAATCAATAGGCACGTTACTTAATGAGGAAATGGATGATAAATAATGCATCTACAACAATGATGCCTAAAACTGATCCTTAGTCAGGGGATAGAAGACAGATTTTTAAAAATATATTTATGAAATTGTAGGGGACGGATCAATTAAGAAAGGTTCTCTTTCAAGGCAAATTGTCTCATTTTTGTATTACTGTTCTATTTGCTGTCCATTTGGTCTATAATTATGATTCAATAAATATTTTAATTCTTTAATTCTTTGACCAGAAGAAACGTTATATGTTGTTAAGAAAGAGAACAAAATAAATGGTGTAGTATACGAAAATATATAAGAAAAAAACTTTCTCTCTGTTGGTCTAATTCATGGGTCCTCAAACTCCGGCCCCCCCAGATGTTGTTTAACTACAACTCCCATGATTCTTTGAATTACATAGATAGCCAGAGAATCATGGGAGTTGTAGTTCAGCAACTTCTGGGGAGCCAGAGTTTGAGGACCCATGGTCTAATTGTTATATTTATATTTAGTCTAAAGAACCTTTAGTTTAAAATAACCTTTTGTATTGGTCTGTCTATATTGTAAGTTCTCCCCTATATGTACAGTGCTGCAGAATATATTGGCACTGTATAAATGTCATTAATAAATAAATAAATAAATAAACATTAGAAAGCAACAAAACTAAATAAAATACATATTTCCAGCTATTTCATATTAGTTGTATTAGATTATATATTTAGGTAAAGACTAATCAGGCCTGGTCCTATTGATATTAGTTCAATATCCAGACTTGATTTACTGATTTATAATGCCGGTCATCATTAACATAACTGCTTGAATCAGAATGTATATCCTAGCACCTTCTGCCTGTTGCTGAGCAATGTATTGAGTGGAAGCAAGGAGAAATATGTTCAAACCAGTGAAGAGCTCTCATTTTCATCCCACCACAAAACACCATCATCAGTAGCAATGACATTAGGTTCCCTTTGCTACTCATTTCTGCCCTCACTGCCAACAGAACTGAGCATGCAGAGGGATGAAAGGAAGGCTTGTTCACTTAAAATTAAAGAAAATTATCTGGACGTGTTTGTCACAGTATACATATTTATGATAATGAGGTTAGTTTATTTGAAACCTAGGAAATCTGCATGTAAGTATGTATTTCTGTCTGTGTGCTTGAGTGAATGTCTCATTGGTAAGATGGCTAAGTTTTGTATCTATTTACATAGAGTAGCTAGTTATGTGTGTATATTTCTAAGTAGTTGAGTAGTTAATTATCTGTTTGGTAAATTATGAACGTATGTGAGCGCTTCATTGGAATGTCAGAGGTAAGCTATGTATATGTGTGCTGCTAATTATGGGTGTGTTTTAGTGGCCGGTTATGGCCTGTTATGTATATGCTTTTGACAAGCTAGTTATAAAAAAAAACACCTATATTTTAAAACCAAAGAACGTGATTCAAGTGAAGCTCTAAAAAATATGCACATGCAGTTTTCTTACCCTTATACTAGGGATATAACAGTAATAAACTACATACATAAAAGGAAGAAAACAAAATATATAGTGTAGATGGTTTTGGTTGAAGGTAGAAATAATTTAAAGTAATTAGATCCACTCACATAGGCTGGATCCTAATGGTACCTGCTCAGTAAATAGCATTTCTATGTTTTTAAGGTAGCGTAACACCTCCCATCAGATACAATGAAATTTGATATGTTTGAGCATGGGTTCCTATCTGATGGGAGGTGTTATGCTACCTTAAAAACATAGAAATAATAGTTACTGAGCCAGCACTGTTAGGCTCCAGCCTATGTGAGTGGATCTAATTACTTTAAATTATTTGTACCTTCAACCAAAACCATCTACACTATAAATATGTTTTTCTTGATTTTATGTATGTGGTGTATATCCCTGTTATATCCCTAATATAAGGGTAAGAAAAATGCATGTGCGTGTTTTTTAGCTCTTTACTTTTTCACTTGCATCAAATTCTTTGGTTTTAAAATATAGTGTGGTTGAGAGGTATTCCCACACAAAAGTGTCAGAGCTGCTATTTATTGTGTATATATACAAAAAGAGAAGTCCTGCGCTTAAGCAGCAAGGACTACAACACACATCAGCCCCAATATATAGTAAAAACCAAAGAAAAGAAAATGTTACTTGCGCTTTCTCCTTAATCCCTATGTATATTTAGACAAATGGAGGTCATTTAGTTGCTCCAATGGCCATTGGAGGGAATGCCCGCCTGCCAACGTCAAGGCAGACCCCCCTAAGCGGGTCCTAACACTGACCATTGACTATTGTGTATATATGTTTAAGCACTTTAGTAGTAACACATTTTACATAGAAGAGTTTTTGCGTCTTATTTGCATAGTTATAAAAAATGTTAGGTGTATGTTTAAATTATTTGAGAGTGGCTAGTCATGTGTGTGTTTGTGTGTGGCTAATTAGTTGTGTTATCAACGCATAGCTAGTTGGTATGTTCAAGGAAGAGTGACCAATTAGGTATGCTAGTGAGCGGAATAAAAAGTGTATGAGTGCTAACTAGGAGCGCATGAGTATGTGAGTGTGTCAAATAAGGTGCATTTAATAGTGTGGCTAATTTCAGAATATGTATTTGTGTCACTAGTTAGATGTGTGTGTTTTTGTGTGCATGTGTGCATAAATACGCATCATAAACATTGTGAATAGTATTGTGTATTAGTTACACAATATTACAAATTACACACATACATCTTGTGCCATGCACATGAAATAAATACACACACACACACACATATATTTTTATAAAACATTTTCACTTCAGTTAATACGCCTGTAAAAGTAAAAATAAATAAATAGGCATGCTCTCATAAATACATTACATGATGGAAAACAATTATATTAACATTTAAATAATCATTTTCTCTTTAAATCACATTACATGCTTTCAATTTAATTTCTATTTACCTTAAACTCAGTTTGCATTGCTAGCAAGTTGTCTAAATATCGTCTGAGGCTATTTGAAAAAGGAACAGGTTTATGTGCCTTTGGGAACAAGGGGCAGAGAAAACCAGCTCAATGCAGAGTGAGACTTCATAAATCAATGTACCTCTAAGAAATCAACCCTCCTGTTCCAGCTTACTAAGCTAAAGTCACACAGTCTGTGTTGAAAAATGAATTAGAAAGATTTATACCAAAGGTGTTGTGATTGACAGGATCATTTGTTCTGTTGAAAGATGTTGTTTACAGAAAATATTGTAAATATGATATTATAGCAATTAATACTGTAGTAAGTATAGCTAATTTTTGTTTTGAAATCTAGATACATGCTCTGTTAAATCCTTCATTATTAGCAAGCCATTCTGTTGAAAAGAAATAAACAAATAATTGTAACATGTAAACATGGGATATATAGCTTTCACCTAAACGCAATTCAAAAACAGCAATTTTCTTTAAAAAAAAAATAAAAAATAACAAAGTATATATTGAAAGAATTAAAATGTTACACTCACTAGTTTATATTTTGTAGATATGTTGGAGTAGTATATATTAAATGGTTTCCTCACCTTACAATATTTTTTATTGTTTCCTAAAAAATAGCAGTTATTTCAGTACACAATAAAAATGGTCCCTTGTTAGATATTTGAGAATGCAAATTCCCCAAAATTCCAGTTATATATATATATATATATATATATATATATATATATATATATATATATATATAGTGATGTACCAAACTGATCGCTGGCGAATAGTTCCTGGCGAACATAGCGTGTTCGCGTTCGCCACGGTGGGCGAACACATGCGCGGTTCGATCCGCCCCCTATTCGTCATCATTGAGTAAACTTTGACCTTGTGCCTCACGGCCAGCAGACACATTCCAGCAAATTAGCAGCAGACCCTCCCTTCCAGACCCTCCCACCTACTGTACAGCATCCATTTTAGATTCATTCTGAAGCTGCATTCTTAGATAGAGGAGGGAAAGTGTAGCTGCTGCTGATTTGATAGGGAAATTGATAGCTAGGCTAGGGTATTCAGTGTCCACTACAGTCCTGAAGGACTCATCTGATATCTGCTGTAAGGACAGCAGCCCAAAAAGCCCATTTTAGGGCAGGAACATCAGTCTGCTTTTTTTTTTTTGTGTGTAATGTAATTGCAGTTGCCTGCCTGCCAGCTTCTGTGTCAGGCTCACAGTGGATACTGTGCCCACTTGCCCAGTGCCACCACTCATATCTAGTGTCACACTAGCTTAAGCTTGCATTTCAAAACAAAACAATTTTTTTCACTGTAATAGATTGAATAGCAGTTAGTTGTTTGCCAGCTTCTGTGTCAGGCTCACAGTGGATACTGTGCCCACTTGCCCAGTGCCACCACTCATATCTGGTGTCACAATAGCTTAAGATTGCATTTAAAAACAAAAAAATGTTTTTCACTGTAATAGATTGAATAGCAGTTAGTTGTTTGCCAGCTTCTGTGTCAGGCTCACAGTGGATACTGTGCCCACTTGCCCAGTGCCACCACTCATATCTGGTGTCACAATGGCTTAAGCTTGCATTTAAAAACAAAAAAATGTTTTTCACTGTACTAGATTGAATAGCAGTTAGTTGTCTGCCAGCTTCTGTGTCAGGCTCACAGTGGATTCTGTGCCCACTTGCCCAGTGCCACCACTCATATCTGGTGTCACAATAGCTTAAGCTTGCATTTAAAACCAAAAACATATTTTTCACTGTAATAGATTGAATAGCAGTTAGTTGTCTGCAAGCGTTTGGGTGTCAGGCCTTCAGCGTGTACTTTGCCAACCTCTGCAAGTGCACTTTGCCACTCATATCTGGTGTCACTATAGCGTGCCTTTAAAAAGCAAAAAAGTTTTTCACTGTAAGCTAAAAGCAGTCAGTGTCCTTCAAGTGGGTGTCAGGCCTTCAGCGTGTACTCTGCCAACCTCTGCAAGTGCACTTTGCCACTCATATCTGGTGTCACTATAGCGTGCCTTTAAAAAGCAAAAAAGTTTTTCACTGTAAGCTAATAGCAGTCAGTGTCCTTCAAGCGGGTGTGAGCCCTTCAGCGTGCACTTTGCCACTCATATCTGGTGTCACAATAGCGTGCCTTTAAAAAGCAAAAAAGTTTTTCACTGTAAGCTAATAGCAGTCAGTGTACTTCAAGTGGGTGTCAGGCCTTCAGCGTGTACTCTGCCAACCTCTGCAAGTGCACTTTGCCACTCATATCTGCAAAAAAGTTTTTCACTGTAAGCTAATAGCGATGCCATTTGCAACCTGTGCCAAAAGAAACTGAGTCGTGGGAAGTTCAACACCCACCTAGGTACAACTGCTTTGCGTAGGCACATGATCGCACATCACAAAGGCACATCACAAATGCCTATGGGATCAACACATGAGTACAAGCAGCACACAAACTCAAAGCCACCATCCTCCTCCTGGTCCAGCATCTTCAGCCACATCAACCACTGCTATCCTCCTTGCCCCCTCTCAACCATCCGCCACTCCGTCTCTCGCCTTGAGCAGTTCCCACTCATCTGCCCACAGTCAGGTGTCTGTCAAGGACATGTTTGAGCGTAAGAAGCCAATGTCAGAAAGTCACCCCCTTGCCAGGCGTCTGACAGCTGGCTTGTCTGAACTATTAGCCTGCCAGCTTTTACCATACAAGCTGGTGGAGTCTGAGGCGTTCAAAACATTTGTGGCTATTGGGATACCTCAGTGGAAGGTACCCGGACGAAATTTCTTTGCACAAAAGGCAATCCCCAACCTGTACTCGATTGTGCAAAAGGAAGTAATGGCATGTCTGGCACACAGTGTTGGGGCAAGGGTCCATCTGACCACTGATACCTGGTCTGCAAAGCAGGGTCAGGGCAGGTATATCACCTACACTGCGCATTGGGTAAACCTGCTGACGGCTGCCGAGCATGGAATGCGTGCCTCTGCAGAGGGGTTGGTGACACCGCCACGACTTGCAGGTGTCAGGGACCAGGAACCAGACAGAGACAGAAGTAGATGCAAACACACCTTTATTAATAAATAACTAATAAATAACAAAAGCAAAGTCCAGGAATCAAGCAGGGGTCAGTCACCAGAGCGGGTAGTCAGACAAGCCAGGATCAGGAGCACGGAGAGCAGCGGAGTCAGGAACAAGGCCGGAGTCAGGAACCAGGAGCAAACAGGAAACACAGGAACAAGGAGACTTCTGGGAAACAGGAAACCACGCAAGGGCAAGGAGGTTCTGGGCTTAGCTGCTTAAATAGGCAGAACTGATTAGCAGCAGGGTTGATTACTACTCACAGGTGAGTAACCGTGGCAACAAGCAGAAGCAGCTCATAGTAATTGCAGCTGAAAACTCAATCACTGAAACAGAAAGGGTTGCTGTTTAAAACAGCAAAGAAACCCTGACAGTACCTCCCCCTCAATGACTCCCCCCATCTCTGTTGGTGGGTCCGGGCTTCATGGGGAAGCGGGCGTGATAGGAACGAAGGAGGGATGGTGCATGGACATCAGAGGCTGGAACCCAGGAGCGTTCCTCTGGACCGTATCCTTTCCAGTGCACCAAGTATTGGATCTGTCCTCTGAAGACCCGTGAGTCAATGATGCTGCGTATTTCATATTCCTCATGATTGTCAATCAGAACAGGACGTGGACGTGGCACTGAGGTGGTGTAGCGATTACAAACCAACGGTTTCAAGAGGGAAACATGGAAAACATTTGAGATGCGCATGTTAGCAGGAAGGTCAAGTGCGTAAGCTACAGGGTTAACCCTTCGAAGTATACGAAATGGCCCAACGTATCGGGGTGCCAGTTTTTTTGAGGGAACACGGAGGCGTAGGTTGCGGGAAGACAGCCAGACCCTCTCTCCGACCTGATAGGTAGGTGCAGGAAGGCGTCTGCGGTCGGCCTGGAGTTTGTAGTTCTGCATTGCGCGTTGCAAAGAACTCTGAACCTGCACCCAAGTGGAACGGAGTTCCTTGAGATGTTCCTCCAATGCCGGTATCTCCTGTGGCAAGAACGTATCAGGCAACATGGACGGTTGAAACCCATAGTTTGCCAGGAATGGGGTAGGCATTCTTAATAGTAATGCGATTGAGACCCCTATAGTCGATACAGGGTCTCAACTCGCCATCTTTTTTCTTTACAAAGAAAAAGCCGGCCCCGGCAGGAGAAGATGACTTCCGAATGAAACCCTTAGACAGTGCATCGGTAACATACTCCTCCATGGCTCGATTCTCTGCTACAGACAGTGGGTAAATCCGGCCCCGGGGAGGATTGGTACCCGGTTGGAGTTCGATACCACAGTCATACGGACGGTGTGGTGGCAGAACGCTGGCTTGACCCTTGTCAAATACATCTTGGAATTCTTGGTACTCAGCGGGTAAGGAAGAGGCAGAACATGCGCCCAAAACTTTGACCGGTTTCTGGAGACAGGACAATGTGCATTGCTGGGACCATGATAATATCTCAGCTTTGCGCCAATCAATTGTGGGGTTATGCTTCTGTAACCAAGGGTATGCCAAAACAACCTGGTATTATGGAGAGGAAATGACCTGGAATTGGATCGTCTCATGATGTAGAGCCCCTACAGCCAGAGATATGGGCACGGTTTCTTGGGTCACGTGGGTTGGCTGTATTGGTCTGCCATCGATGGCTTCGAAGGCTAGTGGGAAGTTGCGAGACCGTAAGGGTATAGAGTGCTTTGCTGCAAATGCACAATCTATAAACAAGCCTGCGGCCCCAGAATCAAGAAATGCCCGGGTTTCAATGGATGAATCAGGCCAGGAGAGGATAACAGGCACCAAGGGTTTGCGCACACATATCTCTGGGTCTGCAGAAAGACCACCCAAGATCTGCCCCTGACAGTATCTTGGGTGCGGGCCCTTTGCCGGACGAATCGGGCAAAACTTTAACACGTGTCCGTGGTGTCCGCAGTATAGGCACAGACCTTCCCTCCTCCTAAAGGCTCTCTCCTCGACCGAGAGGCGTGAGAAGCCTAACCGCCTTGGCTCCACACAGACAGAGGACTCAGGACCAGGAGGCATGGGAGGTGAGGGAGGTTCGGGTGGGCAAGAAAACCTCGGTGCCAAATTTACAAGAGGCTTCCGCAGGCGCTCCTTGGATGAGGATCTCTCTCGGAGTCTGATGTCAATGAGGGTGACAAATGATATCAGTTCCTCGAGATCTTTAGGTAATTCTCCGGCTGCAATCTCATTTTTAAACACATCGGAGAGACCTTGTGCAAAGGCAGCCACGAGAGTCTCGTTGTTCCAGCCACCCTCTGCTGCCATGGTACAGAATTCACTGGCATACTCAACAATAGTTTTTGTGCCCTGAGCATTAGACATGAGTAGTTCGGCAGTAGGGGTGGAGCGAGCTGGAATATCAAAAACCCTTTTGAAGGATGCAACAAATTCAGGGTAATTGTAAATAATAGGCTTCTCTGCCTCCCAGAGAGGTTTTGCCCAAGCTAGGGCCTTTTCAGACAGCAAAGAAATCATGAAGTGAACTTTGTCACTGTCTGTAGGAAAAGCCTGGGGCAGGGTTTCAAGGTATCCTTTAACCTGATTTATAAATTCTCTGCACTGTGCTGGGTCGCCCCCAAAATACTGAGGGAGCGGGACAGACCCAGTCATTTCTCTAGCCGCTACAGGTTTGGAGGCTACAACCGGTGCTAGAACAGGAAGTGAGGCAGAGGCGGCCGCAATCGCAGGCTGGCCGGGTACTGGATCCAGATGGGCATACTGGTCCAAATGGTGGTTCTGCTGGTCCCACCGGGTAAATAGGTTAGGTATAGGTGTCTTGCCTGTACCATCTGTATTCATGGCCCTTGCGTAATGTCAGGGACCAGGAACCAGACAGAGACAGAAGTAGATGCAAACACACCTTTATTAATAAATAACTAATAAATAACAAAAGCAAAGTCCAGGAATCAAGCAGGGGTCAGTCACCAGAGCGGGTAGTCAGACAAGCCAGGATCAGGAGCACGGAGAGCAGCGGAGTCAGGAACAAGGCCGGAGTCAGGAACCAGGAGCAAACAGGAAACACAGGAACAAGGAGACTTCTGGGAAACAGGAAACCACGCAAGGGCAAGGAGGTTCTGGGCTTAGCTGCTTAAATAGGCAGAACTGATTAGCAGCAGGGTTGATTACTACTCACAGGTGAGTAACCGTGGCAACAAGCAGAAGCAGCTCATAGTAATTGCAGCTGAAAACTCAATCACTGAAACAGAAAGGGTTGCTGTTTAAAACAGCAAAGAAACTCTGACAGCAGGCAGGCCTGCTGCCACCTCCTCTACTCCTCCTACTCCATCCTCGTCCATAACCTCCTCAGCTGAGTCCTTTTCTGCTGCTGCGTCTTGCTCCACATCAACAGCACCCCCCCCAGCTCCCCAGGTACTATTCCACATCCCGGATACGGCAGTGTCACGCCGTCTTGCGTTTGACTTGCTTGAAAGCAGAGAGTCACACCGGACAAGCACTCCTGTCCGCCCTGAATGCACAGGTGGAAAAGTGGCTGACCCTGCAGCAACTGGATATCGGCAAAGTGGTTTGTGACAACGGAACAAATTTGTTGGCGGCATTGAAGTTGGGCAAGTTGACACATGTGCCGTGCATGGCACATGTGTGTAATCTGATCGTACAACGCTTTGTGCATAAGTACACAGGCTTACAGGACATCCTGAATCAGGCCAGGAAGGTGTGTGGCCATTTCAGGCATTCCTACATGGCCATGGCGCACTTTGCAGATATCCAGCGGCGAAACAACATGCCAGTGAGGTGCTTGATTTGCGACAGCCCGACACGTTGGAATTCAACACTGCTAATGTTCGACCGCCTGCTCCAACAAGAAAAAGCCGTTAATGAATATTTGTATGACCGGGGTGCTAGGACAGCCTCTGGGGAGCTGGGAATTTTTTTTTTTTGAGGCTAGCCATTATATTACAACCTTAAGGTTTTGGTCTCTCCCTCTACAGATATTTTGTCCATTCTTTCGATATATTTTATTATTTTTTTTTTTATATTCCATTTATAGTGCCCCCTTCCTCTTAGCAGAATCATAATAAAGTATCTTTTATTTTATCAATTTTGTGGCACTCCCTGGAATATATACAATATATTATATATCCAGCGTACTGGCTCTATGAATGATCACTGTGCGTATAGACAATGGCGAAATATATGCACAAAACAAACAAAATTGGCCAAGGCCCAATATTTCTATGAAAATCTGAACAATAACATCTCAATCTCCAGAAACTTTTGGAAAGTCATAAATAAACGACAAACTCCCCCAAACCACTCCCAACCCTCCACTGTCAAAGTGGATAACCAAACCCTGCAACTTCCCTTAGATGTAGCAAATGCCTTTAACAATTATTTTGTCGGATGCTCTACTGCCCTGATTGCCAAGCTAATAAATGGCACTCTTCCTGAAACTACAAATGTGGATCAGGTCTCACTAAATTTGCAAAGTCCCAATATAGACAAGTTCATTTTTAGACCTGTACCTGTTAGTGTCATTGAAAAACATCTTAATAATCTTAAAATGAAAAAACAGTCCGGACCTGACCAAATCCCAGCAATGCTGTTGAAGCTCAGTGCGCCGGCAATTGCTAAACCCGTTGCAACTGTAGTTAACGAATCCTTGGTGTCTGGATACATACCCAAACTTTGGAAGACTGCGAGAGTAGTGCCTATCCATAAAAGTGGTGACACTACTTTGGTTTCTAACTATCGCCCTATATCATTGCTCCCGGTATTGTCAAAAATCTTTAAAAAATGTGTCCATACGCAACTATGTGAGTATTACCAACAATCAAACTATCTGACCCCTGATCAATCGGGCTTTCGCCAGAATCACTCCACTACAACTGCCCTCTTAAAAGTTTGCAATGACATCCAAACTGGCATGGAACAAGGAGACCTAACTGGAGCTATTTTCCTTGATTTTGCTAAGGCCTTTGACACAGTAGACCATGACATTCTACTGCACAAATTCGAAAACTCAGGTATTGGTGATCATTCGCTAAACTAGTTTCAATCGTATGTATCAGATCGCTCGCAATATGTGTCCATTTCTGACAGCGACTCCCTCCCTCTCCCAGTCACGTGTGGTGTTGCCCAAGGTTCCATTCTCGGACCCCTACTATTTACATTATTTATAAATGATCTGCCTAATGTCTGCAAATCCTCAAATGTACACATGTACGCAGATGACACGGTAATCTATGCGAGCAATTCCGATCTACCGCAGCTTGAGGCTGTGCTCCAAGACCAGATTACAGAGGTAGAAAAGTGGATCGCAAAAAACAAACTGTTCCTGAACACTGACAAAACTGTCACAATGATCTTTGGAACAGTACCTAAATTACACAAATTACACAGTTCCCACCTATCCATCAAAACAAATTCAAATGGCACACTGACCGCAGTCCACTCTTTCAAATACTTGGGTATGATGTTAGACCCCAATCTATCTTTTGGCCTGCACATAGAAAAGCTTGCATCTAAACTTTATCCAAAACTAGGTGCCCTGTACAGAAACAAATCCTGCCTAAGCCCTACAGTAAAGGAAAAGATTGTACAGCAAATGCTGATGCCAATCATTGATTATGGGGATGTAGTATATGCATCTGCATCGCAATCCCACATTAATAAACTCAACACATTGTATAACTCGTTCTGACGATTTGTGCTACAATGTAATTACAGGACCCACCATTGTGACATGCTAAAATAACTAAACTGGCTGTCGCTGGAATCCAGACGCACCCTTCATCTTTCCAGCCTTGTGTTTAAGAGCTTTTCTGGGAAACTCCCACCCTACCTGAACACAATGCTTTCCCCAGCTGTTCCCACTTCCTATAACCTCCGATCCAGTACCAACACTTTACTTAGTCTACCTCAATACAAAATGAAAGCAGCCCGATCCTCCTTCTCCTACAGAGCACCACAATTGTGGAATGACCTCCCGCACAAATTAAAATCTGCCCTAAGCTTAAAGTCTTTTAAGAGTTCCCTCTCTCTTCCCTCAAAACAGAATGCACCTGTCATGGTTGATTATATATTTCCTACCTGTTCTATGTTAAATTTTGTATATATTGTATATTAATATTGGTTTTGTATTTTATTGTACACTAACTGTAACAATGCAATGATTTGTGGACCCAGGACATACTTGAAAACGAGAGAAATCTCAATGTATCTTTCCTGGTAAAATATTTTATAAATAATAATATCATCAATGGACAACTTTCTCTACTAGTGCTCAGTGCTGATTGTTCAGTCATAATATGTATTAAGTATTTCCTATGTATTGTGTTTAAAACCAGCCCTGAGTCTCATTTTATTGAGACTCTACCACTTCTTACCTTCTAATACTTTATTTCGGGTACAAGCCCTTTACTGGTGGATCTGGAACCACAGTCCTGTGAGTTGTAGACACACGTTTAATATTTCACATATCTTAATGTCCTGAGTGTCAGAAGAATTGATTGAACCAGCTAACTGACTTTCGGATGATGCTGGTTGTACTATAGCGGAAGGCCCAACCTTTGTGAGGGCTGTGGTGACCGACTCGAGATTTTCCAGTCTGTCATTTACTTTGCTCATGGAATTCATGAGAGATGCTAGCATGGCATGTATGTCACCCGATTTGGTGTTGCTGGTGCCTTCACCTGCCTCTATGTTATCCGTTGATGTGCTGAGCAGCTTAAATAGTTCCGATTTCCTTGCTGTGGCTGGGTAGGGGATTTGTCACCTCCTAAGCTCGGTGGTAATGCGTGGGATTGTCCAGGATCTGATTGCTGGACTAGCAACATCTCCTCTTCGTGTAGGCATGTTGAATCTAGCCAGAGTGCTAGGTAGAGATAATTAATCGCTACCTCTCTGTGACTGTAACCAGAAAAATAGGAAAGGGAGTGACAGGTGAGGCCCTCTCTATGTTAGTATGCGAGGTGGCTTGCTCACCAGTGGCCCGAGGGGTGTTGGCCTCATGGGACCACTAACCGAAAAGCATAATGCAGAGAAAAGAACAATACCTATTGGACCCTAAAAATTCCTAATTGCCAGGGAAAATAGAATATGAATATACCACACAGGTGTACGTACCTGGCAGTATGGTTTTTGAAACTGAAAATCGTATAGGTTTTAGTAGTACCTGTAACCTGAATGGATAAAACAACGTATGTACAAGATAAAGAGCAAAGTATCATAACCTCAAAAAATGGCTTAAACACCGTATGAAATAATGGTTATAGACATGTACCAAGTTTAACCTATTATGTGCAGCATGTACAACTGGTAGAGCAAAGTGCTCTGTTAAAATTCCTGTATGCTTTATGTCCCCCTTTCTATGGAGACTGGATTTTATTATAAGCCGAGTGCTCTCTGTATTATGTGTTTTATAGAATTGAATTAAGTACCGGTTATATATAGTAGTGAAAAAACGTGACTGCCTACTGTTAAAGCAAAAATATGTGTGATTCTACACAAGCTGGTAGAAAATTCCTTATGTTGATATGTGAAACAGCTGTATGGCTATTGACCGATAGGTCAGTACTAGCGATGTCGCAAACATAAAATTTTCCGTTCGCGAATGGCGAACGCGAACTTCCGCAAATGTTCGCGAACCGGCGAACCGGGCGAACCGCCATAGAATTCAATAGGCAGGCAGATTTTAAAACCCACAGGGACTCTTTATGGCCACAATAGTGATGGAAAAGTTGTTTCAAGGGGACTAACACCTGGACTGTGTCATGCCGGAGGGGGATCCATGGCAAAACTCACATGGAAAATTACATAGTTAATGCAGAGTCTGGTTTTAATCCATAAAGGGCATAAATCACCTAACATTGCTAAATTGTTTGGAATAACGTGCTTTAAAACATCAGGTATGATGTTGTATCGATCAGGTAGTGTAAGGGTTACGCCTGCTTCACAGTGACAGGCCAAACTCCCTGTTTAACGCACCGCAAACAACCGCAAACAGTCCATTTGCACAACCGCAAACTCCCCATTTGCACAAGGTTGGATACCAAGCTAGCCATGTCCCGTTCCTTGTCCTCACTGTTGTCATTGAAGGTCTCTTCCTCCATCCAGCCACGTACAACACCAAGGGTCCCTGAAAGGTGACAACAAGCCCCCTGTATTTTTTTTTTTTTTAAAATGTACACTGCTGTTACACCAGATATGAGTTGCACTGGTGTGACACTGTGCCCTGGCAGGCCCTGAAACGCACACGTGTGAAGGAAACTGACTGCTATTATTTCACAGTCAAATTTTTATTTTATTTTTTTAATGTACACTACTTTTACACCAGATATGGGTTGCACTGGTGTGACACTGTGCCCTGGCAGGCCCTGAAACGCACACATGTGAAGGAAACTGACTGCTATTATATTACAGTCAAAAAAGTTTTTATTTTTTTTTAAATGCAAGCTATTGTGACACCAGATATGAGTGGTGGCACTGGGCAAGTGGGCACAGTATACGCTGTGAGCCTGACACACACGCTGGCAGGCAGGCAGGCAACTGCAATTAGATTACACAGAAAAAAAAAAGAAGCAGACTGATGTTCTAGCCATAAAAAGGGCTTTTTGGTGTGCTGTCCTTACAGCAGAGATCAGATGAGTCCTTCAGGACTGTAGTGGACACTGAATACACTAGCCTAGCTATCGATTTCCCTATTAAATCAGCAGCAGCTACACTGTCCCTCCTCTCACTAAGAATGCAGCTTCCGGGGGGCGGGGCCTAGCTGTCATGGAGGAAAGACGCACTTTGTGTGAGCTCCCACAATATCTCACTTTAAGCAGCTATCAACAAGCGAATTTCACCCCAGAAGGGGATGACCCAGCAATGTTGCTCCTACCTGACCGACCCGACATGCTTAATAGCGGTCAGCAACTCGACAGAGTCTTACTTAACTCCGCGTGGCAAGTGTGACCTGGTGCTCACTGGGCGGGAGAGGCGGCCGATCTCCCGATCCTGGGATGCCCAGGAGCAGCTACTTCCCGGCAGGAGCTCCGTTACCCCCCTCCTTGGACCTGCGGGGGTTATCCCGGTCCACCCATGAGAGGCTGTCTGGAGCTAATGGACGCACAGAGCACAGCCGTCCAGGCTGACATACTCATCTGCGACTCTCCCAATATGGCAGCAGCCGCGTGTCCTCCTGGTACCAGCAAAGCATGGCAGGATATTGAGTCTAAGCTGGACAGACTCTTTAATCAATTTTGGAAGCAAATAACAAGCAGGAAGCCCCAACAAGCTCCACCACAGCCCCAACAAGCTCCACCACAGCTAAGCGAAGCAGTCCCCATTAAAATCCACCAACGCAAAAGGCGTTGAAGATGGGACCGGAGGCACAAACAGAAATGCAGAGCCTGCCCCACGTCAAGCACTCGCCTCTACCTTAAGCCACCACAATCCCGCACCGGACATGAAGCACCACCGGGACAGATCCGACCACCCGACAAAACAAGCTTCCACCACCTCAAGCCGCGAACCCGGCACTCAGCCAGAGACTTGCTTTTTTTGTTCCAGGTATCAGGGACTCCCAGGGTCTGCACCTGGCGCCCAGAAGGGATCGGATGAGCACAAGCAGTAAACAGCAGCCTGCCAAGCATGTCCCACTATAGCCGATCCTCCACACCATGCCTTTGATCACATGAACTGCTCTCTGCACATTAACTAATCGTAAAGTAGCAAGCGTTTAAACATGTCATTATTTCACCTCCTAAAGAGTTTATTGTCGTAGTTCCTTACATGCCTTTACCTTAACCGTTCATGTATTATGTTATTCACTAGTCTCATCTCATGGGGCGACTCAGACTTGATTTATAACTAGTGGTGGAGCTGCTGATATAAATACACAGTTGATAACGTGCAACAGAGGCGGCTCTAGACTGTATGAGGCCTTAGGCGAAACTCAAACATGAGGCCCCACTAACAAAAAAGTGTCACATATACACATTGATGCACAGTTTACCTGTGTATGTGCCATAGAGTGTGTCTGACAGAGAGTATCCTTGTGTGTGAGAATGTATGTCTCTATGAGCATGTTTGCGTTTTTGTCTGAGACTGAAGTGTGTTGTGTGAAGGGGTGATGGTGAGAGGGAATGGGGGTGATGGTGAGAGGGAGAGTGGGGTGATGGTGAGAGTGAGCGGGGGTGATGTGAGAAGGTGGGGGGTGATGTGAGAAGGAGGGGGGTTGATGTGAGAGTGGGGGGGTTGATGTGAGAGTGAGGGGGGTGATGTGAGAGTGAGGGGGGTGATGTGAGAAGGAGGGGAGTTGATGGTGAGGGTGGTGAGGGGGTGAGGCTGAGGGTGGTGAGGGGGTGAGGCTGAGGGGGTGATGCTGAGGGTGGTGAGGGGGTGATGCTGGGGTGGTTGGGGGGTGATGCTGAGGTTGGTGAGGATGTTGAGGGGGGTTATGCTGAGGGTGGTGAGGATGGTGATGCTGAGGGTGGTGGGGTGGTGAGGCTGAGGGTGGTGGGGGGTGGTGAGGCTGAGGTGGTGGGGCTGATGAGGCTGAGGGTAGTGGTGAGGCTGAGGGTGCTGAGGCTTAGGGTGGTGGGGGGTGCTGAGGCTGAGGGTGGTGGGGGGTGCTGAGGCTGGTGGGGTGGTGAAGCTGAGGGTGGTGAGGGGGTGAGGCTGATGGTGGTGGGGAGGGTGGTGAGGCTGAGGATATTGCGGAGGGTGGGGAGGCTGAGGGTGGTGAGGGTGGTGAGGCTGAGGGTGGTGGGGGGTGCTGAGGTTGAGGGTGGTGGGGGGTGCTGAGGCTGAGGGTTGTGGGGTGCTGAGAGTGGTGGGGGTGGTGGGGAGGGTGGTGAGGCTGAGGGGGGTGGGGAGGGTGGTGAGGCTGGAGGTGGTGTGGAGGGTGGTAAGGCTGAAGGTGGTAGGGAGGCTGAGGGTGGTGAGGCTAAGGGTGGTGGGGAGGGTGGTGAGGCTGGGGGTGGTGGGGAGGGTGGGGAGGCTAAGGGGGGTGGGGAGGGTGGTGAGGCTGAAGGTGGTGCGGAGGGTGGTGAGGCTGAAGGTGGTAGGGAGGCTGAGGGTGGTGAGGCTGAGGGTGATGGGGAGGGTGGTGAGGCTGAGGGTGGTAGGGAGGCTGAGGGTGGTGGGGAGGGTGGTGAGGCTGAGGGTGGTAGGGGGGCTGAGGGTGGTGGGGAGGGTGGTGAGACTGAGGGTGGTAGGGAGGGTGAGGAGGCTGAGGGTGGTAGGGAGGGTTGGTAGGCTGAGGGTGGTGGGGAGGTTGGGGAGGCTGGCTGAGGGTGGTAGGGAGGGTGATGAGGCTGGTGGGGAGGGTGATAGGGAGTGTGGTGGGGGTGAGAGAGCCTACCTTTAGTCTCTGGTGGTCCAGTGGGCTCCCTGGTGGTCCGGTGGCCACTGCTCCTGGTCTGCAGCTCCGCAGAGCTGCAGACCATGTAATCTTGCGAGACCATCAGAGCGTTGCCACGGTAACCCGCGGCAACACTCTGATTGGCTGGTTTTCTCGAGACACATGGTCTGCAGCTCTGTTCACTGCGGAGCTGCAGACCGGTGTCTGCGGTGGCTGGCCGGGCAGCCAGGAGGGGCCTTGCACCCGGCAGCATACCGGGCAAGCCGCCGGGCCCCCTCCTGGTGTCAGGTCCTCGGTCAGTGACCGAGGACCTGACACAGACTGCCCACAGGTGGTTTAGGCGGCCGCGAGGCCCCAGCCAGCGCGAGGCCTTAGGCTTTAGGCGTCCGCCTAAACCGCCTAATTAGAGAGCTCTGATGTGCAAGCTACACCCTAAACATGACAGCCATCTTTCACAACAATGTACTGCTATATACTCATACCCTCAGTGCAACTAGCCATGATAAACGCACGTTCAGCCTAGCATGCTCAAATATAACACACTTCTGTCTAAAAAAAAAATAGAATGCAGCTTCAGAATTAATCTAAATTGTATGCTGTCTAGGAGGTGGGAGGGTCTGGGAGGGAGGGTCTGCTGCTGATTGTCTGGAATGTGTCTGCTGACTGTGAGGTACAGGGTCAAAGTTTACTCAATGATGACGAATAGAGGGCGGACCGAACATCGCATATGTTCACCGTCCGTGGCGAACGCGAACAAGCTATGTTCGCCAGGAACTATTCACCTGCGAACCGTTCGGGACATCACTAGTCAGTACCCATGAGTGTTCAGTAGAAAATCCCACAAATCAAATGTATGTTATCCTGAGATATTAGGAGTGACCTGTAGGTGTTCGTGTAGGCATGTTGTGAACTGCTGTTCTTGAGATGTGTGCACGAATGTAGTAGTCTTGTTAATGACCGGAAAAATAATGAAAACAGTGCCCGTTCGGGAGATTAAATGCACAAACATAATAGCCTGGTGTAACAGGCTATGTAACACAAAACAGTGTTCCCGTTCGGGAGATTAAATGCATGAACGTAAGCCTGGTACGACAGGCAAATGTAAACAAAATGTTCTTGTTTGGGAGATTAAATTAAATTACATAAATTACAGTTTGAACCAGCATGTAGAATTGTGTAACACAGAGGACTGATAGGTAACGTATACTGGACCTTAGAATGGCCGGACTAACGTACCAAAGAATAGTCAGGAATAGCCGAGGTCGAGGGACAGAGAAAGAGACACAACGATAAGGAAAAGCCAGGGGTCAGGAATGCCAGAAAACAGGGAAGTCAAAATCAATGCCAAAGTCAAATAACCAGAATAACCAGAATCAATAACGTGCTCTCGGACAACCACAAGGGAAACCACAACAGGGCACTGAGCAAGAGGAGAAAAAAGGCCTAAAGGCAGTTACCAGGTTCCTATTTGCATGATTGCTGCTCAGCACAAACCCTCCTGTGATTTGGTTGCTGTTCGTCACAACTTTTCCTGTCAGGACAGTAATTTTTCTCGGCACAACTTTTCCTGTCAGAACAGTAAATGCCATTAATCACATTTTTATGTGCAGATGAATACATGACAGACAGGCAATGAAACAAAACAATGTTCCCGTTCGGAAGTTTGGAAATGTACGAAAGGAGCAAGTAAAACACGTATTACGAACGGTGTGAATGAACATAGCAACATTAAGTATCAGAATTTCAGAAACTTGAAATAAGCGAACGAAAAAAAGTAAAGTGTAAAGTGTAAAGTGAGGATCCAACCCGAGAATGATGCCATGGGACTGATGCCTGGCGCGATGGGTAGGTCGACTTATGGTTTTGTGAGTCACTGAACACTATCCGCGATGATTGACTGAAGAAAGAAGCTGGTCGAACGGGAAACCCTGTGGCCGGATTCGTGGACACAGCTCAGAGTTGGCGACCTCGTGGAGCAAAAGTTATTCCCAAAATGGTGTCTGAATGAACCAGAAGTGGATCTCCAGCAACTCCAGCACTTACACCTTCAAAGTCCGGATGCCTCCCTGGGGACAATTGCAGTTCTAAAGGAACTTTTGGGAGACATCAAGTAAAATATTTTAACCAATGTGGCAACACTTTGCATGGATTTGCAAGGCATGACAGACTGACTAGGAATTTTGGAAAGTATCTCCTGTGACTGTACACACCAGCTTGCCTCACTTCAACAGGTTGTACAGGGACTACAGCAGCAACAGAAAACCTTTGAAAAATGTGTGGCACTGGAGGATATGCAGCAAAGAAATAACTAAAAGCTATGGGGCGTCATGGAGAATATTCTGGTAACGAGCTGCAACATCAATTATGATGCCTCCTAGACACCCTACTACCTCAAAGGCAGGCTAAAGATGTGGCTCTGGATGGATTCTTATGACTCGCTAAATCGCCCAGGACTCCAGCTACAGTGCCACGGGATTAGGTGGTTAATTTCCAGAACAGCAGAGAAGCCATAGTCTTGGTAGCAATCAAGGAGCAAACTTTGTACCACTTACCTTTTATGCAGACTTCTCTGGAGGTACACTTCTACTGTTCACATCCTTCCTCAAAATACATAATATCCAATGTCACTGACAAATGTCTTAAACACTTCTGGTCCTTAAGGTTGACACTAAGCATACAGTTCAAGATCTTCAAAGGGCAATAGCCCTATTAGCAACAATGTCCTCAGGACCCCCTTAAGCATAACGGGCTCAAAGTGGTCAATTCTGTATCCCACTGATGAATGTTGCTATGTTTACACCAAGACATTCCACACTAGTCATATGCTTCAGTTACAACATGAATCTTATAATATGACATGATGTCCTGTCTTAATGAGTCCTTAACACGTTTGTTTAATGTTGTTTTTTTCCAATATTTTATACTTTATTTAGTGTGCTGTTCAGATCCATCCCAAGCCTTTAGATTGATTGTTTTAAATCCCATATGTATACCCCCCAAAGTATTACTAAAAAATAATAAATACCAAGTTTATACCCCTTTGGAGTATTACCAATAGCTAGACATACAGAGTATTGATGTAAAATGTATGTGCTCCTCAAAACATTCTCTATCATCTAGTGGTTTATATAGCACTATTGTTAGATGTCTTTATGGTATTTAATTTATTTAGAGTTGTACCATTCAAAGTTTATGCATGTTATTACTAAAATTAATTAAAATGAATAGATTGACATGCGTAGTGCAAATTCTGATACCTCGTATGCTCCTACAATATTGTATACACCTTGTATTACTGTTTATATATATTGGTACAATCTGTTTGTGGATTGAAGCAAAGAAAAAAATTATATTTTGAAAAAAATGCATTCTCCAAAATTATGAAAAAGAGTATATTTTGTGTACCTTATTAAAGCTAAAGCAAATTTTTTGACATGGCAAAATTGAAATTATTTTTATAATTTTGAAAACAAAACAAGATGTAATTTACCAAAATATTATATAAATAACTCAATTCAGAGCTTGCAGCTTTATATTCATTAATGGTATTTAATTAAATCTCACGTAATCTGATAGCATAAAATGTCTGGCTTTGTTCGACTAACTGACTTGCTTGGAATGACCATTTTTTTTTTTTTTTTTGCAATACTTACAATGCTCATTTTTCATTTTAGTCTTCTTTAGAATACACATATGAAACATATGGTCATTAGGTAACAAAGTTAATTTAAATAGAAATGGTTTCAATTGACCAATATCAAATGCATTTAGAAAAGAAACATGATTGCAACACACTAAACAAGCAATGAAGCACAGCTGAGTACGGCAATGATTATCAAGAGACTCTATTACTGAACACAGGACAAGTAAACAATTAACTAGCAGATAATAATGCAATTTCCTCAAGCAATATGCCAGTTTTAATTGTTTAATTTTGTTTACTCTTGTTGATAGTATATACTCCATGATTCATTTACTGCATTGTATAATTATTTAAGAAAATTTATATCCTCTATGTATAGTATATATACATAAATATTAATACTCACACAGAAAGCCTGGCATATATAATGTTCTTGCTTGCAATATAAGACTATTTTACACAAAATTGACCCTAATTTAGTATTTTTGGATAAGCTTTTCAAATACTTTAATATTTTTGGATAAACTTTTAAAATATATATATATATTTTACATATCATATGTAAAACATATTAATCTGTAAAATAATATAAACAATACAAAATATTAAAACATTTTGAAAATATTAAATCATTTGAAATAATGTTAATAATTTGAAAAATTTATCCAAAAATATTGTATCGAGCCATTGTACCCAACCGTGATCTATTTTAGACAGTGGGACAAATATAAGAAAAAACATGAGGATATGGTGTAACATAAATTTTATGAAAAAAGAAAAACCCCATAAAATATATATTTGTAACATGAACCCTTTGTGTCAGGAGAGACCATATGGGATTGGGTTAATTTTCTGAGTTTTTTCTCCATTGTCAAAATACCACTCAGAAAAAAAAAATGCTTAGTGAGCGTTACGGAAAATAAAACGATAAAGATTAAGCTGCAATTTATATTGCTGTTTTAAAGTCATTATGGAAGATAAAGCTGTAGAAGTTGACTGTTATTTTATCCAGCGATATTAGAAATCACAATATTTAAAAGCATTTATTGAAAAAAAATATTAAGCAGTGTCTACTGCTCAAATGATCAACTTAAATATATTTTCATCTGACAGGTTGCTTTGGGGAAACAAAAGAAAATCATTACACATTTTAAAACCATTTCTCTATTCATCATTTTTTTTAATATTTTTTGCTAGTTTATATCAAACACTGTTGTTTTATTGAAATAGTAGTTTGTTCCATCCATTAAACATAGTTAAAAATGGCAATGAACCAGTGTCTGTTGCAGTCTAATTTATTTTGCTGTAAATGTAGTAACTATTAGTCAATCACTGATGGGCAGATATGTGCATTACTCAGTGGCAAATGGTCACAGATCATTAAGCAGATTTCCTTGTTCTAAGCTCTCATGTCAAAGAAATAGTCAGTCCTCAATCAATTTGGAGATGTTTTTGCGCCTTGTCTTTTATTCAGTGTAGCTCGGCATAAAATAAGTTTGCTGGATTTAACAGAGCAAAGTGATTTACTCTGTGTAACAGCTGTTGTCATTAAGCCATTGCTTTAAGAAACTGTATTCATCCTATTTTGTTTTGTATTTCTTTATTTTTGTCATGACATTAAAAAAATGCAATAAAAAAGGGAATAAGGTCGCACTCGGTCACATCAATTAAACACAGGGTGCTACTGAGCATGGGTCAGCAAAAAAAAGCCCCAAGAAATATATACAAATAGAAAGAATCCCAGGCACTCACTGTGATTGTTCTTCAAGCAGATTTATGGCAACGTTTCGACCTCAATGAGGTCTTTTTCAATTAAAAAAATGCAAATCATACATGGAATTCCGCATAGGTACAATAGCAAATCAACGATAGACCTAATACAGAGATACATTAGTTGTGGTAGGCATATGATCACAGTGACATGCAGTACCAAAGTGTCTACCCGGTTCTCAATTATGAGATTGCGATCTTACCACATCAACATATTGAGTCATGTATTTATGATTTTATTAGGAAGCCATAGAATTTGGTAAGTTATCATCTCAAGGGTTGAGTCTGACATGACTGTTATGTCCTAAACCTGCAGGCTTATATATTGTCGCCAGTGGAACTTTTCTCAATATCTTGCCACATGTATGTCACACAACATCCCAGTTGGATATTTTAGGACTGTAGTGGCTTATTTGCTCCCTCAGTATATATAAACAAGTGATGCTTCAATATAAATTAGGTGTGAAGGAGAGGAGAAAAAAAAAGTGTATGACGGAAGTATGCCTTATTTTTATTATTTAAACCAGAACTTAAAATAGACGATATCTGTTACAAAAAACAAACAATGTCTCAAAGGAAAAACAAATTAATGTCATCTAAGTAGGTATCTTCTAAAATAAAGTCACTTCCAGTCTTTAGTCAGACTATATATATATATTATTGTTTTTGACATATTGATGGTGAAAATTATAAATCTGGTACTTTTTAAATGGTTCTTAAGATTGGTGATTAGTAGAGTTGAGTGAACCCAGACTGTAAAGTTTGGGTTCGTACCGAAGATTACGTTTTTTGGACCCCGGACCCGAACACGGACATATCAGTGTATGTTCGGGTTGGTGTTCGCTGTTCGGCAATTTTAATGGCGCGTTTTGAAAGGCTGCAGGGCAGCCAATCAACAAGCGTTGACACGTGTGGCCTTAGAGGCCATCACAGCCATGCCTAAAAAATTTTGGGTGCTAAAAAGTACATTAGTGGGGTGCACTTCATATCTGAGAGTCAAACAGAAGCGTCAAATACTGCAGTTACAGCGCAATTGTAAACATTCTTATTTTCTGGGTGCTAATCTGCTAAAAAGTAAATTTGGGGCGTGCTCTTCATATCTGAGAGTCAAATAGAAGTGTCAAATACTGCGGTTACAGCGCAGTTGTAAAAATTCTAATTGTTTTGGTGCTAAACTGCAAATTGTAAATTTAGGGCGTGCTTTTCATATCTGAGAGTCAAATAGAAGCGTCAAATAGTGCGGTTACAGCGCAATTGTAAACATTATTATTTTCTGGGTGCTAAACTGCTAAATAGTAAATTTGTGGTGCGTTCTTCATATCTGAGAGTCAAACAGAAGCGTCAAATAGTGCGGTTACAGCGCAATTGTAAACATTCTTATTTTCTGGGTGCTAATCTGCTAAATAGTACATTAGTGGGGTGCTCTTCATATCTGAGAGTCAAATAGAAGCGTCAAATAGTGCGGTTACAGCGCAATTGTAAACATTCTTATTTTCTGGGTGCTAAACTGCTAAATAGTAAATTTGGGCCCTGCACTTCATATCTGAGAGTCAAATAGAAGCGTCAAATACTGCAGTTACAGCGCAGTGATAAACATTCTTATTTTCTGGGTGCTAATCTGCTAAATAGTAAATTTGGGGCGTGCTCTTCATATCTGAGAGTCAAATAGAAGCGTCAAATAGTGCAGTTACAGCACAATTGTAAACATTCTTATTTTCTGGGTGCTAATCTGCTAAATAGTAAATTTGGGGCGTGCTCTTCATATCTGAGAGTCAAATAGAAGCGTCAAATAGTGCGGTTACAGCGCAGTTGTAAACATTCTTATTTTCTGGGTGCTAATCTGCTAAAAAGTAAATTTGGGGCGTGCTCTTCAAATATGAGAGTCAAATAGAAGCGTCAACTATTGTACTTACATTGCAGTTGTAAAAATTGTAATTCTTTAGGTGCTAAAAAGTCAATTTGGTGCCTGCACTTCATATCTGAGAGTCAAATAGAACCGTCAAATACTGTGGTTACAGCACAGTTTGACCAATTCAATTTTTTGGGGATGCTAAATAGTACATTTGCAGCCTGTACTTCATATCTGAGAGTCAAATACCAAAATAACAATATTGTAATTTGGAGGAAATACCCTCACAAGTCAAACTGAGAGGTCAGTTCATAGGGAAAACTGTTTACTGGACACAATTCTAAAACAATTTCCATATGTCCTTTGCAGAGTTTACATGCTGGAAAAACACAGGTTCCAACTGCTGTGGCTTTCTGCAGTGTGCAGACCGGCAAGGAGGGCAGGGTTGAGGAGTGGGTGGAAGATCATGAGGAGGATAATGAGGTCCTATACCCCACATGGAATCAAGGTTATGTGAGTGACGTGTGCAATTTGGAGGAAGAGGCACCAGCACAGCATAAGAGGGAGCAGGGTGCAAAAGCGGAGCGGCAGTCCCCTAGCGCTTGTCGGCATGTATTATCTTTAGAATTCCCACAGTTATCCAAGTAACAGATGGAGCGATAAAAGGAACCATAACAGATTTAACGAGCCATTCGCAGTTTCACAGTCCGGTGACCAGGACCCAGACACTATCTGGGCGGCCAGTATGCCTGATGTTAAAGTTAGGAGTCACAGTGTGGAATGCATTAGCAGGGTCTAGTGCAGGGTAACCGCACGCCCCCTGGTGTTGAGCACCACCGTTTGTGCGGCCACATACTAGCACCCTGATGCAGATTCAGTAAAAAGAGTACTGGATACCAGAAGCCATCAACAGACTGATCCGTAACTTGGATCAGAATGTGACATTCACTGTAGCGGCTGTGCGCGCTTTCGGCATTCTCACCCTGCTGCTGCTCGCCTGTCTACGCTGCAGCGTAACTTTGGCCTTCCTTGGAGTAGGCACTGGCGCTCAAAGTCTTGTAAAAAGTCATCGATGCCTTCTTCTGCTTCCTTGAAGTCTTTGAAGGCATTGTATGGTAGCTTGTGGGCCAGGGTGGTTTTGCTTCCCGGCAACCTCGGCTCCCTTCTTTCTTCATCTGGGTTCATGGAGGTCGCCCTCTGTCTATTGGCAAGGACATAGGCTTGCACCTCCAAAAAGGTCCTGCTGACAATCTCCTCTGAGGGTGGCTCTCGGTAATTTGCCAGGCGCCGTTACACCTCCTTGCGCACTTCCTCCTCATCTCCGGCTGGGGTTTGTTGCCTCACTGCATGCCTGGTCGTCCTCCATGAGCGCAGCAGTCAAATCGGCCTTGTTACGCCCACCAGGCATTATTCCTCTGGCTCCACACAAGTCCTGCAGTGTAGGTCACTTTAGAGCACTGTAGTCCATGGGTCTGATGGCAGGGACATGGGACCCCGCCACTTGCCACCAATTGAAGCGGGATGTGGGTAACCGATGGTTATCCCCTTTGATTAAAATAGGTCAGATACATTTCCCCAGTAACCACATGGGACACAGTTCCAGGATACAACATTTGACAATCTTTATTTGGGTACACAGCTTTGCCTCCTGTTGCCTCCTCCTCCTACTCAGCTTCTTCCTTCTCCTCCTCTACCACCTCCTCATCTGGTCACCGTAACACCTTCACCACAAACTTCAGCACAGCTAGGGGGAAACGACAGCAGGCTGTTTTAAAACTCCTATGTTTGGGGGGAAATCCCCACACCGCGCAGGAACTGTGGATGGGCATGGAACAACAGACCAATGAGTGGGTGTTGCCACTGAGCCTCAAGCCCGGCCTGGTGGTGTGCAATAATGGGCAAAATCTCGTAGCAGCTCTGGGCCTAGCCGGTTTGACGCACATCCCTTGCCTGGCGCATGTGCTGAATTTGGTGGTGCAGAAATTCCTGAAAAATTACCCAGATATATCAGAACTGCTGCAGAAAGTGCGGGCCATCTGTGCATGCTTTTGGCGTTCTCACCCTTCTGCTGCTCACCTGTCTGCACTGCAGTGTAACTTCGGCCTTCCCGCTCACAGCCTCATGAGACTGTGCGAGCAGCAGCAGGCGATAGTGGAGTTTCAGCTGCACGCATGGGTCAGTCGCTCTGCGGTACAGAGTTTTCTTTTTTAATATTTTGGGGGCTACCCCAATTAAAAAAAAAAATATATATATATATATATATATATATATATATAAAAAAACAGTATTTGCCACCTCCGTCTCCTCCACCGCTGCTTCCACCTTCACCGCCACGGTCACCGCCTCCTCAACCTTTGGGTAATTTTGTATAAACCATGTATACAATAGCAGAGGCTTGTGAAAGCATTTTCTCCATGCATCAGGAGTTGAGCATTTATCTATTTCTTCCAAAACTAAAATCCAAGATTCCATCAAGTGCTATTTTCTGGCTCAGCTATATTTTTTATTTTTATGTTATTTTAAGTGATTACCCTATTCACATTTGTTTTCAGGGCACTTGTCCTACTCTTACCCCCATTTTACTTCCTTTTGCAGCCCTCTAGCCCTTTCTATGACTTTTTTAGAGGCATTTTTGTGCCCAAAAGTTTGGGTCCCCATTGACTTCAATGGGGTTCGGGTTCTGGGTCAAATTCAGGGTCAAGTTTAGTTCCAGTTCTTTGTGATATCCACCTTTTTTTAGAGATTTATTTTTTTCTTTTTAAGGAATTAAATGTGTTCAATTCATTGGAAAGGAGAGGATAAAGAGAAAAAGTTAACCTTAGGGGAATACATAAACTAAATACTCTGGAACTGAATGGGTTTGGCTGTTAACATGAATTTGGTGTGCATTGTATAAATGTGTTCATGGGAGTTTAACATAGAGAGCCTCAGATTGGCATCCATGTATATTAGAATTACAAGGTTCAATTACATATCTTTAATATTAGCATTCCACGCAATTGTATTGCGGAATTAGTAATATTTAATTTATCTTCAGTATTTAAATTACTTCTTAAAATGTAATTTTTTATTATTTATTTTTCACTATGTTCACTTTAAAATTATTGGGATTTATGAAATTTATAATGGGGAAATCATTGCATTTTAAATAGTTGTAGCATTTTAAATGATGTAAATATTGCATTTTAAAATTAGTAACAATTATTTAAATTATTTATGTATTGAGTAATGGAAACTCAAGAAATAACATGAATTTGAACTAATTATATGAATTATTTATATAGAATTTATATAATAAATAAAATGAATTGAAGCAAGGTTTATATTAACCCCTTAAAACCGGAGGGCGTACTATTACACCCTATTCTAAGTGGCTCTAAATGCCGCAGGGCGTAATAGTACGCCCTCCGTTTTTTTTTTACTTACCCGGTCGCCGGTGATCCCACGCCGGCGATCGTGGTTGGGGGGACTCCCAAGGAGTCTCCGGTGGCAGATATCCTCCTCCGGTCCCTCCCGGTCATGTGAGAGTGAGGTCCTTGCGAGGACCTCACAATCACATGGCCGGGATAGCTGGCAGCTGCATTGCCAGCAGGGGGACTGCCTGTAATGACAGTTAGTCCCCCTGCTGGCTGGAAATCAAATAAAAAAAAGTTAAAATAAGTGCAAAAAAATAATTATATACTTAGATCATATATGTAAAGGCCTTGGCCTGTAGTTGTGGGAGGGGCTTGAATTCCCTTAAAAGGGCTGCCAATCCCCTCCCACCTTACCGTGGGCAGTCTGGCGAGTCACTTCCGGTTCCCAGAGCGGTTGAAACTTCCGGTTCTCAGAGTGGAGGCAGCAGTTCCAGAGTGGCAGCAGCACAGCAGCTACTCCTGACAGCTGGCGTTCCTCCTTCACGGCGGTGTACGACGGATGGTGAGTAAGCAGGCCGGTATCATTGTACCGGCCTGCAGATCACACACAGCCTGACCCGCCGGGGTCCTCGGCTGCGGGACAGGGGCTGCGGCACGGGGGATTGTGGGGTTTCCCCACCGGAGAGCCTTGCACGTTTTCAACCAGTTCCCCCTGCCCTCTCGATAGGAGCCGGTTCTCTGCATCGGCGGAACCGGCTCCTTAATCTCTTACCCCCACACGCAACGAGCTTGGGGGGCCCGGTACCGCGGGCCGGTACACTGTTGCGCCCCAGGCTCCTCAGTCTGAGGCTTTATAAACTCGCGCTAACATTTTGCCTGGGGTAGTGGGAAGGCAGGGGATGACGGGAGCAGTGATTGCCATATTAAATGTTCCAACACCTACAAACTGCTGAGCTGATTGTCTTTAAATACATTGGATTTATTGTTTTATCCCACGGTCACGTTTACACAGATTGAAATGTAAAGACAACATACCAAAAGCAGTGCAAGTGGTCAGGCAGAGATGCTTGTGATGGGTTTAAAGTTCGTTTTTTTTTTTTTTTATGTTTATCCTGCAGAGAAAATCTGCATTTTCCTGAGGGGCTTGTTTTCCATCAAAACTATTGTCCATTGCTGTAAAAAAGGATACAATGTAATTAATGATTAATTAAAGGGACCCTATGCGTACTGGTCTGTAATACACACAGCCGACACTGTGTTCCGGCTGGTTGCCATGGTGATGTATGGAATGCACGTGGGGTTAGTACAGGGAGTCTTGCAGTCTCCGGGTTTTATAGGCGTGCTAGAACCATGATACAATTTAACACTTGTTGCATCATATTTTTAAAGATTCCATGTTTAGCCTTATAGGTGATCCTGCCTCATACATTGAACCCTCTGGTCACAGCTGTTCACAATTAGTATGCTACACAAGTCATATTATGGAATGCTACTCTTGTCCTTACTTTCAGTCCCTCTAACCGATAACACCCTTGTACTTCTAGTGGCATAAGAGCAACCAGAATATTTTCTTATAGAATATATGTTGATATCATGCAAATGTTTCCCTTCATTGCTGTGCCTCACTAATATACCATAGCTCTAGGGGTTGAAATCTTGTTTATTATTCCATAAATTATAATTTTGACTCACTATTATGGTAGGGCGTTTGATCACACTTAGAACCAGGGTTTAATTGTAACGTCCTGCTGTTAAGAATTGCCCCCTGCTTTCAATATGTAGTAGGCCCCATTCACATGGTTGGTATATTACTCTGTCTACATAAATGCAGAGTTCTGTCCTAGGTATCACACTCAGGTTTCAGAGATGTCGGGACATTACTCCCTCCATAGGAGTCCTTGGTCTGTCAGCTGGTATATAAATTTTCTGTTATGTGATATTCGTTATTATGTTCCTGCAAATTCATTGCAGGATATTAATTTTAAGTTTGTGATGTCATTGATAAAATGCTTGGTGTTCTTGGGTTGATGTTGTGGTTTAGATTGTACTCATTGTGTGTTCTATTATTAAGCATTGACATCTCGTTTTAGGTGTCTTGGTCGTGCAGTTCTGTGGCTGTACAAGAAATGCATCTCCTTCACCTACCTTTTATTATTTTTCATGACTTCTCTATAGGTTCTAGAAGGTTTTTTTTACTGTTCAGGCCCGCGTTCTGGGCCACTCACATAAACTACATGCACGAATACTCAAATCCCCTTATCGTTTTACGAGGTTACAGCACGTATCTTATACCTCCCCCGCTCCTATTTTTTCTGCTGCTAATCTAGTCCTGTCTCAACTGTATCAGGCCCACTTTCACATCCCTGTATGTTCTATTTAGGGTAGTACTGGCTTTTGAGAATTAGGTTGCCCAACTAGGTTCTGTTTTCCGGTCTTAATCCATATGTTAGTGGTCCCGCGAGGCCATCACCCATCCTCCTACTCGGAGGTATACGTCCCTTGGCCCAAATCATAGGTAGCCGCCTCGCATGGTTGCATAGGGAGGGCCTCCCATGTCACTCCCATTCTATCTTATGCTTTAGTTTCCACCGAGAGGCCGACACCCCGCCACAACGTTCGGTGGCCTCAAAATATCCCCTCGGGCCAACGCATAGTTAGCGCCTCTCACGCCGCTTGGCATTTAGTAGGGACTCATCTGTCACGTTGAGGTAGCTTAATTCTTCGCCGCTTGGCTTTTAGCTAGCCTGCCAGTACCAGGTCCTTTTTTCTCACTTATAATACTCAGGTTACATATGTATTTCTGTTGCATTTCCGTCACCTACCTTTTATTATTTTCATTACTTCTCTATAGGTTCTGGAAGGTTTCCGTTAACTGTTCAGGCCATTCACATAATCTACACGCACGGGTACTCAATCCCCTTATCGTTTTACTAGGTTACAGCACGTATCTAATACCTCCCTCGCTCCTATTTTCCTGCTGGTAATCCCACCAGGTATGTTTTTCTGGCCTTCTACGCCTTACGTTAGTGGTCCCGCGAGGCCAACACCCATCCTCAATTCGGAGGTACGGCATCCCCTCGGGCCCATTCATAGCTAGCCGCCTCGCTTGGTTGCATAGGGAGGGCCTCACTTGTCACTCCCTTTCTGTCTTATGCTTTTACAAGTCACAGAGAGGCCATCACCCCGCCATAATGCCAATGGCCACGTACCCCACACGAGCCAAATCATAGATAGAGCCTCTCAAAGCCACTTGGCTACTAGCAGGGCCTCACCTGTCACGTTGCTTAGTAATTCTTCGCCGCTTGGCATTAGTAACAATATAAAAATAAATTGTTTCTGTTAGGTGTCACAGTTCCGGAGGGGCTGGTGGTTGCTGGTTCAGATGCCGTGGCATGCTCTGGTTTGACGGCCTTCGGAGGGAATGTATGGCGTTGCGCGTCATGACCCATAGGCATTAAGTCCCGATCCAGCTTGTTCTATACTCCAAACTTGTTTCATATGATATCCGTTCATGAAAGCTGCCATAGCCTGGAGACCAATATGGTCCAGTCACACTGTCAGACATTATTCACATACACCTAACCATTGTACATATGGGCCGATCTTCATCTCTGGTCTTAAGGAGACTATTAAGGGAAAACACATGAATAGCTGCTTGCTAATTTTTCTCTTGTATTCACATGCCGGGTTTCACAAATGTCTCAGCGGACCACATTCATCGGTTTCGTTTCGGGGCCTAAGCCAGACACTACTCACCTCTTCAGGGCTAGCTTACCGGCCCGCCATTCAGAGACATGCTCATGGAATAAGGTATGGTTTAACCTTGCACATCACATTTCTCACCTTACACTTTCAGTCGACAAAGGTAAATATACGATAGGGTGTTCACATATTTCACTAAGGCTGTAGGAGGGTTCAAGCTATTGACATGTTTGCTATGGAATCTGTTTTGGGGTTCACTTCTTTTGCCACCTTAAACTCATATAATCATTTAACACAATTAAACGGGATCTTATGGATATCCAACACCACATGCTCCTACAACACCCCAACAATACAGGATTCCTTTTATATTATCTGATAAAGACCTACTGAAAGGAATTCATATCCAAACACCTGTGCCATATCAAAGGCTACTCATCCACACGACATATTCATTCACTATCCAACTATAGATTCAGCTCCTGCGGAACACATGACCATACAACAATAAAACAGCCAAACCTCTAGCATACTATGGGTTCTTACATCCCATGTCTTTACCACTAAGAACCACAGACACCATAGACCATTAGTACCTATCTTTACATCAGTCTATACCTATCCCTATAGCACATACGGTCAACATACCCCTATTACCTACTCTAAACTATGGGGCCCGGTAAAGTTCTGGATACTTATTGCACCACTTTACAGATACAACCACTCCAGCCATTTTCAGAACTTCATGGCTCCCATTCATACAGCATCTTAAGGTATGCTTCGTGTTCACTTACTGTTAACTAGGCTCGGCATAATACAAACCTTTCATCAGGACACTCCTACCCCATTGGGGCAGCATTCTCAGCTTCCTTCAACCACATTCTAGCTCATGTCATCGGGACTATGGGATGCAGGACGTGCTCCACCTATACTCTTTACAGCCCAAACCAGTGGAAGAGGTAATACAAGCTTTTGTGACTTATCCGAATAAACGATTGTTGTTATATGATAAATTGGTATGGTATTCTTCTTTTTGCCCACTTTTATTACAGGCCTACTGCTCTGTCGATTCCGGCACACCACAACCGACTGGTGTAATTTGAATATGTCTATTGGTTAAATATACTATGTTACACTATCATTACGGCTAGATTGCCCCGACTACAAATATATATATATATATATATATATATATATATTATATATATATGATCTAAGTATATATATATATATATATATATATATATATATATATATATATATATATACACATATACATACACACACATACACTGTCTAAGTGTATTTTACTATTAATATATATATAATTATATATATATATATATTAATATCAAATTACACATAGACTGATACTGATTAAATATATATATATATATATATATATATATATATATATATATATATATAATTATTGTTGTTATATATATATTTATATATAATATAAAAAATATGTAAATACGTTAAAACATTAAATTAAAAAATAATTAAAAATAAACAATTAAAAAATATATAGATGTGTGTTATTTTGTTCTAACTGTATTGTGATATTAATATATATATATTTATATCAAAATACACGTAGAACGAAATAATATATATATATATATCTATATACATAAATATATACGTATCTATCACTATATATATACCTATATATAAATAAAAATATTTTTAAAACATTACATATATATATATATATATATATATATATATATATATATACATACATATATATACATATATTAATTCTACATATATATTTATGTAATACTTTTACATAATTAGGTATCTTAATTAATTACAATTAGCGGGACCTGCCTGACAACCCATGCCGAAAGTATAGGGAATATAATTTGCTAGCACTACATTTAACCCTATAACTTTCCAAGACACCATAAAACCTGTACATGGGGGTACCGTTTTACTCGGGAGACTTCGCTGAACACAAATATTAGTGTTTCAAAACAGTAAAATGTATTACAACGATGATATCGCCAGTAAAAGTGACGTTTTTTGCATTTTTCACACACAAACTGCACTTACACGGACGATATTATTGCTGTGATACTTTTTACTGTTTTGAAACACAAATATTTGTGTTCAGCGAAGTCTCCTGAGTACAACAGTACCCCTCATGTACAGGTTTTATGGTGTTTTCAAAAGTTACAGCATCAAATATAAGGCTTGTGTTTCATTTTCTTCACATTAAAATTCGCCAGATTGGTTACGTTGCCTTTGAGACCCAAAGTAGCCCAAGAATGAAAATTACCCCTATGATGGCATACCATTAGACAACCCAAGGTATTGCAAATGGGGTATGTGCAGTCTTTTTTAGTAGCCACTTAGTCACAAACACTGGCCAAAATTGGCGTTTTTTGCATTTTTCACACACAAACAAATACTAACGCTAACTTTGGCCAGTGTTTGTGACCAAATGGCTACTAAAAAAGACTGGACATATCCCATTTGCAATACCTTGGGTTGTCTACTCAAAGGCAACGTAACCAATCTGGCAAATTTCAATTTCAAATGTAACATGCTATATTTGACCCTGTAACTTCCCAAAACACCATAAATCCTGTACATAGGGGGTACTGTTTTACATGTGAGACTTTGCTGAATACAAATATGTGTATTTTATTGCAGTAAAAGCAAACAGTATTATGACATTCACAGTTAAAATGTCACGTAGAACTAAAAAAATAAAATTTCTTCTTTTCTCCCATTGTTTTCATATTAAATTATGTTTCATAGCTAAATATTTGATATTAAATGAAAGCCCTGTTTCCCCTGAATAAAATGATATATAATAAGGGGGGGTGCATTTAATATGAAAGAGGTGAATTACGGTTGGACAGACATATAGCGCAAATGCCAGGTTTTGTTTACGTTTTGTTCTGTTCACAACTTGTACATTTGGCTCAGTCCTTAAGGGGTTAATTCAAAGGTTTGAATAAGATTAGCATATATATGTGAAAAATACATGTTAATGCCAATTCAATTTGGCAATTGGTTACATGTTTACATTGTAACTTGCAACATATGTATGCAAAGCACAAATGTTGCTTCCTTTTTTACTTTTGGAATGCACATGTGACTGGAGTGTGCAACACATATATAGAAGATGTGTCTAAATTAATTAGATCTGGATGGGGGAAGGAGCCCCCCCATTTTAAGGAGAAAAGGCACATGATTGGGCAAACCGCTGTTGAGAAGAGGTCACACAGCCAGTGAGGCACCAATGGAAGAAGGAATAAGAACTATTTAAAAGGGTACTCTTGCAGGAGGGTTTAGGTATAATATTTTCTGATTTTATTTTATGTGCTTTTAATGTATATTTTGGACCCTGAAGAAGTTTGTATCTGAGTAAACATGTTAGACTGAGATTTTTATTTATTTGCATGAATATGTTGATGTGCAAATAAAATATTAGTTGCAGTGCTTTATCTCACTAGAGTTCCTGTGAGTGCTGAAAAGGTTATATCCTGGGGCTAGCCCATTTAGGGGCCTTTAAATATAGATAGTTGCTAAAACACTATAACATTAGGAATACATGTGGTGAGTTTTTTTCCCAAAATTCCTCTGTAAAATATATTTATTATAAACTTAAACTGAGCCAGTGTTGCCACCTGAAACTAAAATCATATGCATAATTTACAATAAAAAGAAAAATTCACAAAATGTCTGCTTTACATGACTCTCTCAACCCCCCCCCCCCTCACCCCCCACACACATACACAAAAAAGGTACATCTGCATAGACCAAGTCTATAACAAAAATAAATTCACCAGTGGTGAACTTGCTGGATAAACAAATGCACATGCTTTTTTTTGAAGACAATAGGCTATTTATAATTCTGATAGAGATAAATATGGTAGTGCAGTTGACTTCAACAAAGCACAGCAAATCATAAGGATACTCTGGGGATTATGTACATGTCAGGTGCCTGTAGCATTTCAAGGCAAAATTAAAACACAAAAGAAAAGGCACATAAAGTGAGTTTAACAAATTAATGTATTGACCCATAAAATGCTTAAAAACATACATATATATATTTGAAAACTGAATCATTATGAGTGAATGCTGTGTAAATGCATGCAGGGTTAAAGAAAATCAGGGTCATTCACTAAAGTGAGAAAGGGTTTAATGTTAGAGGGGGTAACATCCGAGTTAGATTTGATCATGTATTTAAAATTCTACATTATGGTTTTGTTATGTAAAGAATGCTGGAATCAGGTAGGTATAAAATGAATGTTGGATTAATTTAGAATACAATGGCCTTGATTCAATATTTTTTGATAAGCTTTAAAAATTATCTAGCATTTACAGATAAACTAAAATGTTTACATTTTTATTGAGACATCAGAAAGAATTGTTATGGTACAGAATAAAAGAGGGGTTGTATCAGGGTCCCAGCACAATACAACATTGCCCATTACAACAAACACGATAGTGGCATTACACTCATGCCAATTGTTCAGGACTCCTTGGCAGGAACATGCATTGGAGATGTACATAAAGCATCTTCAGGTGTCTCGGTCTGGATGCAAACCAATCATATTGTCACTCATGATCTGATTTTCCCTTTTTGCGTGTTCTCCCTGTTAATTTCTTTGTTCTGTGCTCAACGCAAGCTCCAGGTGTGATGCACAACTTGTTTTGCCTTTGTGTGCCAAAAAGGTTCAGGTCCATTGTGCTCTGTCGAATGTCTTGCCTATGTCTGTTTTCCTACCATATGCAAGTCACATATGTATGTTATCGCTTTGGTTAGTAGGTTGTCTGTCGAGGAGAATATCTTCTTAGGTGTAGTCAAAGAAGCACATGCCTTTTCAAAGTACACCATCATTGCTGTCATGCCCGTGTTAGTTTGGGTTGCAACATAGACTTAAGTTGTAGATAAGAAAATACTGCCCTGGTGGGGAGATTAACTTTGGACTGTAGGTATGGAAACTGTAGCATGTTTTCTCCATCCAAAAGCTGTCTTATTTGTGTACATCCTGCCTCTATCCAAGGTCGAAAATCAAATAAAGGGTTGGCAACGTGTATGCTGTAGAGTGGGTTGTTCAATGTCCACACATCCCCGTATCTCTGTTGCTTCCTTAGCCCATCCCAAAATTTGGTGAACAATTTTTGGATTTTCTCTAGATAAAGTTTGGGTAAGTGTATCTGTAATGTCGGCAGTAGGTATTGGAATTTGGGGATCAAGGTCATCTTCACCGCTGCCATTCTACCCACCCACGTTAAATTTTTGTTTTCCAATTTTTTCAGGGTTTCAGTCAGGCCGAGAAGCAGTGTGTCATAATTTTGTTTAGCTAGGTTGGAAAAGTTTTTAGTAATCCTGAGTCCCAAAAACACAATGTAATCTCCTGTCTAGTGTTTTGTCTGGGAGCTGTATGCCCATAGCTTGAGTCTTAGTGACATTTAATTTGTAGTAAGAATGCTTACTGTATTCTCCTATTTCTTTCAATAGGTTAGGCAAAGAGATGTGGGGTTGGGTAAATGTAAGTAACACATCCTCTGCGAAGAAGTTTGTTTTATATTCTGTGTCCTGAACAGTAATGCCATGGATAGAGGTGTTATATTGGATGGATTGTGCTAAGGGCTCCAGCACCAAAACCCATAGCAAGGAAGATAGGGGGCACCCCTGCCTAGTCCTATTTGAGAGAGGGAATGGGTCCAATTGAAAGCCAGAGTTAAGAACTTGGGCTGTGGGGGAGCTGTATAGGGCCTTCACCATCGACAGGAAACCCCTGGGTATGCCACATCTAAGGAGCACTGCCTCCAGGAATCCCCAATGTAAGCGGTCGAAGGCTTTCTTGGCAACTAGGGAGAGAATAAGAACCTCTTGAGATTGTTTCTGTAAGCTGTACATAATGTCAAGCACCTTCCATGTGTTATCTGCTCCCTGTCTTCCTGCGGTGAAACCCACCTGACCAGTGTGTATTATATGTGGGAGAATTATGCTTAGCCTGGTTGCATAGATCTTTGCAAACAGCTTTGCGTCCGTATTCAGTAGTGAGATGGGCGTAAAGCTTTGTGGGTGCATGGGGGGTATACCAGGTTTAGGTAGCATAACAATGTGACCCCGGAGGATGTCTCTATGTAATGTTTCATTTGAGGTAGCCTCTGTAAATGTGCGGACCAGGTGAGGTATTAAAGTTTCCTGGAATTTCTTGTAGTAAAAGTTATTTAGCCTGTCAGGGCCTGGTGATTTGCCTGATGGGAGTGCTTTGATGGCTATCTCAACCTCATGGTCTGTTATAGGGCATGTAAGTTCTGCTTGTTGAGTAATAGAGAGTTGTGGAACGTTTATCTTGTTGAGATATGTATTAATTTCAGCTTCTAAGGGCTGATGTGTGTCTGTTTTTTTCAACTTATAGTATCGAGCGAATTCATTACTGATATCTCTCGGTGATGTGAGTTTAATTCCATTTTGAGAGATGAGGTGCACTATATTTTGGTAGGCTTGCCGTGGTTTCAATCTACTTGCTAACATTCTCCTAGCCTTATTCCCTTGAGCGTAGTGTGATGCTTTCTACGATGATAACTCATTTTTTTCTATGGCCTGTTGGTGAATACACCTATTTAAGTGGACGATTTTGTCCTTCAGCAATTTGGATGGTGTCAGTTGGTTTCTGACATTAACACAGTGTCTGGGGTCACGTCAGGTGTTGTATTTTCTTTGAAATAGAGTTGCAGTGCCATATCTAGAGATCCTTCAGCTCTAGGGTTACTGGCGCATGGTCTGACCATGTTATGGGTTTTGTGTCACATTGGACCAGTTGGTTAAGATGTGTGCCTCTCAGAAAAAAATCCATCTATTCTAGAGTAGGTATTATGCATGGGCGAAAAATATGTACATGCTCTTTCCGAAGGGTGAGAGACCCTCCAGGCACCATGCAAGTGATGCTCCAGAAGAGATTTTGCAGTACCCTGCCCTGACATTTGAGAGGCCTATACCTAGCACTAGTACTCTGTAGTGTGGTTTCTATTTTTGGGTCAAGGACATGGTTGAGGTCTCCACATATAACAGTGATTCACTGTTGGATATTGGCTAATTTTAAGAGGATTTTGTGGAGAAATTTTATTTCATCTGTATTGGGTGCATATATATTTGCTATGGTGTATAGCATATCATTAATGTTAGCAATGATGACGACGTAACTCCCATTTGTGTCTATATCTTGAAAATGCACTTGGAAGGAGACGTTTTTAACAATTAAGATGGAGGCGCCCTGCGTTCTGGTGGGGGAGGTTGCATGGAACTGGGAGAGAAACTCATTCGTCAAAATTTGTGGGTGATTGTTTGTTCAAAAATGAGTCTCTTGTAGACATACTATATCGTTTTCTTGCGCTTGATTTTGCAGTTCAGGAGATGTTGTTTAACTGGCATATTTCAACCTCTAACATTCAGATTGCAAAATTTCATGTGGGGTCATATGGGAAAAGATGCTTCAAAAATGTGATAATTCAATATCATGTCGGCTCTGCCACTCTCTCCAGCACAATCAAGCTAAGTAGAAGGTCCCCTGGAGAGGGCAACCACATTAAAGGACCACTCTAGTGCCAGGAAAGCATACTCGTTTTCCTGGCACTAGAGTGCCCTGAGGGTGCCCCCACCCTCAGGGACCCCCTCCCGCCCGGCTCTGGAAAGGGGAAAAGGGTTAAAACTTACCTTTTTCCAGCGCTGGGCGGGGAGCTCTCCTCCTCCTCTCCGCCTCCGTTCCTCCCCGTCGGCTGAATGCGCACGCGCGGCAAGAGCTGCGCGCGCATTCAGCCGGTCACATAGGAAAGCATTCATAATGCTTTCCTATGGACGCTTGCGTGCTCTCACTGTGATTTTCACAGTGAGAATCACGCAAGCGCCTCTAGCGGCTGTCAGTGAGACAGCCACTAGAGGAAATAGGGGAAGGCTTAACTAATTGATAAACATAGCAGTTTCTCTGAAACTGCTATGTTTATAAAAAAATTAGTTAACCCTAGCTGGACCTGGCACCCAGACCACTTCATTAAGCTGAAGTGGTCTGGGTGCCTAGAGTGGTCCTTTAACCCCTGTGAGTTATCAACTGTGATCATACGTGTGGTATGGTTATCTATCTGCTGACATGGTATCCACTATATAGACCTAAACTAATTTAAAAGAAATGTATGTCTAAAAAAATATTTTGCTAAAAACCCTATAGAACGACAATATAACCAAGAAGAGGAAGCAAGATACACTAAATTCAAAGAAAAATCTGCATTTTATCCTAAACAAATGATTTCTGAAAAAATGATTACATTTGAAACCATGGTAATGACAGAAATCAAAAAATTGGAAAAAAAAGATAATTGTAATCATAACCTCACGATGCAAGAAAGACAAGCCCTCAAAGATTTAAAATCAGATACTAACCTGGTCATTAAGCCGGCGGACAAGGGAGGGGGGATAGTCTTAATGTCTAAAGAGTCATACTGCAAAGAGGCCGAAAGACTATTACTAGATGGACATACATATCAAAAACTGAATTATAACCCCAGTAAAAATATGAATCAGAACTTTTTTAACTATTTTAATAAAGGAAAAGAACTACAAATACTGAATGAAAAAGAATTTGATTGTTTAAACATTAAATATCCGAAAATTCCTGTATTTTACTTTTTACCAAAAGTTCATAAAGATGTAAATAATCCCCCGGGGAGACCCATTGTAGCAGGAATAGACTCAATATCAAGCAGATTATCCCACTATGTAGATATTCACCTCCAACCCCTTGTTAAGAAAACTACCTCATATATTAAAGACACCATTTCCATTTTAAATATTTTAAAGGAATGCACTTGGAACTCGAATTGCTATTTGGTTACTAGCGATGTTACGCCCCTTTACAGTAATATCCCACACAGTTATGGGTGTAATGCAACTAGATTCCTTTTAACCAATTTTTCAGATCAAACAAGCATCAAAATAGAGTATATTCTAGAAGGTATGGATCTAATCCTTAAGAATATTTTTTTCTGGTATGGAGAGGAGTTTTATCTCCAGATCAATGGTACGGCCATGGGGACCAAGTTTGCCCCCAGCTATGCAAACTTATTTATGACCCATTGGGAGGAAGAGTTTATCTATGGCCAGCATGGCTGGAGGCAGAACTTGGTCACCTATGGCCGGTACATTGATGATATCTTTTTCATTTGGGAATGAGAGGAAGGGGATCTAGTTGCATTTTTAAACTTTCTTAATAACAACACATGGGGGATAACACTCACTAATAACTGGAGCAAATCGGAAATTATATTTCTGGATTTACAGATATACATAGAAGAAGGAAGCATTAAGACCAGAAATCACTTCAAAACTGTAGAAGCAAATAGCTTCATAGGTAGGGAAAGTTGTAATTTCGCCCCCTGGCTTGAGAATGCCCCTAGAGGTCAATTCTTGCGTATCCGCAGGAATTGTACCGACCTTACCACCTTTGAGACTCAATCAGATAAAATAAAACAAGATTTTTTAGAGAAAGGCTATCAGGAAACGAAATTAGAGAATGCCAGAAGAGAGGTAAAAATAATGGAGAGAGAGAAGCTTTTAAAATATAAAGAGAAAAAGGATAACAAACTCAAAGAAATTCCCTTTATATGTAACTATAGCACACAAAATCATAAAGTCAGAAATATTATTTCCAAATTCTGGCCCATTCTCCTTCAAGACCCTGCAGCAAAAACCTTCCTTCCTGAAAGACCCAGATTCATACATAGAGGAGTGAATAATTTACGCACGGCACTTACATCCAGCTTTCTAAAAGAAAGAAAAACTAATGATACATTTTTAAATTTAGAAAAAGGCTTTTTTGGATGTGGAAGCTGTTTAGCATGTAAAAGAACCACCAGCAGAAAGAGACATATACACCATTTTTTTAGCAAAGACGGAACTAAATATAAAATTAAAGAACTGCTTACTTGTCATTCCAACAACCTTATTTATTGTGTAGTATGCCCTTGTGGTTTGCAATACATAGGGAAGACCACAAGGGCATTACATACAAGAATAGAAGAACATGGAAGGAACATAACTAAAGGGTTTGAGAACCACAGCGTCTCAGCCCACTACAAAATCCACCATAACTGTGAAATGTTTGGTACCCAATTTTTTGCGATTAAAAAACTAGAAAGAGATTGGAGAGGAGGAAATTTCGACACAAAAATGAGTAAGAACGAGATGGAATGGATTTTTAAGTTAAATACGCTCATCCCATATGGTCTTAATACGGCCATTTTTTAAAATAGATATATGTTTTATTTCATATTTATTGGGGTATCGTTCTTATTTTGCACTTTTTATTTGAGTCTTTGTATGCCTTTTAAAGTTCTTTTATATTGTATATTCTATTCAATAGATGTATTAACAAATGCCCCCTCTTGCTGCTTATAGTTAGGATCCTCTATGTAATTATCTATGCACCTTATGGTTTTGAATATTTTTTTATTATTCATTCTCCCTGATGCAGATCTCCTGTAAGTTTTTTTGTATTGTATTTTTGGCTCTATGTAATAGAGGAATAGAAATTATATATTCTTATTTCTTTTCCACGATAAGATAGATTATGGAATTAGCATATACCCACAGATTCCTCCCATTGAGAGGAATAAAAAGTACCACTTTTACTGTTATAAATTTATGTGTCTAATCAATATCCCATGTCTACCTCCCACTGCTGTATAATGATATTACACACTTCCGGGTATCGGCCGAGTGAACTGCAAGGTGGAACGCATGACGTATCGGCCGAGTGACACGTGACCGGAAGTGATACGAAAACCAGGAAATAAACGAAAACGAGACGTGAATCGCAGGGCGTCACCGTTTCCATGGCGAAAGCCCGCGGAATCACAGACTCATAATTTAGGATTGGACTTTTAAAGAGGTATAAAAGCAGGAACTGGTCCCAAAGAAGAAATAGAGACTTTTCCGATTTTTTTATCCAGTTGAAGAAGCTGTTACAGCGAAACGCGTCCTGGAGCTTGGAGAATACCGGTCTTTATTTATTTGGACTTTTTATATGCCTATCCAGTGTTTTTACATTGTTATATATAGTTTTTTATACTGTTATATATAGATTTATGTTAATAAATATACTTATATTTTTATAACACTGCTGGCATTGTTCCTGCTCTTTTAAAGAAGGTGTGTGGTCCTTAACCACATATACTCTTGATCAGAGCCGATGTGGATGGCTCTGGGTCTGTAAGTACCAACCTGTTCTTTTTTAGACATATTTGGAACCATACGGTACTGCACCATATATATGTTTCCACATTCGACATTTCAGAATTCAAAGGAAAGAATATCCAGCAAAAAGAAGGGATAGGGTCGCCTTCACGGACCCCACGGGCTATCAAACTGAGCTATACACTATTAGCTTTCCAAAGTGTGAGTGGGAATTTTTCACTCTTAATTGAAATTTATTGTTTGTCACAGTTTACACTATGTTTGGTATATTCTGTTTATTTTTAAGGTATTGAACATCAACTTAGGACACTTTTTGTATACCTAAAAGGTACTGGTTATATATATATCCACACTTTAAGTCTATTCACAACTGTTACAATTAGAATTCACAACTGTTACATTTTAAAATAACTTTGTTTTAGCACTTCACCAGCATACTACCACTAGACCTACCCTTAAGATAAGAACTTGGTGTTACAGCTGCTCATCCGTTTTCTTCACCTTGTAAATTAGCGCTAGTACTACCCTGTTTTGTTTGCACTTCTATTTATGGTATCCACTTGCTTGGCTGTGTTGGGCCACCCATTAGGCCCTGCCTGCTAGAGAGGCTTGCCATTTTTTTGCGAGATACGCAGTCTTAAGGAGTCTGGGACTGCTTTGTTAGTGGCAATGGCAAGCTGAACAGAAAAGGAGTAATAAACAAAAGAAAAAAACAAACATATAAAGATGTTGTTAACATGGCTGGGCACTAGCTGCAAGTGCCACGGGGGTTGAAGCTGATAACTGCCTATCCTGGTGTGCTCTCCCCCGTGTGGCCTGTGAAATACAAGTATCTAAATGTTGACCCTTATGCATGTTAAATATACTCGGTGTTAAGATATATTGTGGTCATTGTCATTTACAGTTAGAAAGGTTTGATTGAGTGAACCGCTGGTGGGATATAGATTGTAAGAAGGAAGAGAGATATCTAGTGTATATCTAACTCTCTCCCCCCTCCTTTAGCAGGAGCTTCTTAGTGTGTTTGCTGTATATACAAGGTCTCTGCCTTGATATGCATGGGTATATCAGTCCACATTTGGTAATCAGTCCACATTTGAGGCGAAAACCCAGTAATACTCCAGTAGGGCCAGTCATGTCTCATGTCTGAGTCTGGGAAGTGGGATTCCTGTTAAATTATTAGAGTCGGATTGACTTAAAAACTGAAAGCGTGGGAGTCCTCCACTGTCCCCTCGTAGAGCTTATCTGTACATTTAGGCAAAACATGCATTAAAAATAACCAAAACATAACATTTCACATAAACAAAACAGTAAGGAGGCTTTATAACCTGTATCTAAGTCCCAATCTGTTGCAAGGGTATTTTATGCAAGAGTACCTGAGTAACGTGTGCTCCTAATACCGACCTCTCCCCCCTCTCTTCGTGCATAGATGTAATATTTTTTTGTTTTTTGTTTTGTTTTGTTCTTAACCTGGTGGGTGGGGGGCGTGTACATGAGTTCCATTTGTTAAAAAGGAAACAGCTCCATATATTTAAGACATTTGTGATATCTCTGGAGATCAAGTGACTCAAGCTACCCTCATTGTGGGGATACAGGTTAGAGTGGACAGAACTGATGTCTAAGGTACTTGCTGTTTCGTGCTCTAGTGAGCAAATCTCCGTCCCTTGAATGCCTTGTGTCTTTCTTCCACTCAGGGAAAATTCTCAGTGACTCTGTCGTTTTCCCTCGGTGAAGTCTTCTGGCTCCGTGTCGTGCGTTGTGGCAGTTTTGTTTTGTCCTGCCCACGGGGCGAAGAAGTGAGATTTCTCTTGCTTCTCCATGTGCCTCTTAGCTTTAGGTTAGCTCAGTTTTAGGCCGCACAGTGCGGAGCAGCTAAGGTATGCGACCACTTGCTTCAGGAGCCAGGACACGCCCCTTTGGATAAACTTTTAAAATAGGTTTTCCAAAGTATTATACTACCAAAAAATATATAATATATGAAAAAAATATCAATATATCAAAAAGTATAAAAATATTGGAATATTTTACAAATTTGTAAATCATTTTAAAAGTTTATCCACAAAAAAATGTATCCAAAAATATTTATAATCAAGGCTTATATTTGGTATGTATTTTATTTTGCAATTATTATTATTTTTTTTTTGCATAGAGTGTAAAAAGAGCACTGTGAATTCCCACATGTACATAGCAACATAATTGTAGATGTTTGGTTAAAGAGGTTTTTCACTGATACTGTCTATAATTCAGGTTACGGTAAGCCATGATTTTGTCACATTGGATAGATGGCAGTAGATAGTGGGTTGTGAAGAGACATTATAGGTTCTTTGTTTTTCTCTTTCTGTCAAACTAATTCCTTGGGTAATCTGGAACTTGAACATTCCAGGCAATGTGTGAGTTACTATTCCTGTTGGTTTTAAGATACACTAGTTCCTGTACCATCTCAATTGTCTAGAGGATTGTGACAATTGTAGTTTAAACCAAAGAAAAACAAGTTACCTGTGCTCTCTCCTTAATCCCTATGTATTTTTAAACAAATGGAGGTTTTTTAGTTACCTCCAATGGCCATGAGAGGATAAGCTCACTTGCCAACGTCAAGACAGACCCCCTAGGGGGGTCCTAACTCTAACCATTCACCTTGCTTCCTTGAACCTCTGGCAAAGATCTCTAATGAGACAGAAAGGGGTATTTTTTATATACACCCCTATATATTTATTAACCCTTAATAGGGAACACATGGGATGGGCGGCTGCATTGTAACAAGGCTGAGTAATACAAAAATTGGATACAAATGCAGAAAGAAAAGTCCTGCGCTCAACTCCCATCACTACTGGGCGGCTGCAATGACTACAGTACACATTAGCCCAAACATATAGTTAAAACCAAAGAAAAACAAGTTACCTGCGCCCTCTCCTTAATCCCTATGTATTTTTAAACAAATGGAGGTTTTTTAGTTACCTCCAATGGCCATGAGAGGATAAGCTCACTTGCCAACGTCAAGACAGACCCCCTAGGGGGGTCCTAACTCTAACCATTCACCTTGCTTCCTTGAACCTCTGGCAAAGATCTCTAATGAGACAGAAAGGGGTATTTTTTATATACACCCCTATATATTTATTAACCCTTAATAGGGAACACATGGGATGGGCGGCAGCATTGTAACAAGGCTGAGTGATACAAAAAGTGGATACAAATGCAGAAAGATAAGTCCTGCGCTCACTCCATGACTACTGGGTGGCAGCAAAGACCACAGTACACATTAGCCCAAACATATAGTTAAAAACAAAGAAAAACAAGTTACCTGCGCTCTCTCCTTAATCCTTATGTATTTTTTTTTTTAAATTGAGATTTTCTAGTTACCTCTACACTACGTGCAGAATTATTAGGCAAATTTGTATTTTGACCACATCATCCGAAAGCCTACTACCAATTAAGCATATTAGGTGATGTGCATCTCTGTAATGAGAAGGGGTGTGGTCTAATGACATCAACACCCTATATCAGGTGTGCATAATTATTAGGCAACTTCCTTTCCTTTGGCAAAATGGGTCAAAAGAAGGACTTGACAGGCTCAGAAAAGTCAAAAATAGTGAGATATCTTGCAGAGGGATGCAGCACTCTTAAAATTGCAAAGCTTCTGAAGCGTGATCATCGAACAATCAAGCGTTTCATTCAAAATAGTCAACGGGGTCGCAAGAAGCGTGTGGAGAAACCAAGGCGCAAAATAACTGCCCATGAACTGAGAAAAGTCAAGCGTGCAGCTGCCAAGATGCCACTTGCCACCAGTTTGGCCATATTTCAGAGCTGCAACATCACTGGAGTGCCCAAAAGCACAAGGTGTGCAATACTCAGAGACATGGCCAAGGTAAGAAAGGCTGAAAGACGACCACCACTGAACAAGACACACAAGCTGAAACGTCAAGACTGGGCCAAGAAATATCTCAAGACTGATTTTTCTAAGATTTTATGGACTGATGCAATGAGAGTGAGTCTTGATGGGCCAGATGGATGGATTGGTAAAGGGCAGAGAGCTCCAGTCCGACTCAGACGCCAGAAAGGTGGAGGTGGAGTACTGGTTTGGGCTGGTATCATCAAAGATGAGCTTGTGGGGCCTTTTCGGGTTTAGGATGGAGTCACGCTCAACTCCCAGTCCTACTGCCAGTTTCTGGAAGACACCTTCTTCAAGCAGTGGTACAGGAAGAAGTCTGCATCCTTCAAAAACATGATTTTCATGCAGGACAATGCTCCATCACACGCGTCCAAGTACTCCACAGCGTGGCTGGCAAGAAAGGGTATAAAAGAAGAAAATCTAATGACATGGCCTCCTTGTTCACCTGATCTGAACCCCATTGAGAACCTGTGGTCCATCATCAAATGTGAGATTTACAAGGAGGGAAAACAGTACACCTCTCTGAACAGTGTCTGGGAGGCTGTGGTTGCTGCTGCACGCAATGTTGATGGTGACAGATCAAAACACTGACAGAATCCATGGATGGCAGGCTTTTGAGTGTCCTTGCAAAGAAAGGTGGCTATATTGGTCACTGATTTGTTTTTGTTATGTTTTTGAATGTCAGAAATGTATATTTGTGAATGTTGAGATGTTATATTGGTTTCACTGGTAAAAATAAATAATTGAAATGGGTATATATTTGTTTTTTGTTAAGTTGCCTAATAATTATGCACAGTAATAGTCACCTGCACACACAGATATCCCCCTAAAATAGCTATAACTAAAAACAAACTAAAAACTACTTCCAAAAATATTCAGCTTTGATATTAATGAGTTTTATGGGTTCATTGAGAACATGGTTGTTGTTCAATAATAAAATTAATCCTCAAAAATACAACTTGCCTAATAATTCTGCACTCCCTGTAATGGCATCCCATGTGGCATATGGCATACCCCTTCCTGTCTCATTAGAGATCTTTGCCAGAGGCTCAAGGAAGCAAGGTGAATGGTTAGAGTTAGGACCCACCTAGGGGGTCTGCCTTGATGTTTGCAGGTGGGCTTATCCTCTCATGGCCTTTGGAGGTAACAAAAAAAACTCCATTTGTTTAAAAATACATAGGGATTAAGGAGAGAGTGCAGGTCACTTGTTTTTCTTTGGGGCTGATGTGTACTGTGGTCTTTGCTGCCGCCGAGTAGTGATGGGAGTGAGCACGGGACCTACCGTATATACTCGAGTATAAGCCGACCCGAATATAAGCCGAGGCCCCTAATTTTACCCCAAAAAACTGGGAAAACTTATTGACTCGAGTATAAGACTAGGGTGGGAAATGCAGCAGCTACTGGTAAATTTCTAAATAAAATTAGATCCTAAAAAAATATATTAATTGAATATTTATTTACAGTGTGTGTATAATGAATGCAGTGTGTGTATAATGAATGCAGTGTGTGTGTATGAATGCAGTGTGTGTATAATGAATGCAGTGTGTGTGTATGAATGCAGTGTGTGTATGAATGCAGTGTGTGTATGAGTGCAGCGTGTGTGTATGAGTGCAGCGTGTGTATGAGTGCAGCGTGTGTATGAGTGCAGTGTGTGTGTGTATGAGTGCAGTGTGTGTGTGTATATGAGTGCAGTGTGTGTGTGTGTATATGAGTGCAGTGTGTGTGTGTGTGTATGAGTGCAGTGTGTGTGTATATGAGTGCAGTGTGTGTGTGTGTATATGAGTGCAGTGTGTGTATATGAGTGCAGTGTCTGTGTGTGTATATGAGTTCAGTGTGTGTGTGTATGAGTGCAATGTGTGTGTGTATATGAGTGCAGTGTGTGTGTGTATGTGTGCAGTGTGTGTGTGTGCATGTGTGCAGTGTGTGTGTGTGTATGTGTGCAGTGTGTGTGTGTGCATGTGTGCAGTGTGTGTGTATGAGTGCAGTGTGTGTATAATGAATGCAGTGTGTGTGTATGAATGCAGTGTGTATGAGTGCAGCATGTGTATAATGAATGCAGTGTGTGTGTATGAATGCAGTGTGTATATGAATGCAGTGTGTGTATATGAATGCAGCGTGTGTATGAGTGCAGCGTGTGTATGAATGCAGCGTGTGTATGAGTGCAGTGTGTGTATGAGTGCAGTGTGTGCAGTGTGTGTGTGTGTATGTGTGCAGTGTGTGTATATAAGTGCAGTGTGTGTGTATGTGTGCAGTGTGTGTGTGTGTGTATGAGTGCAGTGTATGTGTGCAGTGTGTGTGTATGTGTGCAGTGTGTGTGTATGTGTGCAGTGTGTGTGTATGAGTGCAGTGTGTGTGTGTATGAATGCAGTGTGTGTGTGTATGAGTGCAGTGTGTGTATGAGTGCAGTGTGTGTGTATGTGTGCAGTGTGTGTGTATGTGTATGAGTGCAGTGTGTGTGTATGTGTGCAGTGTGTGTGTGTGCGCAGTGTGTGTGTGTGTGTTGCAGTGGTGGGGGGTGGGCAATTTTATTATTTTATTTATTATTATTTTTTATTATTTTAATATATTTTTTTCATTATTATTTCGTCTTATTATTTTTTATTTAATTATTATTTTTATTTTCGTCCCCCCTCCCTGCTTGATACATGGCAGGGAGGGGGGCTCCTTCCCTGGTGGTCCAGCATTGGCAGTTCAGTGGGCGGGGGAGAGGGGGCTGGCAGAGATCTTACTTACCCGTCCTGCAGCTCCTGTCAGCTCCCTTCTCCTCCGCGCCGTCCGTTCAGCTCTTCTGTCAGCTCACACTGTAGGCTCTCGCGAGATTTACAGTGGGAGCTGACCGAGGTGCTGAACGGACGGCGCGGAGGAGAAGGGAGCTGACAGGAGCTGCAGGACGGGTAAGTAAGATCTCTGCCAGACCCCTCTCCCTCAGTCTGTATTATGGCAATGCAAATTGCCATAATACAGACTATTGACTCGACTATAAGCCGAGTTCCGTTTTTTCAGCACAAAAATGTGCTGAAAAACTCGGCTTATACTTGAGTATATACGGTATCTTTCTGCATTTGTATCCACAATTGTAGTTTATCTGTTGGAAAACACAAACTATTCCTAGACCTCTAAATAACAGTTTTTTTTGTTTTTAAATTACATAGGATATTGTATATGACATACAAACATAAGGATAACTTTAACCCCTTAACACCGCAGCCAAATGTACAAGTTGTGAATGAAACAAAATGTAAACAAAACCTGGCATTTGCGCTATATGTCTGTCCAACCGTAATTCACCTCTTTCATATTAAATGCACCCCCCCTTATTATATATCATTTTATTCAGGGGAAACAGGGCTTTCATTTAATATCAAATATTTAGCTATGAAACATAATTAATATGAAAAAAATGGGAGAAAATAAGATATTTTTTTTATTTTTTTAGTTCTACATGACATTTTAACTGTCAATGTCATAATACTGTTTGCTTTTACTCCAATAAAATACACATATTTGTATTCAGCAAAGTCTCATGTGTAAAACAGTACCCCCTATGTACCGGTTTTATGGTGTTTTGGGAAGTTACAGGGTAAAATATAGCACGTTACATTTGAAATTGAAATTCGCCAGATTTGTTACGTTGCCTTTGAGCCTGTATAGTAGCCCAGGAAATAAATTTACACCCATAATGGCATACCATTTGCAATAGTAGACGACCCAAGGTATTGCAAATAAGGGATGTACAGTCTTTTTTAGTAGCCATTTGGTCACAAACACTGGCCAAAGTTAGCGTTAGTATTTGTTTGTGTGTGAAAAATGCAAAAAAACGCCAATTTTGGCCAGTGTTTGTGACTAAGTGGCTACTAAAAAAGACTGCACATACCCCATTTGCAATACCTTGGGTTGTCTACTATTGCAAATAGTATGCCATCATAGGGGTAATTTTCATTCTTGGGCTACCATAGGGTCATAAAGGCAACGTAAGCAATCTGGCGAATTTTAATGTGAAAAAAATGAAACACAAGCCTTATATTTGACGCTGTAATTTTTGAAAACACCATAAAACCTGTACATGAGGGGTACTGTTGTACTCGGGAGACTTCACTGAACACAAATATTTGTGTTTCAAAACACTAAAAAGTATTGCAGCAATAATATCGTCCGTGTAAGTGCTGTTTGTGCGTGGAAAAATGCAAAAAACTTCAATTTTACTGGCGATATCATCGTTGTAATACATTTTACTGTTTTGAAACACTAATATTTGTATTCAGCGAAGTCTCCCGAGTAAAACAGTACCCCCCATGTACAGGTTTTATGGTGTCTTGGAAAGTTATAGGGTTAAATATAGTGCTAACAAATTACATTCCCTATACTTTCGGCATGGGTTGTCAGGCAGGTCCCGCTAATTGTAATTAATTAGGATACCTAATTATGTAAAATTATTACATAAATATATGTGTAGAATTAATATATGTATATATATACATATGTGTATATAAACGTATATATATATAATTTTTATTAAATATTTTTATTTGTATATAGGTATATATATAGTGATATATACGTATATATTTATGTAAATAGATATATATATTATTTCGTTCTACGAGTATTTTGATATAAATATATATATATTAATATCACAATACAGTTAGAACGAAATAAAACACATCTATATATTTTTTATATTTTATTTGTAATTATTTTTTTATTTTATTTTTTTTACGTATTTACATATTTATTTTTTATATTATTTATAAATATATATATAACAATAATTATATATATATTTAATCAGTATCAGTCTACGTCTAATTTGATATTATATATATATATATATATATATATAATTATATATATATATATATATATATATACTAATATTAAAATACACCTTGACGGTGTATGTGTGTGTGTGTGTATGTGTATATATATACTTAGATCATATATATATAATATATATATATATGATCTAAGTATATATTATTTTTTTTTACACTTATTTGAACTTATTTTAATTTGATTTTCAGCCAGCAGGGGGACTAACTGTCATTACAGTTAGTCCACCTGCTGGCAATGCTGCAGCCAGCTATCCCGGCCATGTGATTGTGAGGTCCTCGCAAGGAGCCGCTTTTAAAAGGACGTAATAGTACGCCCTCCGGTCTTGAGGGGTTAAAGAACTTTACTCTTTTGTTGTTTCATTGTTTCTCTACAATTTAACACTTAATAAAGTTGATTAGTATCCCAAATTGAGTTTAAATTAAAATATATGAGAATATATAATGATTTGTTCTATTGTGAACGTCCAATCATGTTATACCCAGTATCCTATTCTTGGACTATCTCTGCAGGCTTCATGGCTCCATCTTGTTAAAGAAGCATGGAAGCTCTAGATCTCAATCAGGAGCTCCATTGTAAATCCTGTCCAGAGAGGAGGTTAAATGAAGGAAAGACTAATCTAAATCTACAATGTAAGTCGGAATGCCTTTGATTGCAGAGTACAGATAAATAGAGGAACTGTAAGAGATTTAAAGTTAACCCAAATCCCAAGAGTAAAGATGTAAATCCCAAGGCTAAACTAGTACAGCTTAAAATACTATTAAAAGATTGTAAGTTTTAAAGATGATTGAATTTATAAAATAGCATGTACATAACATGGCTTTGTATATATCTAGTGATCTTGTGATTGTAATCATACTTTAAAAATATACTACAAGCAGCATTCTAGATCATGATAAAGATCACAAAATCCCTACTTTATATTTGGATTATTACTTTGTGACTATGACACAAAAGTAAATTAAGAATGCATTAGATTTGAATAGCTAAAAGTAATCATGCAGATGTATGCACTAGCTGCTATAGGAATGTTGTCTCCAAGGCACGGCAGAATTGCCTTTATGCAGTTTTAAAAAAATCACTTCAGCAACCCTTAAATTATACACATGATGAAGCTGAGCCAGCATCTGTACTTGATTTCCATCACATTGCTGAGTACATAATTTCTGACCAGAAAGGTATAGCACTTCCCTAAATTTGTTGAAGAAGTGTCTTATATTCAAACTATTAAGAATATTATGATGGGTCAAAATGCAAATCATGTCTTTAGCTCCTCTCTTACGTTCCTGGCCCTGGTCTAATTGTATTTTGTTCAATGCTTCCTATTTTAATATAGCATTCATTTTTGCATAATGCCAGAAAATATGTAGATCACCAAAAAATTACAAGTACCAATATTTTTATAAGTATTAAGGCCTTTTGGCCTGTAATTGTGGGAGGGGCGTATGACACACCTCTTCCCTACTTAAGGGACACCCCTTACCTGGCTCCATATCGTTCGAGGTCAGCGCTGCATCATTTCCACTTCCGGGTCATCCAGACGCCATTTTACCTGATTACTCCATGAGGTTTTTTAAGCAGAGCTGTGTCAGGAATCCAGCCACAGGCTTTTCCGGCCTACCACCTTCTTTCTTCAATCCATCGCCGTGGATGGTGTCCAAGTGACTCACAAACTGTAAGTCAACCTACCCGTTATGCCAGGCATCAGTCCCACGGCACCATGCACGGGTCAGGTCCTCACTTTACGGCTGTATTTTGTCTAAGTCTGTTCTAAAACCATTGCATGTTCATGCATATCATTCGTTTAAACCCCCTACCGGTCTTTGGGTGTACTACAGGCTTCTTAGACATTATCGCATTTCATGTACAAACCAACGAACCACTGCATTTTCGCCTACACACTGACCCCTACTGGTCATTCGGTCTACTACAGGCTTCTCAGACATTATTGCATTTCATGTACAAACCATCGAACCACTGCATTTTCGCCTACACACTGACCCCTACCGGTCATTCAGTGTACTACAGGCTTCTCAGACATTATTGCATTTCATGTAAAAACCAACCTTGCTTCATTTAAACGATTGTCATTTCGGTTTGTGTTTTCTGGTCGGCACTTATTCATAGTATATTCTATGCACGATTGCTGTTCGCATTAAAATGCATACGGTTAAGCTATTCATGCTAACTTCTGTTTCCCTTCATACTAAGATTCGGTTATTCTGCTATGTATTCACATAGATCTTTTTCGTGAGTTACATTTCATCATTTCATGTATTTACATTTGGTTAAAAAGTTGCTTGGTTAAATAGACAGACCATTTTCATGCTATTTTTAAGGTATCACTTATTACATCAGGGTATGAAACCAGCTAACATTTCTGTATAGACATTGGACTCCCACGCTTACTGGAGTTTTTTTTTTTTGTTTGTTTTTTTTTTTTTTTATAATTATCCATTTCATTACAATTAAATCAGCCTACGTTACAGGCCTCATTTCTTTATTGTTTACCATGACACAAGGATTTAATTCCTTTTCATGCATACTCGGGTTGAATCACACGTACTGATCCAACCAATCATACGTTTCCTGCACAGTAATCGGTTAAACTTTCAAATACTTATTTTACACGATCTTAGGTTGTCTATTTTGTTTCAGTTTGCTTATTATATATATATATATGGTTTTAATAATAATAGTTATTTTATTTTACAATGCAGATATTACATGTATATTACTGTTATGGTTAGCCTACATTACGGCTCCTTTTTCTGTCATGCTCGTACGACATACCACGAGTTCAAGGACACGGTCCTATTTTCAAAGAGTATAATGGAGATATGATGTTATTACAACCATGTACATTACGATTACATGGCACTAACTATTCAGGCCATTTCTTATCATACTCATACGATATACCACGAGTATATAAGAACACGGTCCTACCTTCCACAGAGGGTTTCGGGTTGAATCACACGCATTGGTTCAACCACTCATACGTCACGTTACAACATTTTCTGCATAGATTGTCATTTCACATAATTTCACATGGCATTTACAAACTCAGGCCTTTTCTTGACACACTCAGACGACGTAACACGAGTATTCAAGAACACGGCATATACGTCTCACAAGACTTTCGGTTTTTGAATCACACGTTCTGGTTCATACATTCATACGTCACTATACAGCAACATTTATGATTCTGCATATTGTCACTTCACATTAAAAAGTCCCTTGCATTCCCAGATCAGCTTAGTGACATGCATATCATCTGATCACCTTCCATATATACACATTACACGGCCAATCCCCTGCTGCCAGGTATCGGACTCAGCGTAACGCTTGTCACCAAGCATGGGCAGTCATGTCACTATCATACTCATAGATTTTACACCTCCCACACATACTGCTAGAAGCCCTAATCCCAGCCTATACAGATTACACAGGTCTCACAGGATCCATTCTCACTCTATCCCTTTTTAGGTTTATCCAGGTTTTCATACCTGTCGAATCTCAAAACTTCATACATACTACCAGGTACGTAAGCCTGCTCACGTTGTAGTTCACATACGTTTCATTCTTCTAGGCCATAGAGTACTGGCAAGTTAGGGGTATAGGCCCAAATAGGTACCTCCCTTCTTGTCATTTCTGCCTATCGTTTAGTGGTCCGCGAGGCCAACACCCCGCCTCAACGTTTCGGAGGCAAACGCCATCGGGCCACACGTGAGTTAGCCGCCTCGCAATATTATAGAGAGGGCCTCACCTGTCACTCCCTCCCCCTGTTTTCTTTTACTATCACCGAGAGGCCTACGATTCCTGCCACTACGACGGGTGGCCTCAATAACCCCTCGCGCCAACTCATAGACAGAGCCTCTCATAGCCACTTGGCAACTAGCAGGGCCTCACCTGTCACACAACAAGATTAATTTTTCGCCTTTCAGGCCTAGTTAGCCTGCCAGTATCACCCCTGGGGAATCGGTCACTACACCCCTTACCATGGCTGGGTCGGCCGCTGCGACCCCTCCAGCACTGGTTGAGTTGCAATCACTTTCTCCAGCCATCTGTTTCAGGGCACATGCTAAATCTATGTCCAAATAAAATGTATCCCAAAACTATACTTAACATCAATAAACATTTCTGTACTTACGACATTACTGCCACATCATCCATCTAGACATTTGGTGGAATTCATTATCTCGGGTCTATCAGAAGGATTCACACAGGCCTCATACACATGCCTTCCGGAATCCTGGAATGTCCTAATTTACAATCCGCACAACAAACCCTACAGCGGTGGAGACACTCATAGCCAGGAAGTGGCAGAGGACTTCCTATGGGGGCCCTTCCAGTCCCCTCCGTTCACCACATGGTGGACAAACCCCATCGGTATTGTCACGGGGAAATCTTCTCACAAACAGAGATTTATCATTGATCTATCAACACCTCACACCTCTGCCACTCCTAGTCTGAACTCCCTCATACCCTCTGAGGAATTTTCACTGCAATATTCCACCATAGATCACGCCATTACGGCTATCATGCAGGCAGGGGCCGGAGCATGGCTCAGTAAGACTGATATCACAATGCTTTCAAGTTACTGCCTATCCACCCTACACTGTGTCACCTGCATGGTATCAAGTGGGCAGGGAACTACTATTTTGCTCACGTTTAACATTTAGGTTCCAAAGTAGTCCGGCCATTTTCGACGTATTCGCCGAAACCCTATGCTGGTTTTATTAAATATAGCCAGGTGCCCTACAGTTATACATTATCTGGATGATTTCTTACTGGTCGAGGAGAATATTTCCCCTCCCAGTAGCCTAAAAGAAACCATCAGTCTATTCGAACAGGTGGGTGTCCCAGTCTCCTCCACCAAGACTGAAGGACCAGATACCTTCATCACATTCCTGGGTATCATACTAGACTCCGCCACCATGCAAGCTAGCCTGCCACGCCCAAGGTAGAAAACATTCTGATCAACATAATCTCTACATACAACTCGGTACTTGCAACCGCAAGAATTACAGTCTCTGCTTGGGTCACTGAATTTTGCCATTCGCATCATACCTCAAGGCCGGGCTTTCATCTCACAACTCCTTTACATGTTTCCCACTTTTAGACATGATGGACACAGTTCACCCCTGGATACCCAAGCCACGGCAGGCGTAATTATGTGGAGAAAATTTTTAACCACCTTGAATGGTAAAAGCATGTTCCTTCCAAAATTGTCTGACTCCTCACCTACCATTTGGTCAGACGCGGCGTCTACCACAGGTTTTGCAGCAATTTTTCAGGAACGAATGGCTTTGGGGCAGCTGGCCTTCAGAAGTTCAGGACCTGGAGGGTTTTTCCACTACCTCAGCTCTGTTTGAGATATATCCCATCGTGACGGTTGCCGTGGCATGGGTGCATTTATGGGCAGGTTCGTCTGTACGTTGCTACTCAGACAACCAAGTAACTTGTCACATTATAAACAAGGCCGATCCAAATCACTGACTATTATGAGATTCTTGAGGAAACTCACTTGGCTGGCTGCATGTCATAATTTTCTCTTGTTTTGTATTCATGTTCCAGGTGTATGTAACACTGCTGCTGACAATTTGTCTCGCTTTAATTTCCAGGCTTTTCGTCAAATACTCCCGTCAGCCACACTCACAGCCACGAACACCCCACTATTCCACCATCTAGTAATGGACTAGATGCTATTATGCAACATAGCAGAACATTGTCCCAATTAGCACTGTCTACTAATACCCGGGAAACTTACGATAGAGCTTTCATTTGATTTAAAGATTCCTTTCTGAACACAACATCTTACAACCTTTCATCGTGACATCCTGGTTGGGCTTTGCTTCTTTTTGCCACCTCAAACTCAAACTATATCTGACAGGCATCCAACATCACATGCTAACTTTACAACCAGACAAATCAAGTGTCCTCCTACCAATTAAGAACATCCTTAGGGGTATTCAGAGATCCGAACCCCCACGTACGGCCCAGAGGCTACCCATAGATTTCCATATTTTTAAAGACTTATACAATTCACTAGATTTAAACCCTTTGCCAACAACACAAACCTCATCGTTAAAACCGCCAAATACGTAGCCTTGTTTATGGTTTCTTGAGACCAAGAGAATTTACCGCCATCAGCACAACACAGTCCACTCACATCCTACTTCATTCACACTTAACAAAACACATGGACTATTATATCTTGACTCTGCCTCACTCCAAAACCAGTCAACATGCACTTTCAGTAGAGGTTAAGTACTATCCTACTCACAACAGGTGGAGCCCCGTCAAACTACTGGACTCATATACCCAGCATAACAACGAACCACCATCTCAACCACTTTCAGTCTACAAGGTTCGGTACTCACTACCACCACCTTTATGACACACGTCAGGTCTTTACTTACACAGCTGGGCCTCAAATCAGCTAACTATTTGGGCCACTCCTTCCGCATAGGAGCGGCCTCCACAGCATCCAGTGCAAACATTCCAGTTCATGTTATCAAGTCACTAGGGCGCTGGAAATCATCGGCTTACTCTAGATACATACCTAACCCGGTACAAGAAGTAAGAAATGCCTTTCAAGACATGTCTGGTTAAAGTATGTATATTGCTGGTATGTAATAAATTTGATTTTATACTTTTGCCCTCTTTATTTACAGGCCTACCTCATCGTCGGTTCCAGCACACCACAACCGACTTGCTCTTTTAATACCATCCTACACTTATCAGTGTTTGTATCTTCTGTACTATCATGAGCCCTTAACACAAGTATTAAGGCCTTTTGGCCTGTAATTGTGGGAGGGGCGTATGACACACCTCTTCCCTACTTAAGGGACACCCCTTACCTGGCTCCATATCGTTCGAGGTCAGCGCTGCATCACCCTCCCACCCACTCCTCATTATTAACTCCTTTTCTCTTTACATTTCTTCTTGGTGGGCCCTCTTTATTTACAGGCCTACCTCATCGTCGGTTCCAGCACACCACAACCGACTTGCTCTTTTAATACCATCCTACACTTATCAGTGTTTGTATCTTCTGTACTATCATGAGCCCTTAACACAATTGCTGTTATATGGAAATTGTGGAATGAAGACTATTGTTTAACCCTTTTCCACCTTAATGACAAAATTATTCCATAATGCTTGTTTGGGCGTATATACCGAACACCATTAAATTTGCTGCTATACAGATTAACCCCTTAAGGACCAAACTTCTGGAATAAAAGGGAATCATGACATGTCACACATCATGTGTCCTTAAGGGTTTAAACCGGGCCATTTATCTGAATTTTGCATGTATTATTATTATTATTATATTATTATTTCTCTTCTCTTTAATGTATTATGATTTTATAGGTTTTTCTTTTTTTCTTCTGTGTATAAAATTGTAATACTTAATAAATTAACAATATTGCATCATAGAAGCCTTGCGGTATTTTTGCCTGTATATTGGACTAACCTTCTGGCTCTTGACTCTGTTTACTATTATTGACAAATGCCTACTCATTGTTCCTCTGTATACTGGCATTCATACTTGGGCAAACCTTTTTTACTCCATTTTGTGATGTGACATATTGTTTAATGGACATACTTACACTGTGCGACTCAAAGCTCTCTCTCTAGACAACTCCAACAGTAAGTCCCCAACCTATGACAAACCACTATCTAACATTCTGCGCTGTTTTACATTGCAACTTTGTTGTTAATCATCTTTGTGGTATCTTCTAAACTTCAGCTCTGTTAAACTTGCCTTGCTTTACACCAGGGCTGTCCAACCTGCGGCCCCCCAGATGTTGCTGAACTACAACGCCCATGATTCCCTGGCTATCTGTTTAATTGAAAGAATCATGGGAGTTGTAGTTCAGCAACATCGGGGGGGCCGCAGGTTGGACAGGCCTGCTTTACACACTACTTGAATACTAAGGAGGAACTCTGACTGAATTAACAATAGTTTATAACCTGTCCTGTTGTTGTGAGAGTGATAATCCTTATTGATTCAGTATAACTGCACGTTATTTCATCGCTGTCGAATTTTAAATTGTTATATTTATACCACAGTATACTTATATTGTCTATAGTTCTGTTTGTCACAGTTTATGCAAATATTTCTAAAATAAAAACCTTTAGTACATTTCAATTATTTTCCAGTTATTGTGTTCCTTCATTATTGTAAACTACAGAACCAAAACCACACAAAAAATAAATAAAAACAACACAACACGGAACTTGCTCCAGAGCCCTACAGTATGACCACAGCTCATATTTAGAAATGTAATACTCTTTCCCACTCTAAAATGCACTGGACAATATAAAAAAAAATAATTACTAAAACATATTTAAACCATTATTTAGAGTATGTGATTATATATCACTTTACTCATATTGCACTAAGATGTCTACATCTATGTTTATAGAATGGACTGTCATAAAAGCAAAAATCACATCTGAGAAATGAAACATTCAAAATAAGCACTAAAAATACTTTATTTTTCCAAGGTCAAATCACAGAAGCAGCAAAATTCTGGTTTCCCACTCTGAAGTGTCTCATGCAGAGATAAACATCATGTTTCAATCCAGACATTCAGCTTTTGTTTTCCTTCTCTGTATGTAGAGATTGGATCATTGCCCTCTCTAGAGATTCATGCAAACATTGGACTTGTGGCCCGGTCAGCTGTGATCTGAATTCAGAAACCTTTCACTCAACAGAAAGTCTGTCATTCTTCCTCTTGATCTCATATTTCCCAGAAACAAAGTGTGCTTATCTTGCGTCTATAATATTTATTTTTTTAAAAAATATTTATTATTCTTAAGAAATATTATATGGCAATACAGTTGGTGGCTTTGAATTGCAGGAATAAAAAATAAAATAAAATAAAAATACGGACCATGAATTCAACATATGCCTCCATAAGCCCTATAAAATTCTGATTTCCGTAAAAATTAATTAACTAATCACAAAACAAACTACTTGTCAAATGGTTGACCGTGTTCGTTTTGATGAGGCCAGAAAAAAAGGTGGATGTAATGAAAAATAATCTTTTTTTGTTTGTGTGTGTGTGCAGATTAGTTTGCCATGATGGTCAAGATGTTTGCGTTATTATGAAGGCTGTATCTTCTGTCCAATCAAGACACAGAAAGAAAGATGATTTACGTTTAGAAGACGGTGACTAAATGTTCATTGTAACCACAGATCAAGTGACAATGACTAATAAACAATGAAAATGAGCAGTAAAAAAATGTTTTACTTATATTTCTAAGCATGATTCTTCCAGACATTTTGACTGCAGCAACTGATGGAGATACACCCTCAGTTTTCCTATTGCAGGGCCTATGTGGGACCCAGGTATAGCCTGTGTCAATGATCCTATTATGATCATCTGGCTTAGTTTACTGCTTTTTCTACCTAGCTAGTTACTGCCAGTGACACTTAACACAGATTTGAGTGGAAGATAGCAGATAGGGGGCGGCGCCTAACCGTTGGGCTGGAAAGACGCACCGAGCATCAGCTCCTAACAAACAGCGACCTAATCAGGGGTAAATACCTCGAAAACCGGAGCAATCACCAGCAGGACAGCATGAGGGACGACAGGGAATCCCTGGGGAATCGACTGATACCAAGAACAAGACATTTCCTCCCAGGGAACCCGCAACAGCGAATGGGGCCTACTCGGGACCAAGCCAGAGAGAGGCGGCCGCTCTCCGCGACGGCAAAGCCTCGAGTGAACCCCTCAGCATACTCATTGCCTACCTCCCCCCCCCCATTGACCGGAGGGGGTTATCCCGGTCCTCACTGCAAGTCTGGGGCACCCAGCCTGGAGCGCAAGACAAGCGTGAACCCAAACAACAGAGTTGCAGCACTCCACATGGCGCTCCCAAGATGGCGGATGATAGGCGGAACAAGCAGGGCAAGCTACTGGCACACGAGCAACAACCAGACCTCTCGCAGCGCCTGGAGGCGATTTTCAACCGCTTCTGGGAAGCGCTGAGAGAGAAACAACTAGCAGCCCGAACAGACCGGCTTAAAACGCAGACAGCGACTAACCGGAGCCGCAGGTGGCGAGAGGTGAGGGGGAAACTCTTAGGCGTAAAACTACCAAGCCAGTCCACTCACGCTCCCCCTGGTCCACCCGGGCAGCCGACTGCAAGGTCGAAAGCCCGAAAGCAACGCCCACAAGCACGGAGACACAAGCACCACAAGAGAAGGCTGACCGCCGGATCCTCCGACCTTCCTAAACAGGGAGAACTCTTGGGCCCCAGAAAAGGCCAAGGATGCCAGGAGACGCAGGCCTGCACACCACCCCGAGGCTGGAGTGACACTCTCAACCACATCAGCGCAACTGCGGACTCCCGACCAAGACCTGAGGATGAAGGAGGACTTGACAAAATCGGCCAGCCAACACGAAAACCCAGATTCCGCTTGCCTCACGCATGTGGTATTGGCTGATATAGACTTGTAGACTATACCTGTGTCATTCTCTTTAGTTGTAATTATGGCATTCAGTTTGAGTTTTTGTTTAGTTTAAGACGCAGAGCCTGTTATCAAAGACATAAATAATCTTTACATATACTCCCCCACTAGCTTGCCAGACTATCACCTTATAGCCAGACAAAATGTTTCACACGCTTGGTGGCCCTCTCCCATCTGAGATACGCTTCACCATCTCAACATAAAATGTTTAACCCATCATAACCCACTTGTGCAATAGGCATCCAGAGTCAGGCTGTACGCACACTTACACTTGCATGCACGCGGGACCACATACTGGTATAGTTAGACGCAACCCGCTCTACTAACCTAGAATGTGCCCTCACAAGTGAATTTCACCAATCTGCAAACCATGTAGCATGCCTATCAAGCACACCCACGGTGTCAGGTCATAAGGGAACCCTCAACGCTAATTATAAGGGACCACACGGTGACAACACCAGATCAACCTGCCACTACACTCCTTAGCAGGTTACCACACCATAAGCAACTACGACTTGTTACAGGCAACAACGGTTCAACGGGGAAGCACACCATCGGTGACCATAGCACACCTAGCCTACCACGTCTTACTATGACAGAGCAGCAGCCTAGATAAGCGTGCCACAAACACAGGTGGTTATGAAATCTTTTGCTCGATTGATGTACCACTATGAATCTCCTGACACCCCACCACTAGCTGAAGCACTCACTCACTCACGTATTCCCTGCATAACGTTACTCCAGACATCAGTTATTGTTTACTAACAATGTGCAGGACTGCTATATGAATATAACCCTACAGTATAAGCATGATTATATTATATAAAACTGTGCTTTTATTTCCTCTGCCATGACGTTGTATAACAGTTTTGTTTATATCGGTTTGTTGTGCTGTTGTGGCTCTACAGACCAAATTGTAAAACCTAGCACGAAAAAATAAAGAATTAAAAAAAAAAAAAAAGATAGCAGATAGCCTGCTTCATCCATCCTTAGTGTGATATTGCTTTTTAGATTAGTACTATATCTACTACTAGCCACTGCCAGTTTATACAAACTTGGAGGCCCCAATTTAATTTTTTTGTGAAATGTTCTTAGAAAGAAAATCTTTTTTGGGGGAATTTTTTTTCAGGAAAATGTAAAAAACAAAATAGATACTTGCACACACTTTGGGGGATATCCTGTTTAGTTCATACTTATGTATGAAACTGGTGGATACAGTTAATGCAGTACCTACTGATAGCCGCTGCTCTACCACTTAACACCAACTTGGAAATATCAAATTACAGTTAGACAAGTGTTTTTTGTTGTGTTTTTAGAAAGAAAATAGTTCCCTTATTTTTTTTCCTAAGTGTTGAGTGTACTATGGAAGTGTGAAATGACTATGCAGTGCATTGTGTGCTGTGTGTAGAGTAGTGTTTCTTAAAAGTAAACACAATAATGTTACAATTGCATAAATAAAATCCCTAACCTTTTAATATTACAGGATGCTTTTTTTTTAATTCACATAGTAGAAAGTAGAAATGATCATGATCATTATAATCACATTATTATTTTTATGTTATTTTTATGTATTTATATAGCGCCAACAAATTCCACAGCGCTTTACAGTGGGTGGATGAACAAACACCAGACAAGTTGGACACACAGGAACAGAGCGCTTGAGGGCCCTGCTCAGTGAGCTTACAAGCTAGAGGGAGTGGGGAAAGTGACACAAAAGGTAAGGATAGTATTAGACACATAAAAGTAAAAGGTAAAATAATGTGCGGGGGGCTGGGCTTTCACAAATGTTGAAAAGGTACATCAATCTTATTGAAATCAGAATAGGTTATGTACAAAATAGCATTAACAAAGACATTTTGTTTGGATTATAAAACATTGCCACATATTGCATTCTATACAGCAGAAAAGGAGGGATGAAAAAAAAAACAAAAAAAACAAAGAGGGATAATAATCGAAGAGTAAACACATCTATTGGAAGTAACCCTCTTAAACAGTAAAACATTTACAAATTTACTGCAATGGGTAATGAGAGGTTAAGTGACTAAAGCTAGTAAAAAGAGAAATAACAAAAAAAGGAGAAGCAGTGATAGTGGACCACGTGGATATATTGAAATAATTGACGACACAGACAAGACACAAAGAGAAAAAGAAATAGATAGAATAGAGAAATGGGAGATGGGGAAATTAGGGGAGAGGGGGACATCGTGAACTGCTGTGATCATTTTGTCAAGTTCCATTGTCTCATTGATTTTTTTTCCAAGTCTTTTATTTTTATTTTGACATACATTCTTACAAAAAAGACATAAACAACAATTATGCCAGGTAATTCCCATACATAATTTGTCTCATTGATTGTATGTGTAATCATAGTCATTCTGGGTTTACTTTCTGCCCATAATTCTGCTATGGCTCTATGGGTTAAGGCAAGTTTACCTGCCAATTTGACTTCTGTTCTCATGAGAGTGAGGTTTAGAGAGAAGTAGAGACCAAGGGTCATGGAAAAAGGATTTAAACAGGATGGTAGAAATAAATAAAGAAACAGCAGACAAAGAGTTTGAATTTGAGTATCCCACTCACCACAGCCCTTCCAGTAAAGTTTATAATGCATTTCATAAAGTTTAAGAGGAGTGAGATAGCAGTGTAGTAGGATTTTTTCAAGCTTGTTCCTTATATGTAATACACATGGCTAAAGAAGCAGAATAGTCCCAGATATCCTGCAAGGTGGTAGAGTCATCCAGGTGGGGAAGGGGGTGGGGGAACATTTTTTTTTCAAGGCTGAAATTTATGGAAATGCAATTAGAGAAGAGTGAATAGTTTGGGTGGAATATATTATAGAGATATGACCTTTCTGTAAAGGAGCTACAGGACATACATGTTTTAAAGGGAGTGAGCTTAGCTACACCAACCAGACAAACCAGTTATGAAGTTGTATATAGTGGAATAAGACAGAAGGAAAAAGAAAGGTGGAATATATGAAAAAAAGAGGAAAGAGTCTTGAGAGAAGAGACAAATGAGGACAATAAGTCACTGTCTTTAAAGTGCCTAAATAAACTTGGTTCTATACCGGGAAGGAAATGTTTGTTTATGGGGAAAAGGAGTAAGAGGTTAGAAAGGAGAGGTAAGGTCGAACTTCACTCCCAACCTATCCCAGATCTGGAAAGAATTATTGTGGGATCCTTTAACTGACATATTAAGCATTTTGTAATTAGATATCAACCTACTCTTAACTCCCTCCAGACTTTTCAATTTCAAGCTATTAAAGACGAACAAATGCTTGAGGGAATGTGGACAGGTAGGCACACTGCATCATATCTTTTGGCCATGCCCAAAACTCACACAATACTGGAAAGATATACACACATTAATTGGAATCCTTACCACCTTAATTCCAACTTTGTCACCCACAATGTGTCTCTTGAAGAAACTCCTAGATGGTTTACCCAAACTTACAAAAATTATAATACGCCATAAGGAAACGCCATCAGCAAACTCAGTCATTCCTCGATACTGGAAATCGGATACTATTCCTTCTATGAATGAGGTGTTAAACAACATACTAGTGATCAAGAGGTGTGAAGTGGCCTTTAGAGCACCTTCATACACTCTGGAAACCCTATGGTATGAATGGGGACTCTGGGAGCGGGATGTCAGAAAAAGATATTCACTTTCCTCACTTACCTCATGTGACCAGACATCAACACAGACAGTTATTCAATATTGTCATTAAGCCAGCGGACAAAGGTGGAGGATTAGTGATTCAATCAACTCAAATGTACATAGGTGAGGCTCTCAGACAACTAAATGATGTCAACGTATATGAAAGACTTCCATCAGACCCTATCAAACAAATCCAAAAAGTTTTTACTGAATTTTTAAACAAAGGTGTAGAGCAAGGCATTTTAAACAAACAAGAATTTAATTTTTTAAATAACCAATATCCCATAACACCTGTAATCCCATAACACCTGTAATTTCCTCCCAAAAATTCATAAAAGCGAAACCTTACCACCTGGAAGACCAATTGTATCAGGCATAGGTTCCCTTTTAAGCAATCTTTCCCAATATATAGATATCATTTTACAGCCTTCAGTCAAACTTATGAGATCGTACCTCCAAGATTCTATGGCTCTTTTAAACTTGTTAAATAATTTTATATGGAAATCTACAGGGAGTGCAGAATTATTAGGCAAGTTGTATTTTTGAGGATTCATTTTATTATTGAACAACAACCATGTTCTCAATGAACCCAAAAAACTCATTAATATCAAAGCTGAATATTTTTGGAAGTAGTTTTTAGTTTGTTTTTAGTTTTAGCTATTTTAGGGGGATATCTGTGTGTGCAGGTGACTATTACTGTGCATAATTATTAGGCAACTTAACAAAAAACAAATATATACCCATTTCAATTATTTATTTTTACCAGTGAAACCAATATAACATCTCAACATTCACAAATATACATTTCTGACATTCAAAAACAAAACAAAAACAAATCAGTGACCAATATAGCCACCTTACTTTGCAAGGACACTCAAAAGCCTGCCATCCATGGATTCTGTCAGTGTTTTGATCTGTTCACCATCAACATTGCGTGCAGCAGCAACCACAGCCTCCCAGACACTGTTCAGAGAGGTGTACTGTTTTCCCTCCTTGTAAATCTCACATTTGATGATGGACCAAAGGTTCTAAATGGGGTTCAGATCAGGTGAACAAGGAGGCCATGTCATTAGATTTTCTTCTTTTATACCCTTTCTTGCCAGCCACGCTGTGGAGTACTTGGACGCGTGTGATGGAGCATTGTCCTGCATGAAAATCATGTTTTTCTTGAAGGATGCAGACTTCTTCCTGTACCACTGCTTGAAGAAGGTGTCTTCCAGAAACTGGCAGTAGGACTGGGAGTTGAGCTTGACTCCATCCTCAACCCGAAAAGGCCCCACAAGCTCATCTTTGATGATACCAGCCCAAACCAGTACTCCACCTCCACCTTGCTGGCGTCTGAGTCGGACTGGAGCTCTCTGCCCTTTAACAATCCAGCCACGGGCCCATCCATCTGGCCCATCAAGACTCACTCTCATTTCATCAGTCCATAAAACCTTAGAAAAATCAGTCTTGAGATATTTCTTGGCCCAGTCTTGACGTTTCAGCTTGTGTGTCTTGTTCAGTGGTGGTCGTCTTTCAGCCTTTCTTACCTTGGCCATGTCTCTGAATATTGCACACCTTGTGCTTTTGGGCACTCCAGTAATGTTGCAGCTCTGAAATATGGCCAAACTTGTGGCAAGTGGCATCTTGGCAGCTGCACGCTTGACTTTTCTCAGTTCATGGGCAGTTATTTTGCGCCCTGGTTTTTCCACACGCTTCTTGCGACCCTGTTGACTATTTTGAATGAAACGCTTGATTGTTCGATGATCACGCTTCAGAAGCTTTGCAATTTTAAGAGTGCTGCATCCCTCTGCAAGATATCTCACTATTTTTGACTTTTCTGAGCCTGTCAAGTCCTTCTTTTGACCCATTTTGCCAAAGGAAAGGAAGTTGCCTAATAATTATGCACACCTGATATAGGGTGTTGATGTCATTAGACCACACCCCTTCTCATTACAGAGATGCACATCACCTAATATGCTTAATTGGTAGTCGGCTTTCGAGCCTATACAGCTTGGAGTAAGACAACATGCATTAAGAGGATGATGTGGTCAAAATACTAATTTGCCTAATAATTCTGCACTCCCAGTAGTTTTATATTGGTGACATGCTACGTCCAGTCACTATATACTATTATACCTCATGATATAGGCTGTCGAGCCGTAAGAGATATTTTAACTAAAGAAGGAAAAATGGCAGGCCATCAAATAGAGTTTATTTTAGAAGGTATTACTATTATTAAAAAAAATAACTATTTTTGGTTTTTAAATTCATTTTATCTCCAAAAAAGAGGTACGGCTATGGGGACCAGGTTTGCTCCCAGCATTGCAAACTTGTTTATGGCTGACTGGGAGTCAGAAGCCATTTTATTAATCACGCGTGAAGAGCAAACCTGGTCTCCTTTTTTAGATATATCGATGATCTCTTTTTTATTTGGGATGGTACTGAAGAAGCACTTAATTCTTTTATTACTAATCTTAATCTGAACAATAGAGGTATAATCCTCACTTACGAATATAGCAGAGAACAAATTCATTTTTTTGACCTTGATATTTTTATAAAAAATGGAAAAGTACACACAAAGACTATTTTCAAAAAGGTTTGTGTTAATACTGCTATTGACAAGAATAGTTGCCACTACCAACCGTGGTTAGACAGCGCCCCAAAAAGCCAAATACTTAGACTCAGGAGGAATTGCTCAGAATTAAGAGACTTGGACATGCAAGCAAACCTTTTAAAAGATAAATTTGTTCAAAAAAATTATTCAAAATCAGAATTCGAAAATACCATCATAGAGATTTAAAAAAAAGATAGGAATGAACTTTTAAAATACAAACCCAAAACTACAGATACGAAAATACCTTTACCGATTATTTTTAATTTTAATAATAAGAGTAATAATGTCAAAAAGGTTATAAACAAACACTGGCACCTTCTAAAACAAGATGAAATATTCAACAAAATTATACCGGAACGTCCAAATATTATATTTAGGGGTGCCCAAAATTTTAAATCTATATTAACTAATAATTATACAAGAGAATCTAAAAAAACCCTCCTATATCTTTTTCCCACAAATTAAAGGTTACTGTAAGTGCAAATTGTGCATTGTGTGTAAAACCACTAACCCTGATGTTCCTTCTAAAGTAACAGAATTTGTATCAAAAAGGACAAACAAGGTTTACATAATAAATGATTTTATTAATTGTTCCACAAAAAAATGTGACATATCTGCTTGAATGCCCTTGTGGCCTCCAATATGTTGGAATGACCACAAGGTGCTTAAAAATACGTTTGAGCGAACACTGCAGAAACATTAAGAATGGATACTTGAATCATTCAGTTTCCAAACATTTTATTATACATAATAAAGACCCCAAAATGTTGAAATGTATTGCTATAGGAAAATGTACGGTTCCATGGAGGGGTGGAAATATTAAAAATATTTTAGGCAAGAAAGAAATGGAGTGGGTTTATAAACTTCAAACTCTTGCACCTTATGGTTTAAATGTTGATTTTGACTTGTTTAATTTTTTATGAATATTTAATATTTTATTTTTTATTATCCAATTCCAGTCCTTCTGTTCTCTGTTTTATATATTTTTTATATTTTATTTTCTACTTTTTATCTTTCCTCTCATTGCTTTTACTATTATTATCACACTTTTTCTTTTAGTCACCATGCCTGCTTTGTAGTGTACTAGGCATGCTTCCAATATATCTTATTTATTTATCCTTCCCTTTCTCCTCCTTTTTCTATCCCACTATAGCCGGCTGCAGCTCTTGCGCTGGCCGTTTTGTTTATTACGTTCCCATGGCGACGGCTACAGCTTCGTGTAAGCCGTCGTCTATTCACATCCTTCTTCCTGATGACGACGGCCGCAGTTCTGTGCGTGCCGCCGTCATCAACATTACCGCTCCCCCTTTTCGACGTCAGCCGCATCATGTGCGTGCTGACGTCCATCCCTACACCCACTGGCGCCAGCCGCATTGCCTATGCGAAATGACGCCAGTTGCCCGCCCCTTTCCATGACGCCGGCGGCTGCGCAGTGCCGGCCGGCGTCATACTACATGTCCCATCACCCCCCTCGGCCGGTGAAGCCAGTCATGTGACCGAGCTTCATTATATCTATTCTCTTTATGTACAACTCGTTTTTAATATATCACTAGATTTTCTAAACATTTATTTTTACCTTGTTTTATATCTTTTATACTAAACTTGTTTTTACTATGGTTTAACACATGTAATCTAATTTGTATTCTGATTGGCTGCCCGAATTTTGGCGCCAATTTTTGAATGTTTGTATATGCTATTTAAAGGATCCGCTGCCAGGTATCAGGTTCTTTACCCATATTGATAACGCCGATTGGCGAAACGCGTTTATGGTTTTTATATTGTGTAAATTTTAAATATTAAAGTATATTTGGTAACTTTTTATTGTACCATTTATCTTTTTATACACATATATTTATTATTGCTACCTGGCATCATTCCTTTTTATCCGCTGGACTCCAAGTAATCCTAGGTGGGGATTATACCACCAACGCGAACTATCAGGAGCAGTTGATCTGCTCCTGTCTTGTGAGTTTCCACTTTTACTATTATATATTTCATTTAAAGTTTTATGCAGAGAACACTATTGGCTGTCTCTTTTCATTTGAGTGTCTTTCACACTACGGAAGGAGGAAGTACGTGAAGGAAAGCCATCCCATATCCTACAAGCGGGGATCTAAACCGCTGTACGCCCTCTACACCAGAGCTGGTTCTAGCTCTTTCAAATGTGAGTTTGCAATCAAGTTTTTCATTTTAATTCCTCTTTTTTAAGATATACTACACTATTTTGGCTCTGTATTTGTTCTTATCTCTTGCATACGAGACGTCCCATAAGGAAGATAATAAGCAAGACTGCTATTTCAGACCAAGTACCATCACACAATACGATTTCAATGGACATTGCCAGATAAGACTCTTTCCCTTTATTCATTGATTTTATCCGGACTTTTCGTATTATTTAAAGTTTTATCCAAGCGCAGCCCTTTCCTGTATTTTTACTCTCTTGTGTTTTATTTTAAGGGTTCTTGAGGGATTCCCTTATAGGGTTGCTGCTAATCTGTGTTATTTAGCGCTTACTCATTGTTCTGGTTTTATTCAATATTATTAAAAAAAAAAAAAATCGAGACACAGCAGATCTGAGATCTTTTTTTTATTGTCATGTGTTATAATGCATAATTGACATAATGTTCGTAACACAAACAATTTCCTCTACATTTGCAATTAACACTGGACACATATATTCATTGGATTCCCCAGTTATATATATTGTTGTTAATTTGTAATTTAGGCAATGTTATTGTTATCATTGTTATTGAACAAATCTTTAAAATAATAAAAACATTTGAAAATATATCAACTTACTGACTTTTCCAACTCTCATATGAAAAGCAGAATCTAGAAAAGTGTTTTACATATACATGATGTGCCCCTATAAAAGGTTGCGTCTAATACTCGTTCACTAAAAAAAGAATCAAACACAGAGACTTATTTCACTTGAAGGCTTATTTTACCCAGTCTGTTCATATTCTTACACATGTGTATGTGAGCAATAAATATATGATGTCATGGAAATATACAAGCGTTACAGCTCAGAGCACATTACAAATTGACTTCATAAGGGTCTTATAAATTAAACAAACTTCTAATGTTATATTGTATTGTGTGACTGTGGTTACAATTACCTCAAAAGTTAATGTGTCAAGGCATACAGGCTCCGCAGGGAATAATTCTTGTTCTTCTTAAGTATCTGCAGATGCCGTTGTGGAAAAGAAAATATTTTTTGTCAGGTGTGAAACATCCAATATGTAAGAAAATATAAATGTTCTAAAATCTCCTGAATCAATGTTTTTAATACAACAGTTTGAGTATCCATTTTCAAAGAAGATGTATGTTACATATTATTTTTTTGTATTACTTAATACCCTTGAGATCAGGGATTGTTTGGTGTACAGAAGAGACATTCTGAAATTTTTACTATTTCTTTTACTATCAAATTTTCCATATGCAGTTGGCAGGGAGACAATTTTTAGGCAAGTCCTAGGTTTTGCCAGATATCAAAAAAAAAATTTTTTAAAAAAATGTGGGGACTGTGCCCACAGACTAATAGTTCCATAACCAGTATAAAGAGCTAAGGATTATGGTGTTTATAATGTCTCTTGAACCCTTTCATGATGGAACGCGTGTATACACAACTAATAGTTTATTCACCCGTAACCTGTATTTGCATATAAAAATAAAATGGGCAATTACACATGAAATGGTATTATTGGAAGTGAATTTAATTTGCAACTTGTTCTGTATTTAGGAGTTAAATCACTTTGCTTCTGCAGTCCTAGCCACACCTCCCCTGTATGAAACTTACACAGCCTCTCGAAACACTTCCTGAAACAAATGTGTTTTTATAGCTTATCTTATTGCACAGTAAATTTAATTTAAAATGTCTTATTGTCTGCTTTGTTAATAGCCAACTAGAGTCTGATGAAGGTAAAGTAGACACAACTGGGTATGGGTCTTGGTAGAGTAAAGAATGTAGGGGAAAGGGGTTATGGACAAAGTGACAAAAGTGCAGGGAAAGTGTGCATGGGCAAAGTGACAAGTGGGGGAATTGTGGATGTAGGTGGAAAAATTGAGTCATGGACAGAATGAACAAGTGGCAGAAATTGGATCAAATAACGTTACATACATGTGATATGGTCCTTAAAAGAACACTATAGGGTCACAAACACAAACATGTATTCCTGACCCTATAGTGTTAAAATCACCATCTAGCCCCTCTGGCCCCCACTTGACCCTCCCCACCCCCCCAAATATTGCAAATCTTACTTTTATTTCAGCCTGCTGCTGCTGGCTCTGCCCCTGATCTGCCTGCTTGGTTGACATCAGAAATTTTGATCAAAAGTCACATAGGAAAGCACTGGATTGGCTAAGACCGTCAAGGAGGCAGATCAGGGGCAGAACCAGCACAAGCCAAACACAGCCCTGGTCAATCAGCAGCTCCTCATAGAGATGCATGGAATCAATGCATCTCTATGAGGTAAGTTCATTGTCTGCATGCAGAGGGTGGAGATACTGAATGACCGTACTGCACAATGTGCAGCAATGCCTCAGGAAGCACCTCTTGTAGCAATCTGCGGTGTGGCCAGTGGAGGTATCCCAAGAATTTAATGTAAACACTTGTTTTTCTCTGAAAAAAACAGTGTTTACAGCAAAAAATCTAAAGGGAATAATTGCATTCCCCAGAACAAATACATTAAGCTGTAGTTGCTCTGGTGACTATATTATCCCTTTAATGAGTTATATTGCAAAGAAATACAAATATACTGTTTATACTTTTGCAGGGTGAATTTCAAATTTGAGGACAAAGTAGTTAAACTAGACGCATATCTTACTTTGAAATTCACTCAGTGGAGTCTCAGGTCTTCTATAAAACATGAGTAGTGACAAGTAAAGCATAATTTAAAGCTCACTATCTGTGTTTATCTTCTAACTCCATCTCGGTGTATATTTTCATTGGCGTAAATAATTGTAAATTAATTTTCTTTGTGTTAATGGTATTAATGATCTAAGACTGTCACAAAGTTCTTAATCCAATTTACAGGAATTGCGAATCCTACAAACAGAGGTACTAGATAGACAAAAGTGGGCTTTAGAGTGGTCATACTTCACGTTAATACAGATAAAGACAGAGTCAGGAATAGCCAAGGTCAGGGATATAGAAGTACAGATAAACAGAATAGCAAGCCAGATCAGTATACCAGAAAACCACAAGGTCCGAAACAAGCCGGAACAGAATACCAGAAATACAAGAAGTCAAATAAAAGCTGAGGTCAATATCAAGAAATAACAAGAGACCTACTATGAGCACTAAAATGTATCAGAGCAGAAACCACGATAGGTGAAAGAACAAGGGTCCAAATTAGACTAATATAGGCCAACAATAATTCTTATTGGTCTACGTCATCTCTGTGACTCCAAATTAATTGATAAAGAGCAGGTATTAATTTATAAAGGCAGGCATTAGATAAATTTACTTTAATTATAAAAAGCGCACCAATAAAATGGGCAGTGTTTAATATAATGCCGGGAGGAATACAGCTGACAGGATTTTGGCCCGCGTGAACAAGCAGAGGGAGCTGTTCACCGGGTTGCATGGTAAGTACACGCTGCTCAGGTCGCGTGGCTACATTGAGCATTCAGGCTGTGTAACCGGACGAGGGGAGCAGCACAGGCACGAGCCAAGAGGAGCAGTGGGTAAGTTCATGGCAGACTCTCAGCTAATCATCCTCATACTTAGTAGGATGAAATTGTCATAGATAACATGGTAAATGTAAAATCTGCTTTATCAACCTTGCTTAAGAGGGGGCCATCTCTGAGTGCCATGAAGATCCTTTGTTTTTGTCATAAAACTGGGAGATGGTGTCCAGAAACTCTAGACAACATGACCACTACTCACTTGTGTTTATATTGTTTTCAATTTCACTTTGAAGGGACACTGTAAGCACCAAAAATAACTTTAGCTTAATTATATGCTTTACTGTACTTACTACTATATGTTTTTCTATTCAATATAGATCATACTCCTGCAGGTTTATTAAATAGATCATGCCCCTTCAGTCTCTTTGCTAACTTCCCTGCCACTTAGGACTTATATCACTTTGCTTATTCAGAGAAATACACGTAAGGACACTATTCTTTTTCTCTAAACCATTGCAGATAAACTGTAAATGTCACAACTTAAGAAAAGTTATTCTCAAAATTATCATCAGTTTCATTTTAAATACCCACATGTGATTTATCTGCCCATTTCTAAGTATTAAATTAATCCCATTTTTAAGGGAAAAAAAATTATTTCTGTTTCAATGCTAATATTTCAGGTCATGCTCTAAATATTGTGAGAACAGATTTATATATTTTTTGTAACATGCTTTATTGATTTAGCTTAAATAACATGAAAATTATAGTGGTTATTTTGCTTTAGGATGAGCATACATTTAAGGGATACAAGCCCAGCAACACATATTCCGGGCGGAAAGGTAAAATTAACTGCAGGTGTGTGTCAACAAGCTTAAATACCTTCCATGTCTTGGCACCTTTAGGGTAGCTTCACTAGAATTTAAGTAAGAGCTCTCCTTGCCACATATCTGGAGACACCTGGATACATATGTGACAATATTAATGGTGTTTGGTGCCATCGGAACAGCAATTTGCATTGAAGCTCATGATGATTAGTGCATCAGGTTTAACCTTGTCTTTTGGTTAGTATTTTTGGCCACTCGTAATCAGTAAATGTTACCCCCCACAACCTCTCCCATTGTTTATTGTAGTTTGTATTTTGTGGACCCTTAGATTCTTGAATAGGAGTGTAACATACTGAAATCCCTTTAATGGCTTTGGGTTACTTTCATCAGTAGTTCAAGTGGGAGCAGATGTTTTTCACCTGCTCAGTTAATGCACTATTAGAAAGAAGATGCTTGACTTTAACTATGTAAACAGGTTGTTTAGTGGTATATTGTGAGAATTACTTACCTGTTCAAAGGAAATCAATGTCATTGCTACATAGGTCTCCCACTTTGACTATCCTTCTATCATGCCAATGTGCTAAATTTATTACTGGGATCCAACAGCACAGGATATCAATCAGAGCCATCTGATATATCCCCGGTAAACAGTGGGATTGTTTGCTTGGTCATCGCCATAGGAACAGTGAGTGGTAGTGTGGAGACATTTTGAGCTCTTATGGACCATCTGATTGGACCAGAGAAAGTGGGATATATGATAGGGCCAAATGGGGCATCCTCAATGACAACACATTGCTTGAGGCCTCATTTTGACAAGTATAACAAGGTTTGTGATAATGATTTGACTTGATAATTTACTAACAGATTTATAATTCCAATTTTGTGTGAACACAAAGGCAGAGGGATTGTGTGAAATAAATTTAAAAAATTTGTCAGGGACATAATTTTAACAGAAGTATGATATATCATGGGACTTGAACAACAGAGGTGGCATTAGCATTTAGATTAATTCCTCGACATCCTGTGTGGTCTAATTTCCAGTCATACTTGTAATTAAGTTGCAAGAACTGTAGAGTTTCTATAGGTAATTTTTCTCTTAATGCTTTGAGTAACCAAGTGTTACCTTTAATGTTTAAGTAAAAGGACAGGGACAGTAACAGTGATTGATATGTCATTTGTAACAAAGCAAATTTATGGGAGATATTTCAGGTCTATCCCTTGGATCCTGACCTTATGAACAGATAGGTCAAGCTAGTGGTACCAGTGGGCATAAAGGGCCTTGTATTGTTGAATATATTAAACGGTGACAACAGGCATCTCATGGCTAAAATCCATATTGTACATATAGCAGCGGGGTTAGAGGGCATCCATTACTTGTATTGTTGGATATATTAAAAGGTGACAACAAGCAGCTCATGGCTAAAATCCATGTTGTAGGACCTGAATAAAGGCTCATCATAGCTTTTAAAAAAAAGAAATGTAAACTCAGGATTTGTAAATGTTCTCTCCCTATTTAAGCAATTTAGTTGTTCGAATGCCTTCTCTGTGGCCAGATACAGGAGGAGGCAACCGACCTCACACTGTTGAGCCACACTGAGATTTATAGCTTGTCTGGTTGTACAGGAAGCTTGCCTGGTGAGTTATGGGGCTTGGCTGATGAGTTATGGGGCAATCTTTTGAATTATAAAGAGTGCTTTAAGATTTAGCAAATAAGTTGGCAATCAATTGCAGATTATATATTTTATGCTGCCTGTCATCTATTTAAAATGGAATGGAGGAAGATGTAGACAGTTTTCTGTTTATTTCCTAGTATTAGGCTGGCCTTATTTCCTGACATGCAAATTTAGGCATATTGTCCCACAATTCAAAGATTCCACATGTTGTAACAGAGAATAATAAGTAATAAAATATATTCTACTCGTTTTTTGTGAACCTGAGAATAGAAAGACCAATCTTTAGCATTTGGGTCCAGAATTATTTATACATCATACATTTGTTTTTCATTTACGACTGCCTACATTTTTGCTACATCTCCATACCGCTTTATCCTTTTCAATAGGGATGGAGGAATCCAGATCTGGATCTGTAATCTCCACATATCTTGTGGTAGAAGGATGGGACACAGGATGAACAGGAATTGGGTTGGCAAATATATGTGACCAACGATACTTTGTAGCCATTAACGCCTTAAGAATATTATAGCATTCAGTCATGTCATTCACAATCAACTGGAAGCGGTATTGCAACAACTTGTGAATAAAACCTGAGGGAACCCTTGTTTTAGTGTGGCTTACAGAATGATATCGGTGTGGGTACAAAGGATGTTAACATTAAGGGATTTTGCCCTTGCCAAAGTATGTTTCCTGCATGCAAATAATGTATGTTTTTTGTCTAAGGCTTCTTCTCCAAAACATTGAGATTGAGCGATAGCATTTTTAATGCTGTATTGAGATAGGTCTAAGTACGGTAACTAATTATAAAGGTTAGTGAATCCATTCGCATTCAGTGGAACGCCAGTGCAGAAAGTCTACAAAGTTATATAACACCGTTTTAAAACTGTATGCAACTATATACAATAAATTGGATCCCAGTTAGCGGCAATAGAAACAGTGTACATGTATATTGTAATAGAATAGACTCTCTGGGAAACCACCTGACAAGCGAAAGGCTTCCAAGAAAGACCCTTGAAAGCTTTTTTGAGGTGCAGTGTCACGCATATAGGGCACATCATTTCTCTTAGATATAAACAAGAAACAAGAAAAAACAAAAACAGTTATCTAACAGAATAGCAGAAAGTGGAATGCAAAGGAAAAAAAATCACATGGCATATGTGTGAGATCCTCAAATATATGAGAGTAAAAGGTGGCTATGCAATAAACTCAAAAGCTGCTGGTCTAGAGATCAGTTGTTTAGCAAGATCATAACTATACTAAGTGTGATAAGTAGTAAGCACATCACAATATTGTGCTTAAATGAACATGTTGCTACACAAATGCAGGCAAATATGAAAGCAAGTACAATTTCAATAGAAACACTGATTAACAATACAGTTTATCTTCATATAGGTGAACAGGAAGCTGGTGAAGTTGAGTCCCATTCAGCTTGTCAGAGATGGTCATTGGGTCTTTGGGTTGTCATAGAACATGATTTTTGTTGTGGCAGTAGGTTACATTGTTGTAAGAGTCTTTTACCCTGCTGAGGAGATAGACTTGGTAGTGACATTTGAGGTAATTAGAAGTCAGTTGTGATAGCCCCAATGGTACAGGACACCATTTTTTTCTTAGAATGGTGGTCACTGGTCAGGGAACTCGTCTCCATTGCATAGTGAATGATGAGAGATGAATGGTGGAAAACTCAGCTGCAAGTTTTTGAAGTGTTCTTCTTGCTTGCAATAAAATATTTTGGGTTGGTGGCATTGGGTGGTGCATAATGGACTTTAGGTAGGCTGTGAATCTGGTTGATGATACATTCTGATAAACTAAGATCAGGTAGAAGAATTGCCATGTATTTTTTAAAATAATTTTCAAGCTCCGTTGAGGACATAGCATTTGGTATGACCTGTATTTTTATATTGTTTCTTCTGACACTATCTTCAAGATCAGCAAACTTCTTCTCTAATGAAGATACTGCCTTGTGCCTATCCACTAATGTGTTAAATGTGAATCCACAATCTCATCTATTTTCCCATCCAATTTATCTGTGTGTTTACTAATTTAATGTATAATGTTGGCCAACTCTGAAGTAAAGCATAAGACATCAGTTTGTATGTCCTTCTGAAGATCCCCAGGATTTATACGATTTTAGTTAGATTTTAATACACATTTTATTAAAAATATCAAACATGAGATTCAAGGTAGCAGAAGCATGCCTTTTTCCACATTTAAACACAATACACATATTTAATCCAATATGTTATAGATCTTAAAACAAAATATATAATATATGAATACATTCTAATATTTTTGAAGAGCATAAAAACGAAAGTACAAACATAAAAGTTATAAAGCATGAATGAGAGGAAAAAGGAGAGACAAGGAAAAAAGAGCTAAAATAAGTATAGAAATGCACTTCTACGTCCAGTTATTAAAAACTTTATTTCTTAGAGTTCAGTATTCATTGTTATGATGGGTGATGTAAAGTACTTAGAGTGAGAGTCTTCCCAGGATCAAATTACTGCTCACTATTTACTCAAAACACATTCTAATTTAATAACGTAACAAAATGTTTAGGAAGACCTTCTAGATTCAGTAAGACTACATTTGGTGTAAATAAATGATTATGCATACAGGTCTTACAAATTGGCAAGTACGCCACTCATGTAATGCAGTACATTCCTGTCTAATAAATTCAGAGTAAGTTGTGAAGGAGAAAAATATTTATCTTTGCCATCTACCCATGCTAAAACACTTCTAGTAGAATGACTTTGTATTACTTGTGCTAAATATGATGCTAAATAATGTGCTAGAAATACTAAATTAATTTTAATGTTGATAAACACAGTGTATTGAATAAGATATTGTTTCTCAGTTTCATGGTACACATTATTTAAAAAAATATTTTTCTAAAAATATAAACTTATAATTATCTATTTTCCACTGTTTACAATACAATACATACTATAGATGTCACCATCCCATTAATCTTTTTTATAGACCTCTTAAAACTGACAAGCTACCTTCCAATGGCACTGGCTTACTGTGGTGCTGTTGTAGACTTTTGCACTGAGACTGGAGAGATCTGATCCAACTTCATGGTGTTCCTTTAACTAATAATTTGCTCCCATTTCTAGGGGCTGCTAATTACCTGCCGGTTTTTATGTAACCTGACTTAATTCCTGAAAGTCTTCATGAGGGCCCTGTATTCACATTGGTTGGCTGGCTATTTTCTAGCTCAACCAGTAGTGGAAGTGGCTATTAATGGAACACACCAAGCAACATAACCACTATGGTGAGATGTAGTAGTTATGGTGCCAGAAGTGCTATGGAGCACCTCTGTGAGATGAGAAACCATTTCTGAATGTTAGCGTAAGACTCTCAGTCAGTAGACTCAGATGATGCAATGGATATTCGTGCAAAGGAACATCCAACTCTCTGACAATGGTAGTGGCAAGGAGCAGCATCTAGAAAACCCCAGATCAAAAATGGTTTGACTGCATAAAATAGGGGGCAACAGGGCACTCCTAGCAAAATACCCACTTTGACAAGCTATAGTGATTATAGTGCTTAAATTGTTCCTATAGAGAAAAACAGTGTTGTGTGAGTCAGACCTGTCCCTGAATCATGTACTTGCCCTTGTTTTCTGAGTATCCTATAGCCCTGTACTTTTATCCAGAGTATCACTAAGGCTAATACCTATCCAGAGTATTCCAGATGCCTTTATCTGGAGTATCACAGAAGCCTGTATTCTACATGTCGCTAAGGATTGTATCCCGAGTACCATAGTTCCTTCTAATCTGCCTTATTTACCTAATTTTATTTGCTTTGTTAATTTGTATTTGCTACATTGTTTCTGCGTTATATGTTGGCTTTGGAGTTATTCAATTATACTTGACTTACTTTACTCTTTACTCTTTTTGCTTCCTATTTTATCTATTTCTTGAATATTGGGTTCCTATTAAACACCTCATTGTTAAGGCAACCAGTCTCAGCACTATACCACCTCTAATCCCGACAACAGGACATAAATAGTAGCTTCGAAATGCATGCTTTTATTGATACATTCACAGCATGGTTTTCACCAGAGCTTTATGGATGAAATAGCTATATCATCACATGAAAGCTGCTTTTTACTGGATCTGTGCTATTGCAAGACTTCTACTTTTGTGATTTTGACATTATAAGTGTTTCTATTAGATTTGTTGCTACACATTCTCACCAATGTTTTAAGTAAGCCTTTCTGAATTTGTATGGAGTCTTTATTTTTCATGCTTTAACTGCTGATACACATCTTATTTTTTAGAGTGTACATTTATCCATCTTTCCATTTAATACAGCCATTTCAAAACATATATGTTCTATCCACTTATATGAGCTGTTCAGTACACAGCTTTGTTGCATATGAATATAATCATATAGGAATGTCACTATTAAACTTTTATTCTTTTGAACATATATATTTGGTGATTTTGCTAAGCTAGAATAATGCAGAATAAGTGCATGTTATTTATTATTTTGTGATCTTTACAAGTCCCCAAGGTTAACATATTGTGTTACATCCTAATAGTTACTAATGACAATGATGTTGGTTCTCCTGATTAAGCATACACAGTATAGTATACTGTATGGGTTGTTTGACGTTCCTCATTATCAAGCTTATGGAAAATGGAATGTATTGAGTTCTAGAAATAATCAAGCTGATAGTGTATTAATTTCAAAGCTGTTAAAATGAATGGGAACTCTTTTTTACTGAACTCTGATTGATCAATGCTCATCTCATTGTAAATATTGAATTATTTGGTTTCAATCTGCCAATTATTAAACATGCTGAGCTTACTAGGGAATGAGGTGGCTTGAGGTTTAATTATCTAATGAGGCAGAAAAAGCCTTAGGCCAAATGAATAAAGGCCAAATAGTTGTAAGTAAGCTAATTCCTAAAACTGTAATGTTTAATTACCATTAGTTATGTACTGCGGCACACATCCTAATTGTTGGATGTCTAGGGTGTGAAATAGGTTTGTAGTGCACACATATATAACAATAATAAACATTTTTTTTAAATGCATCTCTTAGAAGTATGATATATCATGTGTTTCAAATAGATTAAGCTTGGAATAATTTGGAAGCATAGTAAAATTATTATTTAAGTATTATATTTAAATTTAATAAATGTCTTTTTTATATACAAAATAACCAAACATACACATAATGGAGAGGAATGTGCACATTTATAAAACTTCAGCAGGATATTTGCAATCTGCTGAAATTAATTTGGTGCAATTAAAACTAATTCACTGAGTATCATTTGCATATATCAGAATATATCAGCATACATCAGAATATTTAAATGAAATGTTTCTTAAGTCATCCCTAATTAAAACCGAGCAAGTTTTGAAAATGTGAATCTTTATAGCAGTGCCATGGTGTAGCCCACATAGTTCTCTTTCGCACTCATAATCCCAATGGAGACTGGCTAAACCTATAGTATTGATGGTCTGCAAGGTGTTATAGGTTATGTTAGAATGAGAGCATGTTAAAATGCCTTTAATTTTCTTTTATTTTCTGTGTAATATTATTCTGTTATTAGTTTAACAGAGAATCAATAAATATTATTATTTTTTAAATATGAAGTTTAAATACAGCTGGGTAACATAATACAAGTTACAGCCTTAATTTAGTTGCTACTGTTACTTTTTTAAAAGGTTCTCTTTATTGCATAAAGGTTTTATCACAAATTAATGTTTTCTTTTCAAACATATTGCTTTTGATAGTAAAACAAACATGTAAATATGTCACAAGGCCCAAGGTTAAAGATATAAGTTAATTTGATGTGAGGTCATTTAGGAGTAATAAGCTATTATTGACTGGCATTCCTTACAATTTAAGTATTTTACTTGACAGACAGTTCATTCTTTCTTGCATCAGCTTGTGGGGACTCTGATTTGCATTCAATTTATGACACTTTCTCTTGAAAAATTAACAATTATCATCTTTTACTTGCTTATCCTCAGAGCTATGACCCACTCCTCAACAAGCTTCCCTGTCTTGCTCATTAGTCTGCTGCTTAGTTCCCTCTTAACTAGATTCTTCATGCACACAACCTTTTGTTTAGCATGCACTAACCTTTCTTCTCAGAGTTCTCCACATAGATACCTACCCCTAGTGATGTACCAAACTGTCCGCCGGCGAACAGTTCCCGGCGAACTTAGCGTGTTCGCGTTCGCCGCCGCGGGCGAACACATGGGCGGTTCGATCCGCCCCCTATTCGTCATCATTGGGCAAACTTTGACCCTGTGCCTCTCGGTCAGCAGACACATTCCAGCCAATCAGCAGCACTCCCTCCCTTCCACACCCTCCAACCTCCCTCCCAGCATCCATTTTCGATTCATTCTGAAGCTGCATGCTTAGTGAGAGGAGGGAAAGTTTAGCTGCTGCTGATTAGATAGGGAAATTGATAGCTAGGCTAGGGTATTCAGTGTCCACTACAATCCTGAAGGACTCATCTGATCTCTGCTGTAAGGACAGCACCCCAAAAAGCCCTTTTTAGGGCTATAACATCAGGCTGCTTTTTTTTTTTTTCCTGTGTAATGTAATTGCAAGTGCCTGCCTGCCAGCTTCTGTGTGAGGTTCACATTGGATACTGTGCCTACTTGCCCACTGCAACCACTCATATCTGTTTTAACAATTGGTTAAGCTTTAGATTTAAAATAAATAATTTGTTTTCACTGTAATAGAAGAGCAGTTGCCTGCCTGCCAGCTTCTGTGTCAGGTTGGATGCCTTGCCCATTTGCACAGTCAGTGCCACCACTCATATCTGTTTTAACAATAGCTTAAGCTTTAGATTTTAAAGAAATCATTTTTTTTTCACTGTAATAGAAGAGCAGTTGCCTGCCTGCCAGCTTCTGTGTCAGGTTGGATGCCTTGCCCATTTGCACAGTCAGTGCCACCACTCATATCTGTTTTAACAATAGCTTAAGCGTTAGATTTTAAAGAAATCATTTTTTTTCACTGTAATAGAAGAGCAGTTGCCTGCCTGCCAGCTTCTGTGTCAGGTTGGATGCCTTGCCCATTTGCACAGTCAGTGCCACCACTCATATCTGTTTTAACAATAGCTTAAGCTTTAGATTTTAAAGAAATCATTTTTTTCACTGTAATAGAAGATCAGTTAGTTGTCTGCAAGCGTCTGGGTGTCAGGCCTACTTCAGCGTGTGCTCTGCAGACCTGTGCCAGCGTGCTTTGACAGTTGCCAATCATATCTGGTGTCTCTTTAGCGTGCTTTTACAAAGAAAAAAGGTTTCCAGTGTAAGCTAATAGCAGCCAGTCAGTGTCCTTCAAGCGGCTCTGTCAGGCCTTCCTTCAGCGTGTGCCCTGCACAACCCTGCCAGCATACTTTGACAATTGCCACTCATATCTGGTGTCTCTATAGCGTGCTTTTTCAAAGAAAAAAGGTTTCCAGTGTAAGCTAATAGCAGCCAGTCAGTGTCCTTCAAGCGGCTCTGTCAGGCCTTCCTTCAGCGTGTGCCCTGCACAACCCTGCCATTGTACTTTGACAGTTGCCACTCATATCTGGTGTCTCTATAGCATGCTTTTACAACCAAAATTTAGTTTACACTGTAATAGAAGAGCAGTTGCCTGCCTGCCAGCTTCTGTGTGAGGTTCACAGTGGATACTGTGCCCTCTTGCCCAGTGCCACCACTCATATCTGTTTTTACAATAGCTTAAGCTTTAGATTTAAAAGAAATACTTTTTTTCACTGTAATAGAAGAGCAGTTAGTTGTCTGCAAGAGTCTGGGTGTCAGGCCTACTTCAGCGTGTGCTCTGTAGACCTGTTCCAGCGTGCTTTGACAGTTGCCAATCATATTTGGTGTCTCTTTAGCGTGCTTTTACAAAGAAAAAAGGTTTCTAGTGTAAGCTAATAGCAGCCAGTCAGTGTCCTTCAAGCGGCTCTGTCAGTCCTTCCTTCAGCGTATGCTCTCCAGAACTGTTCCAGTGCACATTGCCAATCATATCTGGTGTCTCTATAGCGTGCTTTTAAAACCAAAATTTTTTTTTCACTGTTATAGATTGAATAGCAGTTACTTGTCTTCAAGCGGGTGTCTCAGGCCTACAGTGTGTGCTCTGCAGAACTGTTCCAGTGCACATTGCCAATCATATCTGGTGTCTCTATAGCGTGCTTTTAAAACCAAAATTTGTTTTTCACTGTTACAGATTGAATAGCAGTTACTTGTCTTCAAGCGGGTGTCTCAGGCCTACAGTGTGTGCTCTGCAGAACTGTTCCAGTGCACATTGCCAATCATATCTGGTGTCTCTATAGCGTGCTTTTAAAACCAAAATTTGTTTTTCACTGTTATAGATTGAATAGCAGTTTCTTGTCTTCAAGCGGGTGTCTCAGGCCTACAGTGTGTGCTCTGCAGAACTCTTACAGTTCACATTGCCAATCATATCTGGTCTCACAGTAGCTTGCACTTATAGTACCACTAATCCAAAAAAAAATGACAGGCAGAGGCAGGCCACCCTGCAGGGGCCGTCGTGGTCGTGGTGCTGTGATTCCCTTTTGCCCTAGAATAATGCCCAGTTTTCAGAAGCCACGTACCCTGAACTTGAAAAGTTCTGAGGACATAGTTGACTGGCTAACACAGGACACCCAATCTTGTACAGCCGCCACTCGGAACCTTGACGCACCATCCTCCTCCAGCTTAGCTTCAGGCACCTCTCAAGATACCACTCACCCGCCTGCCGCCACCACCAAAACTAGCACCACAGCCGCTTTACTTGGTATGTCAGAGGAGTTATTCACACACCCGTTTGAAGAAATGAGTGATGCGCAACCATTATTGCTAGAGGATGTAGATAACAGGGATATGTATCAGGCAGGCAGCATTAAACACATGGAGGTACGGTGTGATGATGATGATGTTGTACCCGCTGCTGCTTCCTTTTCTGAGTTGTCAGATACAAGCGAAGCGGTTGATGATGACGATGCGTCCATGGATGTCACGTGGGTGCCCGCTCGGCAAGAAGAAGAACAGGGCGAAAGTTCAGATTGGGAGACAGAGAGGAGGAGGAGACGAGTTGGAAGCAGGGGGGGTCGTCGCAAGGAGCTAGTGGCACAGTCAGACAGCATGCATTGGCACCCGGGGTCAGCCCGACAGCACGCCAATCAACGCATGCTGTGTCCACCACCAGAATGCCGTCATTGCAGAGCTCAGCAGTTTTTTTTGTGTGTCTGCCTCGGACAACAGCGATGCCATTTGCAACCTGTGCCAAAGGAAACTGAGAAGTGGGAGGTCCAACACCCACCTAGGTACAACTGCTTTGCGTAGGCACATGATCTCACATCACAAACGCCTATGGGATTAACACATGAGTACAAGCAGCACGCCTACTCTAAGCCGCCATCCTCCTCCTGGTCTAGCATCTTCAGCCACGTCAACCACTGCTGTCCTTCTTGCCCCCTCTCAACCATCCGCCACTCCGTCTCCCGCCTTGAGCAGTTCCCGCTCATCTGCCCACAGTCATGTGTCTGTCAAGGACATGTTTGAGCGTAAGAAGCCAATGTCACCAAGTCACCCCCTTGCCCAGCATCTGACAGCTGGCTTGTCCGAACTATTAGCCCGCCAGCTTTTACCATACAATCTGGTTGAGTCTGAGGCGTTCAAAAAATTTGTAGCTATTGGGACACCGCAGTGGAAGGTACCCGGCCGGAATTTCTTTTCACAAAAGGCAATCCCCAACTTGTACTCGATTGTGCAAAAGGAAGTCATGGCATGTCTGGCACACAGTGTTGGGGCAAGGGTCCATCTGACCACTGATACCTGGTCTGCAAAGCATGGTCAGGGCAGGTATATCACCTACACTGCGCATTGGGTAAACCTGCTGACGGCTGACAAGCAAGGAATGCGTGGCATTGCAGAGGAGTTGGTGACACCGCCACAAATTGCAGGCAGTCCTGCTGCCACCTGCTCTACTCCTCCTACTCCATCCTCTTCCATAACCTCCTCGGCTGAGTCCTCTTGTGCTGCTGCGTCTTGCTCCACATCAACGGCACCCTCCCAGCTCCCCAGGTACTATTCCACATCCCGAATACGGCAGTGTCACGCCGTCTTGGGTTTGACTTGCTTGAAAGCAGAGAGTCACACCGGACAAGCACTCCTGTCCGCCCTGAACGCACAGGTGGAAAAGTGGCTGACTCCGCAGCAACTGGATATCGGCAAAGTGGTGTGTGGCACATGTGTGTAATCTGATCGTACAACGCTTTGTGCATAAGTACACAGGCTTACAGGACGTCCTGAAGCAGGCCAGGAAGGTGTGTGGCCATTTCAGGCGTTCCTACACGGCCATGGCTCACTTTGCCGATATCCAGCGGCGAAACAATATGCCAGTGAGGCGCTTGATTTGCGACAGCCCTACACGTTGGAATTCCACACTCCTAATGTTCGACCGCCTGCTCCAACAAGAAAAAGCTGTTAATGAATATTTGTATGACCGGGGTGCTAGGACAGCCTCTGGGGAGCTGGGAATTTTTTTGCCACGTTACTGGACGCTCATGCGCAATGCTTGTAGGCTCATGCGTCCTTTTGAGGAGGTGACAAACCTAGTCAGTCGCAACGAAGGCACCATCAGCGACATCATACCATTTGTTTTCTTCCTAGAGCGTGCCCTGCGAAGAGTGCTGGATCAGGCTGTAGATGAGCGTGAAGAGGAAGAGGAAGAGTTGTGGTCACCATCACCACCAGAAACAGCCTTATCAGCATCGCTTGCTGGACCTGCGGCAACGCTGGAAGAGGATTGTGAGGAAGAGGAGTCAGAGGAGGAATGTAGCTTTGAGGAGGAGGAGGAGGAGGAGCAAGACCAAACACAACAGGCATCCCAGGGTGCTCGTTTTCACCTATCTGGTACCCGTGGTGTTGTACATGGCTGGGGGGAAGAACATACCTTCAATGACATCAGTGAGGAGGAGGAACGGGAAATGAGTAGCTCGGCATCCAACCTTGTGCAAATGGGGTCTTTCATGCTGTCCTGCCTGTTGAGGGACCCTCGTATAAAAAGGCTGAAGGAGAACGACCTGTACTGGGTGTCCACGCTACTAGACCCCCGGTATAAGCAGAAAGTGGCGGAAATGTTACCGAATTACAACAAGTCGGAAAGGATGCAGCATTTGCAAAATAAATTAAAAAGTATGCTTTACACAGTGTATAAGGTCGATGTCACAGCACAATGGGAATCTAACAGGGGGAGAGGTGGAAGTCATCCTCCTCCTCCTCCCACGACCACGCCGGCAAGGACAGGACGCTTTAAAGATGTGTTGTTGATGGAGGACATGCGGACCTTTTTAAGTCCTATGCATCGCCACAGCCCTTCGGGATCCACCCTCAGAGAGCGACTCGACCGACAGGTAGCAGACTACCTCGCCTTAACTGCAGATATCGACACTCTGAGGAGCGATGAACCCCTTGACTACTGGGTGTGCAGGCTTGACCTGTGGCCTGAGCTATCCCAATTTGCGATAGAACTTCTGGCCTGCCCCGCTTCAAGTGTCCTGTCAGAAAGGACCTTCAGTGCAGCAGGAGGTATTGTCACTGAGAAGAGAAGTCGCCTAGGTCAAAAAAGTCTAGATTACCTCACCTTTATTAAGATGAATGAGGGATGGATCCCGAAGGGACTGACACTGGGCGATACATTCGATTAAAAAAGGCCTGATGAGATGAGCTGCCTTGGGCTAAAAATGGTCCACACGCTGCTGTATTTTAGCTCTGAATGACGTTTGACTTGCGTGACTTATCCGCCACCAACTAGGGTTCAAGCCGCCATGTTTTAGGGCACTTTCTGCCTGTGAAACAAACATCAATTTTTCTGGCCGCTGCTACAGCAGCGGCTGCAACAATACCAAGTCTTTCAGGCATGTGTACATGCCTAATTTTTAGGCCCACTGGTGCAGCACTGTGGCTTCAAAAACCAAACCAAAAAAAATCCTCCAAGATGGCACCAATATACCAATGGTCTAAGCATCTTCCCACCTTGGCCTAAAAAGGGGAGGTGATTCAACAATTAAAAATCTCTGCCATTTACACTTCCACTGATAGGAGACGCGGAAGGTATTAAACTGATATGAACAATACTAAACTCACCACTCCTATCTCGTGGCACATTAGCTTGCCCGCGCAGTGCCACAAATTTCAAGTAAGAGGACCGACCAAGCATCTTCTTCCATCTCCCTGTTACATAAATCAATGCCATATCCATAGAACTTGTAGAGAATATCCAGGATAGTTTTACAGGGCCAAATCATGTCGCCTGTTGAAAGAGGTGACCTTGCTCAGGTCCCAGGTGTGCGGTTCCTAAAATGGCTGCCATATACATGTCCTCTGATAGGAGACGCGGAAGGTATTAAACTGATATGAACAATACTAAACTCACCACTCCTATCTGGTGGCACATTAGCTTGCCCGCGCAGTGCCACAAATTTCAAGTAAGAGGACCGACCAAGCATCTTCTTCCATCTCCCTGTTACATAAATCAATGCCATATCCATAGAACTTGTAGAGAATATCCAGGATAGTTTTACAGGGCCAAATCATGTCGCCTGTGTAAAGAGGTGACCTTGCTCGGGTCCCAGGTGTGCGGTTCCTAAAATGGCTGCCATATACATGTCCTCTGATAGGAGACGCGGAAGGTATTAAACTGATATGAACAATACTAAACTCACCACTCCTATCTGGTGGCACATTAGCTTGCCCGCGCAGTGCCACAAATTTCAAGTAAGAGGACCGACCAAGCATCTTCTTCCATCTCCCTGTTACATAAATCAATGCCATATCCATAGAACTTGTAGAGAATATCCAGGATAGTTTTACAGGGCCAAATCATGTCACCTGTTGAAAGAGGTGACCTTGCTCGGGTCCCAGGTGTGCGGTTCCTAAAATGGCTGCCATATACACGTCCACTGATAGGAGACGCGGAAGGTATTAAACTGATATGAACATTTACTAAACTCACCACTCCTATCTCGTGGCACATTAGCTTGCCCGCGCAGTGCCACAAATTTCAAGTAAGAGGACCGACCAAGCATCTTCTTCCATCTCCCTGTTACATAAATCAATGCCATATCCATAGAACTTGTAGAGAATATCCAGGATAGTTTTACAGGGCCAAATCATGTCGCCTGTTGAAAGAGGTGACCTTGCTCAGGTCCCAGGTGTGCGGTTCCTAAAATGGCTGCCATATACATGTCCTCTGATAGGAGACGCGGAAGGTATTAAACTGATATGAACAATACTAAACTCACCACTCCTATCTGGTGGCACATTAGCTTGCCCGCGCAGTGCCACAAATTTCAAGTAAGAGGACCGACCAAGCATCTTCTTCCATCTCCCTGTTACATAAATCAATGCCATATCCATAGAACTTGTAGAGAATATCCAGGATAGTTTTACAGGGCCAAATCATGTCGCCTGTGTAAAGAGGTGACCTTGCTCGGGTCCCAGGTGTGCGGTTCCTAAAATGGCTGCCATATACATGTCCTCTGATAGGAGACGCGGAAGGTATTAAACTGATATGAACAATACTAAACTCACCACTCCTATCTGGTGGCACATTAGCTTGCCCGCGCAGTGCCACAAATTTCAAGTAAGAGGACCGACCAAGCATCTTCTTCCATCTCCCTGTTACATAAATCAATGCCATATCCATAGAACTTGTAGAGAATATCCAGGATAGTTTTACAGGGCCAAATCATGTCACCTGTTGAAAGAGGTGACCTTGCTCGGGTCCCAGGTGTGCGGTTCCTAAAATGGCTGCCATATACACGTCCACTGATAGGAGACGCGGAAGGTATTAAACTGATATGAACATTTACTAAACTCACCACTTCGAGTGCTGTTATTTATTTAATTTTTTTGTGGTGAGGCTTTACAGGACAGAGTGCTTCTCCACGGGATATGTTAACTCACGGGCAGCTGGCTCATCAAGGAAACAGAGCAGCTTGAACGAGGTGACCTTGCATGGGTCCCAGGTGTGCGGTTCCTAAAATGGCTGCCATATACACGTCCACTGATAGGAGACGCGGAAGGTATTAAACTGATATGAACAATACTCCACTCCTATCTGTAGGTCCGTCCCATTGTGATTTATGCCCCCCACCCACTGCGCAGGGAAGGTGGCCCGGGGGGGACGAAAGTAGGCCCCCCATTGTGATTTATGGCCCCCACCCACCGCGCATGGGTGGGGGCCGAGGGGGGGAGGACAGTAGGTCCCCCCATTGTGATTTATGGCCCCCACCCACCGCGCAGTGGTTGGGGAGGACAGTAGCCCCCCTCAGTGTGTATCATGGGCTTTGAGGACAGGTGTCAATCCATACCTGCCAAGTGACCCTATGTAGGGGTAACAGCCCCTATTCTGCTCTGTGTCAGTGTGTATCATGGTCTCTGTGGACGGGGAACAGTCTCTATTCTGCTCTATGTCAGTGTGTTTCATGGTCTCTGTGGACGGGGAACAGTCTCTATTCTGCTCTGTGTCAGTGTGTATCATGGACTCTGTGGACAGGGAACAGTCTCTATTCTGCTCTGTGTCAGTGTGTATCAGGGGCTTTGAGGACAGGTGTCAATCCATACCTGCCAAGTGACCCTATGTAGGGGGGACAGTCTCTATTCTGCTCTGTGTCAGTGTGTATCATGGTCTCTGTGGACGGGGAACAGTCTCTATTCTGCTCTGTGTCAGTGTGTATCATGGTCTCTGAGGACAGGTGTCAATCAATATCTGCCAAGTGACCCTATGTAGGGGGAACAGTCTCTATTCTGCTCGGTGTCAGTGTGTATCAGGGGTTTTGAGGACAGGTGTCAATCCATATCTGCCAAGTGACCCTATGTAGGGGGAACAGTCTCTATTCCGCTCTGTGTCAGTGTGTATCAGGGATTTGACTATCTTTATTCAGATTCAAAAATTACAATTCCAGGAAAAATTTAACAAACATTTACAAGAACATGTTATGCACATCATAGAAACAACGTGAACCTCTTTAAAGCCACAAACTTAAGACAAAAAGTATGTACACACAATGTGTAATGGTTTGAAAGAATATTCTGAATCCTTACATGTTTACTTTATCGTTTGTTTGATTTTTGTGAACCATACATAAACTACAAGCAGCGTGAAAACTATAAAAACTCAAGTGGCCATGCTGATCAAATTAAATAGTATGCTTTACACAGCGTATAAGGGTGATGTCACAGCACAACGGGAATCTAATAGGGGGAAGAGGTGAAAGTCATCCTCCCCCTCCCACAACCCCGCCATATCTGCCAAGTGACCCTATGTAGGGGTAACAGTCTCTATTCTGCTCTGTGTCAGTGTGTATCATGGTCTCTGAGGACGGGGAACAGTCTCTATTCTGCTCTGTGTCAGTGTGTATCAGGGGCTTTGAGGACAGGTGTCAATGTTAGGTGATTTCTGCCCTTTATGGATTAAAAGCAGACTCTGCATCAACTGTGTAATTTTCCATGAGAGTTTTGCCATGGATCCCCCTCCGGCATGCCACAGTCCAGGTGTTAGTCCCCTTGAAACAACTTTTCCATCACTTTTGTGGCCAGAAAGAGTCCCTGTTGGTTTTAAAATTCGCCTGCCCATTGAAGTCAATGGCGGTTCGCGCGGTTCGCCGGTTCGCGAACATTTGAGGAAGTTCGCGTTCGTCGTTCGCGAACTGAAAATTTTGGGTTCGCGACAACACTACCTCCCCCATTTCAGTTTATCACATCCATCCAATACCCAAGCAATACATAGTAATGCTTGCTTAAAGGGGCACCCCACTGCCTAAATGCAAAATACATAAAACTAACTATTTAGTAGATATACCCCAAATGAAAACTTGCATGGATTTAATTATGCATTTTTTCATTGGAGTTATAGCTAAAATCAGCTTGCAAAACCTGCAGTTGTCTTGTCTGCTGCCTTTGCAAGCTCTCCCCTTTTAACTCCCCCTAGACTTTCTGTGGCTATCCAATCACATACCTCCCAATACAGCTCAATGATAAGTCTTTGTAAGTCACGTGCCCTGTCAATTACTGCCTCTTGAGGTCAGCTCTATTGAGCTAACAAAACCAGGAAGTAATATTAACTGTTATCTGCTTGAAACCCAAGGACGTGTATACAGGTTAATTTATAAAATTGTTGATTTCTATTGAAATCTGCATTTTTTTTCAAAATTAAAAAAAAGAGGACACACTCTTCACACATACAGCTTTTCAGCAAGTGCTTTAGGGGTCTGGAGTGTCCCTTTAAGCCCTTACTCCTCAATGAATGGCTGAAAAAGTTAGTTTGACCAAATCACTTTGTCTGAAAATAAAATTTAGTTTGGATAGTGTGATAGTTGCCCATGTGGAAGTTCATCTTATCTTAGTATCCAAATAAAATATTTGGAAAAACAATTTGGATAAACTAAAATGGCGTGAAAATGGGTTAATCACTATACTGCAAAATATTAATATTAATACATATCATGTTTATATTTTACCAAACACAGAGAGGTTCATTTCTACACAATTTGGTTCACAGATCAAGTGAGAAAAAGTAACCAATAGAGGGAAAGATTAGGTAAGCAGAATTTTTTTTTTCTATACTTATCTCTTTATAGATTTGTTTTTACTGCTCCTCCGTTTTCCCCTCTTTTGGTCACTTCTCACTTGATCTGTGAATAAAATGACCATTGACCATTTATCATTTATCTTTTTTTTCCCATCGATCATGTTTTTTTCTTGGTGCCACTGTCTGAACTCTGAAACACAAATCTAACAAACATGGTCGTCTATTGTTTGGTTATATGTCCATATGGCGACCCACAAACTGGCCTAAGTTGGGACAAATTGCAATGAAAACAAATGCACAAGTCTATTAATAACATGTAACATGCACATGAATGACCATGGCTGTGCTTCTGGCTTGTGCAAATCACGATTGCGAATGTAACGGAATGCAGTATATTAGTCCACGATATCCGTTGGTATTCTCAGGAAATCCACAGTCAGAGCAGAAAGCACGGCAATATTCCCCATCCTCCCAATAACCGGACGAAACACAGTTTGGGAGTCAACTAACTTGCTTTATTCACAGACTTCCATATTTATGCAGTTCCCCTTGCAAGGGGTTTCCTTACAGCTGTTACAGGGTATTTCTCCCATCAGGCATTGTAATTATCCCAACAGGCATTGCTACACGAGAGGGATACTCCCACTAAAATGGACGATTAAGTGGATTATCCCCTCGTGGAGCAAAACCGACAATTTATACAGAAATCCATATTTTATACATTTTTGCTCGCTTTTAGACGAATGACCGTTCGGTAGATAGCTGGGGTCGGCGGGCACATTTAGTGAGAATACCGCTCTGATCCCAGCTAAACTAACCGAACGCCGCACAAAATACATTAAAACATTGAGTTCGGTTTAAAAGTACCGAACATCTATGGGGAACAGAATGTGCCGAACGCGGAACTCCCGAACGCTCTGGAAGTCCAGCGGTGTTCGGATCATTGAGTAGCCGTTTTCAGTTCCAGGCTCTCGACGACCGAACACCGCTGCAGAGACAAAGGATCCAAGATGGCCGACCGCCGCATGGTCGGTAGCCGAACGGCGGCCACCTAGGAGAGCCCTTAATTACCGATTGCAACATTGTTGCAATCGGTTAATTGGTGCCACACGACTTGTGAATGTGTGGTCTACCTGGGGAGCCCGCATTCGTACGGCGAACGGCTGGGATAGCCGTGTTTCGTCGAACGAATACTTTGTATGCTGGCAGCGTATGGCTGCCAGCATGCGAACGGCCATAACACAGCACTTATACAGGTAAAGACATACAGTATACATTCAGCCTATGGACAACCTGCAATACATATAGTCCAGAAGTGGCTAGTTTTGCCACAGCGAACTTAACTTATTTTACTTTGAATCATCACTAGAGACCCAGGTAACCGTTTGTTTAAGCAGTTTACTAGGGATCCTGCTGATCTGTCAAACCCCCTAGAGATGATAAAATGGCAAGATCTCTGGAGATATGCCTCTGTCAATGCTACAAAAAATATTTATTTTTAATAAAACGTTTCATGAGATTCTTGCAATGTAGAATGCTAAATCAACAACTTTGCCTGTAGTCTATGTTGGTATCTTAAAATTAAGAAATGTTCTTGTTTTTAGAGATGGGTGGGTAATTTAAAACCATTCGGTATTGAACAGTCATTTTTATACAGTATTCGGTGGCTGTAAGCTCCTTTACATTCAGGAAAAATGTGTTGTACCCTATCCATCTGCATTTAAGTACAGATTTAAAAAATCTAGTCCACACATGATGGTACATTATGAAAACCTAAAAGTCAATGAGAAATATATTTAAATTATGTCTGAAGAACCTAGTAGAAAATAGTTGGAAGCCTGTGCAGAGGGAAAGCTTAATAAAACTACAGAACTAATTTAAGGAGAACAAATTTAAGGAGAACTAATTTAAGGAGAACAAAGGGGAATGGTAAAATACATAAAATGATAATTGTATTTATTCCAGTTTTGCCTATTTAATACCTAAACACTAAGTGAGGATCATGGGGAATGTATTGTAGTTCACAAACTGCTGGATTTGAAGGTCAGCCACTACACATTAACAAGATTTATATTGGGAGTGGGAGGTGAGGTAAAATTATGTCCAGCTATTGTCTTGCATGGACCTAAACACATTTATTATTGCAATCACGCTGGGCTTTCTCTCGTGTATACTGAAGCAGGATGCATTTAATGTGTATCTAGGGTCTCGGGAATGAGTGACAAATTAGGACACTCATTCCAAGTCCACGACCAGAATGTTTGAAGGTATTATGCATTGATCACACTGTTCTTCAATTACAGGGGAGGTACGGAAAATGTTATTTAATCTAAAGGTCTTTCTGTCTAGCAACGTATTCTCTTCAAAGTCATAACTATCAATTTCGAATTTCATGTAAACACGAATTCAGTCTTCTTTGTCTTGCAATTCATGTCACCCAGCCTTATTTGCTTATATTAAAGAACGTGTATTGATTGCCATTTCTGCTACAGTCCAATTTATCCTTCTTCTGAACACAACAGGCACAGGTGACATTAAACTGGCATGTAAGCAACCTCTGCTAATATTTTTTTCTTTGGTTCAACTTAGCTTGGATAACAGGTGAAGATGTTTTATAACTGAGGCAATTATGGTTCTGTGTGCTCTCTGGCAGCCTGTTAAATTGCAGGCATAGAACACCATGGCTCTTGTGTATGAGGAAAGGACAGTCTCAACCACCATAGCAGCACATTTGTTATCTGCTAGATTGAACAAGCTGCCTGTCAGGGACAGATGCTTAGAGCAGTGATTAGAATGTAAAACATTTGGAAAGGCGGTGGGGATGGAAGTCAGTGTTTTTTTTTTATTATTTGGTTACTGCAGAGTCTGTAGAGTTTTCTAGTTGAATAAAATAATTTTAAGGATAATTTCCTAGATTAAAAGGCTACAATCTTAACACAAGGAAAAACATATGATTAAAAAAAAAAAAAACAAGTGGATCTCAGCAAATATTCACTTATCTCAATCGTGTTAAAAGTATAGCATAATGAAGAATACCAATCTGTGTGATTAAACTTAATGTTGCTTAGATACAGCAGAACATATAAATATGTAGTAATTTAACATCATTATTGTAATACAAGAATATCTAAGATCAAAACAAGCAAATTAAGTTTGTATGTGGTAGTATTCCTATAGTTATCTTTCTTTTCACTTGATATCTATATGCAATTTATCTTCACCAAACTGCATTAAAACAAACAGGATTATTCACTAACGTGAGAATTCAAAGCCAATTTTAAATGTTATTTCTATAACTTTATTCACACTTATATTACCCAATATTATTAAAACATGTGTCCTCTTTTAGCTGAAATGTAAGTCTAAATAGATTTTGGCATTGATTCGACCATTTTTGTGTAAATATTTCTCACATTATTGTCACGGAACCACATTTTATAATGTTTTTTATCAAGTGTTCTTTTGCTGAACAGTCCATTTTATTTGTCTATTGGGTTTAAGTCTGGAAAATTACCAGGCCAATCAAGCATAGTGATTTTCTTTTCTGGCATAAACTCATTGACAGCTTTAGAATTATGGTATGGGGCCAGGTCACATTGAAATGTCCCTGCAAAGGTCTGCAGGAATAGCACAGTTATCTTTTATTTAAGATTTTAATTTACTTTTATGAATTTATCATACCAATTGGAACTAGGCTCCCACTATTACCTGCTGTGAGCAAAACCTAAGAAGTGTTTTGGAGGTTGTTTCACAGTTTGTTGGAGATGCTCAGGTCTTATTGGTTCATAATTGCTTTGTCTGGCTACACTTGCTCTGCAACCTTGAAGAACAAAATATGTCTCACCACTGAAAAGTACCCTTTTCCAGATGTCAGTATTCAAAGATATATACTTTCTAGCTCATGCCAACTGCTTGTTTTTCCATGTGAGATGTTAACAATTGCATTTGTATTTTATTTCTTGCCTTGTGCCCTGCTTCAAGAAGCCTACTCTGTACAGTTGAAGCATCCATGTCAACCCCAATAGCCAATAAATCTCACTGAAGGTCCTAGCTTAATTTTTCTGGATGACTTTTACTGTTTCTGAGTTGAATTGTATAAATTATTGGCATGGTTTTTCACTTGCTTCCACACCTTCCCTTTCTTTTTGGAGACAATGATCCGATCTCATTGTGCCATGAGGACTTTTGATACAATAGATGCAAAAGTTATATCTCTCAGTCATAGATCTGTGATCTTTGAGAGCAATACATTTTGACCACTTCCTTGGAGTAATGTCAATTTCCTCAGACACAAGAATAAAACTTACCCCACAGAGAGCATAAAAAACTAATATGCACTTGTTCCAGACACAAGCACTCAAATTGAAGCTCAAGTGGCTATCCTTTGTCTAAAACCAGATAAAACTGGTTTAAGGTTGTTAAGGTCATATAGAAATGATAAGATATTAAAAGAAGCTAGATTACAGTGAAAAGTAATGGAATGGCCAAATGACTAAATTAGGAGTTTAAATAAACCAGTATATAATGGATTACAAAGAACTCAGCAGTGTCAAAAACAAAATACCATTGTACATAACCTGTTATTGTAGACAACCGAACATTTGAATAAAGCATACAGCAACTTCTATATTACCCTCTGGCAACACACTTGCCCTATGAGTTTTTAGAATTAAGCAACTTAACAACTTAACAACCCCCTAACCCTATCATAAGGCTTCCCAAGTACCCAAACAGAATTTAATTCTCTTCTTCTTAGTGCCGATGTGGTGAACACAGGGGTAGCATCCATTTTCTAAGAACCTATTTGATTCAGTATTTCTTTTTAATATTAGAGTCCGGGGTAATATGCATATTTGTTTCTTTTTCATTTACCCTTTAAGATCACATTGGCTCTCTCATGGTTAATGCTAGTTTCCAACTAGTGAGGTTAGTGGGAAACTGTATTTCCCCCAATTTGTAACCACATAAGAAAGCAGCAGCCTGTGCTGTTTTCCCTTGTGGTGGTGAAAAGGTTAAGTTAAATTTGAAAAAGAAAGATGATTTAATTTTAAATATATCCAAAAAGAATTTTAATATCACTTCTTTTATTACATGTGAGTCTACTAACGTTATTTATTTATTACATTGTACGTGCGGCTTACAGTACATAGGCAAAACTTAAAGACCACTGAAAACAAGAATATACGAACATATTAGAAACATTAAAATTGGGTTTTTAAATCATAGTGTGTCTAACCATTTTTTAGAAAGACATAACTCTAAGCCTAAAGAATTGGAGTTTACAGCGATTCAAAAAATTCAAACTCATTGGAGGGGTGGAAATAGTGCTTTTAATTTAAGTAAAAAATAATCTAATTGGATATTTGAGCTCCAAACATTATGTCCTAAAGGCTTAAATATTGATTTTGAAATAGGTCCAATTTTATAATTTAATTTCACCTCTCTTTCTGTTTGTGGTGTAAGGGCTACAATTATTACTTTTTTATATATTATTTTTATGTGTTTTACATTATCTGGTCTATTGGCATAGCATTTTCTCTTTCTTTTTATCAACCGGATGAAAAAACTGACTTTGTTCCTATGGGAACACTATGTTTATATCCACTTTATGACATGGCCGTATGAGGAACTATATCTTCACGCCCCTTCTAAATCACGTGACCGGAGCCATACCACGTGACCGTAGCCTGACGAAACCGGAAGTGCTTATTCCCAGCGAGACGGCAAAGACGCGTGGCCATCTTTGGAAGGTCATATGCACCTCCATAGATGATATTGATACGGCGGACATCTTTGAAGAGGCAAACAAACTTCCATATATGGCAAAGAGGACGGACCATCAATCCCACAGCTGTTAATGTTTGTAATGTAATTTTATTCATTATGTATGCTATATAAGAATGTTGTGGTACTGTTTATGTTATGCACCTGAGGAAGACCTATTGCATTAGGTCGAAACGCGTTGTGCTTTATTTTTATTTTTGTTTTAATAAAAGTACTTACCTTTTATCCATATGGTAACCTGGTTCCTGACTTTTATAAGAGAGAAGACCTTAGATGTTTTCCAAGGGACCTATACATCCAAATCCACATCAGATTGATATATCTGCCTCTAAAGTTTAGAGCCAACTCAGAAAGGCTCTAAATATTGTGAGTTTTTCCAAGTTTTATAATATTGTATTTATATTGAGATGTATTACCCTATGATGGTTTTTTTTATACCTACAGAACCTAGGGATCACATTTTATACAAGGATATCATTTCCCGTGTGCGCAATCACCATATCTCCTGTTGTTTTATCTTTGTATGTAAGTGTTATATAGTGACTATACACTTTGGTGTTTTTTCTGTATGCTGCACTGGTTTTATATATGATATTTTAATATTTTTAGCGCCATCTTTTTATCTCTGTTTTCTATTAAATTTGAGAATGCCCAGTCAGGCTATGATGGCAAGTTGAACCTTAAGTATGGTGCAATTACATGTGTGATTAATTAAAAAAAAACAGACTGTGTGCATGTAATGGAATCCACAATTGTTTGTATGCCAGCTTGTAAATTACATTTTGGTATTATTTTTCAGCAAAGAAAGAGGCAACACACTCTTAAACTCACCACCTTCATTCCATGAAAGATATGCAGTGGAAAGAATTTCTTATCCAAATAAATGTTAACAAGGTTAATTGATATATAAATTTTTTTCTTTTCTTTTAGTTTTTCTGTGGCAAGTAAAACACTGTGCCTTGTAGAAGTATTTACATTTCCACATTTTGTTAAATTACAATATAAAATATGTGACACAAAGGTTAATGATAAAAGAGATTTATTTTCATTGCATAAGTGTTCACCCTTAATGCTATAAAATCCTAAATACACTCTGTTGCAAATACCTTAAGAAGTAAAAAGAAATGAAAAGAAGTTGAAAGTCCACCTTTGTGCATTTAAAGTGTCAGAATAAATCTGTTTATGGAAAGTCATAGAGATTTTTTAAACATTAGATATTAATAGCATCATAAGCTATACAATAAGCTATGAAACAAATGCAGAAAAAAGTTCTGGAAAAGTAACAAAACTACTTTTAAAAAATATGCCTCCATGGGGTAATTTTCTTTCATGGGCTGCTATACTGCCTCAAATGTGATATAGGCCCAGGCATCTACCATTTTAACCATGTGACTTACCAAACAAAACCCTGGAAAGTCATGTTATATCCATGAAACAATGTTAAATAAAAATATTTAAACTTTATTGCACTTATCAGGAGTATGAAATTTACTGTGAAAATAGAATTCATGTAGTTGACAAATAAAAGTATGACCACTAAATGTGGCCAGCATTTATGATAACGTGGTTAGGGATTACCCAGTTCTAAAAACACCTTAGACACAACTGAGTAATCCATAAATTCAAGACTGGTAGGGGTGCCTTGAGGACTGGTTTTGGAACCATTGTGCTAGACTAAACAACTCTATTTGTGATAAAATTGGTAGACCAAACAACTCAAAATACACCATTTGGAATACTTAGTGTTGCCTACTTTTGAAAATGGTATGCCTTAATTGTGAAAATGTTATTACCCAGGCTGCCATTCTGTGTCTCAAAGTCAATACAGGCCCAGGAAACCAATTCATGGGGTTACTGTTATATTTGTGAGACAATATTAAATAACAAAGTTTTTATTGCACTAACTCTTATCAGGATTATGGAATTTCCAGTAAAAATTGAATTAATGTGTGCGAAAAACACAATTAGAAGTATAACGTCTCAATGGGGCCTGCGTTTGTGATAAATTGGCTATACCAAACAACTCAAAACACACCATTTTGAATACTTTTCAAATGGTATGCCATGAATAGGGCCATTTTTTTTATTCCTGGGCTGCCATATGGTGTCAAAGGCAACACAGGCCCAACATACCAATCTGACAAAAAAACAGAAATTGGTAAGCCCTATATTTGACCCTGTAACTTTCCAAAACCCCATAAAACCTGTACATGGGCAGTACTGTTCTACTCGTGGGACATCACAGTAATGTATATATAATTGCACTAAAAGCTAACAGTATTGCGACATTCACAGTTAAAATATAATGCAGAACTTTGAAAACAAAACACTTTTTAAGTTCTCACACTTTTTTAGATTGTATTCATATAAAATTATGTTTCATATATAAAAATTTGATGTGAAATTAAAGCATTATTTCTCCTGAACAGCATGCTATACAACATGTATGGATGCACTTAATATGAAAGTGGTAAATGATGTTTAAGAAACATATAGCTCAAATTCTAGGTTTTGTTTTGGTTCAGAACTTGGACAATCGCCTCCATCTTTGGGGGTTAAGCCCATGGTTGAGCTTTAGCAATTTGACAAAAAGAATAATCAAAAATGTTTTAGGATGCAGATAAGCAAACCTAGTAGATGTATGTACTAAACGATTCACAATTGTAATTGCAGCTCATGGTTTTTCTACAATGCCAGCCATGTCTAATTTTTTTTTTTAATTTAATGAAGTTTTTGTGACGCAAACAAATATTTTCACTTTGACAGCTTTACATGTGCCATTTAACACAGTTGTACAATAACTAATAAAATCCATTTTCATATCAGCTTACAAATTTACACAATCTAGAAAAGTCCAAAGCAAAGCATTTTGTATTGTCATTAGAGTCTTATCAAAATCTCAACATGGCATATTTTCCTGTGACAATTATTGCTATTGCTTATCCTTCAAGCTTTAAAAGCTTTGTGTAACATTAGCCTATCTAGCCTAGTGAAAATGTCTTTACAGATTAGTGTAATGTTAATAGTGCTGGCTCCCTGCTTTTGACCTGAAGTAGAATATATTGCAGTGCAGAAGCAGATGGAATCAGAGCTTTATTAGGAAACACAGATTGGTTGGCTGTCTGCCAAACACTGTTCTGTGCTAGGGGCTAAAGAAATACGTTTTAACCTGTTATTCTCCCACGTTCAAAGCGAAAGAATGTACAAGCACATCACAGCCAAATAGAAAGTATTTTCTGTGTTCTTTCTTTTCTATTTTGTTACAGCAAAAAACATGAGCTTCATGCACATGAAGTGAAGACAGATATTATTTTTTAGCAGGTAAAAACATAGAGGAAATTTACAGAAATGAACAACGGACCTCTTTTTTTCTCATTTTATTAAAACAAAAAAGTGAAAAGCAAAAAAATATTGAGCAAAATTTAAAGTCTATACGACTTTAGAAAGCTGTGCATGATTAGTCACGCAGTTAATTAATTTAGAAATCTTTGGATTGCACAATCAAATAAAATATGCTCTATACAGTTCCTTTTCATTCACTCGTTCACTAAAGTGTCATTCATTTCCTTTTTGTTATGTGTGGGAATGTGCACTTGTGGTTTTCCACTCATTTCCTTGGTGATCTATTGTCCCATTTTCTTGCCTCACTTTTGTATCTAGTTTAAATCCTCTCTTTATCTGCCACTATACAGTGATGTGACTATATAAACATGTTGTATTCAGTGCTAAAATATTGTGGTCTACTCATTAAAACAGTATATTGTGGTGAAGTGACAATCACATTGCTAAACTTAGTCTAACATTTTTGCACCTTGTTTATTCTGGAAAATAGTTTGTTACTTAGGATTAAATAATTTTACTAACCCATCACAACGGAATCTATACAAAAGACTCTTGGCTGATAGTTTACAAGATTTACATATATTTAGAATGTTGCTGTTTTTTTGATCATTTATATATACCAATGCAAACATTACAAAAAAATGTATAGACAGACAGACAGATAGGTAGATAGATAGTGAAGCATGTGGTTATGTAGAAAATAATGCCATTAAGGTTTTCTGGAAAATAAACCATGAGACTGAAGCTTGTTAATGTTAATTAATGTTAATAGCTTGCTAGACCCTGCAAGAGCCTCCTGTATGTGATTAAAGTTTCATTTAGAGATTGAGATACAATTATTTAAGGTAAATTACATCTGTTTGAACGTGAAACCAGGTTTTTTTTCATGCAGGCTCTGTCAATCATAGCCAGGGGAGGTGTGGCTAGGGCTGCATAAACAGAAACAAAGTGATTTAACTCCTAAATAACAGTGAATTGAGCAGTGAAATTGCAGGGGAATGATCTATACACTAAAACTGCTTTATTTAGCTAAAGTAATTTAGGTGACTATAGTGTTCCTTTAAGATCAGTAATTTAGTGTTAGGTTAGTGTAAGGGGTTATGGGTTGGTGTGTAATGTTGAAATGTTGTGAAAATATGTGAGGCATCAAATGTCATAGGTCAGTGTTTGCCGATAACAGACAATTAGATCAGGTTATACTTTCTGAAAAGGATATCACTTTACTTAATATAACAATTCTTAACTTGATTCCTCAAAATAATACTACTATTTAAGTATTGAGTATTTTGTAAGAATATGTTTTTTTTTCTGAGAGATTTACGCATTTAAGTAAATAAGTATTGTTGTGTGTATTAGAAATTGTGAGTTTAGCAAACTCCAGCAAACAATAAAGGATGCATTTTTTAATTCTATGAATTCCTGTTTCCATACCCTGCTGTGAGACTACATGTTCTGCATTGCATACATTCTTCCAGTAGGTCCTAACGCTTTGTAAAATTCTAAATTACCTGCAGTCATCCATTTCAAGCTGACCCCACTGCTCTCAAAAACAGCTTGACTTACACAATTTGTCATGTGCGGGAAGAAGTTATGTAACTGCATTTATCATAGATACAGAGCTGTTGTACACCATTTTCGACAGTTGCCAAAATCTTTAGCAAAAAACAAACAAACACATAATATTGTATAAATTCACATAAAGGTACATTTTTACTGGAAGTGTAAAAACATCCCAAGTCAAATGCACACCCATACATACCTGGAAATGTATACTATGTGAGGTCATAATGGCTTTGTTAAAAGTGCAAGTAAGGCATAATGGGTTTAGCACATTGATATAGCTATCTGTCTTGCCATTGTTTTAATTACGGGAGGCACAATGGTGGATGATACTCTTTGCAAGGTTTATGTTGTGGATGAATGGTCCACAACTTTTTGTATTTACATATTGATTACTATAGTAATTGTTTAGAATCGGGGAAACTAGAAATATTGAAAATTTGTAAGGTGGGTCTAGATATGAAGAAATCATTTACAATTGAATATTGTACGTATCATATATTTGTCTCTAGCTAACCTCATTCACTGCTGCTTATATAACAACAAATATATACAAAATACAAGAATATATATATATATATATATATGACTCTTTGGTTTTGCACCCTCCCCCTCTTGTACTGCAGAGAGCCCCAGATGGAATTTTTTCCCCAAAGTCAGTGGCTTAATCTCATAGGCAGACATAAGATTGTCAGAGTAGGACCTGCCAGAAATGGGGTGCATTGACGTTGTGGCAGGCTTATGCAATGTATGATCATGTACTGTACCTAATCCACATTATTTTTGCCTAGATTAGGTGATTTAAAAAAAAATAATAATAAAATATGTGAGCTTTGAAATTTTTGCTCCACAAGTAACACCAAGCCTCAATAGCAAGTCAGTAACCAACCTCATGCTGATGAGTTGCATTAACAACGAAACAGCTGTTCATGAGTGATTCACTGGCTTTGTATCTCTTCCTGAGTTGTGTTTCAAAGTTGTTGTGTACAGCAAACACAAACACAAATGAATCCATGTTTAAAATGGATAATGAGGCAAAAATTTGATTCTTTGTTGAACTAATTTGCATATGCCCACCCAGAATCCTTTGCAGTAGTAACATCACTGCAAATTGGAGATTTATGTGGGAAAAGCAAGTCGCATGGCTTGACGGGTGTGCAGATCTGTGTTTAACAACAGCAGAAGAGGTTTCTTCTCTGCTCCAGTCCTTCCGCCCCACCACCTATTCCCTCGATCCTATTCCTTCATATCTCATCCGCACTATGTCTCCCTCTCTTGCTTTTCCTCTCACTAAAAGTTTCAATCTCTCCCTTTCCTCTGGCACAATTTCCCTCACCCTTCAAACATGCAGCTGTAACCCCAATTCAGAAAAAGCCCAGCCTTGACCCCAACTCCCCATCCAACTACCGCCCTATCTCGCTACTGCCATTTGCCTCCAAGATCCTCGGGAAAGTTGTGTACACCAAACTGACTGACTTTCTCGAAACCAACTCTCTGCTTGACCCCTTCAGTCTGGATTCCGTGCTGGTCATTCTGTCGAAACGGCTGTGACCAAAGTATCCAACGATTTAATTGCTGCTTATTCTCGCGGCCATTACTCTATCCTAATTCTCCTTGATCTTTCTGCTGCCTTTGACACTGTTGATCATCAACAGCTTCTTTGCATTCTCCGTAATTTTGGTCTACGGGATACTGCTCTCTCCTGGTGCTCCTCCTACCTCTCCCAGCGCTCTTTCAGTGTTTCTTTCTCTGACTCTGCCTCTTCCCCCCAACCACTCTGTCGGCGTCCCCCAAGGTTCTGTCCTTGGTTCCCTACTGTTCTCTATCTACACTGACTCTCTTGATAAACTCATCAGCTTGTTTGGCTTCCATTATCATTTCTATGCGGATGACATGCAAATCTACCTGTCCTCTCCTGATCTCTCTCCCATCTTGACTCGTGTCTCTGACTGCCTCTCTTCAATTTCCAAATGGATGGCTGCTCACTTCCTTAAACTCAACATGTCAAAAATGATTTTTCCTCCCTCAAGTGTTACTACTCCCGTGTCTGTCTCCCTCCAAGTCAACGGCGCTACCATCACCTCTACCTCAAAGGCTCGCTGCCTGGGTGTTCTTTTTGACTCCAATCTCTCCTTCACCACTCATGTCCAATCAATCGCCAAATCCTGTCGCTTCCATCTCAAAAACATAGTGCGCTTCCGCCCCTATTTAACCCCGGATTCGGCTATGGTGCTGGTCCATGCTCTTGTTCTTTCTCGCCTGGACTACTGCAATACTCCTCTCAGTGGTCTTACGTGTTCCCAGATTGCACCGTTGCAATCTATAATGAATGCAGCGGCAAGGCTTATTTTCCTGTCCGCTCGCACCTCACACGCCTCCCCGCTCTGTCAGTCCCTGCATTGGCTCCCAGTTAGATATAGGGCTCAATTTAAAATTCTGGTGCTTGCTTACAAGTCCCTACATAATGCTGCTCCAACATACCTATACTCCCTTATACACAAGTATGTCCCGTTGAGGCACCTATGCTCTGCCAAAGACCTACGTATATCCTCTGTCCATACTCCCACCTCTAACGCTTCCCTCCAAGACTTTTCCAGGGCTGCACCTCTTCTGTGGAACTCCCTTCCCTCCTCCATAAGAATTTCACCCAGTCTCTACTCATTCAAAAAAATCATTGAAAACTCACTTCTTTAAGAAAGCATATCAATTAAACTGTTAGCAGGTTTTCATATCCCACCCTCCATGACTCCTCTCCTGCAACTGTCAAAAATTACCTATTAAGCCCTCAGCGAATACTTTTCTAACAACTTACTTCATATCCCTACTTGTGTCACTATATCCCACTCCCTCTAGAATGTAAGCTCATTGAGCAGGGCCCTCCACCTCCCTGTTCCTGTACGTCGAGTTGTCTGGTTACAAGTAAATTTCTGTTAGTCCACCCTTTGTACAGCACTACGGAATCTGATGGCGCTATATAAATAATAATAATAAAAAATAATAATAATATATATATAACGTTATCACATCAAGTAAATGGTCGGGGACACTGTTGCACATGCGCACTCCGTCGGGTAGGACACCGGTAGCCTCACGATCAGCACCTGGGGTGAGTTATGCACATTTATTACAATAATTGTACTCCTTTATATGTGACATGCTTTTTAATGTTTATTAATCCTGATGAAAGTCCACAAGTTGGACTGAAACATCGATTCATTTTAATGGAACCAAAATAAAAGTTATATTTTAAAGAAATATCCGTGAGTGCAGCCATACTACTTGAATCTATGATGTTTTGGCCCTGGTAATGCACCCGGTTTTGAAACAACTGGTAGCTTGTGTGCAAGGTACCGTATATATTTTTTGTATCTAGGAGTGTGGGCTTTTTTACTCCAACCTATGCACCGGCCACTTTAAACTATATGCACTTTTTTGCTATCGCTTTTTAGCAAAACTGCAGTTAACGCCATAGGAGCATTTTTTGTTGCAATTTTTTGTAATACATTTTTTTTCATCATGGACGAATTTTTGGTGCAAGCAGGGGCATATTGCACAGAAGTAGAGACATTATATTTTTCAAAGGAGTAGGCTGAAACCATTTTGTGGCACCAGTCCAGCACTGACCTCCCTCATAATTTGTCAGTGAAGGATGTTTATTTCAAGCTCTTACATCTATACAGAAAACACGTTGACTTAGATTTGCACAGCAACTTTTTATCTGATTACTTCAAAGCTAAGAGAATCCCAAGAGGGTTTAGAATACATAATATTCCAAAGATTGGACGGGCGAAAGCAACGGTCTGCAGAGATTGGACTCACGTCCTCAATAAAGCTTCATTTGATCTGATGCTTATCATCATTAAAGATGTCAAAATAGATCTAACTGCTACCAATCAAAAAATCACACAATTGGAAACAGACCATGCAATATTGCTGACAACGCCAGAAGCTAAGAAAGCAGTACAAAAACTTAAGGAAGAGATCTTGAAATATAAAACGAAATTAATACACTTCAAGAAACAGAAGTTTGAAAAAGTGACCCAAGATTATCTTGACCACAGGGTATATGGGTGGTTAACCGGCAGAGTAAACACTCAGAGACCAAGGAGGCAACGCAGGAGGATTCAACACCCCAAAATACCTACGGTCGACATAACCTCGGGTGAATCCGCCTCAGATACTGACATTAATAACTCCAATCAAGTAAATACAGCACCTTTTTTAGACACTATGGGAGGCGGAGCAGTGACGAGGAGTCGAGACAGAGGAAGCGCAGATCAAGAACACGGAGAGGACACAAAGGGAAAAAAAATTGCACAGGGGAAACCACCACGCAGAAGATAATCCCCATATTTAATTTGTCACATAGGTCTCTGGATGCAGCAGAAATAGACCTCCTTAGTAAAGGCCTATCGTGTGTGCCTACATCGAGACCAGAACAGTTTAAATGGAAGATCGAATTGCACAAATTTGGAAGAACTATGAGACTTAAAGATTTTTTTGCAAACCCACGTGAAACTATGGGTGGAAATATTGGAAATATGGGAGAGTCCTTTCAGGTGAAATCCACCTTTGACCCAATATCTAATAAAGCTTCTATTAAATCATTCCTGTCGGTTATGAATAAAGATGCATTGGGATATATGCAGCAGGATTACAAAAGAAAACAGAATGTTTCAAGACAGCAAAGGAAGATCATTAAAGATTTGGCGGAAGACCCCACAATTATAATACGCTCAGCGGACAAAGGGGGAGGCATTGTGGTAATGGATTATACCTATTATGCAACAGAGTTGAAATTAAAACTATCTGACCGAAACACTTATATGCCATTGGAAGGGGACCCTACAAGAAGAATTCAAAATAAGATTGATGAAATTCTAACTATGGGCCTGGCGGCAGGCTACATAGATTTAAAGCTGCGACAATATCTTGCTAAACAACATCCACATACACCTATAATATACACGATTCCCAAAATTCACAAAGATTCTAACCGACCACCAGGACGCCCCATAGTCTCGGCAATAGGGGGTATCTTAGAGCCCATCGCTAAATGGCTGTACCACCTCTTCCAAGATCCAGTAAGGCAACTGCACACTTGCATTAAAGATACTCCGACACTCATCTCCAGCATTAAAGGAATACAATATGAAGAGCACAAACCTGTCCTCATCACCATGGATGTACAAAGCTTGTATATGATTATTCCGCACGAAGATGGCGTGGAAGCCATGCGACAAGTTCTGACAAGATCTACAGTATACCAAGGCCCGCCCATAGAATTCGTGTTGGAACTCCTCACTTTAACTTTACAAAATAATTATTTCAGATTTGAGGATACGTGGTACCTTCAAGTAGCGGGTACTTCTATGGGGTCAGCTATGGCGCCTATGTATGCTAATGCGTATATGTTCATCTATGAGGAAAAACAAGTATTGGAGCGGTACACTAACAACATTACAGCATATTATAGATTTATTGATGACCTGCTCATCATATGGAATAAATCAGTTGAGGAAGCACAGGAGATGATCCGGGACCTTAACCAATTGCCACTACCGGTTAGATTCACGGTAGAAATGAAGTGCACAAAAAGTACACTACTTGGATATTCAGATAGAGGTGGGTAATACGAGCCTTCAATACTCACTTTATACTAAGCCTACAGACAGGAACATGACATTACACTGCCAAAGTGCACATCCTTAGGCACTCAAAGACTCACTACCAAAAGCGCAGTTTCTGAGAGTCATTAGAAATAACTCGGATATCCAAACTATGGGGAGCCAGATTTCAGAGATGGGCTATGATAGCCGAATACTTGAGAAAGCGCTTCAAGAAGCACAGAGTGCGCGTGCCGAAGAGAATAAATAGAAGTCCTCAGAACTGGTATTCCCCATGCTGTACCAACCAGCATCTCCTCAGGTTGCAGTCTCAGTCAAGAAAAATTGGAAGATATTAGCAAGTGACGAAACACTTCCAAGAGAATTCAAGAAAGCACCGTTGGTTTGTTTTAAAAGAAATAAGAACCTAAAGGACCTTTTAGTGCACACGGACCCTGTAGCAAGTTACCAAAAGATATCAATAGAACAAATAAGGGGATCAGTCAGGTGCCTAGGATGCGTCACATGTAGTCACATGATTCCGGCGAAGAAGTTTAACAACCCACATAATAACAAAGTTTATCCTATTAAGTTTACAATAACGTGTAGAACCACACATGTAATCTATAAATTGAGCTGTCCATGTGGTCTCTGTTACATAGGGAAAACTGAAACTGCCATTTGTGAGCGCATCAGGGGACATAGGTCCAGTATTCGATTGGCCTATAGGGATGGCCAATCGGACAAACCAGTGGCAAAACACTTAGAATTTGGACATACTTTGGCCACATTAAAATTTGTGGCAATTGACCACATTCCATTATGAAGAAGAGGAGGTGATCGGGGGAAGATACTTTTAAACAAAGAAGCATTTTGGATACATGAACTCGATACTGTTTCCTCTAGGGGGCTTAATGAATCATTGTCTCTACATTCTTTTCTGTGAAATTACAACAGATTTTTTTGTTCTTGCTTGCACTGAATGTATATAGCTAATCGTGTATAGTGTATTAATATATTATTAATTTCGATATTTTTATCTTGTTGATAAATATATAAATGGTGGCTTGTAGAAGAGGTTGAATAATGATTTAGATATGAAATATTAAATAGCTGCATTCATAATCAAAGATATATAATTGTAGCAGATGTTTATGTATGTATACCTCTATATTCTTCCTAGCAACCATTTGTTATATTATCAATATTTTATACATATTTATTTATATGCCAGTATGTGTATGTATATAGAGTTATTCGTTATTTTGCACTTTTAGCACTTTAATTGTTTTAATCATTGTCACTTTATATCTAGCACTTTAATGTACCCACATTCCTATTTAGTACACCTTATGTACATGGCACTTTAAGGCACTTTTTTATGACACTTTAACAGAAACTTTAGATAGTTGCCTTATCAATAATGATCACTATGGATATTTTAGATACCTTATGTGGGTGATAGGACTTACACTGTATAGTGATTATTAGTATAGTTGTTTTAGCACTGCGGCTTACACGGGTGAATGCTAAGCGTTTAATGTTGTCATAGCGACGTCTCCTTGTTGTACCTCGTTCCCAAGGTAACGACGGTAACGTAACGTGATGACATCACGTAAATGGGCGGGGACACTGTTGCACATGCGCACTCCGTCAGGTAGGACACCGGTAGCCTCACGATCAGCACCTGGCGTGAGTTATGCACATTTATTACAATAATTGTACTCCTTTATATGTGACATGCTTTTTAATGTTTATTAATCCTGATGAAAGTCCACAAGTTGGACTGAAACATCGATTCATTTTAATGGAACCAAAATAAAAGTTATATTTTAAAGAAATATCCGTGAGTGCAGCCATACTACTTGAATCTATGATGTTTTGGCCCTGGTAATGCACCCGGTTTTGAAACAACTGGTAGCTTGTGTGCAAGGTACAGTATATATATTTTACATATCGTATATACTCGAGTATAAGCCGACCCGAATATAAGCCGAGGCCCCTAATTTTACCCAAAAAAACTGGGAAAACTTATTGACTCGAGTATAAGACTAGGGTGGGAAATGCAGCAGCTACTGGTAAATTTCTAAATAAAATTAGATCCTAAAAAAATTATATTAATTGAATATTTATTTACAGTTTGTGTATATAATGAATGCAGTGTGCGTGTATGAATGCAGTGTGTGTGTATGAATGCAGTGTGTGTGTATGAATGCAGTGTGTGCATGAGTGCAGCGTGTGTATGAGTGCAGTGTGTGTATGAGTGCAGTGTGTGTATTAATGCAGTGTGTGTGTGTGTGTGTGTATGAGTGCAGTGTGTGTATGAATGCAGTGTGTGTATGAGTGCAGTGTGTGTGTATGAGTGCACTGTGTGTATGAATGCAGTGTGTGTATGAATGCAGTGTGTGTGTTGCAGAGCCTTGGTGGGGGGTGGGCAATTTTATTATTATTTTTTTAAATTATTTTAATAATTATTTTTTATTATTATTTTTTATTTTATTTAATTATTATTTTTTATTTTATTTTTAATATTTTATTATTTTTATTTTTTTCGTCCCCCCCCTCCCTGCTTGATACATGGCAGGGAGAGGGGCTCTCACTCCCTGATGGTCCAGTGGCATTGGCAGTTCAGTGGGGGGGAGGGGAGCTGGCGGAGAGCACTTACCTCTCCTGCAGCTCCTTTCAGCTCCCTCCTCCTCCGCGCCGGTCCGTGCAGCTCCTCTGTCAGCTCACAGTGTAAGTCTTGCGAGAGCCGCACTATGACCCCGCGGCTCTCGCGAGACTTACACTGGGAGCTGACACAGGTGCTGAACGGACCGGCGTGGAGGAGGAGGGAGCTGACAGGAGCTGCAGGAGAGGTAAGTAAACGCTCTGCAGCCCCCAGTCTGTATTATGGCAATGAAAATTGCCATAATACAGACACTGACTCGAGTATAAGCCGAGTTGGGATTTTTCAGCACAAAAAATGTGCTGAAAAACTCGGCTTATACTCGAGTATATATATGGCTGGGCCTGTAGTTGTGGGAGGGGATTGGGTACCCTTTATAAGGGCTGCCAATCCTCTCCCACTTTACCATTGTTGGTCTGGCGAGTTGAGGGACTACTTCCTGTCAAATTGCTAATTTTCCGTGTCCTAATTCCTGGCTCCAGTTTGCCGCCCACATCCTACGAACCGGACCGCTTATCTACCATTACAGGCCCACTGCCTCTTCCGGCTTGACTGGAGACTTGTCCCAGAACAGCTTTTTTCAAACCATAACTTAAAACCCATCCGGGGGGGCATTGGTCGCACTTTTTCAGCATCATCACAGCGTGGGTCTAGGTCTATTAATGCGTTTTTGTAATATTCCATATGGGTTCGGTTTTGCATGTCTATTACACGTACGGATGAATTTTGTTCTGTAGTATGTGCATTTGTTGCTTTCAACCGCATGAATGACAGCCCCCCACCTCCCCCTGGTTCAGATCTTTTTCTGTACGCATGTGCAAATTATTCATTAAATTATTCGTACAACATCGTTATACGTACCGGGGAGTGAATAGCAGTAGATTGCATGCGAACCGATATTCTCAACCATGGGACTGTTCACATGATTCGTTCTGCTGGCCTATCACAGCTTCACAGTGTATTGCATTAGACAGGTTTTATGTCCATTATGGAATGGGAGGTGGGAGGGAGATGGGCATTAATATGTGTTCCTGGCACTGGATTGTCCCTTTAATGTCTTCCATTAGACTGATTAGTGACAGACTGGAGAAATTGGAGGCAGTCTGTTCCACTAATTTGACCGGGGGTCCTGCCATTCCAGTATGTGGGGGTTCATCTGCCACACCTGGTAACTCTTATGTCCCATCTCACATCCCTGATAATATAAACCCTGTGCATATGGTCCCTGCTTCCCTCAAGGAGGACATCCCCAGGAGGGCCAGGATGTTAACCTAGTTTCGCTCCTAATTGACTCCCAGGATGTCCTTGAGAAAAGGACATACTTATATGGGGATCTACCAGTAGTACTGAGAGCTAGAGATCCTAGATTAACCCCTTAAGGACACATGACGTGTGTGACACGTCATGATTCCCTTTTATTCCAGAAGTTTGGTCCTTAAGGGGTTAAATAAAAAAAATGTCCATACCTGAATTTGTCTTAGGTTTTGGGTTTTACAGGGATGTGTATTTATTATTATTATTGCCATTTATATAGCACCAACAGATTCCGTAGCGTTTGTGTACTGTTTAGTTTATCCAGAGAAAAGGGAAGAATTGGATGTATACTTGCACAAGCTTGTGGATCTGGGGCATAAATATGGTGGTTCAGCCTTCTATGACTACCACTGTTCCTTCTCTGCAAAAGTGGCTGCAGCTCTGGCTCAGTTTAACTACACCATCAACTGGAGCAGATTAGATACTGAGCTATTCTGCAGGCATTTTGCAGGCCTCAGGTCCCCAGTTAGCTCTAGAAAGTACTATGATAGGGCTTTTCACATTTTCACTAAATTCATAGCAGAATTTCACGTACAAGGCACTTTTGCTTTAGTGACCATGTTGGGGTCCACATTAATTTAAAGTTATCTTTCAACACTATCAAACTGCATTTAATGGGCATTCAACACCACTTGTTTTTACAACACTCCAACAAAACAGGATTCTTTTCATCATACCAGAATAAAACACTGCTGAAGGGAATCTAAAAGCCAGACACACATCTACACCATTAAAGACTGCCCATCCATAACAAAATATTCCAGTCATTATCCGACCTGTTAGAAATGGCTCATACAACTAATATGGTGCTTAAAACAGCCATATATCTTGCTTTTTATGGATTCCTACGTCCAAGAGAATTTACCTCCAACAATGTCACAACCACAGACTACCTTAAAATGGCCGATATCCACAAATCCATAGACCATTACATTCTTTCCCTTCACCATTCCAAAACTAGCCAAATGGGTCTTACGGTTGACATACCCTTTTTTCCGACCTCTAATAAATGTTGCCCGGTTAAAATGTTTGAACACATATTTCAACACCTTTCACAAACTCCCACATCAACCACTATTAGAACTACATGGTTCCACTCTTACCACCACTAAATTCATGCTCGATGTACATATACTATTGACAAGACTTGGCCTAAATGCAGATCATTACTCATGACATTCTTTTCGAATATGGGCAGCAGCATCTGCTTCTTCCAACCAAATTCCAGCTCATATAATCAAAACAATGGGATGCTGGAAATCATCTGCTTACACCTTAGGCATACCAAACCCAGTTAATTAGTTACAACAGGCATTTCATGATTTGTCCAAATAATTGATGTTTGTAGTATGAATGAATTTTGTATAGTACATTTCTTTTTGCCCTCTTTATTACAGGCCTACTGCATTGTCGGTTCCTGCACACCACAACCGACTGTATTATTATCTATGTTCTGTTGTATACGAATCATGTGTCATTCTACCATCGCAGCAATATTGCCCTGACCACAAGTGATTTTGCCTGACCTTTTGATTTCAAATCAATACTTTCCAAATGGTAGATAATTGCTGTTATATCGGAAACAGCTCAAAAAGTTGAAAAAAAATGTTGCTCTATACAGTTTTTATACAACAATTTATATGTAAGATATGTGTTTGGGAAAGCTAAACCAGACTTCCTGAATACAAATACGTGTTTCCCTTGACCTTTAATCTGAAGGAACAAACAGTAAAATGTACTCAGAACGTAGATTTGCTGCTGTCCATAGAATGATAAGCCTTAATAAAGGTGCATTCGGATAAAATTCCACTAAAGCCTCTATTGCTATCATCTTTTTTATTTTTGTTACAACAACTACTTATCTAAATCCTTTTCAATGTCATCTTCAATGCACTCTGTGTTCACTGAAACTTTGATTACACTTGTCTGTGTCAGCATGCTTCTGTTCATCTGTACTCTATCCTCCTTGCTTGACAAGCACTGGTGGCAGCAGCTAATTAAGGATAAACCAGGGAGCTCCCTGGTCTATTTTTGTCAGTTGTAACATTCTTATCCTGTTGCCCAGTAACTTTTAATGAGTTTTGAAACTTAAGTATTGTTTTAAGTATCGTGCTTTCACACCCATTAACCCTTGCACTTCGAAGCACATTTTATTTGAAACAAATATTAGTATAACATTTATTTGAAACAGTTGATATATAGCTAGCACATACATTGATGATAACACATATGTTCAAACATAAAAAATAAAATGATATACATTTATGCAATTGTTATTTTTCTTTGCTCATTCATTCTTTCTAGAAACCTTGGGAGATCATTGGGAGATCTTGCAATATTTCACACTGAATCTGAAACATTGATGTAAATAAATAGATATAAAAATAAGTAAAGGAAAGTAAAACAAGGATTAGTTAGCTTAAAAACAATAGTAGGAAGGTATGTAGAATAAGATAAAGGTTTAGCTGACTGCCTCAATTAATATTTTTGTTCAGTACTTACAGATGAAAATGAAGACAACAACAGAGGGTTGTAGTCAATGGAGTATATTCGAAGAATGGTCTTGTCACCAGTGGGGTACTTCAGGGATCTGTTCTTGGACCCATTCTCTTTAATATTTTTATTAGGGATATTGCAGAAGGTCTTGATGGTAAGGTATGTCTTTTTGCTGATGATAGTAAGATATGTAACAGGGTTGATGTTCCAGGAGGGATAAGCCAAATGGCAAATGATTTAGGTAAACTAGAAAAATGGTCAGAGTTGTGGCAGCTGACATTTAATGTTTAATGCATCTTGGAAGTAAAAACCCAAGGGCAGAGTATAGAATATTTGATAGAATCCTAACCTCAACATCTGAGGAAAGGGATTTAGGGGTAAATATTTCTGATGACTTAAAGGTAGGCAGACAATATAATAGAGCAGCAGGAAATGCTAGCAGAATGCTTGGTTGTATAGGGAGAGGTATTAGCAGTAGAAAAAAGGGAAATTGCTCATGCCATTGTACAGAACACTGGTGAGACCTCACTTCAAGAATTGTATGCAGTACAGGAGACTGTATCACTAGAAGGATAAAGTTCAGAGAAGGGCTACTAAACTGGTTCATGGATTGCAGGATAAAACTTACAAGGAAAGGTTAAAGGATCTTAACACCTATAGCTTGGAGGAAAGACGAGACAGGGGGGATATAATAGAAACATTTAAATACATAAATGAAATCAACACAGTAAAGGAGGAGACTATATTTAAAAGAAGAAAAACTACCACAACAAGAGGACATAGTATTAAATCAGAGGGGCAAATGTTTAAAACTAATATCAGGAAGTATTAATTTACTGATAGGATAGTGAATGCATAGAATAGCCTTCCAACTGAAGTGGTAGAGGTTAACAAAGTAAAGGAGTTTAAGCATGCATGGGATAGGCATGAGGCTATCCTAACTATAAGATAAGGCCAGGGACTAATCAAAGTATTTAGAATATTGTGCAGACTAGATGGGCCGAATGGTTCTAATCTGCCGTCACATTCTATGTTTCTATGTAAAAGCAAAAATATATATTTTTATCACTTATAACAGATGTGGCAAATGTAGATACAAGAATAAAATAATGAAATAAAATGGTTGCATACACTGTTTACATGCATTTTTAGAATCCTGATTATTAGCAATAAAGCTTTCTAATATAAAAGCAACAGAATATAAAAATAACATCTGCATGTGAGCATAACGCCCACATACAATAAATGCATTTAAACCAGCTAGTTCTAAAACAAAGGTAATCAAAAGGTTTTATAGCAATCTGTAACAATCTTTGTAATGCTAATACAATGCTGAGAGGCATAAGAAAAAACTCATTCACTTCTCCTATTTCCCTGCTTGTAAGAATTGCATGGCCTTTGACACTTTTTTTACTACTTGGAAGGAGGGGGCTGCAATTTTTAGTACATTTGCTGTCTTTAAATGAGTGGACTGAGTTCCTGGCATAGACTTTTGCTATTCTACATGCTGGAAATGATTCATGGGGTATAAATATAGGTAAGAATGGCTTTATAGACTACATTTTGTTTTGCAAAACAACTGAAAGTAAAAAAGGGTATACTTTAAAACTCCTAAAATATTGAACAAACTCAATTGTTCTATTTTTTCTATCTGACTTGTAAAATTCCTCTCAATAAGTGTAGTAGATAAACAAAAATGTACTAGTTTAGTATAGTGACTAAAACTGTGTAAAAGGGAACTTCAAAAGTCAAAAAGAAAATACTTTTGACTAAATGCTTTTTACTATGATTATGTTAATTTTTATTTATATAAATTTTTATGTGCATGTTTCTATTGGGGCACATGGGGTAGCTCCCCACCAGTTTTTTTGTGAGGAAAATGCATTTACATTAGTTTAGAAAAACTTCTTTTTCTGTAGGCTAGGTTTATAAGGCCCAAATTGGAATTAAATAGTGTCTGTTTAATTCTGGAATAGGTTTTAGTGCTGCAGAGCTCCACCCCCCTCCCCCCTCCCCCCGCCCCCACTATTCATTGATAGCTGTTTGGAGGAGCTAACATGAGAGCATCTAGGTATATAAAAATGGGTTTTGCACATGTCTAGTGTCCATTAAAATGAAATTTCAGGAATTTCCATTGAGAAACCATTCAGGCAGCAGAGCCAGTTGCCCATGAGAGGAGGCATGCTATTGGTCTCTTTATTCAGGGGCCCATCATTGGCTCATAGCACTAGGTGGTGAGGTCACAGTGTCCACGGAAGAGAGAAGCAAGAAGCCATACTGGAAGCAACGCAGAAGGAGCACAGAAGCCTCTAGGACCTACCATTCACTCTTATTTAGCACAAGGTCCTCCTTGATCTGAATATTATATTAAAGTAGAAATTAATCTCTTGACATACGTACTTAACTCAGCGTGTGAAATGTTAGCACGCACGTTGAATACGTGAAGATACTGCATTGCATTATTGCTGACCACCCTCTGTGAAGGGTCAAGTATGCTCCCTCGCGCTTGTGAGGTTGCGCCAATTGGAAATGTTTTCTATGACTGATTTTCTTCAATAAAAAGAAATTAAATTTAAAAAAATGGAGCACAGCAGCAAGTCCTGCCCCCTTCCAAATTTAAATGTAAAATATTATCTTTTTTTTCTCTCCCAATAGTCCCAGTGACTACCTCAAGGTTGATTAAGCAAGGGAAATTATTCATACATATAATTAATAAACATAATGCCAGGAAAGCCCAGGGGTGACACATGGAGGGGGATATTTCTGACACACAGGGGGATTTTTCTGACACACACACTAATAGTTTTGATAACTTCTACTGCACATACCCATCATCTTCTTCAAAGTGCTCAGTCACTGTACAGCTGAGACATGCTGTGGCTACTTGAAAAGTTGTGAAGCTTCAAACTGCATGACTGGGGCTGTGACTCTGAGGACCGATCAGTTTCTAATTTCAATATGTTTTAATCTGTAATGATTGCTGATTGTGTCAACCATGTAATTTACATATTGGCTCCATATTACCACTGTAGATTAATCATATTGCCAGTTGCAAAATTAAAAGGAGTCTATCAGAAACCTGCTGCTTTAACCCTGTGTACACTGTGTGATGAGAGCTAATAGTGTGCCAGGAGTAGCTGACATGGTTAGAGCCTATCAGTATCTTGATGCTCTAGCCACGTGCACACTGTGTGCTTAGAGCTAATGGAGTAGCTGGCATGTTTCACAATAGCAGCAATATTTAATAGGAAGCTGAAGTCTTAGCATAAGCATTACAGTAGATGAGATGATGTACGGGAGAGGTAAGATAGGGTTTGGAGGTAGACAGAGAGAGAGAGAGAGTTCTGAAGCATTATAAAGGGCATGTACTGTGTGGGTATATCTGCATTGCATTTCTGTGTAATCTAATGCAGTGATCCTAGCTGTGTGGGATAGTTATTATTATCTCCTTATTGTGCCCAGCTCTGTGTGTTAATTCTCTGTATTTAACTCAAATCTACCTGTTGCATGGATATCTCTGTAGTCTACCCAGCTCTATGTATTGGATCTCTATTTGTTATCAGCTCTGGTTATGGTATGAATATCTCTGCATCTCAGCTCTATGTATTTTATAGATATCTGTATGTGTTGTCCAGCTTGTTTTATTGTATGAGCATCTCTGTATTATGCTCGGCTCTCTGTATTGTATGAGTTTCTCTGTATTTTACAAATAGTAAATGTAAAATTCTCGGGTAGAAGACCGGCGCCCCACCTTTTTAACATTTCTCCAGTAGCCACTGCACAAAACAGTGACAAGGCTTTAACACTTTTCAGTAGCAATTGATGCTGTCATAAGCCTACCAGAAAGTGAAATGTGCCTTGAGAAAGGCATAGTCTAATGTCGAAACCTTGGGGCTATGCACATGTTTCACTAGTTTGTTTTTTAAATATACCAGCTGAGTGATTGGCAGCATGGGTATTAGGAGGGTGGCAATGTTGTATGAATTTACCTATAACACATTATCCCATGGCTAGTTTTGAGTAGATGCCAAAGGTGCAGTTTACACAACAATAACAATTTACTTGCCCCACACTGATCTGGAATACCCTAAAGAACTTCTCAAAAACCAAAATAATTAAACTGGTAAAACACAAACCCCTAGCATCAGGAGTAGCCCACCAGACTATTGCAATTTGTGAACTATGCTTTTATTTTATTTACTTTTTTAAAATATATGTTTAAGATGGCAGCAATCAGCAGTAGCTGTCTGCAGCCCTGAGTTAGCAGTATTGTGAATATTGTATTGTGGGTATTGTGAGGGTGCTTTGACACGTAGGCTTTCAGTAAGGTGCTTGAGGGGGGTATCACCCAGGTAGTACTCTCTGAACACATATTCTTCTCACTTTCTGATAGCATTTAGAAACCGGAATCACAAAAGTTTGCATACCCTGGCAGAAATTGTGAAATGTTGGCATTGATTTTGAAAATACGACAGATCATGCAAAATAAATTGTCTTCTTATTGAAGGATAGTGAACAAATGAAACCATTTATTATGACATAGTTGTTTGGCTTCTTTTTTAAATCATAATGATAACAGAAACTAGAAAAGCTACAATTTCTGGTGAAATAGTATGAAGAGTTCTTGCCTCCACCAGTAGTCTACAACTGGAGTGGGCGGAGTAACTGTTATTATTTGTTTATATAGCCCATTTAATTGCAACGTTGTTGCCCAAAGTGCTTCACAGTTACATTAAAACATACATTTATAAAAACATTAGCAGGTGTACAAAAGGCCCTGTCTATGACATCACTTGCTGCTCCAGCCTGGCACAGGTCAGAGTATTTTGGTGGTTACAATCTTCAAACGGTCGTATTTTAAAAACTATAAATCCTACAGCGAAGAGCTTTATATTGTGAGAATCACAAGATCCAGACCTACATTTTGATGCATAGGTCTCTGACATATTAACAATGAAGGCACAGTCGCAGTTTAGAAATTGCCCTTTAACCCCTTAAGGACACATGACATGTGTGACATGTCATGATTCCCTTTTATTCCATAAGTTTGGTCCTTAAGGGGTTAAATTTGAGCTGGCTAGAGTGCAGTTTCAATGAATGTCAATAGACGGTGTGAGTTGCAAACAAATGGTCATATTGTGAAAACTATCAGGACTATGGCTTATCCGTGGATTTTTAGTGGCAGCAGGGATAGCTGAACATTTTGATATAAGATTTGTGTAGGTGGGCTTGAAAATGAGGGAGTGGTGGCAGTTTAGAAATCATATCTTGATTTTTCAGCTTTTGCCAGCTCCCACTCTAGTTTTGAACATTTTGCCATTCCTTCCTATGGGACCAATTTTGTCACAAGAATGATGATATTCCTTGATCCATTCGGCGAAACATTCAACAAAGTAATAGCAATCCAATCGGGAACAATCCGCACGTTTCGGTATATTACTGTGTATGTAGTGTAAAAACTGTGGGAGGAGTTAGGGTGGTAAATTTGGCTATAATAAGAATAATAATATATATATGTGAGATGACATTAAGTGGTCTTGCTATGCAAGAACACTTAATAAACCAAATGGCCCTGATCAAAAGTTGACATACCCTTGAATGTTTGGCCTTGTTACAGACACACAAAAATGATACATATTTTAACAATTCTACAACTTTTGAGCCTTAAGGTATATGTTCACGTCCCATGAATTAGCATTTGTTGACCAGCATAAGCTTTGGCACTAACACCATCATGCAAACAAGCATGTGAAGTACAATGATTGGAAGGCAAGTAGATAACAACAGTGACATAATGTACCAGTACAATGGCTTCTATTACAAGAAAATAATATTATTAACAATAATAATAATAATGATAATAATAATAATAACACTTGGGCCTTTTACTTAGCCTGGAGCTTCACATCCAAAAGCTCCTATGTTGAAAAAAAAGGGATTACTTTAGCAGTTTTATAATCACTGCATATAAGTCTCAAGTTACTTGAAGCTTTCTGAATGTCAGATTATTCAGTGAACTGGAAATTGTGGAGAATTGACAAGGGAATAGCAAATTGTAAGCTAAAATAATCAAGCTGGAAAATTAGCTGAGCTGGATAATATTTGTACTACGTTTTGCAGCTCCCTTGCCAATTTCCAGTTTTAGTGAATAGCACACGATGTCTACAAATATAAAAATATAACCATTCAAAACATGTTGTGGATCAATTATATAGAGGTGTAACACATTAAATTGCTAAATGAAAAGTAATTGATCACTGGTTAAAACTGTCAAAAATTGCTAAACAAAATCCTAGAAATAATTTAAATATGTATTCTGAATTTTACAAGTACACCAATCTTAGTTTGTAAACTGCAAATCTTTTTTAATTGCAAAGATAGTGTTTATTTAAAAATTCTAAATAGTCTCAATATATATGAAAATCCAAGGATTATCAAATTATGTATTTACATAAATAAATAGCTCAAAAAATAAATAAATGGGAGCAAAGTCTATCAGAGCTGCCAATCAGCATCTAGACCTCTTACAATGGCCTCGATTTAATAAGCTCTCTAAATGATTCAATACTGTTGGAAAAATGTCAAATGATTTATCTACAGAAGTTACTATAGACTTCAATTGTGACTTCTGTAGATAGATCATTTGGAATTGTTTCTAACGGTATTTAATTTTTTTGGAAAGCTTATTAAATTGAGGTCTGAGTTTACCATCATAACGATGCATTCTAAGATTGAAATTAACCAATACATGTAAAAGGGAGATACTATAATTAAAGTAATTTGATTCAGTATTTGGAGAATACTCCAAATTCTTGTGAAAAAAGATTTTGCATATTTGTTTTAGGTTGTACCAGTGCATGTTTGTATAAATATACTAAGTGGTTAAAAATATGACTACACAAATCTTAATTAATTCTGATACTTCAGCCACATCCATTAAAGACATTTAAATCAAGAACACAACTAAGCAACCTTTATATCCAAACCATGAAAACAGGATGGTTTTCTACTACAGAGATCAGCATAGAAAATTGTCTGTTCTCAGATGCAACATTGCTACTGAGTTCCAAGATGCCTTTGTACGTAATATCAAATAGCAAATACTGATCACAAGGATCATCGTGGAATAGCTTCCCATTAAAAAAAGCAACAGACAAGCCTAACATCAATTTGCACAATAATTTGCTGGAGTATGGTAAAGCTCACAATCAGGATAAGTTCATGGGGTATAAACAAATTAAAGTGAACCTGTCATGACATAAATTGGCCCCAATTACATTGAATACATGATATTTCACAGAGATATATAATGTATTTAATGTAAAGTTTTGATAAATACACACCTTGCCTTTGATCCAGTGCCGTCATGCAGAAGCGTAACTAGAAACCGTGAGGCCCCAGTGCGAAAACACACACACACACACACACACACATACATACATACATACATACATACATACAAACACACATACATATATACATACAAACACACACACACATACAGAGACACATACACACACACAGAAACACACACATGCATACAAACACACACACACACACATACAGACACACAGACAGACATACACACACATACATACCGACATACAGACAGACATACACACACACACATACATACAGATACACATACATAGAAACATTCATACAGACACACATTCATGCAGACACATACAGACACACATACACAAACACATAGATACAAACACATATACAAAATGTTTTAGTTACATTTTAGATGCAGGAGGACATCCCTGGGGTCCAGCGGTGGCTCAGGCTGATGGGAGTCAGAGTTCCCAATCTGACTCCCTCCTCTCCTTCCTCCCACATGGCTCCCGGTGTAAGCTGCGAGGAGTGACCAGGGCAGTCACTTCCTCTCATTTCTGATGTCATCACAGGGGTCCCGGGCAGGCTGTTAAAGTGCCGCAAGCGCTGACCGGGCCTCCTGAAAATTCATTACTATCAGGTGCAGCCCCGGCAGTTATATCGTGGGGGCCGGGGCCACGTTACTTAAACATAAAGAGCAGCAACGTTTCGACTTACCAAGTGGTCTTTGTCTAGCTTGACAAAGACCTCTTGGCAGGTCGAATACTTACTGCTCCTTTTTTTGTTCTATTAAAACTGCCTGCAGCTTGAACACCTTGAGTGCCTTAAGAATTTCTTGTGTTGCCTTATCATTGTGCTGATACAAAATGTGTGTACTATAGCGTTAGTCCAACAATAGAGATAAAAGATGTGCTATCACCAAGAGTGTACCTCACTCACTCAATAATAAGTAATACAGAAACAAAAAATAGCAAATATGGCTAAACAAGCAATATACGCTATATAAGAGGGATAGCACGCCAAAATGGAGGATACAACCTTAAGACAGGGCGGGATCTTGTACCAGATCTAAAACATAAATAAAATAATATGGTGAAGTATGTATGGACAAAAAATCAAGTATCCAGGAGGTAGAGAACTTACAACAGGGATAGTCGTTCTGCGCTTATCTCCCTTTAAGGGTGTTTGTAGCGATTCGCTGTATGGCATGCACGGTGCAAATCTTCCAAATGTTAAATCCTCAAAATAGGCAGAAAAGAGAGATACATAGTAGTACTGTATAAAATTATCAAAAGTTTATTTCACTGATTGTACTTACATAAAGGTAACAATCAGCGAGCATGTCTCCACTAATAAGTGGACCAAGATGGTAAATGGATAAACGATGCAGATGGAATATTGCTGATCGTACCATATAAAATACAGGAACAAATGGTAAAAAAAACTAATACAATAATAAAATAAAATAAATAAGTATGAATACTCAATCCAACGCGTTTCGTCTTGTGGAGACTTCTTCAGGGATGTGAGTGCTGTTCCGAACAGTCCTTATTATATATCTGATGGTCCAGGTGATTGCTGTTAGATCATTTGGAAAAAAACGCGGAAACGGACACTTCCGGGTTTTCTCTATACGCTCTCTCATTGGACAAACTTAGATTGACGTCGTGCGTCGTACGTTCTTCCGGGCATGCTTGTACTTCCGTGTTCCAACGGTGGAACGCATGATGTCGCGTATATTCTTGCGTTCCAACCGTGGAACGCATATAACAGGAAACACTAAGGGATTGGGACAGTAATGAGCAGAGAAAAAAAACGCCCACCAATGGCCCGAGCTGGTAGAAGAGAGACCTGTATACTCATGATCAATCAGCATATATATAATAAAAATATAAAAAAAGAGAATATACATAATGATAAAACAAAGGGAAATCAGAACATAATAAATAGATATATCTGCGGATCTAAAGGAGACTCAAAACTCTGTTCGAAATATAAGATGAGTGGTGCCACTCTATCATCTCATAAAAAGATGAAAAATAGAAATACAATGAAAATAGAAACAATCTTAAAAAACCTGGTTTGATAAAAAATACAAAATGAAAATTTAAAATAGAGTAAAGTATCATGTAGATCCGCATATATGTACATTTGAGTCATGTAAACAAACAAAACCCAACTAGGGACATTCAGAGTACAACATAATACGATAATATTTATCCAACTATCAAGTATACATATAATAATTGAAATAAACAAACAGAGCCTTCTTAAATGTTCTATAAAGAAGAGGAAATGAGAATTAATATGGAGTCAATGTGGATACATTATATATGTTTTACTACAAATTCCAATGAACCCACTCAGTGAAAAAAAGGGGGAAGAGAAGAAAAAAGGGGGGGGCATCATAATAATCCTGTAAGATCTATGTCTTGATTCAATCCATTCTTTAATGTTTTTAAATAATATATCCACTGCGCCTCTTTTTTAGCTAGCTCATGCATTTTGTTACCTCCTCTCCAATGTTTTTCAATGGAGTCTATGCCAATGGCAATTAAAGTGGACCAGTGAAAAGATGTGCAAGTGTTACAGTGTCTTGGAACACTATGTTCTACTTTGTTGGTTCTAATATTATTAAAGTGTTCTCGGAGTCTGACATGAATAGGTCTGATGGTTCTGCCTATATATTGTGCTCCACATCCACATTGCAGTAGATATATTACATATGTGGATGTGCAGTGAATAAACTTCTTAATGGCATATGTCCTTTTAGTGTAAGTGCCTATGAAGGTTGTGGTCTTTTTCTTTTGATAAGTGCATGTGGAACAAGTACCACATTTGTGGAATCCTGCAGTCTTTTGGGAGAGTAAAAAATTATTGTTTTTATTGGACTTGAGAATTTGTGTAGGTAAAAGACTTGGAGCTAATTGATTTTTCAAGTTGTCAGCTTTTCTATAAATCACTGTTGATTTTTAATTATTTTAGCCTGTTCTTCGAAAGTCTGCATGTTGGAGCAATTTCTCCGTATCCTAGTGAGTTGTCCCTTAGGGACATTATTTAACCAAGTGGGATGGTGCAAGCTAGTTTTTTTAATAGCTGTGTTACAGTCAGTTTTTTTGAAAAAGGTTTTGTATGTAATGATCCTGTTTCGACATACAAAGTAAGGTCCAGGAAATCAATAGTCTCTTTATGGATATTTGAGGTGAATTTTAGATTGTATTGATTGGAATTAATGTTCTTAATGAACTTTTCCAAACTAATTGCATCACCCTCCCAAATAATGAGTACATCATCTATGTAGCGTCGCCAGAGGACGAGGCTCCCTCCCAGCTGTGGGCCCAACCGTATGTGTAAAGATTCCCAATGGGAAACATACAGGTTGGCAAAACTGGGAGCGAACCTCGTCCCCATGGCGACACCACATAGCTGTAAAAAGAACGTAGAATCAAACCAAAATTCGTTAGTACAAAACGAATACATGTCAATAAAAATTCAATCTGTGTAGGACTGAGGGTGTTCTGTTGAACAAGTATGTCATTGATTACCTCTAAGCCCTTAAGGTGAGGAATATTGGAATATAAGGCAGTTACATCTACTGTGGCCAAAATATAAGACGGTTTCCAAACAAAAGACTCCAAAGTTTGTAAGATGTGTTTCGTGTCCTTAATAAAGGAGGGGCATAATGGTACAAAGGGTTTAAGAAAAAAATCCACATATTCTGAGAGATTACATGACAGCGAATTAATCCCGCTAATGATGGGACGGCCGGGGGGGGGAGGACAGGCTTTTGTGGATTTTTGGGAGAAAATAAAAGATAGCTATCTTGCATGTAGGATTATAGATGTATTTGAATTCTTCTGTAGAAATAATATGGTTATCAAGCCCCTTCTGGAGTAAAGCCCGAAGGTCATCCAAAAAGGGTTTTGTAGGGTCTTGTTTTAAAATCTCATATGTCGTGCTCTCCCAAAATACGGAGGGCTTCCTCCATATAGTATTGTCTACTCATAACAACTGTACCCCCTCCCTTGTCTGCTTCTTTAATTACCAATTGAGAATCTTTTTTTTAATTTATTTAGAGCTTGTCTTTCTTTATTGGTTAAGTTGTATTTAAATTTATATTTAGCTTCTTCTTTCTTTTGTATTTGGTCCAAATCTGTTTGTACTAGATCGTTAAAAACTTCCAAATACTTTCCTCTCTCGAATGTCGGATAGAAGTTGGATTTGTTTTTTAGGTTGGAATGGACGAATGTGGTATCTGTTACACTGGGGTTCGTATTAATTGGATCTAATGTTCTATTAGGTGTTGAAATAGTGGTATCACAAAGTGTCACATTTTTCTTTTTTTCGAAAAAGCGCTTTACAGTGAGTTTCTTAAGAAACTTCTGGTTGTCAATAAACAATTCGAAGGGTTTTATGCCTGCCGTAGGGGCAAATTTTAATCCTTTTTCTAGAAGTGACAATTCTTGGGTTGTTAAATCAACCCCAGAGATATTAAAGATACCTTTTACTGATTTCAATTGAGTCTGTGGGTGGGTGTCGGGGAGAGTGAGTGGTCTAGTTCTTCCATTTCTATATGCGATCTCTTTTTTTGAGGGGAACTGAAATGTTGAAATCTGTTTTTGGTCGGAATTAAATTGGGTTTTATTTGTTTTGGCCCTTTCCCTAAAAAAGATGAGGAGGGCGGGGGAGTATTAGTTTTGTGGGATGTCTCTGAATCTACCCTTTGAGATGGTTTCGGATTCCTCCATGTATAGTGGGGGTATTTAGTGTTAGACTGCCTTTGTCTATTAAAGGAATATCTATTCGAAGATACATCGAACGACTTGTTTTTTGACCAATTTCTAATATTACCTTCTTTATAGTCTGTTTGATCCCTTTTGAATTTTGATGACTTAGTTTGATGAATTGCTTATCCTGCTCCTGAGCACCTGGTGGCTGCTGATATTGAGTGTGGCCCTTATTGTCATTTTTGGCATATGCTGCTGTCCTTTGTGTACCTAGGTTTGCATGTTGAGGTTAGGCTAGTCTTAACATTTTCATGAAAAAACATATTTGCAGGAGCTTTACAAAATACTAAACAAAATATATTTGGTGCTTGTGCCAAGAGTCCAGATCATTGTTCCACAGAATTCAAAGAGTAAAATAAAAAACAAGAGTAAAGCATACGGTATTCAAATTTGTAATAGTGATTTATTCAGCAATCCAAGAAAGTGGGCACTTTTCGATACTAAACGTGTCATCAAGTCATGGACAACATTTCAACACTAAATAAGTCTTTAATAAGCCACAGCATTTTTATATTATTAATTTGAAGCTACACTTACAGAAGTGAAAAAATAAACAAACATATAAACAAAGATATTACAAGAAATCCATTACCAATTATGGCTTAATTACTCGGAAGCTTCCAAGAAGTTATCAAGTGATTGTATGCCAATATCTTTAAATTATGTTTAATGATTTAAATAATGAATCCTCGGGTGAACTGCTAAGACAGACTGTCAAAATCCAAAAATGAAAGTGGTACCATTATTATTATATTAATATAGATTTTTCTGGTCAATAGTTAAAAGTAACATTTTAATTTGCAAAAATATTATAAATATATTGCAAAACATCCCACTAGTGGGAATGTAGAACAGAAATCTGAAAACCAGTAAACATACAATGTATGAAACAAGCTAACCACAATGACAGCAGCACCCTTATAATTCATGCTTGTTTAGGGGAGTGCATTAGATTTCATGGGTTTTAATGAGATAATGTTCATGCAGTTCACATGGGACAGTATTTTGAGGTCTGATATTTTGGTAAAGGACATTTTGTATATTCAACAATACCTAGCATTGCGGTTTCCTGTATTGCCTTGACTCTAGGTATAAGTTATTAGACTTGGAGATTAGTTTCTGTCTAAATTGCAATTTGTCAGAATTTGGGCAAAATTGCAGAATTATGGAACTTAGAACAGAAATGTACCCGAATCACAAACCAACAAAAACACAAAGGCCAAGCATGTCAATTTCAGTTTGTGGTTCTGATTTCTGCCAGTGATGACAGAAAAAGACATAAATGGATGAAAAACAAGATAACTGATGGCTAGGGGACAGTCACTAAATGTTGACTTTACTATTTATTTAAGAAACATACAATATAATTTTACTGCTCCTCCTGTTTTTCTCTTTAAAAGTGGTTTGACAGAAAAAGCTGTACCACACTCAAAAGACACATCACACCTTAAACACAACCACAACCTGCAGTTGTTATACTCTTTAGATTACACCTTTCCTATATTATACACTGTTATAATGTCACCCTCCTATGTATAGCATTTCTTACATACAAGTTTGAAGTTAAATAAAATAAACTAAATGTAATAGTTTTCCATTATATAAAACATTTCTCTATCACTAAATTCATTAAGCAACGTTTCTTTATATCTGGAAAGGAAAGCAGCACCTTCTGGGTGTCCTCAAACATGTATGGTGGTAAGTATGGAAAAGTTGTCAGGTTTACCATCATGTAAAATTGTTTGCAGCTGACTACCTGTAAGTCACATGACCATCTCATTCTTAATTGTGGAGGCTATTTAAACAGGTCCTCATGTACTGTAACACTTTCAAAAAGCCCCTTTGGGTGAAACACATTTGTGTTTTTATGTTATTGGTTTTATTATCTTTGTTTTAAATAAAACTAGTTTTTTACCTTACCTGGACCTTCCTGATTTTATCCCTGAAGATTTTATTACTAGGAGCCACAGTTTCTACCTCCTTGGTGGGGAGGAAACCTCCTACGCTTCACAGGATTGAGCAAAAACCTAACTTTTGCTTTCCATTTCTGAGTATACCTCATTTTATTTTGCTTTTATAACAGCAAAACAGAGAGCACTGTTTTTCTATTTTTATTCTCATTTTATGTACTTGGTGAATATCTGTGACACTGCAATTTTGAGGGAAATACCTGTGAACGCTCGACACTCTGATGCTTGATCCTGACCTACCATCTACAAGGAACCAAGCTGAGTGACATATCCACAAGCAGGGATCATAAAGCCCAGGCGCATATATCTGGAGCTGAACATAAGCTCCAGAAAATTGTAAGTGGCATTTTTCTTATTTTACCTCACCACATATAGAATGTACTACACTATATTATGTTTTTTGTCCTCATATTTTCTATACTTACCACTATACGTGTTTGAGGACACCTAGAACAAACTGCTTCCCTGTACCCTTTCCTGACTTTTCCTAGTTACTGCCAGATAGGGGAGACTCTGGTTTGGGAAGTACCTGCTGCCATACCCGGATCTAACAAGCGGTAGGAACCTCACCATCGCTCGTAGTTTCTTTATATCTGTTGAAGTTAAACATTGTTTTTCGTTCTTTAAAAATTTAGTAATATTAATGCTACTCTGGCACTTTTGTCCTTATTATTGAGTGTTAAGGCAGCAGATTTATGTCAAAGTGTTATAAGAGTATTATATGATCCATACAGTTCTGTTACCACGGAGAGTAAACCCTAAGGTATTTGAACACTGTAAATATCTGGCAGGTTCTTACATACTCAAAATATTGCTATAAGGTTTCTGTAGATAGATGCATAGATTGGTAGGTAGGTAAATAGATAGTCAATAGGCAGGCTGACAGACAAAGGCAAATTGATCCTCAGAAGATAATAGTTTAATAAAATAGTATAATATTTTTAAAGATAAAACACAGGCTAAACATTACAAGAAGGGAAGCAAAACATATGTTCTTGTTATCTTAATTGCCATAATTCCAAGGGTAAATGCATTACCTGCAAAGTAGTTTCACAGACAAACACACGCAGACAGTGAAATTAAACTGTAAGCCAATATGTTGTGAAAATTCACATGTATAGTTTGGGTGGAAAAAAGAGAAAATAAGAATATTTCAAAAAAGTAAGCAAGAAAAACTCTGCAAAAATATTCCACACTGCAAAGCTGGATTGCGAAGCAAGGTAAAGTACTAAATCATAAAACAACATAAAAAGAATAGCTGTCCAGGTAACATAGCTTTGAAAATTTAAAAATACTTTTTGAATGCATAGAAAATGACCTTGCATAAAGGATCATACATTCCCAATTTACGAAGAGAAACTCAGAGTGCATGTTTTCAAATCCTTCTAAAAATGTACAGTTGGAGAGGAAATGTATATAAATTTTTATAGTCTGACTTTGTATTTCTTTAAAGGACCACTATAGTGCCAGGAAAACAAACTTGTTTTCCTGGCAGGGTCCCCCTCCCGCCGGGCTGAATGGAGAGGAAGGGGTTAAACACTCACCTTGGCGCTGGGGACTCTCCTCCTCCTTTGGCCGTTATCGGCTGAATGTGCATGCGCGGCAAGAGCCGCGCGCGCATTCAGCCAGTCCAAAGGAAAGCATTCTCAATGCTTTCCTATGGACGCTGGCCTCTTCTCACTGTGAAAATCACAGTAAGAAGCGCATAAGCACCTTTTGCGGCTGTCAATGAGACAGCCACTAGAGGCTGGATTAACCCATGTGTAAACATAGCAGTTTCTCTGAAACTGCTATGTTTACAGCAGGCAGGGTTAATCCTAGATGGACCTGGCACCCAGACCACTTCATTGAGCTGAAGTGGTCTGTGTGCCTATAGTGGTCCTTTAATGATTCTAACATTTTATTTGTATGTAACCCATGACTAAGAACAATATTTACAAAAAGGTAGATCTAGGTGGAGAAGAGGAACCTCCTCAGCCCCAACCCTGATCCACCCAATAGGAAACCCCACCCTTCGGTAATGCTTCTGACTAAAACTTAACGTTTATTTCAATACGTAAAAATAAAATAATCTATATATGTGTTGACACCAAAAAATAATACAGTGAAGAAAAATGGTGAGAAAATTGATTAAAAATAATAAGGAGAGCCACAAAATTAATATTGAGTCTAAATGACTGTGGGTGTAGACCATAAAATATATATTAGGTCCTTCCGAAGACACCCCAGATAAGACTCCAGCAAGTGGGCTCAAAAGCCCAATGGGGTAAGATATAGAGAGAGGAGCTCAAAAGGTAGGTATAAAAACCTGTTGCACTTGGTGATAATTTTAGGAATTCTATCAAGTGCATATGGTGCTCAATTGCTCTTTGATCTCTGTGTTTGTGAGATCAATTACACTTTTTGCTTGGGTGTAAAAAGTACCTATTGGGTGTGGACTATAATCTATAATATATATAGTCCTCCCAGAAAAAGACAACACAAAACACACACCCCAAATAGGATTACTGCAAATGGGCTCTTGTTGCCAGAAAGCAGAGAGAGGAGCACAAAATTAGTATAAAAATCTGAAACCAAATTGTAACAAGTGCTACCTTATAACTCTGTTGCTCTTAAGATCCTATTTGTAGGGATATCTTAACAAGTGCACATAGTTGCCCCCTAGTTCAGTATCCCTATATTGTGGGATGTTGAATAGTAACTTGTTGCTTTGCTATCAACATTGTTACCACTAAAAAAGCAGTGGAGCTAAATTGTAGATTTGTCTCAGCTAAATGCACAAACGTAGGAAGCCCCTTCTCTCGAGGGATCCACCTCCCAAACACCCAAATCACATGAAAGGAGCTGAGCATCCAAAACTCCTCTTTGAGGAGTAAAATAATTGATTATAACGAACCCCTCAACCCCCAGATTGTTAAATCTATCTAAAGTTTGCTGGAATCTAAGTAGCGTGGCTTCTCCTGTCTGAATTAACCTAACGCGCGTTTCAGCGCATTGATGCGCCTTCGTCAGAGGTATTATATCAGACTGTCCCTCGTGCAACTCTTTTATAGGAGTACCTGGTCGGAGAACAGTGGGCGTGTCAAAGACTTGTTCGCGCCAAAAAATTCGGTTCAGATGGGTGCCGCCCCCCTAAGAACGTCACCGTTTGATTGGCCGGGATTCTGAAGGTCCTCCCTAGTGCACTATCGTCTAAACGTTCAATTCCCATTGATTAAATTGACGATCTATGTCATTTTTAATCTAGTGGATCAGACAAAGATTAGTCTGTATCCATTATTAGTCTTCATGGTCCAGTTAGCAATCCACTTTGCACCAAATTTATAATTAAAGGAGCTTTGTTCGTAATATATATACATATACACATAGGGGATGCTTCAGTAATACGGAAAAGTATTTGTACCTATTTATATGTTATAAATGTTAGCATAATTAACGTCCTTATTTAAAGGGGCAGGATCCACAAACCTATACATCCATATCTGAATATATGTGATATGTGATCATGATTGTCAGGGACACAAGGTCTGTGTCCTGATTATTTAAAGGGGCTGAACAGGACCAGAACTTAGTGTATATACAAATCTCTTTTAGTTCTTTAACCATATTTCCATAAATGTAGGTGTGGTATCGCCAATCCACTTCTGTTCTAGAGGGGCCGAGGGGCATTAAAAAACCAAACTTAAACACTCTAATAACTAAGGTATTTACACAAATTGTTAAATATACATATATACAGTTGAAGTAATTTGCATTACTATTGATGTTGAATATTAACTACTGTGAAAACTCATTTTAATTTTCAATGAAGGGCGTGAATGTAAACCCTTCATTTAGTCCATTGGGGGCCAGTGTATTGAATTTGTAGATCCAATAGCATTCTCTCTTGAGAAGGGTACGGTCCAGGTCGCCACCTCTGCGTCCTAGCTGAATCTTCTCTATACCCGCAAATTTGATTCCTCGCGTGTCCCCTTGATGTTCATTTCTGACATGTCTGGAAACTGGGGTGTCTCTAAAATTCCTAACCGAATGTATGTGCTCCATAACACGCCTCTTGAAGGGGCGAATAGTTTTCCCCACATATCTGAGGCCACACACACATATCAGTAGGTAAATAATCCCCTTCGTATTGCAATTAAAAAATTGTTTAATCTGACATGTTGGTTGGTCAATCAAGTCTGGGAGAACTTTAGAATCTTTTAACATATAGTGGCAGGCCACACACTTGCCACATTGGTAAGTTCCCTGCACGGAGAGCCAGTTAGTGTTGCCCCTTTTTGTAGATAAATGGCTAGGAACCAACACTTCTTTTAGATTTTTTCCCCTTCGTGCCGTGAGGGAGACAAAAGGAGTCACTACTCCCTTAAGTTGGGGGTCTTGGGAAATCAAAGGCCAGAATCTGCCCAGTATTCGTTTGGTCTGGTCCCATCCAGAGTCAAACGTAGCCACACAACGAATAGGTTCCTGCTTTGTTGGTACTACTTTATCTTTCAGGAGATCTTCCCTATCACTTAACAGTGCCCTTTGAAATGCTTTTTTGAGGCAACGATTGGGATATCCCCTCTCTTTAAACCTAGCTCTGAGGAGTTTGGCTTGGTTGATGAATTCATCCATGGTTGAACAATTCCTCCTCAAGCGTAGGTATTGACCAACCGGGATGCCTCTTTTCAGCGTTATTGGGTGATGACTTTCCCATCTTAGCATCGTATTTGTTGAGGTGGCCTTTCTAAACAGAGTGGTGTCAATTCTTGATTCTTTTGAGATATTGACAGTGCAATCTAGGAAGTTAAGTGTAGAGCCACCAATTTCCATTGTGAGTTTTAGGTTCAGCTCATTGGTGTTCAGGTTCTCTACAAATAACCTGAAGGCGTCCTCCGTGCCTGTCCAGACAACGAGGACATCATCCATATACCTCTTCCAAAGGAAGATGTGTCTTGTGAACTCCATATTGACTTCTGAGAAAACCACATTCTCTTCCCACCACCCCAGGTGCAGGTTGGCATATGATGGAGCACAAGACGTGCCCATAGCTGTGCCCTGCACCTGGTGGTAAAGTTGGCCATTAAAGAGAAAGAAGTTGTGAGTTAACACAAACCTCAGCAACTCTATTACGAATTGCGTGTGGTGCTCATGTCTCAGTCCCCGTGTATCTAGGTAGCATTTAGTATGTGCCAATCCCAGGGTATGGGGGATTGAGGAGTACAGGGCCTCTACATCGAGGCTACACAGAAGTGCACCTCTAGGTAGATTGAGAGACTTTAGGCACTTCAATGTGTCCTTTGTATCTCTCAAGTAGGACGGTAGTTTTTCCACAAATGGTCTGAGTATTTTGTCAAGATACTGACTGGCCCTACTCGTTAGATTGTTTGACCCTGACACAATCGGTCTAGCTGTTAATTGAGTATAGTTCTTGTGCACCTTGGGTAGGCAGTAGAACGTAGACACCACCGGATTTTTGGTGTAAATGTAGGCATGTTCTCTCCTACCCAGTATGCCAGCATCAAATGCTGAGTCCAAGACACATTTAAGATCTGACAGAAATTTGATGGAGGGATCAGAGCTTAATGTACAATAAGTTGTATCATCTTTAAGTATGTTGTTTGCAAGCTGAATATAATGTGCTCTGTTTAAAACAACAATGTTCCCCCCTTTGTCTGCTGGTTTAATGATGATGTCCTCGTTGTCCTGCAGGACACGGAGGGCACGCCACTCATCCCCTGAAAGATTACTATGGGGTCGAGGTTCCAAGGAATCTATTTTGAGTTTGTCTACCATTTTACATACTGATTCAACGAACATATCTATATTCTTGAAGTCTTTGATGTTTGGTGTAAATTTACTTCTAGGGCCCAAGTCTGTGTAGGGATATGGGGAGGTCCCATCATTATCTTCCAATAGGGATACAAGGTCATTCAAACACTGGAATTCTCTGACACTGAAGCCCAATTCTCGAGCTCTTTTTTCATTGATAGTTAAAAAGTATTTATGTAGGGCCAGGCGTCTGCCAAACAAATGGATATCCTTTATCCAGTCAAACTTGCTGAAAGGGGGTACCGGGACAAACGATAAACCCTTCCTTAGGACCTGATATTGTGGGTCAGTAAGTATAATGTCAGAGAGATTAAGGACCTTTGTGTTGGTATCTAGTATCTTTTCCGTGCTCTCCCCCTGTATCTTGTCTGTCTGTATTGTGATGGCATTTCCCCCTCTCGGGGGCTCTGCCCTAAAAAAGTAACCCCTTTTTTAAGGATACCCTTTGATTGTTCGTTCGTACGGGATGTAGAGGCCATGTTAGTGTCCTCATTGTCTGTGTCTGAGGTCTCGTACTCAGATGTGGTGTTTTGATCGGATTCAACATGTGTAACCTTTCTGAATTTCCTATAGACTCGTTCATTCTTATAATCTTGGTGGTCCCTCAGGAATTTCCTGTGTTTCCGATTCTTAATAGAATCCCTGTACTTATTTAGATTTTGTTGGAGACTGACTTCCTGAGTGTTGAAGTTTGGGTCTTCTTTAAACTGTTGTGTGGCTTCAACGGCCTCATTTACTTTATCATTAACCTCTGTAAGTTTTTTACTTTCGAATCTACATATTATATCCATAAAGGTTCGAGAGCAAAGATTTGCCGCCTCTTCCCATTCTTTAAGGAGGGTGGCATCGTTAATATTGGTGTTAGGCATAATTTGTACCCTGAGACCCCTTGGTATCATCGATTTATTGAGGTAATTTTGGAGAGATGAAATTTCCCACCCCATCCTAATCTGTTGTTTACAGAAATTTGATAATTGTCTAAATTTTGATTCTATGTTCATATCTGTAGAGAGAAATGCGCATTCTTTGTCTGAGAATACTTTCTCAGCATCTAGGCACCATTGATTTGGGTCCTTTAATTGGTTTAGGAAGCTGGCCATATTCTGAGTTTACACAGTAGTAGGGAATAAGACACACTTATGCAGGTACTAAAACCAGTTTAGAACAACTTAAGTCAAAAAAAAAAGGAAAAGAAAAGAAGCCAGTGACTAAGTCAACCGGCCTCTGAGTGTGCCTGGGGAATCCAAACAAGGGGGTAACCCTTACATACGTGAAAGAGAACAATATTTACAAAAAGGTAGATCTAGGTGGAGAAGAGGAACCTCCTCAGCCCCAACCCTGATCCACCCAATAGGAAACCCCACCCTTCGGTAATGCTTCTGACTAAAACTTAACGTTTATTTCAATACGTAAAAATAAAATAATCTATATATGTGTTGACACCAAAAAATAATACAGTGAAGAAAAATGGTGAGAAAATTGATTAAAAATAATAAGGAGAGCCACAAAATTAATATTGAGTCTAAATGACTGTGGGTGTAGACCATAAAATATATATTAGGTCCTTCCGAAGACACCCCAGATAAGACTCCAGCAAGTGGGCTCAAAAGCCCAATGGGGTAAGATATAGAGAGAGGAGCTCAAAAGGTAGGTATAAAAACCTGTTGCACTTGGTGATAATTTTAGGAATTCTATCAAGTGCATATGGTGCTCAATTGCTCTTTGATCTCTGTGTTTGTGAGATCAATTACACTTTTTGCTTGGGTGTAAAAAGTACCTATTGGGTGTGGACTATAATCTATAATATATATAGTCCTCCCAGAAAAAGACAACACAAAACACACACCCCAAATAGGATTACTGCAAATGGGCTCTTGTTGCCAGAAAGCAGAGAGAGGAGCACAAAATTAGTATAAAAATCTGAAACCAAATTGTAACAAGTGCTACCTTATAACTCTGTTGCTCTTAAGATCCTATTTGTAGGGATATCTTAACAAGTGCACATAGTTGCCCCCTAGTTCAGTATCCCTATATTGTGGGATGTTGAATAGTAACTTGTTGCTTTGCTATCAACATTGTTACCACTAAAAAAGCAGTGGAGCTAAATTGTAGATTTGTCTCAGCTAAATGCACAAACGTAGGAAGCCCCTTCTCTCGAGGGATCCACCTCCCAAACACCCAAATCACATGAAAGGAGCTGAGCATCCAAAACTCCTCTTTGAGGAGTAAAATAATTGATTATAACGAACCCCTCAACCCCCAGATTGTTAAATCTATCTAAAGTTTGCTGGAATCTAAGTAGCGTGGCTTCTCCTGTCTGAATTAACCTAACGCGCGTTTCAGCGCATTGATGCGCCTTCGTCAGAGGTATTATATCAGACTGTCCCTCGTGCAACTCTTTTATAGGAGTACCTGGTCGGAGAACAGTGGGCGTGTCAAAGACTTGTTCGCGCCAAAAAATTCGGTTCAGATGGGTGCCGCCCCCCTAAGAACGTCACCGTTTGATTGGCCGGGATTCTGAAGGTCCTCCCTAGTGCACTATCGTCTAAACGTTCAATTCCCATTGATTAAATTGACGATCTATGTCATTTTTAATCTAGTGGATCAGACAAAGATTAGTCTGTATCCATTATTAGTCTTCATGGTCCAGTTAGCAATCCACTTTGCACCAAATTTATAATTAAAGGAGCTTTGTTCGTAATATATATACATATACACATAGGGGATGCTTCAGTAATACGGAAAAGTATTTGTACCTATTTATATGTTATAAATGTTAGCATAATTAACGTCCTTATTTAAAGGGGCAGGATCCACAAACCTATACATCCATATCTGAATATATGTGATATGTGATCATGATTGTCAGGGACACAAGGTCTGTGTCCTGATTATTTAAAGGGGCTGAACAGGACCAGAACTTAGTGTATATACAAATCTCTTTTAGTTCTTTAACCATATTTCCATAAATGTAGGTGTGGTATCGCCAATCCACTTCTGTTCTAGAGGGGCCGAGGGGCATTAAAAAACCAAACTTAAACACTCTAATAACTAAGGTATTTACACAAATTGTTAAATATACATATATACAGTTGAAGTAATTTGCATTACTATTGATGTTGAATATTAACTACTGTGAAAACTCATTTTAATTTTCAATGAAGGGCGTGAATGTAAACCCTTCATTTAGTCCATTGGGGGCCAGTGTATTGAATTTGTAGATCCAATAGCATTCTCTCTTGAGAAGGGTACGGTCCAGGTCGCCACCTCTGCGTCCTAGCTGAATCTTCTCTATACCCGCAAATTTGATTCCTCGCGTGTCCCCTTGATGTTCATTTCTGACATGTCTGGAAACTGGGGTGTCTCTAAAATTCCTAACCGAATGTATGTGCTCCATAACACGCCTCTTGAAGGGGCGAATAGTTTTCCCCACATATCTGAGGCCACACACACATATCAGTAGGTAAATAATCCCCTTCGTATTGCAATTAAAAAATTGTTTAATCTGACATGTTGGTTGGTCAATCAAGTCTGGGAGAACTTTAGAATCTTTTAACATATAGTGGCAGGCCACACACTTGCCACATTGGTAAGTTCCCTGCACGGAGAGCCAGTTAGTGTTGCCCCTTTTTGTAGATAAATGGCTAGGAACCAACACTTCTTTTAGATTTTTTCCCCTTCGTGCCGTGAGGGAGACAAAAGGAGTCACTACTCCCTTAAGTTGGGGGTCTTGGGAAATCAAAGGCCAGAATCTGCCCAGTATTCGTTTGGTCTGGTCCCATCCAGAGTCAAACGTAGCCACACAACGAATAGGTTCCTGCTTTGTTGGTACTACTTTATCTTTCAGGAGATCTTCCCTATCACTTAACAGTGCCCTTTGAAATGCTTTTTTGAGGCAACGATTGGGATATCCCCTCTCTTTAAACCTAGCTCTGAGGAGTTTGGCTTGGTTGATGAATTCATCCATGGTTGAACAATTCCTCCTCAAGCGTAGGTATTGACCAACCGGGATGCCTCTTTTCAGCGTTATTGGGTGATGACTTTCCCATCTTAGCATCGTATTTGTTGAGGTGGCCTTTCTAAACAGAGTGGTGTCAATTCTTGATTCTTTTGAGATATTGACAGTGCAATCTAGGAAGTTAAGTGTAGAGCCACCAATTTCCATTGTGAGTTTTAGGTTCAGCTCATTGGTGTTCAGGTTCTCTACAAATAACCTGAAGGCGTCCTCCGTGCCTGTCCAGACAACGAGGACATCATCCATATACCTCTTCCAAAGGAAGATGTGTCTTGTGAACTCCATATTGACTTCTGAGAAAACCACATTCTCTTCCCACCACCCCAGGTGCAGGTTGGCATATGATGGAGCACAAGACGTGCCCATAGCTGTGCCCTGCACCTGGTGGTAAAGTTGGCCATTAAAGAGAAAGAAGTTGTGAGTTAACACAAACCTCAGCAACTCTATTACGAATTGCGTGTGGTGCTCATGTCTCAGTCCCCGTGTATCTAGGTAGCATTTAGTATGTGCCAATCCCAGGGTATGGGGGATTGAGGAGTACAGGGCCTCTACATCGAGGCTACACAGAAGTGCACCTCTAGGTAGATTGAGAGACTTTAGGCACTTCAATGTGTCCTTTGTATCTCTCAAGTAGGACGGTAGTTTTTCCACAAATGGTCTGAGTATTTTGTCAAGATACTGACTGGCCCTACTCGTTAGATTGTTTGACCCTGACACAATCGGTCTAGCTGTTAATTGAGTATAGTTCTTGTGCACCTTGGGTAGGCAGTAGAACGTAGACACCACCGGATTTTTGGTGTAAATGTAGGCATGTTCTCTCCTACCCAGTATGCCAGCATCAAATGCTGAGTCCAAGACACATTTAAGATCTGACAGAAATTTGATGGAGGGATCAGAGCTTAATGTACAATAAGTTGTATCATCTTTAAGTATGTTGTTTGCAAGCTGAATATAATGTGCTCTGTTTAAAACAACAATGTTCCCCCCTTTGTCTGCTGGTTTAATGATGATGTCCTCGTTGTCCTGCAGGACACGGAGGGCACGCCACTCATCCCCTGAAAGATTACTATGGGGTCGAGGTTCCAAGGAATCTATTTTGAGTTTGTCTACCATTTTACATACTGATTCAACGAACATATCTATATTCTTGAAGTCTTTGATGTTTGGTGTAAATTTACTTCTAGGGCCCAAGTCTGTGTAGGGATATGGGGAGGTCCCATCATTATCTTCCAATAGGGATACAAGGTCATTCAAACACTGGAATTCTCTGACACTGAAGCCCAATTCTCGAGCTCTTTTTTCATTGATAGTTAAAAAGTATTTATGTAGGGCCAGGCGTCTGCCAAACAAATGGATATCCTTTATCCAGTCAAACTTGCTGAAAGGGGGTACCGGGACAAACGATAAACCCTTCCTTAGGACCTGATATTGTGGGTCAGTAAGTATAATGTCAGAGAGATTAAGGACCTTTGTGTTGGTATCTAGTATCTTTTCCGTGCTCTCCCCCTGTATCTTGTCTGTCTGTATTGTGATGGCATTTCCCCCTCTCGGGGGCTCTGCCCTAAAAAAGTAACCCCTTTTTTAAGGATACCCTTTGATTGTTCGTTCGTACGGGATGTAGAGGCCATGTTAGTGTCCTCATTGTCTGTGTCTGAGGTCTCGTACTCAGATGTGGTGTTTTGATCGGATTCAACATGTGTAACCTTTCTGAATTTCCTATAGACTCGTTCATTCTTATAATCTTGGTGGTCCCTCAGGAATTTCCTGTGTTTCCGATTCTTAATAGAATCCCTGTACTTATTTAGATTTTGTTGGAGACTGACTTCCTGAGTGTTGAAGTTTGGGGTGGATCAGGGTTGGGGCTGAGGAGGTTCCTCTTCTCCACCTAGATCTACCTTTTTGTAAATATTGTTCTCTTTCACGTATGTAAGGGTTACCCCCTTGTTTGGATTCCCCAGGCACACTCAGAGGCCGGTTGACTTAGTCACTGGCTTCTTTTCTTTTCCTTTTTTTTTGACTTAAGTTGTTCTAAACTGGTTTTAGTACCTGCATAAGTGTGTCTTATTCCCTACTACTGTGTAAACTCAGAATATGGCCAGCTTCCTAAACCAATTAAAGGACCCAAATCAATGGTGCCTAGATGCTGAGAAAGTATTCTCAGACAAAGAATGCGCATTTCTCTCTACAGATATGAACATAGAATCAAAATTTAGACAATTATCAAATTTCTGTAAACAACAGATTAGGATGGGGTGGGAAATTTCATCTCTCCAAAATTACCTCAATAAATCGATGATACCAAGGGGTCTCAGGGTACAAATTATGCCTAACACCAATATTAACGATGCCACCCTCCTTAAAGAATGGGAAGAGGCGGCAAATCTTTGCTCTCGAACCTTTATGGATATAATATGTAGATTCGAAAGTAAAAAACTTACAGAGGTTAATGATAAAGTAAATGAGGCCGTTGAAGCCACACAACAGTTTAAAGAAGACCCAAACTTCAACACTCAGGAAGTCAGTCTCCAACAAAATCTAAATAAGTACAGGGATTCTATTAAGAATCGGAAACACAGGAAATTCCTGAGGGACCACCAAGATTATAAGAATGAACGAGTCTATAGGAAATTCAGAAAGGTTACACATGTTGAATCCGATCAAAACACCACATCTGAGTACGAGACCTCAGACACAGACAATGAGGACACTAACATGGCCTCTACATCCCGTACGAACGAACAATCAAAGGGTATCCTTAAAAAAGGGGTTACTTTTTTAGGGCAGAGCCCCCGAGAGGGGGAAATGCCATCACAATACAGACAGACAAGATACAGGGGGAGAGCACGGAAAAGATACTAGATACCAACACAAAGGTCCTTAATCTCTCTGACATTATACTTACTGACCCACAATATCAGGTCCTAAGGAAGGGTTTATCGTTTGTCCCGGTACCCCCTTTCAGCAAGTTTGACTGGATAAAGGATATCCATTTGTTTGGCAGACGCCTGGCCCTACATAAATACTTTTTAACTATCAATGAAAAAAGAGCTCGAGAATTGGGCTTCAGTGTCAGAGAATTCCAGTGTTTGAATGACCTTGTATCCCTATTGGAAGATAATGATGGGACCTCCCCATATCCCTACACAGACTTGGGCCCTAGAAGTAAATTTACACCAAACATCAAAGACTTCAAGAATATAGATATGTTCGTTGAATCAGTATGTAAAATGGTAGACAAACTCAAAATAGATTCCTTGGAACCTCGACCCCATAGTAATCTTTCAGGGGATGAGTGGCGTGCCCTCCGTGTCCTGCAGGACAACGAGGACATCATCATTAAACCAGCAGACAAAGGGGGGAACATTGTTGTTTTAAACAGAGCACATTATATTCAGCTTGCAAACAACATACTTAAAGATGATACAACTTATTGTACATTAAGCTCTGATCCCTCCATCAAATTTCTGTCAGATCTTAAATGTGTCTTGGACTCAGCATTTGATGCTGGCATACTGGGTAGGAGAGAACATGCCTACATTTACACCAAAAATCCGGTGGTGTCTACGTTCTACTGCCTACCCAAGGTGCACAAGAACTATACTCAATTAACAGCTAGACCGATTGTGTCAGGGTCAAACAATCTAACGAGTAGGGCCAGTCAGTATCTTGACAAAATACTCAGACCATTTGTGGAAAAACTACCGTCCTACTTGAGAGATACAAAGGACACATTGAAGTGCCTAAAGTCTCTCAATCTACCTAGAGGTGCACTTCTGTGTAGCCTCGATGTAGAGGCCCTGTACTCCTCAATCCCCCATACCCTGGGATTGGCACATACTAAATGCTACCTAGATACACGGGGACTGAGACATGAGCACCACACGCAATTCGTAATAGAGTTGCTGAGGTTTGTGTTAACTCACAACTTCTTTCTCTTTAATGGCCAACTTTACCACCAGGTGCAGGGCACAGCTATGGGCACGTCTTGTGCTCCATCATATGCCAACCTGCACCTGGGGTGGTGGGAAGAGAATGTGGTTTTCTCAGAAGTCAATATGGAGTTCACAAGACACATCTTCCTTTGGAAGAGGTATATGGATGATGTCCTCGTTGTCTGGACAGGCACGGAGGACGCCTTCAGGTTATTTGTAGAGAACCTGAACACCAATGAGCTGAACCTAAAACTCACAATGGAAATTGGTGGCTCTACACTTAACTTCCTAGATTGCACTGTCAATATCTCAAAAGAATCAAGAATTGACACCACTCTGTTTAGAAAGGCCACCTCAACAAATACGATGCTAAGATGGGAAAGTCATCACCCAATAACGCTGAAAAGAGGCATCCCGGTTGGTCAATACCTACGCTTGAGGAGGAATTGTTCAACCATGGATGAATTCATCAACCAAGCCAAACTCCTCAGAGCTAGGTTTAAAGAGAGGGGATATCCCAATCGTTGCCTCAAAAAAGCATTTCAAAGGGCACTGTTAAGTGATAGGGAAGATCTCCTGAAAGATAAAGTAGTACCAACAAAGCAGGAACCTATTCGTTGTGTGGCTACGTTTGACTCTGGATGGGACCAGACCAAACGAATACTGGGCAGATTCTGGCCTTTGATTTCCCAAGACCCCCAACTTAAGGGAGTAGTGACTCCTTTTGTCTCCCTCACGGCACGAAGGGGAAAAAATCTAAAAGAAGTGTTGGTTCCTAGCCATTTATCTACAAAAAGGGGCAACACTAACTGGCTCTCCGTGCAGGGAACTTACCAATGTGGCAAGTGTGTGGCCTGCCACTATATGTTAAAAGATTCTAAAGTTCTCCCAGACTTGATTGACCAACCAACATGTCAGATTAAACAATTTTTTAATTGCAATACGAAGGGGATTATTTACCTACTGATATGTGTGTGTGGCCTCAGATATGTGGGGAAAACTATTCGCCCCTTCAAGAGGCGTGTTATGGAGCACATACATTCGGTTAGGAATTTTAGAGACACCCCAGTTTCCAGACATGTCAGAAATGAACATCAAGGGGACACGCGAGGAATCAAATTTGCGGGTATAGAGAAGATTCAGCTAGGACGCAGAGGTGGCGACCTGGACCGTACCCTTCTCAAGAGAGAATGCTATTGGATCTACAAATTCAATACACTGGCCCCCAATGGACTAAATGAAGGGTTTACATTCACGCCCTTCATTGAAAATTAAAATGAGTTTTCACAGTAGTTAATATTCAACATCAATAGTAATGCAAATTACTTCAACTGTATATATGTATATTTAACAATTTGTGTAAATACCTTAGTTATTAGAGTGTTTAAGTTTGGTTTTTTAATGCCCCTCGGCCCCTCTAGAACAGAAGTGGATTGGCGATACCACACCTACATTTATGGAAATATGGTTAAAGAACTAAAAGAGATTTGTATATACACTAAGTTCTGGTCCTGTTCAGCCCCTTTAAATAATCAGGACACAGACCTTGTGTCCCTGACAATCATGATCACATATCACATATATTCAGATATGGATGTATAGGTTTGTGGATCCTGCCCCTTTAAATAAGGACGTTAATTATGCTAACATTTATAACATATAAATAGGTACAAATACTTTTCCGTATTACTGAAGCATCCCCTATGTGTATATGTATATATATTACGAACAAAGCTCCTTTAATTATAAATTTGGTGCAAAGTGGATTGCTAACTGGACCATGAAGACTAATAATGGATACAGACTAATCTTTGTCTGATCCACTAGATTAAAAATGACATAGATCGTCAATTTAATCAATGGGAATTGAACGTTTAGACGATAGTGCACTAGGGAGGACCTTCAGAATCCCGGCCAATCAAACGGTGACGTTCTTAGGGGGGCGGCACCCATCTGAACCGAATTTTTTGGCGCGAACAAGTCTTTGACACGCCCACTGTTCTCCGACCAGGTACTCCTATAAAAGAGTTGCACGAGGGACAGTCTGATATAATACCTCTGACGAAGGCGCATCAATGCGCTGAAACGCGCGTTAGGTTAATTCAGACAGGAGAAGCCACGCTACTTAGATTCCAGCAAACTTTAGATAGATTTAACAATCTGGGGGTTGAGGGGTTCGTTATAATCAATTATTTTACTCCTCAAAGAGGAGTTTTGGATGCTCAGCTCCTTTCATGTGATTTGGGTGTTTGGGAGGTGGATCCCTCGAGAGAAGGGGCTTCCTACGTTTGTGCATTTAGCTGAGACAAATCTACAATTTAGCTCCACTGCTTTTTTAGTGGTAACAATGTTGATAGCAAAGCAACAAGTTACTATTCAACATCCCACAATATAGGGATACTGAACTAGGGGGCAACTATGTGCACTTGTTAAGATATCCCTACAAATAGGATCTTAAGAGCAACAGAGTTATAAGGTAGCACTTGTTACAATTTGGTTTCAGATTTTTATACTAATTTTGTGCTCCTCTCTCTGCTTTCTGGCAACAAGAGCCCATTTGCAGTAATCCTATTTGGGGTGTGTGTTTTGTGTTGTCTTTTTCTGGGAGGACTATATATATTATAGATTATAGTCCACACCCAATAGGTACTTTTTACACCCAAGCAAAAAGTGTAATTGATCTCACAAACACAGAGATCAAAGAGCAATTGAGCACCATATGCACTTGATAGAATTCCTAAAATTATCACCAAGTGCAACAGGTTTTTATACCTACCTTTTGAGCTCCTCTCTCTATATCTTACCCCATTGGGCTTTTGAGCCCACTTGCTGGAGTCTTATCTGGGGTGTCTTCGGAAGGACCTAATATATATTTTATGGTCTACACCCACAGTCATTTAGACTCAATATTAATTTTGTGGCTCTCCTTATTATTTTTAATCAATTTTCTCACCATTTTTCTTCACTGTATTATTTTTTGGTGTCAACACATATATAGATTATTTTATTTTTACGTATTGAAATAAACGTTAAGTTTTAGTCAGAAGCATTACCGAAGGGTGGGGTTTCCTATTGGGTGGATCAGGGTTGGGGCTGAGGAGGTTCCTCTTCTCCACCTAGATCTACCTTTTTGTAAATATTGTTCTCTTTCACGTATGTAAGGGTTACCCCCTTGTTTGGATTCCCCAGGCACACTCAGAGGCCGGTTGACTTAGTCACTGGCTTCTTTTCTTTTCCTTTTTTTTTGACTTAAGTTGTTCTAAACTGGTTTTAGTACCTGCATAAGTGTGTCTTATTCCCTACTACTGTGTAAACTCAGAATATGGCCAGCTTCCTAAACCAATTAAAGGACCCAAATCAATGGTGCCTAGATGCTGAGAAAGTATTCTCAGACAAAGAATGCGCATTTCTCTCTACAGATATGAACATAGAATCAAAATTTAGACAATTATCAAATTTCTGTAAACAACAGATTAGGATGGGGTGGGAAATTTCATCTCTCCAAAATTACCTCAATAAATCGATGATACCAAGGGGTCTCAGGGTACAAATTATGCCTAACACCAATATTAACGATGCCACCCTCCTTAAAGAATGGGAAGAGGCGGCAAATCTTTGCTCTCGAACCTTTATGGATATAATATGTAGATTCGAAAGTAAAAAACTTACAGAGGTTAATGATAAAGTAAATGAGGCCGTTGAAGCCACACAACAGTTTAAAGAAGACCCAAACTTCAACACTCAGGAAGTCAGTCTCCAACAAAATCTAAATAAGTACAGGGATTCTATTAAGAATCGGAAACACAGGAAATTCCTGAGGGACCACCAAGATTATAAGAATGAACGAGTCTATAGGAAATTCAGAAAGGTTACACATGTTGAATCCGATCAAAACACCACATCTGAGTACGAGACCTCAGACACAGACAATGAGGACACTAACATGGCCTCTACATCCCGTACGAACGAACAATCAAAGGGTATCCTTAAAAAAGGGGTTACTTTTTTAGGGCAGAGCCCCCGAGAGGGGGAAATGCCATCACAATACAGACAGACAAGATACAGGGGGAGAGCACGGAAAAGATACTAGATACCAACACAAAGGTCGTTAATCTCTCTGACATTATACTTACTGACCCACAATATCAGGTCCTAAGGAAGGGTTTATCGTTTGTCCCGGTACCCCCTTTCAGCAAGTTTGACTGGATAAAGGATATCCATTTGTTTGGCAGACGCCTGGCCCTACATAAATACTTTTTAACTATCAATGAAAAAAGAGCTCGAGAATTGGGCTTCAGTGTCAGAGAATTCCAGTGTTTGAATGACCTTGTATCCCTATTGGAAGATAATGATGGGACCTCCCCATATCCCTACACAGACTTGGGCCCTAGAAGTAAATTTACACCAAACATCAAAGACTTCAAGAATATAGATATGTTCGTTGAATCAGTATGTAAAATGGTAGACAAACTCAAAATAGATTCCTTGGAACCTCGACCCCATAGTAATCTTTCAGGGGATGAGTGGCGTGCCCTCCGTGTCCTGCAGGACAACGAGGACATCATCATTAAACCAGCAGACAAAGGGGGGAACATTGTTGTTTTAAACAGAGCACATTATATTCAGCTTGCAAACAACATACTTAAAGATGATACAACTTATTGTACATTAAGCTCTGATCCCTCCATCAAATTTCTGTCAGATCTTAAATGTGTCTTGGACTCAGCATTTGATGCTGGCATACTGGGTAGGAGAGAACATGCCTACATTTACACCAAAAATCCGGTGGTGTCTACGTTCTACTGCCTACCCAAGGTGCACAAGAACTATACTCAATTAACAGCTAGACCGATTGTGTCAGGGTCAAACAATCTAACGAGTAGGGCCAGTCAGTATCTTGACAAAATACTCAGACCATTTGTGGAAAAACTACCGTCCTACTTGAGAGATACAAAGGACACATTGAAGTGCCTAAAGTCTCTCAATCTACCTAGAGGTGCACTTCTGTGTAGCCTCGATGTAGAGGCCCTGTACTCCTCAATCCCCCATACCCTGGGATTGGCACATACTAAATGCTACCTAGATACACGGGGACTGAGACATGAGCACCACACGCAATTCGTAATAGAGTTGCTGAGGTTTGTGTTAACTCACAACTTCTTTCTCTTTAATGGCCAACTTTACCACCAGGTGCAGGGCACAGCTATGGGCACGTCTTGTGCTCCATCATATGCCAACCTGCACCTGGGGTGGTGGGAAGAGAATGTGGTTTTCTCAGAAGTCAATATGGAGTTCACAAGACACATCTTCCTTTGGAAGAGGTATATGGATGATGTCCTCGTTGTCTGGACAGGCACGGAGGACGCCTTCAGGTTATTTGTAGAGAACCTGAACACCAATGAGCTGAACCTAAAACTCACAATGGAAATTGGTGGCTCTACACTTAACTTCCTAGATTGCACTGTCAATATCTCAAAAGAATCAAGAATTGACACCACTCTGTTTAGAAAGGCCACCTCAACAAATACGATGCTAAGATGGGAAAGTCATCACCCAATAACGCTGAAAAGAGGCATCCCGGTTGGTCAATACCTACGCTTGAGGAGGAATTGTTCAACCATGGATGAATTCATCAACCAAGCCAAACTCCTCAGAGCTAGGTTTAAAGAGAGGGGATATCCCAATCGTTGCCTCAAAAAAGCATTTCAAAGGGCACTGTTAAGTGATAGGGAAGATCTCCTGAAAGATAAAGTAGTACCAACAAAGCAGGAACCTATTCGTTGTGTGGCTACGTTTGACTCTGGATGGGACCAGACCAAACGAATACTGGGCAGATTCTGGCCTTTGATTTCCCAAGACCCCCAACTTAAGGGAGTAGTGACTCCTTTTGTCTCCCTCACGGCACGAAGGGGAAAAAATCTAAAAGAAGTGTTGGTTCCTAGCCATTTATCTACAAAAAGGGGCAACACTAACTGGCTCTCCGTGCAGGGAACTTACCAATGTGGCAAGTGTGTGGCCTGCCACTATATGTTAAAAGATTCTAAAGTTCTCCCAGACTTGATTGACCAACCAACATGTCAGATTAAACAATTTTTTAATTGCAATACGAAGGGGATTATTTACCTACTGATATGTGTGTGTGGCCTCAGATATGTGGGGAAAACTATTCGCCCCTTCAAGAGGCGTGTTATGGAGCACATACATTCGGTTAGGAATTTTAGAGACACCCCAGTTTCCAGACATGTCAGAAATGAACATCAAGGGGACACGCGAGGAATCAAATTTGCGGGTATAGAGAAGATTCAGCTAGGACGCAGAGGTGGCGACCTGGACCGTACCCTTCTCAAGAGAGAATGCTATTGGATCTACAAATTCAATACACTGGCCCCCAATGGACTAAATGAAGGGTTTACATTCACGCCCTTCATTGAAAATTAAAATGAGTTTTCACAGTAGTTAATATTCAACATCAATAGTAATGCAAATTACTTCAACTGTATATATGTATATTTAACAATTTGTGTAAATACCTTAGTTATTAGAGTGTTTAAGTTTGGTTTTTTAATGCCCCTCGGCCCCTCTAGAACAGAAGTGGATTGGCGATACCACACCTACATTTATGGAAATATGGTTAAAGAACTAAAAGAGATTTGTATATACACTAAGTTCTGGTCCTGTTCAGCCCCTTTAAATAATCAGGACACAGACCTTGTGTCCCTGACAATCATGATCACATATCACATATATTCAGATATGGATGTATAGGTTTGTGGATCCTGCCCCTTTAAATAAGGACGTTAATTATGCTAACATTTATAACATATAAATAGGTACAAATACTTTTCCGTATTACTGAAGCATCCCCTATGTGTATATGTATATATATTACGAACAAAGCTCCTTTAATTATAAATTTGGTGCAAAGTGGATTGCTAACTGGACCATGAAGACTAATAATGGATACAGACTAATCTTTGTCTGATCCACTAGATTAAAAATGACATAGATCGTCAATTTAATCAATGGGAATTGAACGTTTAGACGATAGTGCACTAGGGAGGACCTTCAGAATCCCGGCCAATCAAACGGTGACGTTCTTAGGGGGGCGGCACCCATCTGAACCAAATTTTTTGGCGCGAACAAGTCTTTGACACGCCCACTGTTCTCCGACCAGGTACTCCTATAAAAGAGTTGCACGAGGGACAGTCTGATATAATACCTCTGACGAAGGCGCATCAATGCGCTGAAACGCGCGTTAGGTTAATTCAGACAGGAGAAGCCACGCTACTTAGATTCCAGCAAACTTTAGATAGATTTAACAATCTGGGGGTTGAGGGGTTCGTTATAATCAATTATTTTACTCCTCAAAGAGGAGTTTTGGATGCTCAGCTCCTTTCATGTGATTTGGGTGTTTGGGAGGTGGATCCCTCGAGAGAAGGGGCTTCCTACGTTTGTGCATTTAGCTGAGACAAATCTACAATTTAGCTCCACTGCTTTTTTAGTGGTAACAATGTTGATAGCAAAGCAACAAGTTACTATTCAACATCCCACAATATAGGGATACTGAACTAGGGGGCAACTATGTGCACTTGTTAAGATATCCCTACAAATAGGATCTTAAGAGCAACAGAGTTATAAGGTAGCACTTGTTACAATTTGGTTTCAGATTTTTATACTAATTTTGTGCTCCTCTCTCTGCTTTCTGGCAACAAGAGCCCATTTGCAGTAATCCTATTTGGGGTGTGTGTTTTGTGTTGTCTTTTTCTGGGAGGACTATATATATTATAGATTATAGTCCACACCCAATAGGTACTTTTTACACCCAAGCAAAAAGTGTAATTGATCTCACAAACACAGAGATCAAAGAGCAATTGAGCACCATATGCACTTGATAGAATTCCTAAAATTATCACCAAGTGCAACAGGTTTTTATACCTACCTTTTGAGCTCCTCTCTCTATATCTTACCCCATTGGGCTTTTGAGCCCACTTGCTGGAGTCTTATCTGGGGTGTCTTCGGAAGGACCTAATATATATTTTATGGTCTACACCCACAGTCATTTAGACTCAATATTAATTTTGTGGCTCTCCTTATTATTTTTAATCAATTTTCTCACCATTTTTCTTCACTGTATTATTTTTTGGTGTCAACACATATATAGATTATTTTATTTTTACGTATTGAAATAAACGTTAAGTTTTAGTCAGAAGCATTACCGAAGGGTGGGGTTTCCTATTGGGTGGATCAGGGTTGGGGCTGAGGAGGTTCCTCTTCTCCACCTAGATCTACCTTTTTGTAAATATTGTTCTCTTTCACGTATGTAAGGGTTACCCCCTTGTTTGGATTCCCCAGGCACACTCAGAGGCCGGTTGACTTAGTCACTGGCTTCTTTTCTTTTCCTTTTTTTTTTAACCCATGACTAATCAACATATTATGCCTGTAATCATTAGCTTTTTTAAATATGTGGACAAAAAAAGTCTAAAAATTCCTTTAGCATATGAGATGACATATTCCCTTGTAATTAGTTAACAAACTGGGCCTCCACATAGAGACCCACTCCGAAATTAGAAAATACAAATCTCAATATCTGAAAATGTCAAGAGGTCTGTGTGACAGATCCATCTGTCTAAATACTAATTGCTGGTTTGTCTGTTTTATCTACATTTGTGGAATTACCTGCCCGTATGTCCCTGTTCGTTTATTGCAAGTTATACCGAATTAAACTACCGAATGGACGGCCACCCAAAAGAGAAGTGTGCTGCTGGTTAACCTCTTGGCCCCAATTAGAACATTGTGGGTAACCGCAGACACCTCTTCATTCTAACCGTATGCAGGGTGGTCGTCGTTCCTATGCCGACCACGAGGCGGCAGCCATTTTAAACACGCGAATGAACAGCGGTGTTTGACGAAGAACTTATGGAACTCTAAACGGACACTTTTTCTACCGAACACCGCTGAAACTGCCGACCGCCCTTCTTATCATCGGGCAAATGAACGCTGGTCCGTTCGGGACTTTTGATGATATGAATGGACTTAACCCAGATAGCCATCCCATGGAGTCATTCGTATACCGAAATAACCATGTGTGCATTTCGGTATTCGGTAGTAATGTGCGCTCAGATCCAGGCTATCTGAGGATACGTTACACAAATCAAATGTATTCGGTATTTTTACAGTTATGGATTTTTATGTATTTTTAATGTACCATGTAAAATGGCGGTTTGCCTCTATCCCTGGAGATAATTGGATTTCTTCCCAATTATCTCCAGGATAGAGAGGAGGGATTTACTTGTGCAAAGGGGAGTGTTTAAACCCAAGCCACTGTGATTGGCTACTGTACGTTATGTGTCCCAGTCTTCCATCTGGTCCCATAGGGGAGTGTCCACCAGATGGGAGACCTGCATAAATACCGGGCAGGTAGCCCTCATTAAAGCAGATTCCTGTTTTACCCTCAAGACGGAGCTTGGTCTCGTGTTTGGGGGGATTGCTACTTGGAAGTATTATTTCGCCTGTTCTAGCTGTGGAAGGAGTTCGACTGATTTTTTGTTTGGGAGTTTAACGCATTCCCTTATACTCCTTTCGGGAGTTTGGAGGTCTACCGTGTCTCTAATGGGGAAGATCAACTAAACGGCGGTTTCACTCATTTAAGATGGGAGTGTCTTAACAGTCTACATACAAAGACAGTGTGTATTTGCATTTAATTACATTTTTGTATTAAAATATTATTAAATGTTTCAAAATAAAAAATGTATGTAAAGGAAAATTACCCCATGGGGAAAATGACAAACAGTAAATCACAAAAAAGAAGATGACATACAAAAAGATAATCAGTTCCAACTAAAGGAGTACATGTGACCCCAGGGAGTCAGTAAACATCAGTGGGCACCCCACTGGATGCAACGTTATCCATCCCTAATTTAAACATACTTCACTATTGGACCCATAAAGTAGTGGAGGGAACAGAGGCCCCAGATTGCAGTGGGCTCTCCAGAAGAAAGAAAACATTGTTTGTATACACAGACAAAGTTTACTCATACCCAGGGCTGTATTTACCACAAGGCAAACAAGGCATTTGCTAGGACAGCACTTTCAGTGCGATACCTTGAGGTCTCCCGAGGTGTTAAACTACTAATATTCTATCTTGGTGGTGAGGGAGTGCTGTCCTAAGCTCTTTTTGCTCCCTTGTGTGCCCTTTTCTGATGCCGGCTCTGGCATCACTAAGCGAAGGAGCTGAGCAAAAAGAGCTCAGTTCCCGCGCTGCCTACATTGAGCGCCCACACAGCCAGCAGGAGCCAGCAGCCCAAGCAGCAGTCAGGAATATTAAAAATATATTAATAATTGACAACAGACACATTTGTGTGTGTGCCTGTCAGTGTGTGTGTCTGTCAGTAAGTGAGTGTGTGTGTCTATCAGTGAATGTGTATGTGTCTGTCAGTGAGTGTGTGTTTGTGCCCATCATTGAGTGTGTGTGTGTGTCTGTCATTGTGAGTGAGTGTTACATAGTTACATAGTTACATAGCTGAAAAGAGACTTGTGTCCATCAAGTTCAGCCTTCCTCACATTTGTTTTTTGCTGTTGATCCAAAAGGTCAACAGTGTGTGTCTGTCATTGTGAGTGTGTGTGTCTGTATGTGTGTGTGTGTGTGTGAGTGTGTGTATGTCTGTGAGTGAGTGTGTGTAGCTGTCAGTGTGTGTCTGTGAGTGAGTGAGTAAGTGAGTGAGTGAGTGAATCTGTGTGTGTCTGTCAGAGTGTGTCAAATCAGTAAGGATGTGTGTCTGTGAGTGTGTGTCAGTGTGTGTCTGTTGGTGAGTATATGTTAGTGTATGTGTACCTGAGAGTGTGTGTGTGTGTGTCTGTCAGTGAGTGGGTGTGTCAGTGTGTGTCTGTCAGTGAAAATGTGTGTCGGTTATACAGTGTGTGTGCCAATGACTGTGTATCCCATTGCAGAGCGCTGCAGAATCTGATGGCACTATATAAATAATACCAAATTAGTTATATTAGGATATCCAAATATATGCATAAAAAATCTGGGGACATGACTTTGATCATATTAAACGTATTACTTATCTTAGATTGTATCAGAGACTTTAGATTAACTAAAACATGTAGTGAATAACTCACTATATACTCCTTGTAATTATAGATCACATTTTTTAAACCTAGACAATTATATAATTAGTATCAGAGGTAGGCAACCTTCAGCATTCCAGATGTTGTGGACTACATCTCTCCTGATGCTTTGCAGGCATTAGAGTAGTCCTTATCATTTCATTCTGTTAAATTCCAGGAACCTGT